>NC_088388.1:71287500-71887500 GCF_037993035.2 Macaca fascicularis | reverse complement strand
GTCATCAAGCTAGAGTGCAGTGGTGAAGTCATGACTCATTGCAGCCTTGACCTTCTTTACTTAAGCCATCCTCCTTCCTCAGCCTCCCAAGTAGCTGGGACTACAGGCACATGCCTGGCTCTTATATAGAGAGGTTAAGACAGAGGTGCCTTTAAAAAAACCTTTTTTTTTAATTTTTTTTTTTTTTTGTACTTTCTGTAGAGATGAGGTCTCACTATGTTGCCCAGGCTGGTTTTGAACTCCTGGGCCCAAGCAGTCCTCTTGCCTCCGCCTCCCAAAGTGTTGGGATTACAGGCATGAGCCAGTGCACCTGGCCCGAAGTCTTTATAAGAGTTTTATGTATCATTAATTTCATCTGTACCAAATGTGTGTTCCAATTGTTAATTTTGTTAACTGTATAAAAACTGATAAAGCTTTAAACCAAACATATATAAAGGAATCTAATTTTAGTTCAGCTTGTGTTTTCATAATAACTTACAACTTTTTTTTTCTCAACTTTTTTTTTAAGTTCAGGGGTATATATGCAAGATGTGCAGGTTTGTTACATAGGTAAATTCTGTGTGCCATAGTGGTTTACTGCACAGATCACCCAGGTATTAAACTCAGCATCCATTAGTTATTCTTCCTGATGCTCTTCCTCTGCGCCCCCCGCACACCCCCCGCCACACAGGTGTTCAGTGTGTGTTGTTCCCCCACCGTGTGCTTTCATTGATCAACTTCCCACTCACAAGCGAGAACATGCGCATAATAGCATATTTTTAAAGAAGAAATTATTTCTTCATTCATTTATTTTGGGTACTGATATGGTTTGCCTGTGCCCCCATGCAAATTTCATCTTGAATTGTAGCTCCCACAATTTCCATGTGTTGTACAAGGGACCCGGTAGGAGTTAACTGAATCATGGGGGCAGTTTCTTCCATACTGTTCTCGTGGTAGTGAGTAAGTCTCACAAGATCTGATGGTTTTATAAGGTGAAACCCCTTTCACTTGGTTCTCATTCTCTTGTGTCTGCCACCATGTAAGACATGCTTTTAACCTTCTGCCATGGTTGTGAGGCCTCCCCAGCCATGTGGAACTGGCAGTCTGTTAAACCTCTTTTTCTTTATAAATTACCCAGTCTTGGGTATGTCTTTGTCAGCAGTGTGAAAATGGACTAATACAGGTACCTCATAAAGGTCCTTGTAAGACTGTTCTAAATGATTTTATGTGAAATGATTTTGTAATTTCAATTGCTGGACTATTGCTTTAAAGCCTCATTTTGAGAGGTAGATTTTTTTTTTTTTTTTTCATTCCGCTCATTTTCTCTATGCTTATCCTTCTCTGTCTGATGGTTTTGCACCTGTCCCTTTTCAGGTCCTAAGTCTTTAACGTAGAACCAGGTCTTATAACAATGCTTCAGGCATCTTGAACATGATGATATTGGGGATATGGCAGACCTACCACTGAACCAGTGGGGAAGTTCAGTTGTTTTTTATTCAATTTAAGGGCATGCATATTTCCTTCCTTCCTTCCCTCCCTCCCTGCCTGCCTCCCTCCCTGCCTGCCTCCCTCCCTCCCTCCCTCCCTCCCTCCCTCCCTCCCTCCCTCCCTCCCTCCCTCCCTCCCTCCCTCCCTTCCTTCCTTCCTTCCTTCCTTCCTTCCTTCCTTCCTTCCTTCCTTCCTTCCTTCCTTCCTTTCCTTCCCTCCCTCCCTCCCTCCCTCCCTCCTTTTTATTATACTTTAAGTTCTGGGATACATGTACAGAACATGCAGTTTTGTTACATAGGTATAATGTGCCATGGTGGTTTGTTGCACCCATCAACCTTTCACCTATGTTAGGTATTTCTCCTAATGTTATCCCCCACCAGCCCCCCACCCCCGACAGGGCCCCGATATGTGAGGTTCCCCTCCCTATGTCTTTGAGTTCTCATTGTTCAACTCCCACTTATGAGTGAGAACATGCGGTTTTCTGTTCTTGTGATAGTTTTCTGAGAATGGTAGTTTCCAGCTTCATCCATATCCCTGCAAAGGACATGAAGTCATCCTTTTTTTATGGCTGCATGGTATTCCATGGTGTATATGTGCCACATTTTCTTTATCCAGTCTATTATTGATAGACATTTGGGTTGGTTCCAAGTCTTTGCTATTGTGAGTAGTGCCGCAATAAACATACGTGTGCATGTGTCTTTATAGTAGAATGGTTTATAATCCTTTGGGTATATACCTGGTAATGGGATCTCTGGGTGAGATGATATTTCTGGTTCTAGATCCTTGAGGAATCGCCCCACTGTCTTCACAATGGTTGAACTAATTTACACTCCCACCAACAGTGTAAAAGGTTCCTGTTTCTCCACATCTTCTCCAGTATCTGTTGTTTCCTGACTTTTTAATGATTGCCATTCTAACTGGTGTGAGATGATATCTCATTGTGGTTTTGATTTGCATTTCTCTAATGACCAGTGATGATGAGCATTTTTTCATATGTTTGTTGGCTGCATAAATGTCTTCTTTTGAGAAGTGTCTGTTCATATCTTTGGCCCACTTTTTGATGGGGTTGTTTTTTTTTCTTGTAAATTTGTTTAGGTTCTTTGTAGATTCTGGATATTAGCCCTTTGTCAGACAGATAGATTGCAAAAATTTTCTCCCATTCTGTAGGTTGCCTGTTCACTCTGATGGTAGTTTCTTTTGCTGTGCAAAAGCTCTTTAGTTTAATTAGATCCCATTTGTCAATTTTGGCTTTTGTTGCCATTACTTTTGGTGTTTTAGACATGAAGTCTTTGCCCATGCCTATGTCCTGAATGGTATTGCCTAGGTTTTCTTCTAGGATTTTTATGGTCCTAGGTCTTATGTTTAAGTCTTTGATCCATCTTGAGTTGATTTTTATACAAGATATAGGGAAGAGATCCAGTTTCAGTTTTCTGCATATGGCTAGCCAGTTTTCCCAACAACATTTATTAAATAGGGAATCTTTTCCCCATTGCTTGTTTGTCTCAGGTTTGTCAAAGATCAGTTGGTTGTAGATGTGTGGTGTTATTTCTGAGGCTTTTGTTCTATTCCATTGGTCTATATATCTGTTTTGGTACCAGTACCATGCTGTTTTGATTACTGTAACTTTGTAGTATAGTTTGAAGTCAGGTAGCGTGATACCTCTAGCTTTGTTCTTCTTGCCTAGGATTGTTTTGGCAATGCGGGCTCTTTTTTGGTTCCATATGAACATTAAAGTAGTTTTTTTCCAATTCTGTGAAGAAAGTCGGTGGTAGCTTGATGGGGATAGCATTGAATCTATAAATTACTTTGGGTGGTATGGCCATTTTCATGATACTGAATCTTCCTATCCATGCGCATGGAATACTTTTCCATTTGTTTGTGTCCTCTCTTATTTCCTTGTGCAGTGGTTTATAGTTCTCCTTGAAGAGGTCCTTCACATCCCTTTAAGTTGGATTCCTAGGTGTTTTATTCTCTTTGTAGCAATTGTGAATGGGAGTTCACTCACGGTTTTTCTCTTTGTCTGTTATTGGTGTATAGGAATGCTTGTGATTTTTGCACATTGATTTTTTGGATCCTGAGACTTTGCTGAAGTTGCTTACTAGCTTAAGGAGATTTTGGACTGAGATGATGGGGTTTTCTAAATATGCAAGCATGTCATCTGCAAACAGAGACAATTTAACTTCCTCTTTTCCTATTTGAATACCTTTTATTTATTTCTCTTTCCTGATTGCCCTGGCCAGAACTTCCAATACTATGTTAAATAGGAGTGGTGAGAGAGGGCATCCTTGTCTTGTGCCGGTTTTCAAAGGGAATGTTTCCACTTCTTACCCATTCAGTATGATATTGGCTGTGGGTTTGTCATAAATAGCTCTTATTATTTTGAGATACATTCCATCGATACCCAGTTTATTGAGAGTTTTTAGCATGAAGCGCTGTTGAATTTTGTCAGAGGCCTTTTCTGCATCTAGTGAGATAATCATGTGTTTTTTGTGATTGATTCTGTTTATGTGATGGATTATGTTTATTGATTTGCATGTGTTGAACCAGCCTTACATCCCAGGGATAAAGCCGACTTGATCATGGTGGATAAGGTTTTTGATGTGCTGCTGAAATCCAGCATTTTATTGAGGATTTTCGCATTGATGTTCATCAGGGATATTGGCCTGAAATTTTCTTTTTTTGTTGTCTCTCTGCCACGCTTTGGTATCAGGATGATGCTGGCCTCATAAAATGAGTTAGGGAGGATTCCCTCTTTTTCTATTGTTTGGAATAGTTTCAGAAGGAATGGTACCAGCTCATCTTTGTACCCCTGGTAGAATTTGGCTGTGAGTCCATCTGGTCCTGGACTCTTTTTGGTTGGTAGGCTATTACTGCCTCAAATTCAGAACTTGTTATTGGTTTATTCAGGGATTCGACTTCTTTCTGGTTTAGACTTGGGAGGGTGTATGTGTCCAGGACTTTATCCATTTCTTCTAGATTTTCTAGTTTATTTGCATACAGGTATTTATAGTATTCTCTGATGGTAGTTTGTATTTCTGTGGGATCAGTGATATCCCTTATATCATTTTTTATTGCGTCTATTTGATTCTTCTCTCTTTTCTTCTTTATTAGTCTGGCAGGCAATCTATTTTGTTGATCTTCTCAAAAAAACATCTCCTGAATTCATTGATTTTTTTCTGAAGGGTTTTTCGTGTCTCTGTCTCCTTCAGTTTTGCTCTGATCTTAGTTATTTCTTGTCTTCTGCTAGATTTTGAATTTGTTTGCTGTTGCTTCTCTAGTTCTTTTAGCTTTGATGTTAGGGTATCAATTTTAGATCTTTCCTGCTTTCTCTTGTGGGCATTTAGTGCTGTAAATTTCCCTCTACACATTACTTTAAATGTGTCCCAGAGATTCTGGTACATTATGTCTTTGTTCGCATTGGTTTCAAAGAACATCTTTATTTCTGCCTTCATTTCGTTATTTACCCAGTAATCATTTAGGAGCAGGTTGTTCAATTTCCATGTAGTTGTGCGGTTTTGAGTCAGTTTCTTAATCCTGAGTTCTAATTTGATTGCACTGTAGTCTGAGAGACTGTTATGATTTCCATTCTTTTGCATTTTCTGAGGAGTATTTTACTTTCAATTATGTAGTCAATTTTAGAGTAAGTGTGATGTAGTGCTGAGAAGAATGTATATTCTGTTGATTTGGGGTGGAGAGTTCTGTAGATACCTATTAGGTCTGCTTGGTCCAGAGCTGAGTTCAAGTCTTGAATATCCTTATTAATTTTCTGTCTCCTTAATCTGTGTAATATTGACAGTGGGGTGTTAAAGTCTCCCACTATTATTGTGTGGGAGTCTAAATCTCTTTGTCGGTCTCTAAGAACTTGCTTTATGAATCTGGGTGCTCCTGTATTGAGTGCATATATATTTAGGATAGTTAGTTCTTCTTGCTGCATTGATCGTTTTATCATTATGTAATACCATTCTTTGTCTCTTTTGATCTTTGATGGTTTAAAGTCTGTTTTATCAGAGACTAGGATTGCAACTCCTGCTTTTTTTTTTGCTTTCCATTTGCTTGTTAAATATTCCTCCATCCCTTTATTGTGAGCCTGTGTGTGTCTTTGCACATGAGATGGGTCTCCTGAATACAGCACACTGATGGGTCTTGACTCTTTATCCAATTTGCCAGTCTGTGTCTTTTAATTGGGGCAATTAGCCCATTTGCATTTAAGGTTAATGTTGTTATGTGTGAATTTGATCCTGTCATTATGATGCTAGCTGGTTGTTTTGACCATTAATTGACACAGTTTCTTCATAGTGTTGATGTTCTTTACAATTTGGTATGTTTTTGCAGTGACTGGTACCAGTTGTTCCTTTCCATGTTTAGTGCTTCCTTCAGGAGCTCTTGTAAGGCAGGCCTGGTGGTGACGAAATCTCTAAGCATTTGCTTGTCTGTAAAGGATTTTATTTCTCCTTTGTTTATGAAGCTTAGTTTGGCTGGATATGAAATTCTGGGTTGAAAATTCTTTTCTTTAAGAATGTTGAATATTGGCCCCCACTCTCTTCTGGTTTGTAGCATTTCTGCCAAGAGATGCACTGTTAGTCCAATGGGCTTCCCTTTGTGGGTAACCTGACCTTTCTCTCTGGCTGCCCTTAACATTTTTTCCTTTATTTCAACCTTGGTGAATCTGACGATTATGTGTCTTGCGGTTACTCTTCTCAAGGAGTACCTTTGCAGTGGTCTCTGTATTTCCTGAATTTGAATGTTGGCTTGTCTTGCTAGGTTGGGGAAGTTCTCCTGGATAATACCCTGAAGAGTGTTTTCCAACTTGGTTCCATTCTCCTCACTTTCAGGTACACCAATCAAACGTAGATTTTGTCTTTTCACATAGTCCCATGTTTCTTGGAGGCCTTGTTCATCCTTTTTATTCTTTTTTCTGTAATCTTGTCTTCTCTCTTTATTTCATTAAATTTATCTTCAATCACTGATATCCTTTCTTCCTCTTGATCAATTTGGCTATTGAAACGTGTGTATGCTTCATGAAGTTCTTGTGCTGTGTTTTTCAGCTCCATCAGGTCATTTATGTTCTCCTCTACACTGGTTATTCTAGTTAGCAATTCATCTAATGTTTTTTCAAGGTTCTTAGCTTCCTTGCATTGGATTAGAACATGCTCCTTTAGCTCGGAGGTGTTTGTTATTACCCACCTTTTGAAGCCTACTTCTGTCAATTTGTCAAACTTGTTCTCCGTCCAGTTTTGTTCCCTTGCTGGTGAGGAGTTGTGATCCTTTGGAGGATAAGAGACATTCTGGTTTTTGGAATTTTCAGCCTTTTTGCGCTGGTTTCTCCCCGTCTTTGTGGCTTTATGTACCTTTGGTCTTTGATGTTGGTGACCTTCAGATGGGATCTTGAGTGGACATGCTATTGCTTTCTGTTTCTTAGTTTTCCTTCTGACAGGCCCCTCTGCTGCAGGTCTGCTGGAGTTTGCTGGAGGTCAATGCCTGACCCTGTTTGCCTGGGTATCATCAGCGGAGGTTGCAGAACATCAAAGATTGCTGCCAGTCTTTTCTCTGGAAGCTTCGTCCCAGAGAGGCACCTGCCAGATGCCAGCCAGAGCTCTTCTGTATGAGGTGTCTGTTGGCCCCTACTGGGAGGTGTCTCCCAGTCAGGAGGAAGAGGGGTCAGGGACCCACTTGAGGAGGCAGTCTGACCCTTTGCAGAGCTCGAACGCTGCGCTGGGAGGTCCGCTGCTCTTTTCAGAGCCATCAGGCAGAGACGTTTACGTCTACTGAAGCTGCACCCACAGTTGCCCCTTTCCCCAGGTGCTCTGTCCCAGGGAAATGGGAGTTTTATCTATAAACCCCTGACTGGGGCTTCTGCCTTTTTTTCAGAGATGCCCTGTCCAGAGAAGGGAAATCTGGCAGTCTGGTCACAGCAGCCTTGCTGAGCTGCAGTGGGCTCCACCCAGTTTGAACTTCCCACTGGCTTTGTTTACACTGTGAGCATAAAACTACCTACTCAAGCCTCAGCAATGGTGGATGTCCCTCCCCACACCAAGCTCGAGCATCCCAGGTCAATCTCAGACTGCTGCTGTGCTGGCAGCGAGAATTTCAAGCCAGTAGATCTTAGTTTGCTGGGCTCCGTGGGGGTGGGACCTGCAGAGCCATACCACTTGGCTCCCTGGCTTCAGCACCCCTTTCCAGGGGAAGCGAACGGTTGTGTCTCGCTGGTGTTCCAGGTGCCACTGGGGTATGGAAAAAAAAGAACTCCTGCAGCTAGTTTGGTGTCTGCCCAAATGGCCGCCGAGTTCTGTGCTTGAAACCCAGGGCCCTGGTAGGGTAGGCGCTGGAGGGAATCTCCTGGTCTGCAGGTTGCAAAAACTGTAGGACAAGCGCAGTATCTGTTCTGGAGTTCCTCGGGCTCAATCCCTTATGGCTTCCCTTGGGTAGGGGGAAACATTCCCCGACCCCTTGCACTTCCCAGGTAAGGTGACGCCCCACCCTGCTTCGGCTCGCCTTCCGTAGGCTGCACCCACTGTCCAACCAGTCCCAATGAGCTGAACCAGGTACCTCAGTTGGAAATGCAGAAATCATCTGCCTTCTGCGAGGATCTCGCTGGGAGCAGTAGACCAGAGCTGTTCGTATTTGGCCATCTTGCTAGCAATCCTCGCCTATTTTCTTTTACTTCTATTTATCAACAGTTCTATGTAAGTTCTTGTTCTTGGCAGCTGTTGGTAGCATTTTTTCAACCTCCCTTCATGAGCACGGGAATCTCACTAAAGTGCCTGATTTCAAGCTATGAACCTGGCTCCTGATCCCTGTCCCACTGTGAGCCCTTTTAGTTTCCTTTACTTTGCAGGAGCCGAACTTTCCATTATCTTCTTCTTAACCTTGAGTTTAGTGTATTTCTAACTTCAGTCTTGCCCACAGATTTGCTTTTCTGGTCCAGGGGAAATAGTTATCTTATTTTCATGCCCATTTTTGTCTTATAGTTTTTTCCTTTTTTTTTTTTAAATCTCTCATTCATAAGTGTTTTCAGTTGGATGGGTGGACAATCCATCAAAGCATGAAGTAATTACATGGTCTTCATGCAGAGTCTTTCTTAGATAGCCTTTATGGCTCCTTCTGGCTCTGACATTGTATGATATACTGTTGATTATTTCCCCTAGAAAACTTTCTGACTGTAATGTGTTCCTTCATTGCCTGTGAGAAGGAGCCCAAGACAAATAAAACTTTTTTTTATCCTGGTATTTTTCCACGCTCCTGATATTAGAATGTTTGAAATGAAGTTATACAAAATGTCTTCAGATAAATTATGAGTTCTTGGGAAATTATGTTTGAATTTGCTGGTGACAGATAATAGTAAGAAGAAGGTAGAAATGAAGATATGAATAATGCTTCAATTTCCTAAATGCCAAAATATGGTACAGTTAGACATTTGTTTAAACTTCCTTGTATGGGTGTTACTTTCCTGAGGTTTAACTTTAAATTAGGGGCTACATTTGCATTCATTCAGTGAATCTGTTGGGTGACTAACTCCTTATACAACAGAGTCACAGAGGTTAGGGCTAGGCTTCTAGAGGTGTTAGTCATCTCTGATAGCAGTATATTCTACCTAGCTTTTAAAAAGAACCTTTTAGTAAGGATAGGAGGTATACGGTAGAGGACTATATAATTTGCTTTTGTAACAGGAATACCTGAGAATGTACTGATGACCATGTAAACAAGGTACAGTTTAGGGTAGGATTTCTGCAGATATAAGCAAAGTTTTGGTACAACAAATGGTTAATTTATCAAGTCTTATATTAGTCAAGGATTGTTTGAGAGTATGTTAAAACTGTTGTCTGTTCCTTAACTGTGGATTTTCATTGTCTTGGGAGGAGAATCTGTGCTTTCAGATTGCCAGAATTTTGAAAGTGTTGACAGCTAGGAGGGGAAGAAAAACCTCACAGAACATTTTTAGTAAAATTCATTATTAGCCGGTTTCTCAGGACTTCATTTAGTACCAGGATGCATAAAACTTGAATTTTCATAGACTAATTTTGCTTTTCCTCTTACCATGGAAAGAAGATTAGAAATATTGGTTGACCTTCAGCAAAATAAACTTAGTACAAGGCAGAAGAAGTTAGAGTGAAGGGTAGGGAGCATTCCTTGTTTTTAGGGATAGTCACATCTGACATTTATGTTTATGATTTATGAACTCTTTGAAGTGCAGTGTGATGGCTCACACTTATCTGACACAATGTTTTCTATAGCCTGTCCGACAACTTCTTAATCCTAGAAAACCTAGAAATTAATTTTTAAAATTCATTTTTTAAAAAGGAAATAACTTTATAATGTAAAAATCCTTTTCTGTTATGGGGGTTAAAAAAAAAAACCCATGGAGGGTAAATAAACTGTAGGTCACACAGTATAATGTAAAGTCTTCAACCGTTGTCAACAGACTCTGTATTTTGAAATCATGTTGCTTTCATCCCAAGTGGTTCACTTTTCAGTATTCGAGCTAGACTTATCTTATGAATTACAGTGTGCATTGTCACTGAAAGTAGTCTTATTTTCTTGTTTAAGTTTATATCCATGTTCGTTGAATTGAGTACAGTTCAGCAATGGTATAATTTCTTAGCTTAAAAACTAAAATGGGATTATTTATTGAGTCTATTTCACCTTATTTTATAGAGGGTAGCCTATCAGTGTAAGGACTGTGGAAACTCATATGCAATTATATTTCTGATTGGTAAGTGATCTAAAAAAGATGTAAAAGATTATTTATCCTATTAGAAAATGAGACAGAGGCTGGATGGGATGGCTCACATGTGTAATCCCAGCACTTTGGGATGCTGAGGCAGGCAGATCACCTGAGGTCAGGAGTTCAAGATCAGCCTGATCAACATGGTAAAACCCCATCTTGACTAAAAATACAAAAATTAGCTGGGTGGGTGGTGTGCGCCTGTAATCCCAGCTACTTGGGAGGCTGCAGCAGGAGAATTGCTTGAACATGGGAGACAGAGGTTGCAGTGAGCCAAGATCGCACCACTGCACTCCAGCCTGGGTGACAGAGCAAGACTCTGTCTTAAAAAAAAAAAGACAATGAAATAAACCTAAAAAACAAGTAATCGTTATCAGGGAATGATTATATAGCCAAGAAGTTTTGTTAAAAATAAAGATCTTGAAGCCTGTCCCTAATTGTACTATGTATCTAATTTTCTATCATGTGTTATACTAGTAGTATTCAAATCAAGAAATTAGTCAGTTTGTTGTTTAGATAATTGATGGGCAAATTGTGATGACAATCTAGCCATATGCATGTCACATTGAGTATGTTACAACTGGGATTGTCCTTTGTTGATGGAATGTTGATATATATACTATACCATTTAATGTCTGATTTTCATATCTCTTTATGCTGTAATAACCTCAGGTGTTAATGCCAGGTTGCTGTGGCATCAGCCTGGCTGATTTTATGACATAAAACAATAATGGTCCCAAACCTTTAAAGAATACAGAATTGGCCAGGCGTGGTGGCTCACGCCTGTAATCCCAGCACTTTGGGAGGCTGAGGCAGGCGGATCACAAGGTCAGGAGATCAAGATCATCCTGGCTAACACAGTGAAACCCCATCTCTACTAAAAAATACAAAAAATTAGCCAGGCGTGGTGGTGGGCCTCTGTAATCCCAGCTACTCAGGAGGCTGAGGCAGGAGGATGGCATGAACCTGGAAGGCAGAGCTTGTAGTGAGCCGAGATCATGCTACTGCACTCCAGCCTGGGCGAGAGAGCAAGACTGTCTCAAAAACAAAAAAACAAAAAAACAAAAAAAAAAAAACAAAAGAAACAAAACAGAATTGGCAGTCCTGGAGGCTTATGTGTCCCAGGCTCCTCTTAGATCCCTCAAGAACTGAGGAGAACCCACTCCCTATATAGATGTGGGGCATGATACATTGTTTGGGAAGCTCTTATTTAAAGGCTTAGGGACTGAGCTTGATTAGTAGATGTACAGAACCCTTTGAGAATAAGGGTTTTGTTGATGATGAATAAACTGGGAGTCTTGACATGTCTTGTGGTGACTGATGTAGAAAGGGAAATGGAGCCTAATGGAATAGGCCTCATGGTCACATAGAAGGAGGTAGAATATTCCCTATTTAGATGTTTTCTCCTCCCTCCATCCCTTCCTCCCTTCTTCCCTTCTGTCCTTTCCATTCACCTATATCCTTTTTAATACAGTTTTCTGGAGAAGGCCTACCTCCATTGACTGTGAGGGCAGGAAGCAGACAAGTAAGCTGGAAACCCCCATAATTACCACAGTAAGGAAATCCTGGTGGAGTGCTTTAAGTTTCTCTTCTGAAGGAGATTACCTGGCTGTTTTTTTTCTTCCTTGTGATTCTCCAGCTTCTGTTTTGCTTCTCATAGTGGCCTCAGTGCCCATGCTTTGAACCTGTATACTGTGTCCTAGGTACTATGCCAGTCACTTAAAGACATGATTTCATTTAATTTTTAAAAATTTTTTTATTATTATTATACTTTAAGTTCTAGGGTACATGTGCATAACGTACAGGTTTGTTACATATGTATACTTGTGCCATGTTGGTGTGCTGCACCCATCAACTCGTCAGCACCCATCAACTCGTCCTTTACATCAGGTATAACTCCCAATGCAATCCCTCCCCCCGCCCCCTTCCCTTTAATAGGCCCCGGTGTGTGATGTTCCCTTTCCCAAGTCCAAGTGATCTCATTGTTCAGTTCCCACCTATGAGTGAGAACATGCGGTGTTTGGTTTTCTGTTCTTGTGACAGTTTGCTGAGAATGATGGTTTCCAGCTGCATCCATGTCCCTACAAAGGACACAAACTCATCCTTTTTGATGGCTGCATAGTATTCCATGGTGTATATGTGCCACATTTTCTTAATCCAGTCTGTCACTGGTGGACATTTGGGTTGATTCCAAGTCTTTGCTATTGTGAATAGTGCCGCAATGAACATACGTGTGCATGTGTCTTTACAGCAGCATGATTTATAATCCTTTGGGTATATACCCAGTAATGGGATGGCTGGGTTATATGGTATTTCTAGTTCTAGATCCTTGAGGAATCGCCATACTGTTTTCCACAACGGTTGAACTAGTTTACAATCCCACCAACAGTGTAAAAGTGTTCCTATTTCTCCACATCCTCTCCAGCACCTGTTGTTTCCTGACTTTTTAATGATTGCCGTTCTAACTGGTGTGAGATGGTATCTCATTGTGGTTTTGATTTGCATTTCTCTGATGGCCAGTGATGATGAGCATTTTTTCATGTGTCTGTTGGCTGTATGAATGCCTTCTTTTGAGAAATGTCTGTTCATATCCTTTGCCCACTTTTTGATGGGGTTGTTTGTTTTTTTCTTGAAAATTTGTTTGAGTTCTTTGTAGGTTCTGGATATTAGCCCTTTGTCAGATGTGTAGATTGCAAAAATTTTCTCCCATTCTGTAGGTTGCCTGTTCACTCTGATGGTAGTTTCTTTTGCTGTGCAGAAGCTCTTTAGTTTAATGAGATCCCATTTGTCAATTTTGGCTTTTGTTGCCGTTGCTTTTGGTGTTTTAGACATGAAGTCTTTGCCCATGTCTATGTCCTGAATGGTACTACCTAGGTTTTCTTCTAGGGTTTTTATGGTATTAGGTCTAACATTTAAGTCTCTAATCCATCTTGAATTAATTTTCATATAAGGAGTAAGGAAAGGATCCAGTTTCAGCTTTCTACTTATGGCTAGCCAATTTTCCCAGCATCATTTATTAAATAGGGAATCCTTTCCCCATTTCTTGTTTTTCTCAGGTTTGTCAAAGATCAGATGGCTGTAGATGTGTGGTATTACTTCTGAGGACTCTGTTCTGTTCCATTGGTCTATATCTCTGTTTTGGTACCAGTACCATGCTGTTTTGGTTACTGTAGCCTTGTAGTATAGTTTGAAGTCAGGTAGCGTGATGCCTCCAGCTTTGTTCTTTTGACTTAGGATTGTCTTGGAGATGTGGGCTCTTTTTTGGTTCCATATGAACTTTAAAGCAGTTTTTTCCAATTCTGTGAAGAAACTCATTGGTAGCTTGATGGGGATGGCATTGAATCTATAAATAACCTTGGGCAGTATGGCCATTTTCACGATATTGATTCTTCCTATCCATGAGCATGGTATGTTCCTCCATTTGTTTGTGTCCTCTTTTATTTCACTGAGCAGTGGTTTGTAGTTCTCCTTGAAGAGGTCCTTTACATCCCTTGTAAGTTGGATTCCTAGGTATTTTATTCTCTTTGAAGCCATTGTGAATGGAAGTTCATTCATGATTTGGCTCTCTGTTTGTCTGTCACTGGTGTATAAGAATGCTTGTGATTTTTGCACATTAATTTTGTATCCTGAGACTTTGCTGAAGTTGCTTATCAGCTTAAGGAGATTTTGGGCTGAGATGATGGGGTTTTCTAAATATACAATCATGTCATCTGCAAACAGGGACAATTTGACTTCTTCTTTTCCTAACCGAATACCCTTGATTTCTTTCTCTTGCCTGATTGCCCTAGCCAGAACTTCCAACACTAAGTTGAATAGGAGTGGTGAGAGAGGGCATCCCTGTCTTGTGCCAGTTTTCAAAGGGAATTTTTCCAGTTTTTGCCCATTCAGTATGATATTGGCTGTGAGTTTGTCATAAATAGCTCTTATTATTTTGAGGTACGTTCCATCAATACCGAATTTATTGAGAGTTTTTAGCATGAAGGGCTGTTGAATTTTGTCAAAAGCCTTTTCTGCATCTATTGAGATAATCATGTGGTTCATGTCTTTGGTTCTGTTTATATGCTGGATTACATTTATTGATTTGTGTATGTTGAACCAGCCTTGCATCCCAGGGATGAAGCCCACTTGATCATGGTGGATAAGCTTTTTGATGTGCTGCTGAATCCAGTTTGCCAGTATTTTATTGAGGATTTTTGCATCGATGTTCATCAGGGATATTGGTCTAAAATTCTCTTTTTTTGTTGTGTCTCTGCCAGGCTTTGGTATCAGGATGATGTTGGCCTCATAAAATGAATTAGGGAGGATTCTTTCTTTTTCTATTGATTGGAATAGTTTCAGAAGGAATGGTACCAGCTCCTCCTTGTACCTCTGGTAGAATTCAGCTGTGAATCCATCTGGTCCTGGACTTTTTTTGGTTGGTAGGCTATTAATTATTGCCTCAATTTCAGAGCCTGCTATTGTCTATTCAGGGATTCAACTTCTTCCTGGATATAGTCTTGGAAGAGTGTAAGTGTCCAGGAAATTATCCATTTCTTCTAGATTTTCTAGTTTATTTGCGTAGAGGTGTTTATAGTATTCTCTGATGGTAGTTTGTATTTCTGTGGGGTCGGTGGTGATATCCCCTTTATCATTTTTTATTGCGTCTATTTGATTCTTCTCTCTTTTCTTCTTTATTAGTCTTGCTAGCGGTCTGTCAATTTTGTTGATCTTTTCAAAAAACCAACTCCTGGATTCATTGATTTTTGGGGTTTTTTTTGTGTGTCTCTATCTCCTTCAGTTCTGCTCTGATCTTAGTTATTTCTTGCCTTCTGCTAGCTTTTGAATGTGTTTGCTCTTGATTCTCTAGTTCTTTTTATTGTGATGTTACAGTGTCAATTTTAGATCTTTCCAGCTTTCTCTTGTGGGCATTTAGTGGTATAAATTTCCCTCTACCCACTGCTTTAAATGTGTCCCAGAGATTCTGGTATGTTGTATCTTTGTCCTCACTGGTTTCAAAGAACATCTTTATTTCTGCCTTCATTTCGTTATGTACCCAGTAGTCATTCAGGAGCAGGTTGTTCAGTTTCCATGTAGTTGAGGGGTTTTGATTGAGTTTCTTAGTCCTGAGTTCTAGTTTGATTGCACTGTGATCTAAGAGACAGTTTGTTATAATTTCTGTTCTTGTACATTTGCTGAGGAGTGCTTTACTTCCAATTATGTGGTCAATTTTGGAATAAGTGCGATGTGGTGCTGAGAAGAATGTATATTCTGTTGATTTGGGGTGGAGAATTCTATAGATGTCTATTAGGTCTGCTTGCTGCAGAGATGAGTTCAATTCCTGGATATCCTTGTTAACTTTCTGTCTCGTTGATCTGTCTAATGTTGACAGTGGGGTATTGAAGTCTCCCATTATTATTGTATGGGAGTCTAAGTCTCTTTGTAAGTCTCTAAGGACTTGCTTTATGAATCTGGGTGCTCCTGTATTGGGTGCATATATATTTAGGATAGTTAGCTCTTCCTGTTGAATTGATCCCTTTACCATTATGTAATGGCCTTCTTTGCCTCTTTTGATCTTTGATGGTTTAAAGTCTGTTTTATCAGAGACTAGGATTGCAACCCCTGCTTTTTTTTGTTCTCCATTTGCTTGGTAGATCTTCCTCCATCCCTTTATTTTGAGCCTATGTCTGTCTCTGCATGTGAGATGGGTCTCCTGAATACAGCAGACTGATGGGTCTTGACTCTTTATCCAGTTTGTCAGTCTGTGTCTTTTAATTGGAGCATTTAGTCCATTTACATTTAAGGTTAATGTTGTTATGTGTGAACTTGATCCTGCCATTATGATATTAACTGGTTATTTTGCTCGTTAGTTGATGCAGTTTCTTCCTAGCCTCGATGGTCTTTACATTTTGGCATGTTTTTGCAATGGCTGGTACCGGTTGTTCCTTTCCATGTTTAGTGCTTCCTTCAGGGTCTCTTGTAAGGCAGGCCTGGTGGTGACAAAATCTCTAAGCATTTGCTTATCTGTAAAGGATTTTATTTCTCCTTCACTTATGAAACTTAGTTTGGCTGGATATGAAATTCTGGGTTGAAAATTCTTTTCTTTAAGAATGTTGAATATTGGCCCCCACTCTCTTCTGGCTTGTCGAGTTTCTGCCAAGAGATCTGCTGTTAGTCTGATGGGCTTCCCTTTGTGGGTAACCCGACCTTTCTCTCTGGCTGCCCTTAAAATTTTTTCCTTCATTTCAACTTTGGTGAATCTGACAATTATGTGTCTTGGAGTTGCTCTTCTCGAGAAGTATCTTTGTGGCGTTCTCTGTATTTCCTGGATTTGAATGTTGGCCTGCCCTACTAGGTTGGGGAAGTTCTCCTGGATGATATCCTGAAGAGTGTTTTCCAACTTGGTTCCATATTCCCCCTCACTTTCAGGCACCCCAATCAGATGTAGATTTGGTCTTTTTACATAATCCCATACTTCCTGCAGGCTTTATTAATTTCTTTTTCTTCTTTTTTCTTTTGGTTTCTCTTTTCGCTTCATTTCATTCCTTTGATCCTCAATCGCTGATACTCTTTCTTCCAGTTGATCGAGTCGGTTACTGAAGCTTGTGCATTTGTCACGTATTTCTCGTGTCATGGTTTTCATCTCTTTCATTTCGTTCATGACCTTCTCTGCATTAATTACTCTAGCCATCAATTCTTCCACTCTTTTTTCAAGATTTTTAGTTTCTTTGCGCTGGGTACGTAATTCCTCCTTTAGCTCTGAGAAGTTTGATGGACTGAAGCCTTCTTCTCTCAACTCGTCAAAGTCATTCTCCGTCCAGCTTTGATCTGTTGCTGGCGATGAGCTGCGCTCCTTTGCAGGGGGAGATGCGCTCTTATTTTTTGAATTTCCAGCCTTCTGCCCCGCTTTTTCCCCATCTTTGTGGTTTTATTTGTCTCTAGTCTTTGATGATGGTGATATACTGATGGGGTTTTGGTGTAGGTGTCCTTCCTGTTTGATAGTTTTCCTTCTAACAGTCAGGACCCTCAGCTGTAGGTCTGTTGGAGATTGCTTGAGGTCCACTCCAGACCCTGTTTGCCTGGGTATCAGCAGCAGAGGCTGTAGAAAATAGAATATTGCTCAACAGCGAGTGTACCTGATTCCTACTTTGGAAGCTTCCTCTCAGGGCTGTAGTCCACCCTGTGAGGTGTGGGGTGTCAGACTGCCCCTAGTGGGGGATGTCTCCCAGTTAGGCTACTCAGGGGTCAGGGACCCACTTGAGCAGGCAGTCTGTCCGTTCTCAGATCTCAACCTCCGTGTTGGGAGATCCACTGCTCTCTTCAAAGCTGTCAGAAAGAGTCGTTTGCATCTGTAGAGGTTTCTGCTGCTTTTTGTTGTTGTTGTTGTTGTTTAGCTGTGCCCTGTCCCCAGAGGTGGAGTCTACAGAGACAGGCAGGTTTCCTTGAGCTGCTGTGAGCTCCACCCAGTTGGAGCTTCCCAGCGGCTTTGTTTACCTACTTAAGCCTCAGCAATGGCGGGTGCCCCTCCCCCAGCGTTGCTGCTGCCTTGCGATTAGATAGCAGACTGCTGTGCTAGCAATGAGGGAGGCTCCGTGGGCGTGGGACCCTCCCGGCCAGGTGTGGGATATAATCTCCTGGTGTGCCCGTTTGCTTAAAGCCCAGTATTGGGGTGGGAGTTACCCGATTTTCCAGGTGTTGTGTGTCTCCGTTCCCCTGGCTAGGAAAAGGGATTCCCTTCCCCCTTGTGGTTCCCAGGTGAGGCGATGCCTCGCCCTGCTTCAGCTCTTGCTGGTCGGGCTGCAGCAGCTGACCAGCACCGATTGTCTGGCACTCCCTAGTGAGATGAACCTGGTACCTCAGTTGAAAATGCAGAAATCACTGGTCTTCTGTGTCATTCGCGCTACGAGTTGGAGACTGGAGCTGTTCCTATTTGGCCATCTTGCTCCGCCCCCTAAAACTTCTTTTTATAAACTACCCAGTCTTGAGTATGTATTTATTAGCAGCATGAGAACATATTAATACAACGGCTCACCGCAGCTTCAATCTCTTGGGCTCAAGCAGTCCTCCCACTTCAGCCTCTCCAGTAACTGAGATTACAGGCACTTGCCACCACGCTCACATGTCTGTGGTCCTAGCTACTCTAGAGGTTGAGGTGGGGGGATCACTTAAGACCCAGAGGTCAAGGCTGCAGTGAGCCATGATTTTGCCACTGCACTTCAGCCTGGGTGACAAAGCCAAGACTCTGTCTGAAAAAAAACATATATATATATATGTAGCCAAGAAAAGATCCTTTCTCTCTCTCCTCCCTCTGTTTATTTCCTCTGCCTCTGTCCCTGCCTTCCCTCCTGTAGTTGGAATACTCGTTATGTGCCTGGGATTCTTGAGGGTTTTCCAGATTTAGTGCTTCTTCCCCTATCTGGATCAGGCTATACTTTGATTCTTTTTAAATCCAAAATAGACAGGAGTTTTAGGATACCAAGAGACAGAGACTACATTGAGGGGTTTACATGCCCATCATTCGCTATCAAAGGAAATACCTAAATGGTATTTAAATTTCTTTTTTTTTTTTCTAGCCCCGTCTGCATGTTGGAATGTTTAATCATTTTTTTTTTGGTTACTTAGTTTTTATTTGATAATCATAAACTTAACTCTGCAATCCAGCTAGGCATGGGAGAGAACAAGGAAAACATGGAACCCAAAGGGAACTGCAGCGAGAGCACAAAGATTCTAGGATACTGCGAGCAAATGGGGTGGAGGGGTGCTCTCCTGAGCTACAGAAGGAATGGTCTGGTGGTTAAGATAAAACACAAGTCAAACTTATTCGAGTTGTCCACAGTCAGCAATGGTGATCTTCTTGCTGGTCTTGCCATTCCTGGACCCAAAGCGCTCCATGGCCTCCACAATATTCATGCCTTCTTTCACTTTGCCAAAGACCACATGCTTGCCATCCAACCACTCAGTCTTGGCAGTGCAGATGAAAAACTGGGAACCATTTGTGTTGGGTCCAGCATTTGCCATGGACAAGATGCCAGGACCTGTATGCTTTAGGATGAAGTTCTCATCTTCAAATTTCTCCCCATAGATGGACTTGCCACCAGTGCCATTATGGCGTGTGAAGTCACCACCCTGACACATAAACCCTGGAATAATTCTGTGAAAGCAGGAACCCTTATAACCAAATTCTTTCTCTCCAGTGCTCAGAGCACAAAAATTTTCTGCTGTCTTTGGAACCTTGTCTGCAAACAGCTCAAAGGAGACGCGGCCCAAGGGCTCGCCATCGACGGCAATGTCGAAGTACACGGTAGGGTTGACCATGGCTAGTAGTACAGGACTTTCCTCAGCGGCAGCGTCTGCAAAGCGGAATGTTTAATCATTTTAAGGGTCTGGGCAGTGCTGTCTTTGCTTACTGAATGACTGGGGAAGGAAAATAGAGAAGTAATCCCAGTGGGTTATGTTCAACCATCTAGAGCAGAAATTGGCAAACTTTTTTTTTTTTTTTTTGCAAAGGACCAGATAGTATTTAATGCTTTGAGGGCCATATGGTCTCTGTCAAATTTACCAGCATTGCTGTTGTAGAGTGAAAGCAGCCATAGACAATTGGCAAACAAATGGATGTGACTGTGTTCCAGTGAAACTTTATTTAGTGAAACAGACGGCAGGCTAGAATTTGCCAACCTATGCACTCAAACTATCTGTTGGGAGGACTCTTCCCCACTCTTCCCTTAAACTTTATAGATGGACATTTTTGTAAAATACAATAAAAGTGAATTATTGGATGAATAAAAACATACATGGTTAAATTTTTAGATTACAGCCAACAAATTACATTTCAACATATAATCATGTATGTATGACATAGGGAGAAAGAAAACAATTAGAAGAACTATAAATGTTATTACTTGAAGGTATCTTCTATCCTATTAATATAGAGAATTGCTGCTATAGCCATAACTTTTTTGTCATTCTGTAATACTAACTAAACACAAAGTCGAGCAAAATTGCAGCTCTCCATTTATTAAATGGCTATACTGTAAACAAACATTGTATATATGGATATTTAACAATTTTTTTTTTTTTTTTTTTTTTTTTTTTTTTGAGACGGAGTCTCGCTCTGTCGCCCAGGCTGGAGTGCAGTGGCTGGATCTCAGCTCACTGCAAGCTCCGCCTCCCGGGTTCACGCCATTCTCCGGCCTCAGCCTCCCGAGTAGCTGGGACTACAGGCGCCCGCCACCTCGCCCGGCTAGTTTTTTGTATTTTTTAGTAGAGACGGGGTTTCACCGTGTTAGCCAGGATGGTTTCGATCTCCTGACCTCGTGATCCGCCCGTCTCGGCCTCCCAAAGTGCTGGGATTACAGGCTTGAGCCACCGCGCCCAGCCAACAATTTTAATATGACATAAATTTGCTTTTTGCTATCACTTTGTCTAATCTAGGTTGGATTGATGACAGTACTACTCACAAGAGATAACGTATTTGTATACTGCTCCTATATTTTGTTTTAACAACACTCAGATTAGAGAAACCAGATTTAAAAATATGTTGCTGTGAACTGAAGACATTTAGATTTAAAAGAAATTTTAGCAAGCTCAGGATATTCATGTCTAACTTTTTTCCAAGGTGAAGCAAGTGATTTTTTTCAGAATTCATTTTCTATCTTTCATTAGTAGTCAATTCCAATAATTTATCCTGTGGAATTATAGTTAAATTTAAATTATCTCTCAATGAATAGGTTGTAGATCCACAAATTTCTTTTATATGAATCTTCTTTTGTTGGAAAAAAATTAAAAATGTTTTGATCAAATTTGTAAGGTTAGTGATAATTTTTCAACAAGTGTACAATACCTGATTATACCTACTTCGTTGAAAATTATGGGAAAAGAAAAAAAAAAAAGAAAAAGGCTGGGTGTGGTGGCTCACGCCTGTAATCCCAGCACTTTGGGAGGCGGAGGCGGGCGGATCACTTGAGGCCAGGAGTTCGAGACTAGTTTGGCCAACATGGTGAAATCGCATCTTACTAAAAATATAAAAATTAGCCAGGTGTGGTGGTGGGCATCGGTAATCCCAGCTACTTGGGAGGCTGAGGCAGGAGAATTACTTGAACCTAGGAGGCAGAGGTTGCAGTGAGCTGACAGCATGCCACTGCTCTCCAGTCTGGGTGGCAGAGTGAGACTCCATCTCAATAAAAAAAAAGAAAATTATGGAATATGTCCTAAATATCTGTAGAAACTCTGATCTTTTAATGCTGTTAGTATCTTTTTTTTTTTTTGCCCTTTGATCTTTTTGGTCATTGAGAAATACTTGTATGGCTTTCTTACAAGCAGTTATGAGGATTATTAAAAATACCGGATATATAAGACAAATAAATCCAGCTGTCCAATTCACATCTTTAAAATATTAGGACCAAACTTTTTTATCTTTCAGAAACACTAAGAATTCGTTTCATTGTTCATTTTCAACTGTGTTTCTCCTTGACAACCATGGAACTTCAGTTTGTAGTAACAGTAGTGTACAATTTGTTTCGTATCCTCTCTCAGTGAAGAGAATACGCTCTAATACATTGCATTAGCCTTTAAGTAATTCACAATTACACTATTAATTGTCACTAAACGTACTGTTTAGACAGGTGTTTAAAAAAAAAAAAAACATTATACCAGGAGTTTCCCAATGAAGGAAACAATGCATTGATTTACACTCTGAAGTAAACGACTTAATCTGGATAACTGCTCCAGAATACTTTTTTGTCATTACAATTGCACCATCAGAATATACTGTTACATAAAATTTAAACTCCAAATCATGTTTATTGACTTATAATTTTTCATTTGTACAGATTTGTACAGTTTGGAAGTCATTATGTTTGACAGTGAAGCGGAAAAATAATTCTTCCTTCACAGCACCATCATGTTCAGATCACACATATACCAAGGAAATGCCATACTCTCTTTACATTTATTAAGTTTCAATTAAAAACACGTCACTAAATTTCTTTGTTCTATGAATTGGTCTTCCATGTCATTAACCAGTTCCTGAATTCATCAAACTATGGTGTCATTGGAAATTGGTTCTTTGTTGCAGATTCACTGAATATTTCCAAGCAAACATCTTTGGTGGAATTTTTCCCTAATGTCTCTGTGTGTGTGTGTGTGTGTGTGTGTGTGTGTTTATATACTGTATTAGCATCCTGAAGAGCTATTGTATAAAAAAGCCTGAAAACACTAATACTTATGTGAAATAACAAACATTTGCTTCTGTTGGCTTTGCAATTCACTACTTTGTATTTCAAATTATTTTTTGTTTTGAACGTCTCTATGTTTTTTGCATAAATGCTACTTGGGTTTTGTTGGTTTTATAGTTTCATAGCCAGTACATCTCTGCAAGTAACCCATAGTGGTTTTAAACTTTGCTGCCAATCATACTTTTGTGTAAAATAGTATAAAGTCATTGGTCTTTAGTTATTTGAAATTACTTTCATTGTTGTTTGGTTTACTACCTCTGCCTCATTTAGAGACGTTTTATCTTTTTTTGCCAAAGAAAGCCCATTAAGCTTTTTCTGATTGTAAATTAGGTGTAAAAATACCTATTTACTTTCTTAATGTAGCTAAAAATGTTGAATTATAAATTATAGGCTGATTAAAATTTAAATGATGACACAATGACAGATTATGAAAATATGCTTACATTTTCTCAGATTTAAATTTTTTATTTTTTTATTTTTTAGAGCTGGAGTCTTACTCTGTCACCCAGTCTGAAGTGCAGTAGTACAGTCTTGGCTCACTGCAGCCTCAATCCCCTGGGCTCAAGTGATTTTCCCTCCTCAGCATGCAACACCACTGGCGGCACCATGTGTGACACCATGTCCTGCTAATTTTTAAATTTTTGTAGAGACAAAGTCTCGCTTTGTTGCCCAGGCTGGTCTTAAACTCTTGGATTCAAATGATCCTCCCACTGTGGCCTCCCAAAATGTTGGGATTACAGGCATGAGCCACTGTGCCCACCAAGATTTTTAAAATATTTCCATTTTAGCTGACAAACTAACTGATGTCAAATTGCTTAAAACTATCTAAATGCTTACTCTCAATTTCTGTACTTGCCTGTTATGTATCAGTAACAATCAGCTGGAGGACCTTTGTTCTAATCTAGAGACTAATAGAAGGCCATTGTAGCAAGAAGGGGTGTTCTGACTCTTATGTTACTTTTCTTAGAGTAGATATTCTGGGCCTTTGGTAAAACCCAATTATAGTTTTCATTTGCTGTATTTGAGATTCAGTGGGACAATTTTTTCCTCATATTTGTGAATGGAGACATAATGATCAACAAATATAAAGGGACTTTAAGCAGGCAATTTGCAGATGTACCCATTATCTCCCCATGTGGATATGGAAAGGCTTGTTTAAGGACAGCAGCCTTAGTTTATGTCTTATTTGTTCACCTGATACTGAAAAACCATTATGGGGGCCTGGGTTCCTATGTCTATTTTATGATTACTCCAATGTTCTCCCACAAAAGGAATTATTTAAGAGCCTTATATATTCAGCAGCTATAGTTCAAATCTGTTGTAATAAAGGTGACCCATCCCATATATGTTTATAGTAATCTTTCTATATGGTTTATAAATGTACATATATGTCTGTATACATCTCTATATCAATCTAAATATATCTTTTTCACTTATTTCTACATACCATTGAATTGCTTAATGACTTTTTATGGAACCTTGGAGCTAGAAGTGGAGTGAAGGTCATATGGTCCAGCCCCCTTTTTAATATAGAGGCTGGCAAACTAGGGCTGTCTTGCCTGACACTTGTTTTTGTAAGTAAAGTTTTGTTGGACCACGGCCATACCTGTTTGTTTACATATTGTCTATGGCTGCCTTCTCACTATAATAGTATATTAGGGTAGTTACCATGGAGATCTTATGGCCTGCAAAGCCAAAAATATTTACTCTCTGGCCTTTTACAGAAAAGTTTACTGACTTCTTATATAGAGAGGCCTGGCAACTTCTACCTGAATTCATTCAGTGACAGTATTTCACTGTCTCTCAAAGCATTCAGCTTATAGTTAGTTTCTATTTATCTTGAGCAAAACTTTTTTAAGAAACCTTCCTTGCATAAATGATAGTCTTTTAGGAATTTGAAGACAACTTTTATACTTCTTATCTCTTTCTAGTAGTCTACATCCTGTTCCCAGTCTTTCCAATCCTAAAAATTTGTAGTTTATTCAGTTCACACTTGAATGTCCTATGAAACTCAGTTTTAAACCAAAAGGTTTAAATTTACCTATCTTGTTTCCTGCCATTATTCTTCAGACATTGGTACAGAAATCAGAACCCAATTTAATATTGTTGTGGGTATGAGACAGTTTCTTTCATGTTGTAATTTTTTCCTTAAAGTTTTACTATGTACTTCATATATACTGGGCACTCAACTGTATTATTATTACTTTAAATATGTGCTAAGTTGCATTATCTTTTAGACAGTGTTATCACATTAATGGTTCTTAACGAGCTCAAGCTCAAAAACCACTAAGTCTTTTTACATATCTTGCTATTAAATCAGATCTTCACTATCTTATGCTGAACCCATGGCAGGACTTTTACTTCTTTGAGATTCTGTTGTATTAGGTTTATTCCATTGTGTCAGTATGTTGAGAAGTTTTAGCATCTTGATTCTGTTATTTAAATATTTACTGTTCTTAGCTCTTTGTCATGTGAGAATTTGATAGCAATGAGTTACTCAATCAACATCTTGCTATGTTTGTGTGGTCGTTATTGAATCCAAGTGAAATTGTTCTGGGAATTTTTCTTAGAGTTTATGGTAGATTGAATTATTGCTCAGCAAATACTCATTTCCCACCCTTTCTCTTGAGGTGAAGTATACATACATCCCTGTCTTACTGACTTTAGACTTGGTCATATGGCTTGCTTGGACTAGTAGAATGGAGATGGAATTAACTGTAAAGCCATTTCTAAAATGAGGCTTTAAGAGGCATGGCAAGTTATTTCCAGCTGTTTTGTACTTCTAGCACTTACTGTAAGAAGAACTTGACCCAGGTAACTATTTCAGATGGGGTCCCAGAATAAAAGATATGTGAAGGAGACCTGAACTTGACCTGCAACATGAAGCAGAGATGCTCTAGCCAACCTGCAGATTCATGAGCAGAAGTTAGCATTTATTGTTTTAATCCATTTGCATTTTTTGAATTGTTACAGAGCATTGATTCAGCAATAGCTAGCCCATACACAGCTAACCAAGCCATTCTGTTTTGCAGGAATTATCTCTGAAATGCCTAGTACCCATAAATAACAAGTTAAGCCAGTACTAGACTATCATGAACCTTGGCTTAAGGGAGATCAGAGGTAACTTTTGGGTCCCATATGTGTGTCAGTACATGGCATGAGCTGAGGGATCCTGCTGAAGAAAGGAACTACAATTGGCTAAACAGGATATACAGAAATACCCTGCTGCTCTAGCTATGCCTCAAAGGCTTTGGGTCAGGTTTTTACTTTTTGCAGTTTGATTTGCTACCATTTTCAAGTTTTTCTGTTACTTTCTGTTCTGTTTTCTTGTTCCTCCTTTTTTTTTGTTTTTTGTTTTTTAACTTCCTACCTTTTTAGAAATAACTCATGTTTTCACAGACAGTATGTACTACATAAAGAAATAACATAGAATAAGACCATCAGCATTCTAATTCTGGCTCCACCATTTGTTAACATAATCACCCTACATAAATTACTTAAGCCATTTCCCCTTCTACATAGTGGGGTTAATAAGTAACTCACAGTTGTTGCTAAGCTTAAATGAGATAACAAAGTCATTAGCTCACCATCATTTGTATATACAGTCATTAGCAAATATTTACTGAGTAAATTCTGAGGGATACAGTGCTTTGCACATTATAAAAAAGTCAATACATTTTATAGCATTTTGATAGTCCTAGACCTAGAAAGTACTTGTTGGGGTCACATTGATGCCAAATGAAAGGAAAAGAGAAGGGGGTTCTAATCCCATTTCTGGAAGAAAGAGCATAAATATTTGCCGTCAGAAATCATGGAACAGTTTTTAGATGTTTTTTATGTTATTTGATAGGTTAATACTTTGTTTCAGGATTTTTTTTTTGCATTATCCTTGGCAGTGGCTAGGTACTGTCAATGACCAGTATTTTTTGTTCTATCTGGGGATGTGAATCCAAAACAAAGGATAGAATTGCTTGTGCTCTGTTTTTCTCTCAGTTAATTTTCTCAAAATATAATCCCAAGTACAAATCATGCCATTGAGTATTATGGAGGATCATATTCTTTTCTTATAACCTTGAGTAAGATGCAGTAAAAACAATGAAGCTGACCACTTTTCTTCCCTATAATTTAGGTATGTAGCTTCTACCAGATATTTTGACATCCTGTTTCATAAGAATCTTTTTCTTTAATTAAAACAAAAATGGTGGTTTTAACAATTCAAATAATATGGGTGGTACATGAAATAAAATTAATTGCCTTGTTTTATTTTTTTTTAATTTACCCTCATTGTTGGTGTAAATCTTTTCCTTTTATGAGTACTCATTTAATAAGTAGTTTTTCCTTTATAAAAGAGTAGAATTATATTCACATTTATTCTGCATCTTGTCTTTTAATAGTATTTTTATCATTGATAAAAGTATCATTGATATTTTCCCAAAGTAAATACAGAAAAACCTCATTTTATTGACAGCATCATAGTTCATATTGTGAATATAAATTGTTTAACATCCACATATTTTGATCTACATCCTATTGATTTAAGTTGTTTAAAACAATACTGTGACTGGGCATGTGGTAGCTTATGATTGTAATTTCAAGACTTTGGGAGGCAGAGTTCAAGACCAGCCTGGGCAACATGGTGAAATCCCCGTCTTAATCAATCAGTCAATAAACAAACAAATATACATACTACAATAAACGTACTTATTTATCTTGTTATACTTGTGCTTTTATTTTAGCAATTCTGAAAATGGCTTCGTTGTAAGCGAAGTCTATCTGTATTTAAAAATTTAATAGTTATTAGTAGGTAAAAACATTTTTAAAAACTTGATTACTAATGGATAAAAATTTAAAATGCTATACCAATTTATATTTCTACTAATAATTTATAGTAATGTGATGAATCCTATCTTACTAGGAGTGGATACTGCGAGTCATTAAATTTTTGCCAACCTGGGCCAAAAATGATATCTAATTTTGTTTCCTTTCTGTGAAAATTGATATTCAGGTATATTCCAATGTTTGTAGCAATTTACAATATATTTTTGCTGTATTGGCCATTCATATCTTTTTTATTATTAATTGTTTTCTTTTTAAAATCAATTCATAAGGCTTTTCAAAAATTCTTGTAGATGCTGGAGATGGTGGCTTACACCTGTAATCCCAGTACTTTGGGAGGCCAAGGTGAGAGAATTGGTTTAGCACAGGAATTCAATTATAGCCTGGGCAAGATGGCGAGACCCCTGTCTTTACAAAAAATTAAAAAATCAGCATGGCATGGTGGTGTGTGTCTTTAGTCCCAGCTACTTCAGAGGCTGAGGCAACAGTATCCCTTGAGTCGAGTAATTCAAAGTGGCATTGAGCTATGATCCTGCCACTGCACTTCAGCCTGGGTGACAAAGTGAGACCCTGTTCTAAAAAAAAAAAAAAAAAATTACTGAAATTATTGTAGAAATATAAGCAAGAGATGTTTTTTGCTTTCCTTCCATTCTTTTCTTTCTTTTTTTTTTTGAGATGGAGTCTTGCTCTGTGGCCCAGGCTGGAGTTCAGTGGCACGATCTCGGCTCGCTGCAACCTCCACCTCCCAGGTGGAAGCGATTCTCTTGCCTCAGCCTGCTGAGTAGCTGGGATTACAGGCACATGCCACCACGCCTGGCTAATTTTTTATATTTTTAGTAGAGACGGGCTTTCACCGTGTTAGCCAGGATGGTCTCAATCTCCTGACCTCATGATCCGCCTGCCTCGACCTCCCAAGGTACTGGGATTACAGGTGTGAGCCACTGTGCCCAGCCCCATCCTTAGTGTTAGATGATTTTTATATAACATGCTAGAATGTTAAGTGGATTATTTTTGCATGTATTATGTGCATTGTTTTCTATATAATATTTACCCAGCATTTGCCTAATTTTAACGCTGTATCTAGCACATGTATTCTTAATCTTTTAAGGACAGAGTTTGAATTCTGTTATTGTAGATTAATAGAATTAAGATTTACGAGTGCCTTTTTTAAGGGACTGGGGTCTCACTTTGTCACCCAGGCTGGAGTGCAGTGGCATGATCATAGCTCGCTGCAGCCTCAAACTCCTGGGCACAAGTGATCTCACTTCAGCCTCCTGAGTAGCTAGGACTATAGGTGTGTGCCACCATGCCCGTCTAATTTTTAAATTTTGTGTAGAGATAGAGGGTCTCATTGTGTTGCCCAGGTTGGTCTCGAACTCCTGGGCTCAAGCGATACTCCTACCTTGGCTTCCCAAAGTGTTGGGATTACAGGTATAAGACACCACACCCAGCCTTTGACTTTGGAAATATTTGTAAGTTTTTTTTAATTGATGAATTCAGCATTAATAAGTGAGGCAATAATCGTAGAATTTTACAGTTCAGTTTAAGAGTAAAATGTATCTATTAAAATGGTCTCTTTGTTTGATTTATACAAAGGTAATATATAGGATAGTGGCAGGCCTTGGATATATCAGTGGTAACACATTTGGAATCCGTTATAAATACAGGATCTCACTGGTAAATGTTCTGTGTTCATTAGGATAGGCTAATTGCTTTAACCAACAACTCCCAAGTCACCGAGGCTTATAAAAAGAAATTTATTTCTCACTCATCTAATACTTTGTTGCCAGAATTGGTGAATGGCCTTCCAAGTGATGATTCAATGATCCAGGCTCCTTTAATCTTGAGGTTCCTAGATCCTTTAGTCCAGGATCCTTTAATCTTGAGGTTTCTAGATCCTTTAGGGCCTCAAGTCCTCGACTGGATCCTCTACATTTAGCTAGCAGAGGGGAAGAAGAAAAAAAGATGGTACCTGGGAGGTTATGGTGGATCAGAACTGAATGTAACACATATCACATCTCTTAATATTCCCTTGGCCAAAACTCAGTCACATAGTCACATCTAATTTTAAAGGAGGCTGGAAAATTTCATGTATGTATATACGTTGAAAAAGAGGAGAATGGGGATACCAGTAAAGCTAGCTATCTCTGACATATATTTAAAGTACAGAAATGGGTTTTTAAATCTGAAAATATTTTATCTATACTGTGTACATTGGGTCAATTTTTAAAGACAACAATAAAAGTTGTATGTAATTTAACTTATTAATTCCTTTAATTACACAAATGGTTGGTGGATCTGCTTACCAAAATGGAAAAGAACAATTAAGCAAATAGAAAATTTAAATTATACATTACTTGACAGGTTGCCCAGAAAAGTGGATAGGATGATAAATGCTTGCTTATGGAAACTGATAATATGTATCTTCACTACTTGACCAGGGCTTTTAGTGATTTAATCTGTGATGAAGAGAAGTAAAGATTCCTTCATGATAAAATCTCTCAACAGACTGGGCATAGAAAGAACATACCTCAGCCATAGTAAAGGCTATATATGACAGATGCACAACTAGCATCATACTGAATGGGGAAAAGTTGAAAGCCTTTCTGTTAAGAAGTGGAATAAGACAAGGATGCCCGCTTTCACCAATCCTATTCAGCATTGTGGCGGAAGTTCTAGCCAGAGCATCAGGCAAGAGAAAGAAATTCAAGGCATCTAAATAGGAAAAGAGAAAGTCAAATTGTCCTTCTTTGCAGATGACGTGACCTCATACATAGAAAAACCTAAAAATTCCAACAAAAACTCTTAGAACTGAAAAATGAATTCAGTAGAATTGCAGGATACAAAATCAACATACAAAAATCAGTAGCATTTCTATACGCCAATAATGAACTAGGAGAAAAAGAAATCAAGAAAGCCTCAAATTTATAATAGCTAGGAAAAAAGTAAAATTCCTAGAAATAAATTTAACCAAGGAGATGAAAGACCTACATACAACAAAAAAACTGCAAAACACTGATGAAAAAAATTAAAGACAACACACAAAATGGAAACGTATCTCATGCTTATGGATTGGAAGAATGAACATTGTTAACATGACTCTTCTACCCAAAGCAATCGACAGATTCAGTGCAGTCTCTTATCAAGATACTAGTGACATTCTTCACAGAAATAGAAAAAAAAAATTCTAAAAATTGTATGGAACCACAGAAGACCTCAAATAGCCAAAGCAGTCCTGAGCAAAAAGAACAAAGCTGGAATCATCACAGTACCTGACTTCAAAATATACTACAAAGCTATTGTAACTAAAACAGCATGGTATTGATATAAATACAGACACATAGACCAATAGGACAGAATAAGGAACCTAGAAATAAACTGACATATTTACTGCCAACTGATTTTTGACAAAGGTGCCAACAACTTATATTGGGGAAAGGATACCATCTTTAATAATGCTGCTGGGAAAACTGAATATCCATATGCAGAAGAATGACCCCTGTCTTTCACCAGAAACAAAAATAATCTCGGCCAGGTATGGTGGCTCATGCCTGTAGCCCCAACACTTTGGGGGGCTGAGGTGGGTGAATCACCTGAGGTCAGGAGTTCAAGATCAGCCTGGCCAATATGGTGAAACCCCGTCTCTACTAAAAATACAAAAATTAGTCAGCTGTGGTGGTAGGCACCTGTAATCCCAGCTACTTGGGAGGCTGAGGCAGGAGAATCACTTGAACCCAGGAAGCAGAGGTTGCAGTGAGCTGAGATCGTGCCACTGCACTCCAGCCTGGGTGACAAGCAAGACTACTTCTCAAAAACATAAATTAATAATAATCTCAAAATGGATTAGACTTAAACCTAGGACCCAAAACTATAAAACTACTAAAATAACACATAGAGGAAACACTCCAGGGCATTGGCCTAGGCAAAAATTTTATGGCTAAAACCTCAAAAGCATGGACAACAAACCAAAACACGAAATTGAAAAGTGGGACTATATTAAACTAAAAAGTTTCTGCACATCAAAGAAACAGTCAACGTAGTGAAGAGACAACCTGTAGAATGGGAGAAGGTATTTGCAAGTATTCGTTTAATAAAGGACCAATATCCAGAATATACAAGAAACTCGACAGCAAACAAACAAACAACAACAAAAAAACTCCACAAATTATCCCATTAACAAGTTGGCAAAGGATCTGAATAGACATTTCTCAAAAGAAGACATACACATGGCCAGTAGATATATGAAAAAATGCTCAGCATCACTAATCATCAGGGAAATGAAAATCAAAACCACAAGGAGATACCATCTTACCTCAATCAGAATGGTGATTATTAAAAAGAACAACAACAAAACACTGTTGGCAAGGATGCAGAGGAAAGGTAACTCTTATATATTGTTGATAGGAATGTAAATTAGTATAGCTACTATGGAAAACAGTATGGAAGTTTCTCAAAAAACTAAAAATAGAACTACCATATGATCCAGCAATCTCATTACTGGATATTTATCCAAAGAAAAGAAGTCAGTTTATCAAAGGGATATCTGCACCCCCGTGTTTGTTGCAGCACTATTCATGGTAGCCAAGTTATGGAATCAACCTAAGCGTCCATCAACAGATGAATGAACAAAGAAAATATGGTTTGTATACACAATGGAATACTATTTGGCCACAAAAAAGAATGAAGTTCTGTCATTTACAGCAACATGGATGGAACTGGAGGTCATTATGTTAAGCGAAATAAGCCAGGCACAGAAAGACAAATATCACATGTTCTCACTCACTGATATGTGGGAGCTAAAAAAGTTGCTGTCATGGAGATTGAGAGTAGAACAATAGTTACCAAAGCAGGGGGGAACAGTTTGTGGGAAGATTGAAGAGAAGATTGGTTAGTGGGCACAAATATACAGTTAAATAGAAGGAATACGTTTTAGTATTTTATAGCACAGTCGGATTACTGTAATCAACAACAATATATCTTCCAAAATAATTAGAATACATGATTTGAAATGTTTGCAATATGAAGAAATGATAAATGTTTGAGATGATAAATTTCCTAAATATCTTGATTTGATCATTACATATTGAATATGTTTGTCAAAATATCATGTGTACCCCTTAAATGTGTACAATTATTATGTAACAATAAAAAATTGTAAAACCAAAAGTTTATTCATTTCTGTTTATATCTTATTGACAAGGGAAGGCATCACCAACAGAATAGACTTGATATTGATAAGAAGGTAGATCTGCTGAACAAGGAGACTTGGGAAGGAGGGTGGAATAAACTGTGTATGGTGTTTGAGAAATATACACCAGACACATACAAATGTGTATCTGTGTGTATGTGTTTATGCATCTCACATGTATTGTAATAGTGCCCTTAATGAAAACACTCTGCCTCTGGCAAAAAACAAAAAACAAAACACCCTATCTTTTTGTTTTTCCACATGACTGTGAAACAATTACAGCTTCTACTAGGAGCGCTTCTCCTGTTCCTGGGAAAAGAGCTGGGTTGGCTGGCATTTGCATAATCGTCTTTAGGGCCATTGTGGGTGGGTTTGGGCTGCTGACACAGAGCTGCAGACTGGCCACCTGTCCAAAACAAATGAACTCAGCCTTTGTGTAACATTATGTGGTTCTCCACAGTGTTATTTGTGAGTAATGGATAATTTGGTTAAAATAATATGAAACTATTATTTAGCAAATATTTGTGTTCAACGTAAGTCCTCCATTTTGCTGGGAGAAAAATGTTTTTCTTTTTCCACTGGCACAACTATGTATTTCCATACCCTGTTTATTATAGTTTTATAACTGCTTTTGTGATATTGTCCTCATGAATATTAATTAGGGATATGAAAATTTAAAAAGAAACTTCAAAATGATTTGTATTCATTCTTTTATAAATTATAAATTAATTTTTGTCTAACTTTTTCTAGCAGTCTGTTTTACTTATGTGGAGTAATTAAACACTTAAAGTCATCAAAAAAGAAGACACATCTAAGATCTTGATATAATAACTAGTCCTACATCATTCGTTATTCTTGATAACGAATCCAGTGACTCGCATGTGAATTTAGAAAGTTTTTTGTCCTAATAATGCACATATTGCTGTGTTGAGTAATTTTATTAATCACCTACATTTAGCCTATGATGAATATATACTTCTACATTTTTAAATTCACCTGTGACAAACTTACATGTGACATATTAATATTTCTTTTCTTTTCTTTCCTTTTTTTTTTTTTGGAGATGGAGTCTCGCTCTGTCGCCCAGGCTGGAATGCAATGGCACGTCTCGGCTCACTGCTGCCTCTGTCTCCCGGGGTCAGGCAATCTCGCCTCTGCCTCTGGAGTAACTAGGACTACAGGCACGCCCCACCATGCCCAGCTAATTTTCGTATTTTAGTAGAGATGGGTTTTCACCATTTTGGCCAGGCTGGTCTTGAACTCCTGACCTCAAGTGATCTGCCCACCTCTGCCTCCCAAAGTGCTGGGATTACAGATGTGAGCCATCACGCCCTGCAGAAAGTTAGGTTCTGTTATAGATTTAAGTTCACGAGAAATCCTAAAGGAATTGCTTACTCCCAGTGAGACAGTCTTGAACTAGACCCTGAGGAATAGATAGGATTTGGAGTACACAGATACTACAGTCTGAAATTGGTTGCAGATAAAAATAAACAGTGATTCTGCAATTATTATGGAGACTTAAGTAATATTAGAAAGAAGTAAGGAGATACACTTGGAATATACTAAGTTGATAACACTTGATAGAACATTATGAATGCTAGGCTGGGGGTCATTACAGAAGTCAAGCCAAAAAAAATATGTACTGGGAAAAGAACACTGAAGTGGGAGTCGTGTCATAATTTATATGGATATTGGCCTTATTACTTGGTGAGGGATCTTTTTTTTTCAACTTTTATTTTAGAATCAGGGGAATACACGTACAGGTTTGTTACCAAGATATTTTGCACGATGCCGAGGTTTGAAGTATAAATAAATCCATCCCCCAGGTAGTGAGCATGCCTAATAGGTATTTTTTCAACCCTTGCCCCTGCCTCACTCCCTGCTCTTGTATTCCCTAGTGTTTGTTATTCCCATGTTTATGTCCATTTGTATTCAATGTTTAGCTCCCACTTAGATTTGAGAACATGTGGTATTTGGTTTTCTGTTTCTGTGTTAGTCCGCTTAGGATAATGGTTGCCAGCTACATTCATGTTGCTACAAAGTCCAGGATTTCATTCTTTTCATGGCTGCATAGTATCCACACTGTATATGTACCACAGCTGCCCATCAGTGGTGAGGGATCTTGAGTCACTGCCCAGTTGTCTTGATCTGAGAGGGTTCAACTGGATAAACTGTAAGGTCCCTTTAAGAATCCATCAATCATCAGAATTTCTTTTCTTTTTTTTTCTTTTTTCTTTTTTCTTAAAGAGACAGGGTCTTACTCTGTCACCCAAGCTGGAGTGCAGTGACACAATCATAGCTCACTGCAGCTTCAAACTCCTGGGCTCAAGCCATCTTCCCATCTCAGCCTCCTGAGTATTTGCGACTAGAGGCATGCACTACCATACCCAGCTAATTTTTAATTTTTTTAGTAGAGACGGATCTCCTTGTTGCCTAGGCTTGGCTTGAACTCCTGGCCTCAAGCAATCTTTCTACCTCATCATAAGATTTTTTTAGTGATAGATGGTTTTGTTTTTAATATTTCAGCTGGAAAATTGTTTTAGCATCTAGCAGAAGACTTTGTGGAAAAAGCTTGACTTGGTCAATCTTTTTGTCAGAGTAATCCCTATGTTTCACATAGCTATTTCATATAAAAACAAAATAAATTTCCCACTCTTCAGTGTGAAATTGGTGAGGGATTGTATATAAAAGGTTATGCTCTGGATATCCCAGAGAACTGCCTTCTTCTTTTCCTAAAGTCATCCACTATGTTTGAGGTTCTGCTCTGTGCATAACAAGTGTGTTTGCTTTTGCACGGTTACAAGGTAATGAGGACTCCTATATTCAGAATGTAAAATCCAATTGACAAAGTAAGATAGGTATGCATAAAAGTTACAAATATGTACTATCAATAGGGCTATATCTGATTTACATGAATAAATGCCACATTCATAATATAATCAGTGTGGACCCTAAGTTTTTAGGAAGACATGGTAAGTGGGATTAGAATATATAGAGAAGACAAGAATATTGTGTGGATATGGAGAAGGAATGCATTCTATACCAGAGAAAGGCTGGTATCAAAAACTCAGAGGCAAAAAATAATTGTGGGCATAATTATGAGATAGTGAAAAGATCAGTAGTTGCCAGAAGTTGGGGATGGGAGGGGAAGGGACAAATAGCAGAGCACAGGGCATTTTTAGGGCAGTGAAAATACTCCATATGATACTGTAATGATGGATATATGTCAGTATACATTTGTCCAAACACATAGACTGTACAGCACTAAGAATCCTAATGTAAACCATGGACTTTGGGTGACTGTGTTATGTGTCAGTGTAGGTTCATCCATTGTAAATGTACCACTGTGGAGGGGAATGTTGTTAATGGGGAGGCTGTGCATGTGTTGGGGCAAGTGATATTTGGGAACTCTCTGTACCTTTCAATTTTGCCATGAACCTAAAACTGTTCTAAAAAATATGAAGTCTTTAATTTTTTAAAAATGTAAGTATCAAGGGAAGAATGTAATAGAATTCTATAAATGTCTTCCAGGTGATGAATATGCTCAAAGTCATATGCTCTTGAATTGATATCAGTATTTGGCAGTCCCTATCTGTGTGAAGACATTTGCAAAGATAAAATATTTAAAATCTAATTACAGATCTGCATTAACAGATGAACATTTGTAATTGATTTTGATGGTAGGGAACACTAACTTTGAACTTCAATTAAGCAGAATATATGTATTATAGAAAATTGTACTCAGTTTTTAAAATTTTATCAATAAAAAGTTTGAGGAAAAAATTGAGTGAACACAATATTTGTGGAGGAAGACTTCTTGAGGGTTGAAATGTTAGTACCTTGTATATAGTAGAAGTTAGGCTTTGTTACATGGATGAATACACAAATAAAATTACCTATTACTCATTGGACTCAGGAGGATACTCAGAGTAGAACTAAAATTTATAAACTTTATTCTACATTTGATAATGACATTGAAGTTTTTAATCACAATAATCATGATTATAATTTATCAGGGACTTACTGTATGCTAGTCATTGTTCTGATCATTAGACTTAGGTTTCATTATTATGCCCATTTTACAGTTGAGGAAACTAAAGCTCAGAGTGACTAATGAAATTATTTTCAGTGTCAATTTATAAATAAATAGTAGAGCTTGGATTTGAACCCACATTTGTTTGACTCCAAAGACCGATATAATGTTGTGAAATATTGTACAAAATAGTGACTATGACGCTTGTTTTTTTTTTTTTTTTAAATCTTTTATTTCCTGTACTTTTTTGGTTGTTTCTTACCTTCACACATTTCAAAATTATTATGTTGGCTCTAATACTTCAGTGTTTCTAATTGTATATTTTTCTTTAAAACCTGCCCAAGGCCGGGCACAGTGGCTCACGCCTGTAATCCCAGCACTTTGGGAGGCCGAGGCGGGCGGATCACGAGGTCAGGAGATCGAGACCATCCTGGCTAACGTGGTGAAACCCCGTGTCTACTAAAAAAAATACAAAAAATTAGCCGGGCGTGGTGGCGGGCGCCTGTAGTCCCAGCTACTCAGGAGGCTGAGGCAGGAGAATGGCGTGAACCTGAGAGGCAGAGGTTGCAGTGAGCCGAGATCACGCCACTGCACCTCCAGCCTAGGCAGCAGAGTGAGACTCCGTCTCAAAAAAATAATAAATAAATAAATAAATAAAAACCTGCCCAGAAGTCAGCTCCCCTGGGAAGCTTGGAAGTCAAATGACCCGTGTTCTAATCCCAGTTCTACTACTGGTTCACTTTGAGCTCTGACCAAGCCAGTCTACTCTTAGCCTTTAGTTTTTTCAACTAAAAGGTAGAAGTTTGCTTAAATATTTGATCATTTTTGTTTTAACAGCATTAATAAAAACTGGGCCGTGGTGGCTCACGCTTGTAATCCCAGCACTTTGGGAGGCTGAGGTGGGCAGATCACAAGCTCAAGAGATCGAGACCATCCTGGCCAACATGGTGAAACCCTGTCTGTATTAAAAATACAAAAATTAGGTGGGTGTGGTTGTACATGCCTGTAATCTCAGCTACTTTGGAGGCTGAGGCAGGAGAATCGCTTGAACCCAGGAGGCAGAGGTTGCAGTGAGCCGAGATTGCGCCACTGTACTCCAGCCTGGTGACAGAGCGAGACTCCATCTCAAAAAAAATAAATAAATAAATGAAAACTGAACATTTCAATAGTGTTCAGTACTTAAAATAGCATTTGGCATATAGTAGAAAATTCTCAGTAAATACTTATGGAATGGATGAAGTTATTAAGCACTTAATGTATGCCATAAATTCGGCTGAGTGCTTTATAAACACTGACTTATTTGCTTATCTCAGCAATAATGAAGTAGGTACTATTACTATCTTTATTTTTGAGATGAGGACATCCGAGATAAAAACAAGTTAATGGCCAGGTGCAGTGGCTCACGCCTGTAATCTCAGCATTTTAGGAGGCCAAGGTGGGTGGATTGCTTGAGCTTAGGAGTTAAGAGACCAGCCTGGGAAACTTGATGAGACCCCCGTCTCTATAAAAAACACAAGCTGGGAGTGTTGGTGTGTGCCTGTAGTCCCAGCCACTCGCTTGAGCCTGGTGGGTGCGGAGGTTGCAAGTGAGCCAAGATCGTGCCACTGCACTTCAACCTGGGTGACAGAGTGAGATCTTGTCTCAATAAATACATACATACATAAAACTAAAAACTAAAAACAAGTTAAATAACTTGTCAAGGTCCAGGAGTTAAACCCGAGCATGTGTGTCTGTGCTCTTAACCAATATACTAGTTGTTCCCAGTAGTGGCTGCATATCAGAATCACCTGTGAAGTTTGTTAAACTATCAATGTCTCAGCCCCACCTCTAGAGTCTGAGTCAGCAGGTGACATTTATCCTGTAGTACTTTAGCTGCCTGCCTGTGGAGTGACCTTTATTTATTTATTTATTTATTTATTTATTTATTTATTATTATACTTTAAGTTCTAGGGTACATGTGCATAACGTGCAGGTTTGTTACATACGTATACTTGTGCCATGTTGGTGTGCTGCACCCATCAACTCGTCAGCACCCATCAACTCGTCATTTACATCAGGTATAACTCCCAATGCAATCCCTTCCCCCGCCCCCCTCCCCATGATAGGCCCCGGTGTGTGATGTTCCCCTTCCTGAGTCCAAGTGATCTCATTATTCAGTTCCCACCTATGAGTGAGAACATGCGGTGTTTGGTTTTCTGTTCTTGTGACAGTTTGCTAAGAATGATGGTTTCCAGCTGCATCCATGTCCCTACAAAGGACACAAACTCATCCTTTTTGATGGCTGCATAGTATTCCATGGTGTATATGTGCCACATTTTCTTAATCCAGTCTGTCACTGATGGACATTTGGGTTGATTCCAAGTCTTTGCTATTGTGAATAGTGCCGCAATAAACATACGTGTGCATGTGTCTTTATAGCAGCATGATTTATAATCCTTTGGGTATATACCCAGGAAAGGGATGGCTGGGTCACATGGTACATCTAGTTCTAGATCTTTGAGGAATCGTCATACTGTTTTCCATAATGGTTGAACTAGTTTACAATCCCACCAACAGTGTAAAAGTGTTCCTATTTCTCCACATCCTCTCCAGCACCTGTTGTTTCCTGACATTTTAATGATCGCCATTCTAACTGGTGTGAGATGGTATCTCATTGTGGTTTTGATTTGCATTTCTCTGATGGCCAGTGATGATGAGCATTTTTTCATGTGTCTGTTGGCTGTATGAATGTCTTCTTTTGAGAAATGTCTGTTCATATCCTTTGCCCACTTTTTGATGGGGTTGTTTTTTTCTTGTAAATTTGTTTGAGTTCTTTGTAGGTTCTGGATATTAGCCCTTTGTCAGATGCATGGATTGCAAAAATTTTCTCCCATTCTGTAGGTTGCCTGTTCACTCTGATGGTAGTTTCTTTTGCTGTGCAGAAGCTCTTTAGTTTAATGAGATCCCATTTGTCAAAGAGAGAAGAATCAAATAGACGCCAATAAAAAATGATAAAGGGGATATCACCACCGACCCCACAGAAATACAAACTACCATTAGAGAATACTATAAACACCTCTACGCAAATAAACTAGAAAATCTAGAAGAAATGGATAATTTCCTGGACACTTACACTCTTCCAAGACTAAACCAGGAAGAAGTTGAATCCCTGAATAGACCAATAGCAGGCTCTGAAATTGAGGCAATAATTAATAGCCTACCAACTAAGAAAAGTCCAGGACCAGATGGATTCACAGCTGAATTCTACCAGAGGTACAAGGAGGAGCTGGTACCATTCCTTCTGAAACTATTCCAATCAATAGAAAAAGAGGGAATCCTCCCTAACTCATTTTATGAGGCCAACATCATCCTGATACCAAAGCCTGGCAGAGACACAACAAAAAAAGAGAATTTTAGACCAATATCCCTGATGAACATCGATGCAAAAATCCTCAATAAAATACTGGCAAACCGGATTCAGCAGCACATCAAAAAGCTTATCCACCATGATCAAGTGGGCTTCATCCCTGGGATGCAAGGCTGGTTCAACATACACAAATCAATAAACATAATCCAGCATATAAACAGGACCAAAGACATGAACCACATGATTATCTCAATAGATGCAGAAAAGGCTTTTGACAAAATTCAACAGCCCTTCATGCTAAAAACTCTGAATAAATTCAGTATTGATGGAACGTACCTCAAAATAATAAGAGCTATTTATGACAAACTCACAGCCAATATCATACTGAATGGGCAAAAACTGGAAAAATTCCCTTTGAAAACTGGCACAAGACAGGGATGCCCTCTCTCACCACTCCTATTCAACTTAGTGTTGGAAGTTCTGGCTAGGGCAATCAGGCAAGAGAAAGAAATCAAGGGTATTCAGTTAGGAAAAGAAGTCAAATTGTCCCTGTTTGCAGATGACATGATTGTATATTTAGAAAACCCCATCATCTCAGCCCAAAATCTCCTTAAGCTGATAAGCAACTTCAGCAAAGTCTCAGGATACAAAATTAATGTGCAAAAATCACAAGCATTCTTATACACCAGTAACAGACAAACAGAGAGCCAAATCATGAATGAACTTCCATTCACAATGGCTTCAAAGAGAATAAAATACCTAGGAATCCAACTTACAAGGGATGTAAAGGACCTCTTCAAGGAGAACTACAAACCACTGCTCAGTGAAATAAAAGAGGACACAAACAAATGGAAGAACATACCATGCTCATGGATAGGAAGAATCAATATCGTGAAAATGGCCATACTGCCCAAGGTTATTTATAGATTCAATGCCATCCCCATCAAGCTACCAATGAGTTTCTTCACAGAATTGGAAAAAACTGCTTTAAAGTTCATATGGAACCAAAAAAGAGCCCGCATTGCCAAGAGAATCCTAAGTCAAAAGAACAAAGCTGGAGGCATCACGCTACCTGACTTCAAACTATACTACAAGGCTACAGTAACCAAAACAGCATGGTACTGGTACCAAAACAGAGATATAGACCAATGGAACAGAACAGAGTCCTCAGAAATAGTACCACACATCTACAGCCATCTGATCTTTGACAAACCTGAGAGAAAGAAGAAATGGGGAAAGGATTCCCTATTTAATAAATGGTGCTGGGAAAATTGGCTAGCCATAAGTAGAAAGCTGAAACTGGATCCTTTCCTTACTCCTTATACGAAAATTAATTCAAGATGGATTAGAGACTTAAATGTTAGACCTAATACCATAAAAATCCTAGAGGAAAACCTAGGTAGTACCATTCAGGACATAGGCATGGGCAAAGACTTCATGTCTAAAACACCAAAAGCAACGGCAGCAAAAGCCAAAATTGACAAATGGGATCTCATTAAACTAAGGAGTGACCTTTTTAAAGGTACCACTTTGCACCCAGAAGATTTTCAGTTGTGTTATTGACTGACAGATTGACAGTCTTGGTTCTTTTGACTTTTAGTCCTTCTATAATTTATTTTCTTTTGCTACTTAGAAGTTCTGGTCAAAATTTACCTGATCCTTAATAAGTAAATTACAATACTCTATTTACTTTTGGTTTAAAATTTGCAAGTCATTCTGTGCAAATAAGTTTATTGAAGTTGAAAAAGATTGGAAAACTTCAGCAATGTAGGCGATGTATTATCAAGAATTAAAGCTTACTTTGACTGACTTTTTCTCTACTATGAGTATAAATTTGCTGAGTTCTGAGTATTGTGTTTTATTGATATGGTTCCTAACTTGAGATGTTTTCACAAGAGTGGAAACTTTGATCTCTATTTCCTTAATAGAGGCTTAGCCTCTCGTACCGAATCTTAACATTAGTAACAGTGTCTGGTGTGTAATCATTTATGTTTTAAGTTAGACAGCTGGCAATTGCTTCTTTCAGGAAGAGGAATGTTTGCATGTTTGTGTGCTACCAAAGTCAAATTAGACAAGCTATATGAGAATTTCTAGCTTCATGTTTTGAAGTAGGTGTGAGTACTTGGTCTTAAAAGGCTTTTTAAAAATTCAGCTTTAACATATCTGTAAATATAGTTAAAGAAAAACCTTAAAGGGGAGGGAGAGCATTAGGACAAATACCTAATGCATGCAGACTTAAAACCTAGATGATGAGTAGATGGGTGCAGGAAACCACCATGGCACATGTATACCTATGTAACAAACGTCCACATTCTGCACATGTATCCCAGAACTTAAAGTATAATAAAAATAATTTTTTAAAAAGAAAAACTTTAGAAAGAAAAAAAGCAACTCTTAAAAAAAGATGATATATTTGCTATCAGTATTAAAATTGTTATATTTTCATGATTTCTATTTGTAATAGTTACATGATAAATACAATTTCTTTAAAACAACTAATGTTTCTGTGTCATAAGCATTGTTCACCATCGTGTTTAAACTTCAAGTCATGTCATCAAATAGGTAAATACAGTATACTAGTTTTTAACTAGAAGGCGGGAAAAAACCTACCTAACTTTGTTAGCTTGGTGTCTTATCCAAGGATACTCATAACTAATTCACAGCAACGGCAGTACAGTACTCAAACTGAAGTGTTGACTCCAAAGTCCTGGTCTTTTTACTATTGCCAATAACCATGAATTATATAAATTTGTATAGAATTCCATAGTTTGAGTATTTAATTAACATAGTTTTATCTTGAGTTGGGAGTGTGGATATGCTTGTAGTTACTTCATATCTTTTAATGTTGGAGAAATATTCTTGTGGAAGATGTCTTGTATAGCACCCTGTAATTCCTCCATTTCTGTGCTACATCTAGTAGATCTAAAAGGTGAGGGGTCTGAATGTGTTTGTAAGTGGAGACCTTAGAGATTACCTGTTTCTGTCTCTTCAATTCATAAAAATTCTTTGCACTAAAACTTGTCCTATTTACATCTTTTTGCCTCTATACTATGCGCATCATCAGGACTAGAGTGGTAGCCTCCTATGGGTCTCCCTGACTGTAGTCTAACTACTCTTTTTTTTCTTTTTTTTTTTTTTGAGATGAAGTCTCGCTCTGTCACCCAGGCTGGAGTGCAGTGGCGTGATCTCGGCTCACTGCAACCTCCCTGCCTCCCAGGTTGATGCCATTCTCCTGCCTCAGCCTCCCAAGTAGCTGGAACTACAGGCACCCGCCACCACGCCCGGCTAATTTTTCTATTTTTTAGTGGAGACGGTGTTTCACCGTGTTAGTCGGGATGGTCTCAATCTCCTGATCTCATGATCCGCACGCCTCCGCCTCCCAAAGTGCTGGGATTACAGGCATGAGCCACCGCGCCCAGCCAGTCTAACTACTCTTAATCCATGTTTCCCATACTGCAGCTAGAATGATTTTTAAATCACATTTTAATCTGATAATGGCACCGCACTGCTTGCAATCTTGACTTCCTGTTGTCTTAAGGTAGTCCAAATATGAATCCTTGTGTGATATAGCCCTTACTTATTCAGCCTCACCTTTAAGCCATTCTCCCTTTTACAAGCTTCATACCAGCTTGTATGCAGTTTCTTGAAGGGGCTATGTTCCCACTTGCACCTCACCTCTTTTTTTTTAGATGTGAATTTTCATTTTCTTTGGGAAGCCTTCCCTGACTCCATCTCTCTGCTTTATCTTCCCATATACTTTCCTGTTGTAATACTTACACCAAGTGGTGACTTCTTGGTTTTTCCTCTTTGTTGTGCTTTTTTTTTTTTTTTTTCAGTTATGTGTTAATAAACATTTGCTTTAAAAATTCTGAGCAATTAAGTGGTATAAATAGACCAGACATGGTGGCTCACACCTGTAATCCTAGCACTTTGGGATGCCAAGTCAGGAGAATCACTTAAGGCTGGGAATTCGAGACCAACCTTGGCGATAAAGCAAGACCCTGTCTCTATTAAAAAAATTAAAAAAAATTTTTTTTTTTTTTTTTTTTTTTGAGACTGAGTCTGGCTCTGTCGCCCAGGCTGGAGTGCAGTGGCCGGATCTCAGCTCACTGCAAGCTCCGCCTCCCGGGTTTACGCCATTCTCCTGCCTCAGCCTCCGGAGTAGCTGGGACCACAGGCGCCCGCCACCTCGCCCGGCTAGTTTTTTGTATTTTTTAGTAGAGACGGGGTTTCACCGTGTTAGCCAGGATGGTCTCGATCTCCTGACCTTGTGATCCGCCCATCTCAGCCTCCCAAAGTGCTGGGATTACAGGCTTGAGCCACCGTGCCCGGCTAAAAATTAAAAAATTAACCAGGCAGTACACACCTGTAATATTAGTTTCTTGGGAAGCTGAGGTGGGAAGATCGCTTAAGCCCAGGTATTTGAGGCTGCGGTGAACTATGATTGTGCTGTTGTACTCCAGCCTGGGCAACAGAGCCAGACCCCGTCTCTTAAAATAAGAAACATTGAACAATCCAGTGGTATAAAGAATAAAAACTAAAAGCTCTTACTTTTGAACCCTGTTTCCAAGTTCATATATATCCTAGAGTATATATGCTTACATGTTTTTTAAATTAAAATAGGATCATGCTATTCATTTTTCTGCAGCTTATATTTTTATTAAATATTTGAGACTATATAGCACATTCTCTTTAATAATTATGTAACATTGCAGCATATCGATGACCCTAATTTGGTTAATAGTTCCTCTTGGTGGATATTAATTTCTTAAATTCATCCCTGGCAGAATATACATACCAGAAGAGCATTGATAATACCCATAATGTTTACTATTATTCCCCCAGCATCTAATACAGTGCTTTCCCTATAGAAAGCACTTAATAAAACTTGCTAAGCAATGCATGTGCCTTTTCCAGGCGAAAAGTCTGCTGTGCCAGCTCTTACCCGATTTGTGTTGGTTACCTGTAATATATCAGTTCATATCAATGGTGAGAAATAGAATAACGGGAGTGTGGACTGGCCTTGGAGTCAGAAGGGTTGGGTTGGATTCCTGGGGATAAGCAGTGTTAGTTAGTATGGTCCTTTGTTGGTTAGATTCTAATAGGATACTTACTACATTCAGTTTAAGTGAAGATCAAACAACATAATGCATATACAAATACTTTGTAAGTGTAACACCCAGTACAAATGTTGGCATTACTGTCCCCCTCCCCATTCCTGGTAACCACTGCTTTATTTTCTCTCTCTCCCTCTTTCTCTCTCTTTTTTTTTTTGGAGACAGGGTCTTGTTCTGTCACCCAGGCTGGAGTGCAGTAGTCACAGCTCAGTGCAGCCTCCGCCTCCCTCCCTCAAGTGATCTTCCCACCTCAGCCTTCCGAGTACCTGGGACTACAGGCACACACCACCACACCTGGCTAATTTTTATAATTTTTGGTAGACACAGAGTTTTGTCATGTTGCCCAGGCTGGTCTCAAACTTGGCTCTAGCAATCCACCCGCCTCAGCCTCCTAAAGTGCTGGAATTACAGATGTGAGCCACCGTGCCCGGCCTTTATTCTCTGTCTCTATGTATTCAACTTTTTTTGTTTTTTTAAATTCCATATATAACAGATCAAATAGTAGTAGTCTTCTTTCTATCTGGCTTATTTCACTTAACATAATCTGGATGAACCCATCCAGATTCATCCATGTTGTGACAAATAGCAGGATCTCCTTTTTTTTAAGGCTGAATGATATTTCTGGAGGTGTGCGTGAATGTGTGTGTGTATGTGTAAACTACAGTTTCTTTGGTCAAATAATAAAAAATAGCAGAAATTCAGGATGCACAAGTATGGAGATCTAATGTATACCGTGAGGACCTTAGTTAATAATATTGTATTCAGGATTTTTTGCTGAAAGAGTAGGCTTTACGTGCTCTAGGCACACATACACAAAAAGGGATAACAATGTGAAATGTTGGATATGTTAAATTTGCTTGACTGAGGTAACCATTTCACTATCAAATGTATAGCAAAATTTCATGTTGTACATGTTAAATATATACAGTATTTTTAAAAATGTCAGTACTATTAATATATTTTTCTTTGTCGGTTTTGTGGATTGATTTGTAACTCCAACGAGGTTTTTACATAGTTTAAAGTCTTGACCACCACCATCTTTACAAAGTTAAGGTCATCGGGTAAGAGACCTTATAGAATGCCCGGGAAGCCGTAACAGTATTCTTGAATGTTACTCTGTGTTTAGGGCTCTGGAGACATATACAATCCATCCCTATTGCTTTTCCTGGTTGATGTAAAAACCGTATACTCACTTGGGTACATTTATGTATGGTAAATTAAGTTTTGTATATTTAGTTGTGAAAATTTCAAGTCCTACTTTTTTTTTTTTTTAATTTAACGTAATCTCTCTATTGCATCAGCTCTTGAAGAACAAGACAGGAACTCTTATACATACTTCTAGAATCTGTGCTAGTACCTAGCAGAAGTGCACGTCTTCCAACAAGTATCTTGACTTTTGGACAAGATATTGTGATTACCCACACACACATACATATATTGAGGAACTAAGCAATCAGTTATGAGGTTATGGGTTGTGTGGGGTTGTGGGGGTACTGCTATCATGTAGCAGTTTTATAACTGTAGGCAAAAATATTTTCAAACTAGTGGCATTCCCTTGGATATTTCTAACTATTTCTTTGTATGCGTTGTGATTTTTATTGTTGTTGTTGTTAAAAACTGGCCATTTGAATCTAATAATTTGCATCTAATAATGTGGTGACTCTGGACATCAGATTCTCCTTGTTTCTGAGGTTTTACTAATTTGTTTTTGTTTTGTTTTTGATTATCATAAGTAGTCTCCATGCTGAGGATCAACCTGAGATGTAAACTTAAGGTCTTCTCAGGAATTTTCTGAGCCTGTGCCTTTCTCTGTATATTGTGATGACTTACTAATTTCTCTCAAATATGCAGTTGCCCTTCAATGTCCTAATTTTCAATGTTTGGTTCTCAAATGGTGGGAAAATGAAGACAGGAAAAAATGATGCTGTCCCTTTAAGTTCCCTGGAAGTCACTTCAGCCTGAGGGGGAGGGGCTTGTAGCAACAGGGAAAGGGTGCTGCAATGGCTTCCTACCTCTGTGTCTGCACCTCCACAATCATAAGCAGGAGTCAGTGATCATAGCACAGGATAGGGTCCCATTTGCCCATCCTGGCTCCCGTAAGGAGCATAGGAGTTGTTCCAGGAACATATGCATGGCTGCCTGCCAATGGGCCTGGGATAAAGATGGGTAGCCACAGCTGAGGTAAGAGCTGAAATTGACCAAAATTAACTGTAATTTACTCTCCAAATCTTCCTCTGGGAGTTGCAAGTCCTCAATGGCTTCTAGAATTCTAAAGTAATTGCATCAAACAGATCTTGCCACAGTATGATTGTTGTCTAGGTTGGGAGACAAGATTCCTGGTCCTTTCTGCTCTGCTTTCTTCTCAGAATTTGCTCCTATAATAGTCTTATAAGTGGTTTCCGTATCTTTTGTTTTCCCCCAAAGTTGTTTCCTACATAGCTGTGAAAATGATCTTTTAAAAATGCAAGTTGATTTTTATCTCCTTATTTAAAAGTTTTCAATGGCATTTTATCATTTTTAGTGTACACCGTTATATTTATGGTGCCCTTTCTGGTCTTCATAGTTTGTCTCTTGACTACTCTCATTACTGTATGTCATGCTTCCTATGTTGGTACGTATTCACACTGCTATGAAGAACTACCTGAAACTGGGTAATTTATAAAGAAAAGAGGTTTCATGGGCTCACAGTTTCACGTGGCTTGGGAGACCTCAGGAAACTTATAATCATGGCAGAAGGCAAAGGGGAAGCAAGGCATCTCTTACATGGTGGCAGGAGAGACAGAACAAAAGAGGAAGCGCTAAACTTTTAAACCATCAAATCTTATGCGAACTCACTCACTATCATGAGAACAGCATGAGAAAAATCTGCCCTCATGATCCAATCTCCTCCCACAAGGTTTCTCCCCTGACACATGGGGATTACAATTCTGGTTGAGAATTGGGTGGGGACACAGAGCCAAACCATATCATTCCACCCCTGGCCCTCCCAAATCTCATGTCCTCACATTTCAAAACACAATCATGCCTTCTTTTGTTTGTTTGTTTGTTTGTTTGTTTGTTTTTGTTTTATTTGAGACGGAGTCTCGCTCTGTCGCCCAGGCTGGAGTGCAGTGGCCAGATCTCAGCTCCCTGCAAGCTCCACCTCCCAGGTTTACACCATTCTCCTGCCTCAGCCTCCCGAGTAGCTGGGACTACAGGCGCCCGCCACTTCGCCCGGCTAGTTTTTTGTACATTTTAGGTGAGACGGGGTTTCACCGTGTTAGCCAGGATGGTCTCAATCTCCTGACTTCGTGATCCACCCGTCTCGGCCTCCGAAAGTGCTGGGATTACAGGCGTGAGCCACTGCGCCCAGCATACAATCATGCCTTCTTAACAGTCCCCCAAAGTCTTATGCCAACATTAACCTGGAAGTCCAAGTCCAAAGTCTCATCTGAGACAAGGAAGTCCCTTCTGCCTATGAGCTTGTAAAATCAAAAGCAAGTTAGTTACTTACAATATACAATGGGGGTACAGGCATTTGGTAAATGCTGCCATTCAAAATGGGGGAAATTGGCCAAAACAATGGGACTACAGGCCCCATGCAAGTCTGAAATGTAACAGGACAGTCATTAAATAGTAAGAGCTCCAAAATAATCTCCTTTGACTCCATGTCTCACATCCAGGGCATGCTGATGTAAGATGTGGGCTCCCAAGGCCTTGAACAGCTCTGTCCTTGTGGCTGTGCAGGGTACACCTGCTGCAGCTACTTTCACAGGCTGCCATTGAGTGCCTGTGGCTTTGCCAGGTACACAGTATGAGGTTTTCTGGGATCTAGAGGATGGTGCCTCTCTTCTCACACCTCCAGTAGGCAGTGCCCCAGTGAGCATTCCGTGTGGGGGCTCCAACCCCACATTTCCCCTCTGTAGTGCCCTAGAAGAGGTTCTCCATGAGGGCTCTGCCCCAGCAGCAGACTTCTGCCTGGACATCCAGGTGTTTCCATACATTCTCTGAAATCTAGGCAGAGGTTTCCAAACCTCAGTTCTTATTTTCTGCACAACTACAGGCACAATACCATGTGGAAGCCACCAAGGTTCGGAGCTTGCACCCTGTGAAGCAACAGCTCAAGCTGTACCTTCACCCCTTTTAGCCACGGCTGGAGCTGCAGCAGCTGGGGTGCAGGGCTTCATGTCCCAAGGTTGCACAGAGCAGCAGGGCCCTGGTCCTGGGCTACGAAACCATTTTTCCTTCCTAGGCCTCCCGGGCCTGTAATGGCAGGGAGTGTGGTGAACATCTCTGAAATGCCCTGGAGACATAACATTTGGCTTCTTTTTACTCATGCAGATTTCTGCAGCCCACTTGAATTTCTTTTCAGAAAATTGGTTTTTCTTTTCTACCTCATGGTCAGGCTGCAAATTTCAAACTTTTACACTCTACTTCCTTTTTAAACATAAGTTCCAATTTTAGACCGTGTCTTTATGACTGGATATGACTGTACACTTTCAGAAAAAGCCAGGTTACATTTTGAATGCTTTGCTGCTTAGAAATTTCTTCTGCCAGATACCCTAAATCATCTCTCTCAAGTTCAAAATTCCACAGATCTCTAGGGCAGGGGCAACATGCTGCCAGTCTCTCTGTTAAAGCGTAGCAAGAGTGACCTTTGCTCTAGTTCTCAGTAAGTTCCTCTTCTCCCTCTGAGACATCCTCAGCCTGGATTTCATTGTCCATATCACTATCAGTGATCAATGGTTTTGGTCAGAACCATTCAACAGGTCTCCAGGAAGTTCCAAACTTTCCGACATCCCCCGTCTTCTTCTGAGCCCTCCAAACTGTCCTCTGCCTGCTACCCGGTTCCAAGTTCGCTTCCACATTTTCAGGTATCTTTATAGAAATACACCATGTCTCTCGGTACCAATTTTCTGTATTAGTCCATTTTCACACTGCTGTAAAGAACTAGCTGAGACTGGGTAATTTATAAAGGAAGAGGTTTAATTGATTTACAGGTTTGCATGGTTGGGGAGCCTTCAGGTAACTTAAAATCATGGTAGAAGGCAGAGGGAAAGCAAGGCATGTCTTATATGGTGGCAGGAGAGAGAGCAAGAGAGAGAGGCAAAGGAGGAAGTGCCAAACTTTTAAACCATTAGATCTTGTGAGAACTCACTTGCTATCATGAGAACAGCATGGGGAAAATCTGCCCCTATGATCCAATCACCTCCTAGCAGGTCCCTCCCCTGACACATGGGGATTACAATTCAAGATGAGATTTGGCCGGGGACACAGAGCCAAACCATATCACTTCCCTCAGACAGTTAACTCTCATTTGTCCTTCTGATCTTTAATCATATGTAGTTCTCAATTAAGTCTATTTGGATATACAAACCACCTCCCCCTATCTTTATACTTTCTTAGAGCACTGTATATCTGTTTTATATATTCTACATTATTTTTATACTCAGTTTCTTTTATTTTAAAATAAATTTTGTTGCATATATTTAAGGTATATGATATGATGTTATAAGCTATGGTGTAAAATGGTCACTGTAGTGGAACAAATTAGCATCCGTCGTCTCACAGTCAGTCATTTTGCCCCCAGTGGCAAGAGCACCTGTAATTATGCATTTAGCAAAATCCTGAATACAGTACACTATTAACTATAGTCCTCATGCTCAATATTTCATTTATTTGTGTAGGCTGGGTGCAGTGGCTTATGCCTGTAACCCCAGCACTTGGGAGCCCAAGGCAGGTGGACTGCTTGAGCCCAGGAATTTGAAACCATCCTGGGCAACATGGTAAAACCTCATCTCTATCAAAAACAAAATAAAAAAATGAGCTGGGTGCGGTGGCACATACCTGTAGTCCCAACTGCTCTAGAGTCTGAAATGGGAGGATCCATTGAGCCTGGGAACAGAGTGAGACTCTATGTCAAAATACGTACACACATACATACATACATAAAATAAATCTCTATAATTCTTTCGTCAAAACATGGATCATCTGTGTTTTTTAGTCGAAACATGGAGCATATCAGTAGGTATATATACCACACATACCTACTGGTATATGTGGATGGTTACGGGATAGCAGAAGGATGTTACTCAGTTGGTACATCATTTAGCATAACACATTAAGATTTGGTTTTTGTGTGAAATAATATGTAGCTTTAAAAAATTCTTAGTCATAGGATATACCAATTTAGAGATATAGCTTTGTCACAAGTATACAGATTATAATTCTACAAACTAATTCCAAGGAGATTTAAAAAATTTTTTTAATTCTATTTATTTTATTTTTAAGCTTTTATTTTAAGTTCAGGGGTACAAGTGCAGGTTTGTTACATAGGTAAACTTGTGTCATGGGGGGTTGTGGTACAGATTGTTTTATCACCAAGGTATTAAGCCTAGTACCCATTAGTTATTTTTTCTGATTCTCTTCCTCCTGCCACCCTCCACCCTCCAAAAGGCCTCAGTGCCTGTTGTTCCCCTCTATGTGTCCATGTGGTCTCATCATTTAGCTTTCACTTATAAGTGAGAATATGTGGTATTTGGTTTTCTTTTCCTGCATTAGTTTACGAAGGATAATGGCCTCCAGCTTCATCCATATTCCTGCAGAAGACATTACCTCATTCTTTTTTTTGTAGCTGCATAGTATTCCATGGTATATATGTGCCACATTTTCTTTATCCAGTCCATCACTGATGGGCAGTTAGGTTGATTCTGTGTCTTTTCTACTGTGAATAGTGCTGCAATGAACATATGTGTGCATGTATCTTTATAATAGAATGATTTATATTCCTCTGGGTATGTACCCAGTAATGGAATTGATGGGTTGAATGCTATTTCTGTCTTTAGTTCTTTGAGGAATCGTGACAGTCTTCCACAATGGCTGAGCTAATTTACACTTCCAGAAACAGTGTATAAGCGTTTTTTCTCCACAACCTTGCCAACTTCTGTTATTTTTTGACTTTTTAATAATAACCATTTGGACTGGTATTTGATGGTATCTCATTGTGATTTTGATTTGCATTTTTCTAATGATCAGTGATGTTGAGCTTTCTTTCATTTGATTGTTGGCTGCACGTATGTCTGTTTTGAAAAGATGTCTGTTCATGTCCTTTGCTCGTTTCTTAATGGGGTTGTTGTTTTTTTCCCTGTAAACTCGTTTAATTTCCTTATAGATGCTGGATATTAGACCTTTGTGGGATGCATAATTTGCAGTATTTTCTCCCATTCTGTAGGGTGTCTGTTTACTCTGTTGATAGTTTCTTTTGATGTGCAGAAGCTCTTAAGTGTAATTAGATCCCATTTGTCAATGTTTGATTTTGTTGCAGTTGCAACAAAATATATGTTGAGCTAGATGTCTCTGACTCTAATTCACCCTCATGTAATTCATTCTCATTTCCCTTTCTGATTTCTAAGTCCCACTCCAACATTGAGCAATTTGGCTTCTACCTTCTATCATCTGTTTACGTATTTGTTTAATCCTAGTAATATTTACCACTTTTCAGAATATTTTACCTGTGCCCGGTGAGAAACAACTTTATCAACTAGTGTACAATGTTTATATACAGGTTTTTTTTTTTTTTTTTTTTTTGTCTTTAGTCGTACAGTTTTTAGCTAAAATACTTTATACAAAGTTTCTTGGACCCATTTATAAACCCACTATTTTGCAGAATTATAAAATTTGCCCCTTCATTCCCCATACCCATTTATGAGGTTATGTCTTACATTTTGTAATACAATTGGATTTGTTTGTCACAGTCTGCATTCTATCCTGGGTTCCCCCAAACCACTGGTAGATTTTTTTAAATTTACATATATTGAGCGTCATTCTTTGTCTCTTGTCAAAGGTCTGTGAGTATTGTCAAAGTTCTGTGGGTTTTGACAAATATATAGTGTTGCAGATCCACTACTACAGTGCTATGTATATTAGTTCACCACCCTTAAAATTCTTCCACTAGCAAACACTTCCTTCTCCCCAAACCCCTCAAAATCACTGATCTGTTTTCTCTATCAGTTGGTCTTTCCCAGAATGTCATATGAATGGAATAATACAGTGTGTAACCTTTTTAATTTGGCTTCTTTGACTTAACAAAATGCATTTTAAGATTCATTCAAGTTATGTGAATTAATAGTTTGTTTCTTTTGATTACTAAATATTATTCCTTTATAATTATGTACCACAGTTTGTTTATCCATTCACCTACTGAAGGACATCTTTGTTGCCAATTTATCAATAAAGCTGCTAGAAGCATTTGTGCTCAGGGTTTTGTGTGAACCTGAGTTTTCAAATCAGTTGGCCCAATACCTAGAACATGGTTGTGGAAGTCTCTGTTCGTAGGAAATTTCAAAACTGTCTTTCAAAGTGGCCGTACTATTTTGCATTCCCACCAATGTTGAAGGAGTACTCTGTAACTCTGCCGCCTCATTAGCGTTTCTTGCTGTTAATTTTTTGGATTTAGCTTTCTAATAGGTGTATAGTGGTACCACATTATTTTTAGTTTGCATTTCCATAATGACAAGTAGATGCTGAACTTCTTTTCATATGCTTGTTTGCTATTCTTATATCTTCTTTGATGAAGTATCTTTTCAGATCCTTTGCCCATTTTAAAAATGTGTTGATTTTTTTCTTACTGTTGAATTTTAGGAATTCTTTATGTATTTGGACTTCCTTTATCAGATATATGATTTGCAAATATTTTTTCCTAGTCTGCAGCTTGTCTTTTTATTCTCTTTGTAGTATCTTTCCCAGAAGAAAGAGTTTAATTCTGATAAGGTCCATTTTATCATTTTTCTTTCATGTGTCTTGGTTCTGGTGTTTTATGTTAAAACTTTTTACCAAAGGTCAAGGAGATTTTCTTCGCTGTTCTTCTAAATGTTTCATAGTTGTATGCTTTATATTGAGGTCTGTGAATCATTTGAGTTAATTTTTGTGTAACTTGTGAGGTGTGTGTCAAGGGTTTTTGTTGTTGTTGTTGTTTATGGTCATTCAATTGTTCTAGCATCACTTGTTGATTGAGACTATCGTGTCTCCATTGAACTGTGATTGCCCCTTTGTGAAAAATCAGTTTACTATATTTGTATGGTTCTATTTCTGGGATCTGTCTTTTGTTCCACTGATCTATCTGTCCATTCTTTTGCCAACATCATGCTATCTTGATTCCTGCAAACTTCAAGGTATACCTTGAAGTCAGGTAATGAGAGTGTTCTGATTTTTTCCTTATTTTTCTGAATTTTGGCTATTCTAGTACCTTTAGCTTTCTGGACTATTGATTGAGATTGCCTTGAATGTATAGATCATATTGGGAACAAATGAGATCTTAACAATATGCAATCCCAAGTCATTAACATGGAATCTCTCTCCATCCATTTAGATTCTTTTATTCTTTTCTTTCTTTCATTAGTATTACGGACTTTTCCACATACAGATCCTGCAAATATTTTGTTGGATTTATACCTAAGTGTACTTCATTTAAAAAAAATTTCAAATTCCAGTTGTCCATTGCATGTATGTAGGAGAGCAGTTAACTTTGGAATGTTGACGTTGTATCGTGCAACTTTGCTAAACTCAGTTATTAGTTTCATGAGGTTTTTTGTAGATTCTTCAGGTTTCTTACATAGACAATCATGTCATCTGTGAATAAAGATAGCTTTATTTCTTCCTTTCCCATCTGTATGCCTTTTATTTCTTTTTCTTGCCTTATTGTACTAGGTAGGGCTTCCAGTACAATGTTGAAAAGAACTGTAATAGAGAACATCTTTGCCTTATCTCTGTCTTAAGGGAAAAGCATTTGCTTGCCATTAAAAGTATGTTGTTAACTTTAGTTTTTTGTGTGTTGTTTAGTTTTGGTTTTTATTTTTTGCTTTTTTTCTTTGTTAAGACACAGTCTCACTCTGTTGCCCAGACTGGAGTGCAGTGGTGCAATCATGGCTCACTGCAGCCTTAACATCCTGGGCTCAAGTGATCCTCCCATCTCATCCTCCTCTCCCTCTCCCGCCGTATACAAAAGTAGCTAGGACCACAGGTATGCACCACCAGGCCTGGGAAATTTTTTTTATTATTTACAGAGACAGGGGTTCTCCTTGTGCTGCCTGGACTCAAGTGGTCCTCATGACTCCACCTCCCAAAGTGTTGGGATTACAGGTGTGAGCCACTGCGCCCAGCCAGTTTTTTGTATATATCTGTTACTAGGTTAAGGAAGTTTTCTTCTGCATCTCGGTTTTTTATAATTCTGTGATGAATGAGCATTTTTTTTAAGTTTTATTTTAAGTTCAGGGGTACCATGTGCAGATTTGTTACATAGGTAAACTCATGTCACGGGGGTTTGTTGTACAGAATATTTTGTCACCCAGGTATTAAGCCTAGTACCCATTAATTGTTTTTCCTGACCCTCTCCTTCCTTCTAGCCTCCATCCTCCAAAAGGCTCCAGTGTCTGTTGTTCTCCTCTGTGTGTTCATGTGTTCTCATCATTTAGCTCCCATTTATAAGTGAGAACATACATTATTTAGTTTTCTGTTCCTGCATTAGTTTGCCAAGGTTAATAGCCTCTAGCTCCATCCATGCCCTCATAAAGGATGTGATCTCATTCTTTTTTATGGCTGCATAGTATTTCATGGTGTATATGTACCATATTTTCTTTATCCACTTTACCATTGATGGCCATTTAGGTTGATTCCATGTCTTTGCTATTGCTCATGGTGCTGCAGTGAACATACGTGTGTCTGTTTGTTTGTTTTTTTTATTCTGTGTTTGGTCTTTAAATCAAATAGGATAGGTCATTTGTAATGTCAGTAGATAGGCCAGACATGGTGGCCTACACCTTTAATCCCAGCACTTCGGGAGGCAAAGGTGGGAGCATTACTTGAGGCCAGGAGTTCAGACCAACCTGGGCAACACAGTGAGATCCCATCTCTAGAAAAAATTTTTAAACTTAGCTGGGCACAGTGGCATGAACCTGCAGTCCCAGCTACTCTGGAGGCTGAGAGGCAGGAGGATCACTTGAGCCCAGGAGTTCAAGACTTCAGTGAGCTATGATGATGCCGCTGCCTTCCAGCCTGGGTGGCAGAGCAAGGCCCTGTCTCAATGTAAATAAAATGTCAATAGATCTTATTTCTTATATATACTTAATTTAAATAAAATTAATCTTTATTTTTATAAATGGGAAAAGGCTAAAAGATACCTTTAGTGTTTAATATGTATAAGGTATTATTATATGAGATTAGTATTTCATCATGAAATTAATGGAAAAGTAAATAAAGACAATTTATGTAATTTAAAATAATATCCTGTTTTTTAAAATCTTACGTAATCATATACCACACAGAACAATGAAGAATATTTTAAAACTTTCCTTTAGGATGGGAGTGAAGTTCTGTATTACTTTTAAAGTGATTTGAGAATATAGTAAAGGTAATAATTGCATGATTTGCATTAGTTTAAGAAATATCCAACTTATGCAGTGAACTTGTTCATTGTTAGAAGATCATTTGCATAATGCCGGGAATTTCATGACAAAGTGGTATAGTATATAAAGAATATGGCTTCCAAAATTTTTAAAGAGCCATCTAATGGCAAACCCTTAGTAAAATTTAAATGTTAGTTTCTCTATATGCTGAGGGATGAAATGAATACAGAATTACCTGTGCCAGAGCCATAGAGCACCCTTCTACTCAGCTTGCTGTGATAAATTGGCCAAAGGTTAAGCCATCAGTTCATTTCCTAATGTCTACTCAACAGTGGCTCTCTTTGTGTTTCTTCACTTGTTAAAGCAATACAGCAAGTGTTATTGAGAGGTAAAACAAAGCAAGCCTAACATCAGACACTGATGGCTTTTTAAAAAGTTGGAATCGGATGTTATTGCATGTTTCAAAGAGCATATTGATAGTACATCTTTATGGAAGCCACTGCTCTAGAGTGAACTGAATTGCAAATCAACTCAGCATTATGCATCAGTGATGCTCAGGTAAATATAAATAAATATTATGTTTAGTGGGCCAATTTTAGATAGTAGTGCTGTGGGCTTGGGAAATGATTTGAAAAAAATTTTTTAAAAACCCTTTAAAAAATTGCAAGACATAAGTTTATTTTCCTTAGCAAATTATTTAGAGTGGATTTTGTTTTCTATGTAAGTAAACCTTTTATTCATCAAATGTAGCTTTAAATATAATGTATAGAGGAAACCAGTTAATTTAAACATATAATGCTTTCAGAAACATGCAATATTATTTAGGACCTTTACTATAATAGTGCCAGAGTATGTCTGAGCATCCATGCAGATTAGATCTTGAACAGCTGCATGGAGTACACAGAAGTCATGATTCCTGCCTCTGCGAACTAACTTGAATAAAGTCTTTCATCTAGAGATCTCACTGTCTATTTCATGAATCCCTCATCTCATCTCTGAAGGGCTCATTCAGTTTAATACAGTTCAGTTTTGTGGTTTAGAGCTCTAGAAATCGCTATTGTAATTTATAAATCACAAAGTTAACGAATTAATTTAAAAAAATAGATAAAGTCCACTCTAAAATGATTTCTTTTACAAAGACGTAGTAACTTTGGATTCTAGCTCACATTTAACTAGTTGTGAACTGTATGATTTGAAGTATTTATGCTTTTAATGTCCAATTTCTCTGTGGTGATAACAAAGCCTAACATAGAATTAAGAGAAATAAACGTGTGAAAGTGCTTAAGTTCATTTGTTCCTGCGTAAATTTAGAGTGCTGTCATTCTGCCTTCTGTCTTAATCCTGCTCATGAACTGAGGCTCATGTCATATTCTATGTTCTGTGTGATGTGTTCTGTAAACACTTTAACAATGATTAAACTGAAAAAGTCACTCTCATGTCATTTAGATGTGATTTGAGAAAATACCAGATGATCTTTTCCTCATTTGGGTACTTATATCACATTTTGCCACTTGTTTGGCAGTAACCCATGCATGTGTTGCCTGGCATATTATGTTCTATACTTGTTATTCTTCTCTACAGATAATGAGTCATTTGAATTCTGAGATCTTGACTTAATTGAACCCTCATAAAAATTAATGTGTAGTGCTTTCTAGGTATGGAATAAACTTCTATTATTTTTAAAAACTGCTTTGGAATACCCACACACATTTCTCTTAAAATAGTGAAGATGGTCAAATTTGACTGTAATTTTACCAAGGAATTTATTATATTAAAGCCACCTGGTCATAATCTCAGGAATCTGATAAACAGTGTTTTAAAAATTTGAGTACATGAACATTAGGAACCAGAGAAGTTTTTATTCAAACACTTCTAACACAGAGTGGCAAAAACATAAATGGAGATGGGCACTATGCATTAGAAACTGAAGGTGGCATTTATCCATGCAATCAGTGGATCTTATTGGTATCAACTAAATTCTAGGTGATCTGCTATAGTCTGGGGATATAATGATTTAAAAAAAAAGACAAGATCTGTACCTGATGGAGTTTATAGTGAGTAAACAGACAAATATTTAAACCAGACAGTAACAATGTATAAGGATTATGCATAAATATAGTTATGTGAGAGGGCCAGAGGCGAAGATATTTTGCATACAGTGATTAGAAAAGGTCTTTCAGAGAAAGATGCAAATAGTAAGACCCAAAGAATGAGAACTTGCCTAGATTGTGGTCTCTGGTTTCTTTCTGAAAGCAATCAGAATTCCTTGGAGAACTAGCTTATTGCAAGTCTGGGCCAGGAACTGTAAAACAACAATAACAGCAACAACAACAACAGAGAAGCATTCAAAGTCTATTTGGGTTCGTGATATGGGAGCCAACTTGGAGGGGCTCTGACAGACCACAGATGTGACAATTTGAGCATCAGAAGAAAGCAACTGTAATTAATTGGAATGCCTCTATTATTTAAAATACATGAGTTTATAATGTTACTTTAAAAACTTGTTGTGCATCTTTGGACCCAAATATTGGACAATCAAATATTTATCCTGTCTTTCCTCCAAGAACTTTATCTCAGTATAACCAAATAGTTCATGAGGGATAATTCCTTATAGAATTATAGCTAATAAATGTAGAAAGAATAAGCTATTATACTTTAATGAAATGAAAATAAGTACTTAGGCAATGACACTTTTCACATTTTCCTATATATACTTGTGATTGTTTATGTTAGGAAATTTAAGTATCAAATTCAAAGGGAGGGGTAAGAATTTAGCAAGTAGGAATAGGAGTGGTTAGAAGATATTTTCATGCAATGGGAGCAGTATGAACAAGGTGCAGAGGTGAAAAACTACCATACATATTCAGGGAAGACATAGTATTTGGAGTTCCCAAAGTACAAGATATGTTAAGTGGAACTATTACGGATATGTAGTTGTATACAAGTTCTCAGAATACACAATATTTAGAAATAGTGAAACCAAATTGTTGCCAAGTTCAGGAGGAACTTGAGATTCAAGCTAATTTGACAACAGACCTTAATGGAAAGGTACCATGTAGAGTGTAGTGTTGATTTTACTTGAGTAATTTTTGCCTAGAGCAGGCAGTTGATTAATAAATGTGATTGTTCTTCATTTCAGCATTGTGTTCTTTTTAGTTATGTGTATAGAAATAAGTATCTCAATGTTAATGATTTCTATAACCATTACATTAGGCCCTGTTACAGTGTTAGGGGACCACATATATTCCTATCCAAAAGTAATGCATTGGCCAGGTTTGGTGACTCACACTTGTAATCCCAGCACTTTGGGAGGACAAGGCAGGTGGCTTGCTTGAGTCCAGGAGTTGAGCCATGGGCAACATGGCAAAACACTGTCTCTACTACAAATACAAAAAATTAGCCGGGCTCAGTGGCACATGCCTCTAGTCCCAGCTACTTGGGAGGCTGAGGTGGAAGGATTGTTTGAGCCCAGGAAGTTGAGGCTGCATTGAGCCATGATCGCACCACTGCACTCTAGCCTGGGCATTGGAATGAGGCCTGGCTCAAACAAACAAAAACAAACAAGCAAAAAACCAAACATAATACATTGTATAATTGGAATGAGCAGTTTAAAATCAGTTCTTTTTTTTTTTTTTTTTTTTTGAGACGGAGTCTCACGCTGTTGCCCAGGCTGGAGTGCAGTGGCGCGATCTCGGCTCACTGCAAGCTCCGCCTCCTGGGTTCACGCCATTCTCCTGCCTCAGCCTCCTGAGTAGCTGGGACTACAGGCGCCCGCCACCGCGCCCGGCTAATTTTTTGTATTTTTAGTAGAGACGGGGTTTCACTGTGGTCTCGATCTCCTGACCTTGTGATCCGCCCGCCTCGGCCTCCCAAAGTGCTGGGATTACAGGCTTGAGCCACCGCGCCCGGCCTAAAATCAGTTCTTAACAAAATGGTCTTCTCATTTCAAATCCCTGTACCTCTCCCTGACACCTATTATAGATAAACATTCTGTTTTATCCAGATTTGTGTTGTGTAGATAATAATAAGTGGGCAAATTTCTTTGTAAAACAGTTTTTTTTTTTGTTGTTTGAAGTGACTTGTGTCATGGTATCGTTTAAAAAGAAAAGACCCTTAAAATCTGTCTTGAGAATCAATAGTATGGAACAGCACCAAAATTTGTTTATTAATTTTACATACCAGTATATATCTGTCTACTTCAAATGGAATTTGTTTTTCTCTTTCCTGGTATATGAGAGTTTGGCTGCTGAGATTTAGAAAGCTATGTGATCAGAGTTCTGTGGAGATGGACAGCTGTGTTCCCTGTGACATGCCAGAGGTGGTTTGTTTTTATGGCTAGTCAGATAGTTAAAAGTGAAAGGCATATCAATGAAGTTTCAACTTTCTCATCCTTATACTCACCCTTTTCCTAAAAGTGGAGACAAGAGAGGACTGGACAATAATGAAAGAAGGTTGTAGTGTTCTACCATTTATCATTGGTTTTTTTGTTTGTTTGTTTGGTTGGTTGGTTGGTTTGTTAATTGGGTTTTCTTTTTGGAGACAGAGCCTCACTCTATCACCCAGGCTGGAGTGCTGCGGCCCATTCTTGGCTCACTGCAGCCTCCGCCCCTGGATTCAAGTGTTTCTCCTGCCTCAGCCCCCCAAGTAGCTGGGACTACAGGCGCATGCTACCACACCCAGCTAATTTTTGTATTTTTGTTAGAGATAGATATTCACCATGTTGGCCAAGCTGGTCTCAAACTCCTGACCTCAAGTAATCTGTCTGCCTTGGCCTCCCAAAGTGCTGGAATTATAGGCATGAGCCACCACATGCAGCCTGTCATTGTTTTTTTTTCACTCCTGAATTAAATTTACATTTGGAAAAATGAGATTTTCTAAGTCATGTATTTTAAGGAAAAGAGCTTCCTTTACGGCATAATACTTATTTTAGAAAAAATATGTATTTTTTAACAGGGTATCCAGAAGTTGGCTAGTCAATACCTGAAGAGAGATTGGCCTGGAGTAAAAGCTGATGATCGGAATGATTACAGGTAACTTAGTAGTTTTTGCCTATTTTCTTTAGAAATGGTTTTACTTAAAGCTGTGTCACATATAGATAATGTAACACTTTAGTTTTTAAAAGAATCACTTCTTTCCTCTGCTGTGTTTTTGGGTATAATTTCAAAATTATCAAAATTTTAATGTTTTATAACATTAAACAATCTATATGAAATAGATTGTAATCTATATAAAATAGATCATTTTCATGTCTTTATATATAAGCCAAGATTATATTTTATATAATTATACCCCCAATTGAAACTTAAAGAAGGCAGGTGACAATGGAACACAAATTGCTGAGTGACCTATGATGGAACACATTATTGTGATGGTGATGAAACAAGATTGTGTATGTTCTGCCATCTTCATTGATACTTCTGAAATAAATTCTAAATACGGAAAGATGGGGTTTTTGTGAGACTAGGGGGAAACTTTCTAAGTAATGTAAGGAAAAGAGCTTCTTTTTAGCACAATACTTAATTTAGAAATATATATGTGTGTTTGTATATTTGAATATAAACAAAAGATTTAGATGTGGTCAGTTAATATACCACATACGAATACGAAGTGTAATGAAGGTGGATGAGAATGGAATACAGATTGTGTCCTTAGTGACCTACCGATATCTTAAAAGTATAAGTTTGTTTAGAATTTGGTTTCTTTTGGCCAGGCGCAGTGGCTCACGCCTGTAATCCCAGCACTTTGGGAGGCCAAGGCAGGCGGATCACCTGAGATCAGGAGTTTGAGACCTGCCTGGCCATCATGGAGAAACCCTGTCTTGACTAAAAGTAGAAAAATTAGCCAGGTGTGGTGGCGAGCGCCTGTAATCCCAGCTACTCGGGAGACTGAGGCAGAATGATTGCTTAAACCCAGGAGGCAGAGGTTGCAGTGAGCCGAGATTGCGCCACTGCACTCCAGCCTGGGCAACAGAGTGAGACTCTGGCTCAAAAAAAAAAAAAAAAAAAAAAAAAAAAGAATTTGATTTCTTTTTTGAGGTCAGTTTGGAAGTATTTACTGTCTTTTATGCTCAGGAGTTGTCCTTTGTGTTGAAGGACCCAGAAGTCAGTGACCTCAGAGCTTGCAGTCTGGTTATGATTATGATCAAATACCGTTGAAACAATAGCAGAGAATCCAGGGTAGTTAAGAACTTAGTATTGAAGTGTATGATTTAGAGTCTGAATACGAAATTGAGCTGTTGAATTGTCAGTGATGATTGACATCAGATAATTTCTTAAGAATGTGGCAATGGAGCTAGAAAACTGAAGGATATGGAGCTAGAAAACTGAAGGATATATGATAAGAAACCCTAATAGTTCTTCACAGTGGCCTACCAATAATCATGGAAGGTGCTGTGAGGGCTATAAATAATAGAACAGTATGATTGCAATATTAAAGCAAAACAGGAAATAAAAATATTAATAGATTTTCTTCATGCCTGTAATCCTAGCACTTTGGGAGGCCGAAGTGGAAGAATCACTTGAGGCTAGTAATTCAAGACTAGCCTGTGCAGTATGATGAGACTCCATCTCTACAAAAAAAATACAAACATTAGCTGGGTGTGGTGGTATGTGCCTGTAGTCCCAGCTACTCAGGAGGCTAAGGCAGGAGGATTGCTTGAGCCCAGGAGTTCAAGGCTATAGTGAGCTATGAATGCACTACTCCCCTCCAGCCTGGGTGACAGAGTGAGACTCTGTCTCTCAAAAAAAAACCAAAACAAACAAACAAACAAACAAAAAACAAACACAAATTTTCTTAAGGATTTTCTGTATCTGCAAAATTCAGCTAAGGAGGAAGAGAGGAGAGATGAAATTCTAGGCAAGAGAGACAAGTAGAACAAAACCTTGGGGTGACAGTGAGCATGGGCTGTTCAGTGTTGCTGGTATAAGGAAATTAGCCTAAGAAGAAGATTGCTTGCAGTAAAGAAGGATCCAACTTATAGATAGCTAGGCTGGGCATGGTGGCTCATGCCTGCAATCCCAGTGCTTTGGGAGGCTGAAATGGGAGGATTGCTTGAGGCCAGGAGTTATATTCCAAGTTCGTTTAAAATTCAGAATTCAGGTTACCAAAGAAATAAGGATTAAAAAGCTATGCTCCTAGGCTAGCTTATAAACTCTAATTTAAAGAAGTATTGCAAGCCAACATATACCAAATATTTACTATGTGACAGGCACTGTGCTAAGAACTCATCTCCTATGATTATCAGAACAGCTCTGTGAGGTAGATATAATTATATAATTATTCTCATTTTATACACTAGGAAACCAGGTCTCAGGTTATATTTCTTACTCAAGGTCAGATAGCCATTTAAAGACACATTCATTCTTTCTTTCATATTCATAGGCTACATATGAAATACCTACTACATGTCAGCAGTTAAAGTAGACCTTAGGATTAGAGAGACTAGAAGATATGCTGTCTATCCTTCGTAAGCATACAGGAGATAGCCACTATAAACAGTTGCAGAATTGGGTAATAGGAGAGGGACATTGGAGCCATAGAAGAAAACCTAGGCTTGTAGAGCCAGGTCTTAAAGAATGTGCAGGAGTTTTCCAGGCAGAAGGTTTGGTAAAAGGAATTCTAAGTGAAAATAAACCCTTCAAGGCATGGAGCATGAGAAAATGTGACTGTTAGGTAACAGTTCAGTAGGGTTGCTGTGAAGTATGTGCGTTAGAGGTTAACTGGAGTGGTGGAGATGAAGGATACATCATAGGTAGGCATCATAAAAGGACTTTACATATCACAGTATAGAGTTGGCTTTTTTATTCAGAACGTAATGGAGGTGTTGAAGTGTTTCCATGAGAGGAATTACATTATCATCTTTACTTTAGTGATAGTATAAAGGTGGATCAGAGGGTTGTGAGGAAGAATTCAGAAAGGATAGAATGGCAGGAATTTAATTCCTCATCGTCTCATATTTGAACCAAGGAAATTGTAGCAGAAATCAAGTTGTAGGGAAGATTTCAGAGGTGTTTAGAAGACTGAAGCCAGAGGACTTGCAAGTGATTTGGCAGTTTTGTTTTTTGTGTTTGTCAAGTTTGTTCTGAGACAATCTACATATATAAACAGTTTTCTTCATATTTAAAATAGCTCTTGCAACATAGAAGGCACTTGATAAATATTTACTGACTAAATGAATGAAGCAGGAGGAGAGAGATGAAGAATTATACAATGACTCCCAGGTGTTTTCATTTAGGCAACTGAGAGAATGGTGGTGCTATTGTGGAAGAAGACAATAGAAAGATCAGGATTGAGGCTGAGAACTACAATTGCCAATGTTTTTGTTTATTTGGAGCTTATTTTAGTTTTAGTCATTTAAAATTTTCCATTTAACTTTTTTGTATTTATATTTGCATTGGTAGTTTTAAAATTCTTTTCCAAGTAATACATGTTTTTTTATCAAGTAGATAAACAGTACAAAAGTATAAAGAATATCATTTCCCAAGCACCTTCCATTCACATTTCTACTCCCCTAGGATAATTGCTATTACAAGTGTGTGGTCTTTTCTTTTACATTTTTTTCTGTGTGATTCACACATGGACTTACATAGTTTTGTTATTTCTAACAGAACTGCAATTATTATATGCATGCACTGTGTAACACCCCTGCTCCCCCCACACACACTAAGGAGTCTATTTTAGAAATCCCTTCATGTCAGTATGTTCTGGTCCCTCATTCTTTTTAATGCCTGCTTTAGTGCCATAGTATTGATGAACTATACTTCTGTTATCCACGTCCCTATTTGTAGTTATTTAGTTTATTAGTATTTCAAATAATGCTGAAGTGAGTAAGTTCTGTATGAACATAAGTATATTTTTGTACACTGAAAGTTTATCTGTAGGGTAAATTCTTAGAGGGGGTAATGCTGGAACAAAGGGTTTATACATTTAAAATGTTGATATTGGAGGGAGGGGCTTCAAGGTAGCTGACAATTCTGCCAATGGCCTAGGGATCAGCCTGCCCCTGCCTACCATGGCTGGCACCTGCACACACTGTTAAGAGCCTGAGGACAAGCCAGCCCAGCCTGGCTTCATATCCCTACTCCATGCCAGAGCACATAGACTAGGGTCCAGGAGATTGCCTAGCACATTCTACCACCATTGGCACCTGAATACTCCAGGGGGCCTGAGGTTGGTTCTACCCACCCCTGCCACTGCAATCACAGCTGACACCTACTTGCACATACCACCTGCAGGCTTGGAGACTGAGCCGCCCACTCCATCACAGCCACCACCAACACCAGCATACACTGCTCAAGACCCAGAAGGTGATCCCACCACTGCCACTGCCCGTTTTATGCCAGCTGCCCAGAGGCCCAAGAATCCGCCTTCCCACCCAGCTCACTGCTGCAACTACCAGCATCTGAGTAAGCCACCTGGAGGCCAATTGGCCCACCTGGACTATTGGTGCCAACTCACCACTGTCTACTGGGGCTCAAAGACTGGCCTACCTGGTGTCCCAACCCTCAGCAAAACTTTACCACAGGCCTCACTAATAACTGCACCTGAAACCACCGAAGAAATTACAAACACCACTGACACTATTTATAGCCAAAGAAATCATACAGATACTGTACCACTGTAAGCACCCAGAATCAAGGCCAAAGGGCCCTATCCAAGCAACACCATAGATCTATCTTCAGGAAAACTTTCCCTACATAAGCAAATTTAAAAAATTGGAAGAAGTGACTATTACATCAGATGTGCAGTTATCAATGTAGGAAACATGAAAAAGCAAGGAAATATAACTCTAAAGGAATGAAATAATTCTCTAGTAACAGATCCCAATCAAAAACAAATTTACAAAATCCTGGAAAAAGAATTCAAAATTTTGATATTAAAGAAACTCAATGAGATATAAGAAAATTCTGAAAAACAGTACAGAGAAATCAGAAAAACAATTCAGGATATGAATGAGAAATTTACCAAAGAGATGGATATAAAAAAGAACCAAACAGAAATTCTATAGTGGAAGAATTCATTGAATGAAATACAAAATACATTTGAAAGCTTCAGCAGTAGACTAGATCAAGCAAAAGAGAGGATCTCAAAACTTGAAGACAGGTCCTATGAAATAACTCAAGCAGACAAAAAGAAGAAAAATAAGAAAGAATTAACAAAGGGGGCGGAGCAAGATGGCCGAATAGGAACAGCTCCAGTCTCCAACTCCCAGTGCGAGCGACACAGAAGACTGGTGATTTCTGCATTGTCAACTGAGGTACTGGGTTCATCTCACTGGGGAGTGCCGGACAATCGGTGCTGGTCAGCTGCTGCAGCCCGACCAGCGAGAGCTGAAACAGGGCGAGGCATTGCCTCACCTGGGAAGCCCAAGGGGGAAGGGAATCCCTTTTCCTAGCCAGGGGAACTGAGACACACAACACCTGGAAAATCGGGTAACTCCCACCCCAATACTGCGCTTTAAGCAAACAGGCACACCAGGAGATCATATCCCACACCTGGCCGGGAGGGCCCCACACCCACGGAGCCTCCCTCATTGCTAGCACAGCAGTCTGTGATCTACCGGCAAGGCAGCAGCCAGGCTGGGGGAGGGGCGCCCGCCATTGCTGAGGCTTAAGTAGGTAAACAAAGCTGCTGGGAAGCTCGAACTGGGTGGAGCTCACAGCAGCTCAAGGAAACCTGCCTGTCTCTGTAGACTCCACCTCTGGGGACAGGGCACAGTAAAAATAACAAAAACAGCAGAAACCTCTGCAGACGCAAACGACTCTGTCTGACAGCTTTGAAGAGAGCAGTGGATCTCCCAACACGGAGGTTGAGATCTGAGAAGGGACAGACTCCCTGCTCAAGTGGGTCCCTGACCCCTGAGTAGCCTAACTGGGAGACATCCCCCACTAGGGACAGTCTGACACCCCACACCTCACAGGGTGGAGTACACCCCTGAGAGGAAGCTTCCAAAGCAAGAATCAGACAAGTACACTCGCTGTTCAGAAATATTCTATCTTCTGCAGCCTCTGCTGCTGATACCCAGGCAAACAGGGTCTGGAGTGGACCTCAAGCAATCTCCAACAGACCTACAGCTGAGGGTCCTGACTGTTAGAAGGAAAACTATCAAACAGGAAGGACACCTACACCAAAACCCCATCAGTACATCACCATCATCAAGACCAGAGGCAGATAAAACCACAAAGATGGGGAAAAAGCAGGGCAGAAAAGCTGGAAATACAAAAAATAAGAGCGCATCTCCCCCTGCAAAGGAGCGCAGCTCATCGCCAGCAACGGATCAAAGCTTGACGGAGAATGACTTTAACGAGATGAGAGAAGAAGGCTTCAGTCCATCAAATTTCTCAGAGCTAAAGGAGGAATTACGTACCCAGCGCAAAGAAACTAAAAATCTTGAAAAAAAAGTGGAAGAATTGATGGCTAGAGTAATTAATGCAGAGAAGGTCATAAACGAAATGAAAGAGATGAAAACCATGACATGAGAAATACGTGACAAATGCACAAGCTTCAGTAACCGACTCGATCAACTGGAAGAAAGAGTATCTGCGATTGAGGATCAAATGAATGAAATGAAGCGAGAAGAGAAACCAAAAGAAAAAAGAAGAAAAAGAAATGAACAAAGCCTGCAAGAAGTATGGGATTATGTAAAAAGACCAAATCTACGTCTGATTGGGGTGCCTGAAAGTGAGGGGGAATATGGAACCAAGTTGGAAAACACTCTTCAGGATATCATCCAGGAGAACTTCCCCAACCTAGTAGGGCAGGCCAACATTCAAATCCAGGAAATACAGAGAACGCCACAAAGATACTCCTTGAGAAGAGCAACTCCAAGACACATAATTGCCAGATTCACCAAAGTTGAAATGAAGGAAAAAATCTTAAGGGCAGCCAGAGAGAAAGGTCGGGTTACCCACAAAGGGAAGCCCATGAGACTAACAGCAGATCTCTCGGCAGAAACTCTACAAGCCAGAAGAGAGTGGGGGCCAATATTCAACATTCTTAAAGAAAAGAATTTTCAACCCAGAATTTCATATCCAGCCAAACTAAGTTTCATAAGTGAAGGAGAAATAAAATCCTTTACAGATAAGCAAATGCTTACAGATTTTGTCACCACTAGGCCTGCCTTACAAGAGACCCTGAAGGAAGCACTAAACATGGAAAGGAACAACTGGTACCAGCCATTGCAAAAACATGCCAAAATGTAAAGACCATCGAGGCTAGGAAGAAACTGCATCAACTAACGAGCAAAATAACCAGTTAATATCATAATGGCAGGATCAAGTTCACACATAACAACATTAACCTTAAATGTAAATGGACTAAATGCTCCAATTAAAAGACACAGACTGGCAAACTGGATAAAGAGTCAAGACCCATCAGTCTGCTGTATTCAGGAGACCCATCTCACACGCAGAGACACACATAGGCTCAAAATAAAGGGATGGAGGAAGATTTACCAAGCAAATGGAGAACAAGAAAAAGCGGGGGTTGCAATACTAGTCTCTGATAAAACAGACTTTAAACCATCAAAGATCAAAAGAGACAAAGAAGGCCATTACATAATGGTAAAGGGATCAATTCAACAGGAAGAGCTAACTATCCTAAATATATATGCACCCAATACAGGAGCACCCAGATTCATAAAGCAAGTCCTTAGAGACTTACAAAGAGACTTAGACTCCCATACAATAATAATGGGAGACTTCAACACTCCACTGTCAACATTAGACAGATCAACGAGGCAGAAAGTTAACAAGGATATCCAGGAATTGAACTCATCTCTGCAGCAAGCAGACCTAATAGACATCTATAGAACTCTCCACCCCAAATCAACAGAATATACATTCTTCTCAGCACCACATCGTACTTACTCCAAAATCGACCACGTAATTGGAAGTAAAGCACTCCTCAGCAAATGTACAAGAACAGAAATTATAACAAACTGTCTCTCAGACCACAGTGCAATCAAACTAGAACTCAGGACTAAGAAACTCAATCAAAACCGCTCAACTACATGGAAACTGAACAACCTGCTCCTGAATGACTACTGGGTACATAACAAAATGAAGGCAGAAATAAAGATGTTCTTTGAAACCAATGAGAACAAAGATACAACATACCAGAATCTCTGGGACACATTTAAAGCAGTGTGTAGAGGGAAATTTATAGCACTAAATGCCCACAAGAGAAAGCAGGAAAGATCTAAAATTGACACTCTAACATCACAATTAAAAGAACTAGAGAAGCAAGAGCAAACACATTTGAAAGCTAGCAGAAGGCAAGAAATAACTAAGATCAGAGCAGAACTGAAGGAGATAGAGACACAAAAAACCCTCCAAAAAATCAATGAATCCAGGAGTTGGTTTTTTGAAAAGATCAACAAAATTGACAGACCACTAGCAAGACTAATAAAGAAGAAAAGAGAGAAGAATCAAATCGACGCAATTAAAAATGATAAAGGGGATATCACCACCGACCCCACAGAAATACAAACTACCATCAGAGAATACTATAAACACCTTTACGCAAATAAACTGGAAAATCTAGAAGAAATGGATAATTTCCTGGACACTTACACTCTTCCAAGACTAAACCAGGAAGAAGTTGAATCCCTGAATAGACCAATAGTAGGCTCTGAAATTGAGGCAATAATTAATAGCCTACCAACCAAAAAAAGTCCAGGACCAGATGGATTCACAGCTGAATTCTACCAGAGGTACAAGGAGGAGTTGGTACCATTCCTTCTGAAACTATTCCAATCAATAGAAAAAGAGGGAATCCTCCCTAACTCATTTTATGAGGCCAACATCATCCTGATACCAAAGCCTGGCAGAGACACAACAAAAAAAGAGAATTTTAGACCAATATCCCTGATGAACATCGATGCAAAAATCCTCAGTAAAATACTGGCAAACCGGATTCAGCAACACATCAAAAAGCTTATCCACCATGATCAAGTGGGCTTCATCCCTGGGATGCAAGGCTGGTTCAACATTTGCAAATCAATAAACATAATCCAGCATATAAACAGAACCAAAGACAAGAACCACATGATTATCTCAATAGATGCAGAAAAGGCTTTTGAGAAAATTCAACAGCCCTTCATGCTAAAAACACTCAATAAATTCGGTATTGATGGAACGTACCTCAATAAGAGCTATTTATGACAAACTCACAGCCAATATCATACTGAATGGGCAAAAACTGGAAAAATTCCCTTTGAAAACTGGCACAAGACAGGGATGCCCTCTCTCACCACTCCTATTCAACATAGTGCTGGAAGTTCTGGCTAGGGCAATTAGGCAAGAGAAAGAAATCAAGGGTATTCAGTTAGGAAAAGAAGAAGTCAAACTGTCCCTGTTTGCAGATGACATGATTGTATATTTAGAAAACCCCATTGTCTCAGCCCAGAATCTCCTTAAGCTGATAAGCAACTTCAGCAAAGTCTCAGGATACAAAATTAATGTGCAAAAATCACAAGCATTCTTATACACCAGTAACAGACAAACAGAGAGCCAAATCAGGAATGAACTTCCATTCACAATTGCTTCAAAGAGAATAAAATACCTAGGAATCCAACTTACAAGGGATGTAAAGGACCTCTTCAAGGAGAACTACAAACCACTGCTCAGTGAAATAAAAGAGGACACAAACAAATGGAAGAACATACCATGCTCATGGATAGGAAGAATCAATATCGTGAAAATGGCCATACTGCCCAAGGTAATTTATAGATTCAATGCCATCCCCATCAAGCTACCAATGAGTTTCTTCACAGAATTGGAAAAAACTGCTTTAAAGTTCATATGGAACCAAAAAAGAGCCCGCATCTCCAAGACAATCCTAAGTCAAAAGAACAAAGTTGGAGGCATCACGCTACCTGACTTCAAACTATACTACAAGGCTACAGTAACCAAAACAGCATGGTACTGGTACCAAAACAGAGATATAGACCAATGGAACAGAACAGAGTCCTCAGAAATAATACCACACATCTACAGCCATCTGATCTTTGACAAACCTGAGAGAAAGAAGAAATGGGGAAAGGATTCCCTATTTAATAAATGGTGCTGGGAAAATTGGCTAGCCATAAGTAGAAAGCTGAAACTGGATCCTTTCCTTACTCCCTATACGAAAATTAATTCAAGATGGATTAGAGACTTAAATGTTAGACCTAATACCATAAAAATCCTAGAGGAAAACCTAGGTAGTACCATTCAGGACATAGGCATGGGCAAAGACTTCATGTCTAAAACACCAAACAGCAAAAGCCAAAATTGACAAATGGGATCTCATTAAACTAAAGAGCTTCTGCACAGCAAAAGAAACTACCATCAGAGTGAACGGGCAACCTACAGAATGGGAGAAAATTTTTGCAATCTACTCATCTGACAAAGGGCTAATATCCAGAACCTACAAAGAACTCAAACAAATTTACAAGAAAAAAACAAACAACCCCATCAAAAAGTGGGCAAAGGATATGAACAGACATTTCTCAAAAGAAGACATTCATACAGCCAACAGACACATGAAAAAATGCTCATCATCACTGGCCATCAGAGAAATGCAAATCAAAACCACAATGAGATACCATCTCACACCAGTTAGAATGGCGATCATTAAAAAGTCAGGAAACAACAGGTGCTGGAGAGGATGTGGAGAAATAGGAACACTTTTACACTGTTGGTGGGATTGTAAACTAGTGCAACCATTATGGAAAACAGTATGGCGATTCCTCAAGGATCTAGAACTAGAAGTACCATATGACCCAGCCATCCCATTACTGGGTATATACCCAAAGGATTATAAATTATGCTGCTATAAAGACACATACACATGTATGTTTATTGCAGCACTATTCACAATAGCAAAGACTTGGAATCAACCCAAATGTCCATCAGTGACAGATTGGATTAAGAAAATGTGGCACATATACACCATGGAATACTATGCAGCCATCAAAAAGGATGAGTTTGTGTCCTTTGTAGGGACATGGATGCAGCTGGAAACCATCATTCTTAGCAAACTATCACAAGAACAGAAAACCAAACACCGCATGTTCTCACTCATAGGTGGGAACTGAACAATGAGATCACTTGGACTCAGGAAGGGGAACATCACACACAGGGGCCTATCATGGGGAGGGGGGAGGGGGGAAGGATTGCATTGGGAGTTATACCTGATGTAAATGACGAGTTGATGGGTGCAGCACACCAACATGGCACAAGTATACATATGTAACAAACCTGCACGTTATGCACATGTACCCTACAACTTAAAGTATAATAATAATAAATAAATTAAAAAAAAAAAAAGAATTATCAAAGCCTTTGTGTTGTATGGGACAACATAAAGTGACCAAATACACACATTATTGGTTTCCCAGATGGTAAAGAGGGAAGGGAAGGGTTAGAAAATCTATTTGATGAAATAATAGACAAAAACTTACCAAGTCTGACAAGAGATTTAGACATCCAGATACTGGAGGCTCTGAGACCCCCCAAGCAAATGAAATGCAAAAAGGCATTATCTATGGTACATTATAGTCAAACTATGTAACATCAAAGACAAAGAGAGAATTCAAAAAACAGCAAGAAAAAAGCATGCAGTCACCTGTCAAGGAACTGCTGTTAGACTAATAGCAGATTTCTCAGCAGAAACCTTTACAGGCCAAGAGAGAATGGGGTGATATATTCAAAGTGCTGAAAGAAAAAACAAACAAACAAACCTGCCAACCAAGGATACTGTGTTCAGCAAAATTATCCTTTATAAATGAAGGAGAAGTAAATTCTTTCCCAGACAAGCAAAAGGTTAGGGAATTCATCACTACTAGACTGGCCCTAAAATATTAATATTGGAAGTTGTTCTCCATAAACTATATAAATATATTTAATTTTTTCTAGTATGACTTTGTTTTTTGAGATAGTTTTCACTCCATCACCCAGGCTGGAGTGTGGTGGCATGATCTTGGTTCACTGCAACCTCCACCCACCTGCCGGGTTCAAGTGATTCTCATGCTTCAGCCTCCCGAGCAACTGGGATTACAGGTGCACATCACCACACCGGGCTAATTTTTGTCTTTTTAGTAGAGATGGAGTTTTGCTATATTGGCCAGGCTGATCTCGAGCTCCTGACCTCAAGTGATCGGCCCACCTCAGCCTCCCAGACTGCTGGGATTACAGGCATAAGCCACCACACCCAGCCTGTAGTATGATTTTAAATTGTCCCTTTGTTTTTATTTTTTACCAACAGTGCGTGTAATCAGTCTTTTAAATTGTTTGCCTATCTGATGATACATGCAGCATTTAATGTCATTAAACAGCCTCAATTTGCATTAGACTTTTGTAGCACTACTTTCTCTTGGACTTTTTTTTTTTTAAATATGAGGAGAGGTTTTCATTCCTTTCTATGTAAATGTGTCTCAAAAGTCTCTCAACTCTCTAATGACTCTTTTAAGTAAGCTTATTTATATTCCTGCCTTTAAATCTTGTCTATGAACTGGTAATAATAATATATTTTTATTAACTTTTCAACTTGGGAAACAAAAAACTGCCTCTAATTTTACCTTCTTTGTAGATCTCCTCATATCTGGAATGTTAAGTAGCTGCTTGTTTGCATGTGATTTCTCTCTTTCACAATTCCATCTGCTATAATGACACAAACTGTATCTTTATGTCTTTGTAAAAGAGACCTACTGTCACTCCCCTGTGTGAAAATCTTCTATTGTTTCTCCTTGCCAATGGGATAAATTTAAATTTCTTTTTATGATATTCAAAACCATGAAGAAAGCTGGCACCAAATTATCTCTCTACTTATCTCTGGCCATTTATCCTTTCATCCTTGGTTTTCTAACCCTTGGGCACCTCAGTTGTAGTTGTATTTCAGTTCTTATCAACACCTCAACTGGACTAAAAGCAGTCTTTTTCCCTGCTTTTATTTCTGTTACCCAGAAATATTCTCCCTTTCTACTACTAATAACAACTGTATATAAACATTTATTAAAACACTATTCTTCTTGTTATTAGTTACTATATAAATTATTCTTAGGTTATGAACTTAATCACATTTTCTTTTCTTTGTTTTGAGACAGTCTCGCTGTCGCCCAGGCTGGAGTGCAGTGGTGCAGTCTTGGCCCACTGCAACGTCTGCCTCCCGGGCTCAAGCAAGTCTTGTGCCTCAGCCTCCTGAGTAGCTGGGATTACAGGTGTGCACCACCATGCCCTGCTAATTTTTGTATTTTTAGTAGAGATGGGGTTTTACCATGTTGGCCAGGCTGGTGGCAAACTCCTGGCCTCAAGTGATCTGCCTGCCTCAGCCTCTCCAGGTGCTGGAATTACAGGCTTGAGGCACTGCACCCAGCCATTAATCACATTTTCCTGAGTTGTCTTGAGATGTGATGCTAGTAGAAAGATGTATTTCTAAGCCTAGGGAAGGCCTATGGTTTTGTTTGTTATATCTTAAACACTTTTTACTTTGAGATAATTGTAGCTACACATGCAGTCGTCAGAAATAATAAATACCAAGAGTGCTCTTACATTCCCCACCCAGTTCACCCAGTGGTAGTATCTTGCATAACTGTAGTACATTATCACAACCAAGAAATTGATACTGATACAGTCATCCAGCCTAATTCAGAATTTGTTAGTTTTATACACATTCATTTGTGTGTATATAAGTGTGTGCACATTGAGTTCTGTGCAGTTTTACCACATTTGTAGCTTTGTGTGACCTCTTCCACACTTAAGATCTTGCTAAGAATTTAACAGTTAAGAATTTCTTGATTTCTTTCTTTTCTTTTTCTTTCCTTCCCGCCCCCCTTTTCTTTCTTCTTTCCTTTCTTTCAAAACAGGGTCTCACTTTTGCACCCAAGCTGGAGTGAAGTGGCTCACTGTAGCCTCAAACTCTTGGGTCCAAGTGGTCCTTCCACGTCACCTCCTGCATAGCCACCACTACCACCATGCCTGGCTAATTTTAAAATTTTTTTGTAGAGATGAGGTTTTGTTATATTGCCCAGGCTGGTCTCAAACTCCTGGCCTCAAGCGATCCTTCTGCCTCAGCCTCTCGAAATGCTGGGATTACATATATGAGCCACTGTGCCTAGCCTTGATTTATTTCTTAATGAGAAATTTCTTCTGGTAAAGTTTTCTAGGTTTTCCTAGACATCTTGTATGATATTCATATAAGAAATAGTTCACAGCGTGAACTTAGGTGGTATATGGATGAATGGTTTTGTATTTTACTAGTTATAACCTAATTATTATGGCAAGTATTTTTCAGTTAGAATAGTGATATAAAGTCGTAAGATATGTGTATTTTAGTTTAAAAGGTTAGTCATTTTAACAAAAATGATAAGTAAATAATGGTACAGAAGATAGGAGACAAAAATAGTAGAGGATGTATACCAAGGACTTAGGATACATAAGTCTTGGTATAAACTATTTCAGAATGAAGAGACCCTTTTTAATGTTCAGCATTGTTACTGAGACTAAGAACAATCTTATGTCAGCAAAAGAACAGAGGTTTGGGAGCCAGACACATTTGGGTTCAAATCTAGGCTCCATCATTCCCTCCTCTCCTCCTCCAGTAAATATGTATTGAGTGCCTGCTATGCCATACCCTGTGCCAAACATACAGCAGTAAATGAAACAAAGCTTCTGCTGCGTGGAGCCTACATTCTAATGAGGGAAGACAAACAGTAAACAGGTGAATAATTAAACATATATGCCAATTGGCGATAAGAACAGTAAGCATAGTAGGGAGACTACAGAGGGCCAAGAAGTGATTGCACAGCAGTTGCTGTACTGTGCAGAGCACAGGTGTTGTGGGACAAGGCAGAAGCAGAGAGGGCAGGTAGGAGACTGTTGTAGTAATCTAGGCATAAGGTAAGGGTGGCTCAAAACAGGGTAGTCACAGTGGAGGAGACTGGCAGTAATTAAATTCCATGGTATTTTTTAAGTCTAGCAAACAGGATTTATATATATACACACACACACACACATATATATGTACACACACTTTAAGTTCTAGGGTACATGTGCGTAACGTGCAGATTTGTTACACATGTATACATGTGCCATGTCGGTGTGCTGCACCCATTAACTTGGCATTTACATTAGGTGTATCTCCTAATACTATCCCTCTCCATTCCCCCCGCACCACGACAGGCCCCAGTGTGTGTTCCCTACCCTGTGTCTAAGTGTTCTCATTGTTTGATTCCCACCTGTGAGTGAGAACATGCGGTGTTTGGTTTTCTGTCCTTGCAATAGTTTGCTCAGAATGATGGTTTCCAGCTTCATCCATGTCCTTACGAAGGACATGAACTCATCCTTTTTTATGGCTGCATAGTATTCCGTGGTATATATGTGCCACATTTTCTTAATCCACTCTATCATTGATGGACATTTGGGTTGGTTCCAAGTCTTTGCTGTTGTGAATGGGGCCACAATAAACATACGTGTGCATGTGTCTTTATAGCAGCATGATTTATAATCCTTTGGGTATATACGCAGTAATGGGATTGCTGGGTCAAATGGCATTTCTAGTTCTAGATCCTTGAGGAATTGCCACACTGTCTTCCACAATGGTTGAACTAGTTTACAATCCCACCAACAGTGTAAAAGTGTTCCTGTTTCTCCACATCCTCTCCAGCACGCAAACAGGATTTCTTGATGGAGCAGATATGAGAGAGAAATGAGGAATCAGTGCTGATTCCAGGGCTTTGGGTTTGAGCCAACTACTAGAAGGTTTGAGTTACTGTCAATGAGATGAAATAGATAGATTGCCAGAAGAGGTTTTAGGGAAATCAAGAATTTAGTTTTATACATGTTAGGTGTAAGATGCCTACTAAATATCCAAGTTGGATATGTTGAACAGGCGCAGTTAGGGTTTAGGGAAGGTGTCTGGGCAGGAATTAAAAATTCAGGAATTGAGCTGAGAGTAGTAGTTCATGCATGTAATCCCAGAACTTTGGGAGGCTAAGGCAGGAGGATAGCTCAAAGCCAGGAATTCAAGATGCAGATTAAGCAACAAAGTGAGATACCGTTTCTATTAAAAAAAGGAAAATACCAGATGCAGTGGCACATGCCTGTAGGCCCAGTTACTTGGGAAGCTGAGGCGGGAGGACCACTTGAGCTCAGGAGTTTGAGGCTGTAGTAAGCTGTGATCATGCCAGTGCACTCCAGCGTGAGCAACAGAACAAGACCCTGCCTCTTTAAAAAAAAGAAAAGAAAAAAACTTTAGGAATAGCATATTGATACTCTGTAAAGCCATGAGACGGGGTGTCTTTAAAGCCATCTATAGAGTGAGATCATCTAAAGAGTGAATGTAGGTCTGGTGCAGTGGCTCACACCTGAAATTCTAGCACTTTGGAAGGCTGAGGTGGGAGGATTGCTTGAGCCCAGGAGTTTGAGGCTACAGTCAGCTATGACTGTGCCACTGCACTACCACCTGAGTGACAGAGCAAGACCTTATCTTTAAAAAGAAATAACAAAATAAAAATTTAAAAACAATTTTCAACAGAGTGAATGTAGTTAGAGAAGAGAAGAAGCCTGGGGTCTGACTTGAGGGCACTCCAGTATTTATGGGGCAATGAGATGAAGAGGAACTGGCAAAGAAGACTAAAGAATGGCTGGTGAGGTAGGAGTAGACCAAGGGAGAGTGATGTCCTGTAGCCAAGTGAAGAAAACATTTCAAGAAGGATGAAGTAGGTCAGTGTTGCTGATAGGTCGAGTAATAGAATCAAGACTTGAACTATTTGGACTAGCCATAGGAAGATCTTTGATGACTTTGGCAAGCAATTTCAGAAAAGTGGTAGACACTAAAGTCTGATTTGGATAGAACTGAGAGACCCAGAGAAGAGAAAGTAGAAACACTAATTTTAGACAATTCTTTCAAGGTGTTTTTCTGTAAAAGAGAGCAGACATTAGGGTGGTAGCTGGAGAGAAATGGAGGTTTGATGGAGATTTTTCAAATGGAGATATTATAGCGTGTTTGCTCACAAGAATGCTCCAGTAGAGAGGGAAAAACTGACATTGTAGAGTTTTGAATTGATATTCTTAAGTGAGAGGTTGTATAATATAGTGTAAATTTGAGGAGTTGGCCTTCAGAGCATGGGTAGTTCATGGAAGTAATAGGAGGATTGGCAGAATGTATGGGTGCAGAGACAAGGAGTTTGGCAGATGTGGTGGGAACATATGGACATTGCCCTCTGATACTGCCACTGTTGGCTACAAGTGTGTTCGTATTAGAGGTTTGAGAAGAGAGAAGTTGGGAAATAATTGTGTAGAAGGGTGGTTGAATGAATGGATTAAGGAAATATAGTACCCTTGCTGGGTATCACTAAGGGGTTACTAGCATTCATTTGACATCAATTTAAAATGCGACCAGGCAACGTAATTATCTTTTTCTTCAGCCACATTCTTCTGTATACTTTGGTATAATCTTAGCAGTTTTAGATTTAACCAAGTTAGGAGCTTGTAGGTTATAAAGGTGGAAAGAGAAAGAGGCAAGGGTAATAAGGGCATACATAAGGGATTGATTATAAGGGTAGACCATGAAACCTAGACTGGGTAATGAACTGAAAAGGGAGATCATGAGAGGGGCAAGAGACAATGGAAAGGGGGTAGGACCAAATGGATTGTGGGTTCTTATAGGATTGAGTAATTGTTGGACTCAGAATTCTAAAGGATGTGAGTAGAATCAGGAGGTGTTGGTCAGAAATCAGAAGATTGAACTTGGGATGAGAGCAAAGCAGTAGTTATTAGTAATGGCAAAGTCTAGGTTATGACCATGGAGGTGCTATTTCCTGTTGAGTAGCCTTAGAAAAATTTCATAACCTCTCTGAGCCTCACTTTTCTCCTCTGTAAAATGGGAATAATACCTATCTTACAGAGTTATGATGAGGATTAAATGATATGATAAATGTAAAATACATAACATAGTGCTTACCATGAGATATGTAGAATGGCAAAGTACCGTGTATGCTTGATACTTTTTTTTTTTTTTTGGAGATGGAGTCTCACTCCATTGCCCAGGCTGGAGTGCAATGATGCCATCTTGGCTCACTGCAACCTCTGCCTTCCAGGTTCAAGCGATTCTCCTGTCTCAGCCTCCTGAGTAGCTGGTGGGGTTATAGGCACCAGCCACAATGCCTGGCTAATTTTTGTATTTTTAGTAGAGACGGGATTTCACCATGTTGGCCAGGCTGGTCACGAACTCCTGGCCTCAGACAGTCCGCCTACCTCGACCTCCCAGAGTGCTAGGATTACAGGCATGAGCCACCACGCTGGCTGATACTTTTCTTATCCTTCAAAATTGCTTCATATGAAACCTAGTGCCTGGTGAAATAAAAATTTTTTAAAAATCACTCTATGATCCGTGATTATTTTTCCTTAATTGGAATGAAAAACACCACTACCATTGGGAATACCACTATTATGTTAACAAGAAGTGCTTCTATTTCTGTTACAATTCTACTACTGTTACTGTTTATTCATTTAAAAGAATCTGTGTATTGTGAATTTTTATATCATTTGCATTTAATTTTTAAAATAACCCTGTGAGGTAAGTGGTGCAGGAATATTTGTTATTTCTCCATTTGCCAGTTGAGGAAATGAAAGTATAGTGAAGTGTGCTGCTTATAATTATTTTGTTAAAACTAGAACTTGAACTTAGGTCTTCTGACTGGTGACTGAATTCTGTGCTTTTCATGGTATATCAGTGTTCAGGATATGTTTCCCTGCTATAAATCTGCTAAACTCTAAAGGTCTCTTTTTAAACTATCTTTTTAATGAAAGGATTTGTCTTTTTATTGTACAGTCTTCATAGTTAATACATTCATCCATTCATTTATTTACTCATTCAACACATATTATTGTAATCATTCTTTATTTGCTAGACCCTAGGAATGCAATAGGAAGACATACACTCCTGCCTTCATAGCGCTTTCACTATAGTGAGAGGGACAGACGTTAATAAACAATTGCATTAAAATATTTATAATTGAAAGAAAAGTGCTGGAGCTGTGAACAAATGACAAAGAGTAACTTGATTGAGTTTGGGGGTTGGCTTGGTGGTGATCATGAAAGACTTCCCAAAGGAAGTTACATTTAAACTGAGATTGGAAGGGCGAACAGCTATTACCTAGGAGAAGGGATAAAGAGAAGAGGGTGTTAACACTGAGAGAAGAACGTGGATGAATGGTCTCTCCCTCCCTCTCTTTCTTCCTATCACAATTCATAATAGTTTTTTTTTTTTTTTTTTTAAAGACGGAGTCTCGCTCTGTCGCCCAGGCTGGAGTGCAGTGGCCGGATCTCAGCTCACTGCAAGCTCCGCCTCCCGGGTTTACGCCATTCTCCTGCCTCAGCCTCCCAAGTAGTTGGGACTACAGGCGCCCGCCACCTCACCCGGCTAGTTTTTTGTATTTTTTAGTAGAGACGGGGTTTCACCGTGTTAGCCAGGATGGTCTCGATCTCCTGACCTCGTGATCCGCCCGTCTCGGCCTCCCAAAGTGCTGGGATTACAGGCTTGAGCCACCGCGCCCGGCCCATAATAGTTCTTTTTCATTGTCTTCATTATTTTAAAATATATTTTAAGTATAAATTAGTAGTTACAAATCGTAGTACTGAATTTTTATCTCAGTGCATTCTTCAAGTAAATCAATTGTTGGAACTGCTTAGAAGGGAGAGCCTGCGGTGAGTTTACATTGCAAGTTCCATTGGTTGTCATGCAGTGAGGCCATGGAGGGCGTTCATTTTGCTGTTCTTAACTTCATCAGTGCTTTTATGCTGACAGTTTTGGCTGGTGCAACACACTGAATCTTTCCAAAGGGATAGTGATACACCTCTGCCTAAATAATGACTATTTCCATCTAAACTGATTCATCTGGTACGTTACATGAACTAATTTGTAAGACTCCATGGTTGAAAACCATAGTTTATCAAGTTTTTTTCTTTACTTGTAAATAAGATAGGAACTCAGGCAATTTTTCCTTTTCTTCTACACTGTCATCTGTTGACCACAGTGAGCATTCTGTATAGCATGTGGTCCCACATTTTGCTGTGGTTGAAAATCTATATGGATTTCCCACAAAAGGGAAATCTCAGGAGAGGAATATTATAATATATCAGAATTTCACTTTAAGGACTCATTTTAAAAAATAAAGCACTACCATTGTTATAAGTTATTGATTGTGTTTATAAATAGTGTAGGAGCATGCTAGAATTGACTAAGGCATTTAGCAAGTAGGAAAGAAGGTTGAAGAGGAAATTGGCTAGAAAAAGCAAAGGATTGATAATTCCTTGACTTGACTGAGATTGCTGAGCACATTTATCAAGCAAAGGAGATGGGACTTGCTTAGAATGAATCCAAAGCACAGTGTGATGCTAAGCATTGTTATAACAGGAAGACAGATGTAGAGCAAACAATATTATAGATTTATTTTGTCAGACAGAATAGACTTTGCATGCACATAAACAGTTGTTCATGATATATTTTTCCAGCCGCGTCAGTTTGAGTAATATGATGTCATTGAAAGACAATATACTATATATAGAGGTACCCAATCTTTGTCTTGTATCTCAGTAGTGCCACCTTCTTTTTATATGACCTAAAGTGATACTTTAAAATCTCTCTGGGCCTCAGTTACCTTATTAGTAAAATTAGGAAAATACCTTAATGAAGTAATAAAACTTGATACTCATAATTATGACCTTGTGACAGCAAAAGACTTGGAGAGTCTGAAATATTCACTGATTTTTATAGTGTGAGCTTTGTAATTCTTGTAGCACTTTACTCCATTGTTAAGAATAGCTAATGAATCAAAACTCCCTATTGCTGAGCTATAAGAGGAATAGAGTATATGCCATGTTGCTTCTTACATGTGTTGAAATATTGCCCATAAGCCAGTATAAATACATTAAGGAAGACATTCATGTATTCTGTCAGTGCTACCCTGTGAGCAAAAGGTTAGCCAACTTTTTCTTACTGTTCCCTGCCTAATGCTTTTCTATCCCTCTTTGAATTTAGGAGCATGTATCCCGTTTGGAAATCTTTTCTCGAGGGAACAATGCAGGTAGCCCAGTCTCGGATGAATATATGTGAAAACTATAAAAACTTCATTTCTGAGCCTGCAAGGACAGTGAGAAGCTTAAAAGAACAGCAACTAAAAAGGGTATTGTTTTTATTTCTGCTCTTATATGCATTTTAATATCTCAGCGCTACATTTGTAATCTGTAAGATTATGCTAAATCTTATTTAAAACTTTATATGGTCCTGTATGTTTTCTAGTTGACATTTTACTAGGATTTTCTGATTTCAACATGTTCTCATTAAGTACTATGTTTTATTAACTGCTAAAAGTGAATATAATTCAAATCCGTGAACATTCAAGAAGCTCAGTAAATATTTTTTAGAAATACCACTTTTTGGCATAATTCATGTACATAGATCTACTTAGTTTCACAATATCGGCATAGTTTGGTGTATATTAGAATAGTTACAAGGTTATTAATCCCACTGATTCTTCAAAAAAGTTTACATTAATTTGTCTTACTTTCAACTTGACCCATTTTGTATAATTAAAGGAAATTGACACATTTTGACTAAATATAAAAAACTTATTTTAAAAACCCTGTTGGACTCTAAACTTTATATGGGTTACACATGAGTAAATGTTTTCAAATGGATGTATTTTATTACACAGAAATAAAACATTCATAGGAAAATGGCATTGCTTAATGTGACTTTTTAGAAAAGTTGGCTGTTGAATAGGCGATTGAATTGCGTTCTTTTGGAAATAGAGTTACAAAAATTGAGAGTATCATTATACCTAATAAGTAATTAAAATTTTTTGTGAAAGTATTAATACTTTAGAAAATATTAAAGTAAAAGAAAGAAAATATTAAAGTAATTATTTAGGGAAATAATATTTTGGAAGCCATCCAGTGTTTTGATTCTAATGTAATTTGGATTTTCAGAACATTTTTACAAACACCTTTCCCACCCAAAACCCCTCAATTTTCCATTTGCCAAAGATGACTCTAGTGGCTTGAAATCAGTATGTTAAATGTATATGTGTCTTTATGTAAAACGTTAATTTCTTTAGAGCACTCACCTAATATTAGTCAGTTAACATATTTGTTTAAGAATGCTTGTGTTTTATCTTTGCCAAAAAATACCTCTTTCAAAACAAACATAGTGAGTAACCTATGTGGTCACTGGCCAGTGATTTTGAGTTGGAAGAAAGTTGTGTGTGTGTGTGTGTGTGTGTGTGATTGTGCAGAAAGTAGGTGGAAGGTAGGGGCAGAGAATTAATACTAGTATAACTTCCCAACCAGGAGGAAATACTGCATCTCAAATTTCCGGTGCATTCATCACATTTAATTGAATTACTGGAAAGTTCCACCTCACTCAGTATCAGAATATTCTGAGAGTTTAACTACCTCTGGTTCTTTTCTCTTCCATTGATGAAGTAGTCTTAGACTTGAATTTAATTGACATTCCTGGGCAAAGAATGTTTGGTAAGGCCAGGTGCAGTGGCTCACACCTGTAATCCCAGCACTTTGGGAGGCCGAGGTGGGCGGATCACGAGGTCAGGAGATCGAGACCATCCTGGCTAAAACGGTGAAACGCCGTCTCTACTAAAATACAAAAATTAGCTAGGCATGGTGGCATGTGCCTGTAGTCCCAGCTACTTGGGAGGCTGAGACTGGAGAATTGCTTGAACCCGGGAGGTGGAGGTTGCAGTGAGCGGAGATTGTGCCACTGCACTCCAGCCTGGGCGACAGTGAGACTGTCTAAAAAAAAAAAGAAAAACAAAATCTTTGGTAAGATTCAACAAATGCTCATGTCTGTGAATTAACTTGTTTTGTATTATAGCTGATAATCTATTTATGTTACATCTAAGCAATTGTTAAATATTCAGTACATATTGGGTAAATCTGTCAGGACTCTGAGATAGCAAATGACAGAAACCTCCTTCAAACTGTTTAAGCCAAGAAGGGAATGTATCTGCTTGTATAACTGAAAGTTGAAGGACTTCAAGCATGGATGGATCTAGGGGTTCAAATGATGGTATTAGAATTCAGACTTTCTTTCCATCCATTAGCTCTGCTTTTCTGAACGGCTTCACTCACTAACAACTCTCTCCACATGGTAACCCCCAATGTGCCAGATTCATAAATCTTAAAGGTAGCAATCCCAGATTTTTCTTTTTCCCGAATGACCAGAGTTGTTTTGCATAGCACCTGCATGATTTGGCATTCCCACCAACAGTGCACAAGGGCTCCAATTTCTCTACAGCCTTGCCAACATTTGTTATCTTTTTTTAAAAAAATAGCTTCCTAACAGGTGTGAGGTAATTAATATTTTACTGTGGCTTTGATCTATATTTCACTGATGGTTAATGATATTAAGCAATCTAATATTCTTTAATATCAATTTTTCCCTCCACTATTAGCTTCTTACTTTTTAAATCCTATATTCTTTTAGTAATTACCTTAGAGAATCTAAATGCCTCCCTAACTTATTACATTACCTTGAATCATTAATTTTACTATTCCCCAAACCTTGTTCCAAATTACCTTTTTTTTTTTTGAGACGGAGTCTTGCCTTGTCACCCAGGCTAGAGTGCAGTGGCGTGATCTCATTGACTGCAGCCTCTGCCTCTCAGGCTCAGGTGATCCTTCCACCCCAGTCTCCTGAGTGGTTGGGATTACAGGCGTGTACCACCACGCCTGGCTAATTTTATTGTGTTTTAGTAGAGACAGGGTTTCACCACGTTGGCCAGGCTTGTCCTGAACTCCTGACCTCATGTGATCTGCCCACCTCAGCCTCCCAAAGTGCAGGTTTTACAGGCATGAGCCACCTCGCCTGGTCCAAATTAACTTATTACAGTCTACCTTGAATTAGTATTTTACCACCTCATGAACAATATAAAAATCTTCTAGCAAGATAATTCTATTTAACTCCCATTTATGACTTTTTGGCTATTAGACCTTTTGCCTCTGTTCATATGTCTTTTCTACTTTTTTAGCATTTTCTGTTTTCCACCCTTTTTTCTCTGTGTACTTCAATCTGAATATTTAACAAGTTTATTAATATACTGTTCTACTATTTTGAATCTGCTTTAAAAACTCATATTTTGGGGACGGGAGTGATGGCTCACACCTGTAATTTCAGCACTTTGAGAGGTCGAGGTGGGAGGATCATTTCAGTTCAAGATCAGCCTGGCCAACATGGTGAAATCCTGTCTCTACAAAAAATGCAAAAATTAGCCAGGTGTGGTGGTTCATGCCTGTAGTCCCAGCTACTTGGGAGGTTGAGGCAGGAGGATCACTAAAGCCCAGGAGGTAGAGATTACAGTAAGTCGAGATCATGCCACTGCACTCCAGCTTGGGTGACAGAGGGAGACCCTTTCTCAAAAACAAAACAGAAAACCTCATCTTTTGGGATCTTAATGTACTTTTCAGTTCCAGGATTTTTATTTGACTTTTAAATAATACATTCCATGTTTCTGGTACAGTTCTCCATGTTTTTCCTTTATCCTCTTAAACATGTTACTACTAATCTCTGTTGTATAATTTCACTATCTTAATTGCCTGTAGGCTCTTTTAACTGCCTGCGGTTTTTCTTGATTTTTGGTTATTTGGATCTTCTGTTTGGTTATGACTCACAATGTTGGACATTATGAATAAAAATTATAGAGGCTCTGGAAGATGTTATTTCCAAAGAGGGTTAAGCTTTCTTCTGGCAGGCAGATAGAATGCTATTAGATCACCTTGGTTCTCCGTTAGGATCTCTGGTTTTAGGCTTTTTAGGGCTATTCTGTTTCACTTACTCCTAGAGTTTTAACTGAAAGGTTAAACTAGGTTGCTTACCAACACCTTTCTACTTTGACAAGACTTGAACTCTAACCTTTGTCTTCTCAATGTCATGTAGCTGCTCTGATGCTCTGATCTCTGCTCACTCTTTAGCCTCTCGGCTACTGTTCTCCACTGGATTTCTTGGCATTTCACCCAACACCTGCTTTTTAGAAGTTGTCTGTTAACCGAAGGGGAAATTGCATACAGACTTTTGGACTTACTTTTCTGCAGTACCCCTCTTTCTAGACCCTTACCTCTCAAGTTCCTGTTCTTTTGGCATCCCTAAACTCCAACCTCTGTCCCCCCAGTCTAGTAAGAATGCCACTTTCTGTTTCTGTCCTATTTCTTTATACCGTGATTCAACAAATGCCCTGAGAAAAAAGCCAAGTTGAATTTAAGACTTACCTTGGTGTATTCCTCTTCTCCCATGTGTCTTAGTCCTTTAAGTCCAGTGTATGGTTGTGGTCTTTAATGCTGGCAGTTTTTAAAAAACGCATTTTGTCCAACTTTTACACTTTCCAGACTAGAGAAAGGTAGTCTGATCCAAGTTGTTCTGTTATGATCAGAACCAATCTGACTTAAAATTCTTCCTCTGTAACATTTTAAAGTTCATGTTCTTTTTAAGATTTTCTCTAATTTGGCTATTTTATAATGCTTGAAGGATAAACACAGTTATATTACAATTCTGAAGAGCCCCAGTTTATAATGAGGATTATGAGAATTATTACATTTTTCAAAATTATTTTCTATATGTTGACATTTACTTAAAAATTAGAACAAGAGCCATAATAATTTAAGGCTTTTTGCCATTCTTATGTTTACTTAACCATACTTTTGTCCGTATCTTTCTCACGTATACTAGAGTTTACTTACCTTCCTTGAAATATTGTGGTTCACATTTGTGTAACACTTTAGAGTTTGCAGACTGCTACTATATCCATTATAGTCTCATTTGATTTTTATACAACCCTGATAGTATTTAAGTATTATTATTTTACAAATGATAAAATTAAAGCTAAAAATATTAAAGAGACTTAGGTAGTAAATAACAGAGTGGGAACTTGAATATACTACTACTTCCTAATTCCAAATCCTATACAATGCTTTTAAAACAAAGCTTAATATTGAAACAGGTTTATAGAAAAATACATGTAAATGCCTTCATCATAGTAGAGTACTTAATTCTCTTACTCCTTTTATCTTCATTCTCTCAGTTTCCTAATTTTTCATGTTTCTACATAACCTTTATGTTTATTATTTTTTATTATTTTGTGAATTTTTCCATTCTGCTTTCTTTAATCTTACATCTGGTTTTGGACATTACCCTTAAGTCTACAGTAAAAATTAACTTTTTATATTTTTTTCTTAGGATAAATTTCCAGGGCATTATTACTGGGTTAGAGAACCTAATCATTTATAGGACTTTGATGTGTTGGCCCAGGTTACTTTTATTTTTATTCTTATATTCAAATTATTAGCAAGTTTATTATTGTGTCTGTGTCATACTCAGAGACTATACTTTTAACTTCTTTTTTTTTTTTTTTTTTTTTGAGACAATTTTTCTCTGCTCTGTCACCCATGCTAGAGTGCGGTGGCATGAACATGGCTCACTGCAGCCTCAATCTCCAGGGCTCAAGTGATCCTTCCACCCCAGCCTCCCAAGTAGTTGGGACTACATGTGCTTGCCACCACACCTGGCTAATTTTTGTACTTTTTTTGTAGAGATGAGGTTTCACTATGTTGTCTCGAACTCCAGGGCTCAGGATATCTCACTTTCTCAGCCTCCCAAAGTGCTAAGATTACAGGTGTAAGCCACCGCACCTGGCCCGGTTTCTGGTTCTTAATATCGAATTGTAGCCATGAAGCCTGCTTTTAGCTCTTCACACCTGCAAACACAGCGTTATTAGGATGTTCAGCACTTCTTTATGGGAGTGTCAGGTTGTCATCATATCATTTATTAAACAAAAGCTTTGTATTTGATAAGTACTATTACAATTTAGGGGGAAAGACAACTTTTCTTTCTGCAAGATAAAAGCTTACTTTTAGTTTATATATAACGAAATACTATTCAGTGATAAAAAGGAATGAAGTACTGATACCTGCTACAACTTGAATGAACCCTAAAAATGTTTTGTAAGTGAAAGAAGTGAGACACATAAGGCCACATATTATCTGATTCCATTTGTACTAAATATCCCAAATAGGAACTCCATAGAGACAAAAAGTAGATTAATTGTTGTTAGAGGTGGGGAGAAATGAGGAGTGACAGCTAATGGATACAGAGTTTCTTTTGGGGGTAAGAAAATGTTTTGGAATTCAAGGAGAGTGATGGTTGAACAACCTTGTCACCACTGAATTGTATACTTTAAAAAGGTGAATTTTGTTGTATGTGAACTATATGTCAGTTTTTTAAAGCTTACTTTTAAGATAAACTGTGTCTATGAGAGACTTTTGAAACATGGTCATCACAGAACTAGGGTACACACTTTAATGGGTTGCATGGTAAATGGTATCACATCCTTGCCGTGTGACTCGGAATAAATTATTTAACATCTGAGTCTATTTTCTCATCTTAATGGGATCACTACTACTACTACTACTACTACTACTAGTACTACTACTACTACTACTACTACCTTTTCCATAGAGTTGTTTCAAGGACTAAATGTGATAATGCCAGTAAAGTGCGAAACATAGCACTTGTGCAGTGCCCACAAGGGGTCTTTTTAGAAGTAATAAGCATTCAGACTCCCGTGGCTGTCATAGGCCACACCTGACAAGAGGTTTACTGAGAAGGACAGAGTACAGGGAACACAATGTGTCAGTAGGGAAGCATCTAGCATCAGTGGGATTAATTCTCCCACTATTGTATGTCTCAGTCCACGTAGCCAACCAGTCATTCTGTTTGGTCCTCCAAGTGGCAGGTCTAGGACAAGGGAGTAAGACTCACATTTGCAGGGCCAGTTTTAGCCCCTAAAGGAGACTAAAATTTTTTTACAACAACTCTATAGACAGAGCTTCCAGGGTCCCTGTAAGGGACATGTCCAGATACACCATACTCACAGAAGCCCAAAGCAATGGCTTTTCTATCAGATATTTATAGTTAATTTTTAGCTTATCCCAAATTGATGCAGTTTGCCTACCAGGGTTTGTAAGCAATGTTGCCTAACAACACAGCTGACATTGTGTCTTCTCATCAGGTTTCTATTGAAACACAGATCTAGAAAGTTGAGCAAAGGCCCAGTTTCATGCAGAGGGGAAAAGTTTTGTTTTATTTTGTGGTTTTTTTTTTAACCTTTTCCTTCACAGACTAACACTTATTAAGTGCTTAATAAATATGAGTGGTTATTTTGCTTTTATCTGTCCATGCAGAATCTTCTAGATCTCTCATCCCCTGTAGTCCTTTCTTAACACCTAGCAGTTTCTGGGAAAGTCTGGCCTGTATGTCATATGGTTAAGTTTATCCTTTTTTTATCCTGGTTCTTCTGATATCCTTGCCCTCCTCCACACTATTCACCCTTGCACAATAATCCCTCACCAATGTGTCCTTCTGCTTTGCTGAGCTTTTGTCAGTCTCTGCCAGTGCTGTTTCAGGCTTAGAAGTTTTTAGATGTGACTGCTCTAAGCTGGCCTCAGGCTGGTGAAACTTCTCAGTGGTTTGTTTCAAAGTGGGGTCAATCTCCTTTGGATACTCAGAAGGGTCCTGAAGCAGTATTGCTTTGGCCCCAATGTGTTATAAGAGTTAATTGACTAAACGTTGTTTTAGTTGTTACGTCCATCCCTTTTCCTCGAATGTATATGTGTATCCAAGGAGTTGGGCAGGGGATGGTTTTGAGTAATAATTGTTATGTGGTACCCAGGTTTCCTGCTTCTCTTGTTCACCTTGGACTTACCAAGTCAGACTACTCAGGGGTCACTCCCTCTTGTCTAAGGGGTGAATTCTTCAGTACCCCTTGCACTATCAGTTACCCAAACATAAAGACTTTATTAAGATGATGGGGAAATACAGAATTACCTTATTCTTTTGCTTTTATTATCATGGTATCTCCAACAGTAAGAACATGTTTTGTAGTTGCTCTTCCATGTCTTACCTTAATGTCAGTCATCAGCAGCACTCGGGTTATTTCTTAATGTATAGTTGTTAGGCAAACTGTGACACTGTTTGATGTGTAGTACTTGAGATGGAAATACCAGGATTTTAAATCACAGGATTTTAATTTGCAACTTGAAGGACACTGAAAGTACTGACTTTTCTCCTGGGTTTCCATCCTGAAGGCATAGTGTATAGTCCTTAGGATGAAGCCATTTTCTGTAAGCCTGAAAACTAAAATCATAATGATTGTACTTTTGTATTTTATAGTGTGTGGACCAGTTGACAAAGATCCAAACTGAATTACAAGAGACAGTGAAAGATTTAGCTAAAGGCAAAAAGAAATACTTTGAGACTGAACAGATGGCTCATGCAGTACGAGAGAAAGCTGACATCGAGGCAAAGTATGTGTTTTAACATTTCTGAGAAAATAATTATGCAAATAAATGTTATTGTTGCTAATAGTTTGTTCTCTATTAGTAGTGAGCATGGACCTATTCTCAGGTAGTGGTGGTTTCATTTGACCTACATATGTTATATACTTTAGGTCACTTTTTTTAATTGGCTGATTTTTATCTGAATTAATATAGCAAAATGGGAATATTAGATTAGTCAGTTTTTCACATTAAATTGAATTTTGAAAAAGAAGGTAAATGAACATTATATTTACAGACTTGAAAGCTTATTAAAAGCCTAAAGTCACTGCTGTTGTATCTGAATATCAGGGTTTAAGAGCCTCATTTTTCTCATGCTGGACTCTCAATCAGTTGTAGTTGGAAATCCCTGTGATCCTCAAGATGCCACTAAAGGTCCATGAACACATCAAGTGAACAAGAGCACTGACCTCCATGTAGAAACCCTGCCCCAGGCACTGTTTTTTTCTTTTACACAAAAATCTAGCGTATATATATATAATTTTTCATGTATGCTTTAGCAATTGTATGAATTTCCCTTTCAATGTATGTGAATTATAAGACCTTTTTTTTTAAAGAATAAGTAGGAAAAGAAGGAACTGGCAACTGGTAATAGAAGGTGATATAAAGCAAGCAGTGTAATAGAGATTTTTGCAATGACAATTTAAGGCAAGATAAAAAGTTGATGAGAAAAAGCATGTTATAGAATTGGACTCTGAAGAGGTCTGTGAGAAGGAGAGCTGAGACTCTGGTTCAGTGTGCTGACTGATGCAAAATCTAGGAGTCTGAACTCCTAGTCACAAACTCAGAAAGTCTTTGAACACTTGTACAAACAGACCAGCAAGGAAGGGGGTGTCTTTCTAATACGGTTTTTATGCACAAGAAATATAAGCAAGCTTATAAGCAACTTGTGAAAATTCAGGGGCTCCCTGGTTTATCAACGGCTAGTGAGTATTCATGAAGGACTTGATGTTATAGGAAAGCACATTTAATATTTCCCTAGTTTATTTTACTGTATTTATTGTTTTATTCTTTGAACATACAAATATTTCCTGTACTTTTATAGAATCAATGAACCCATTTTCTCAGTAAGACCTGAAGTTTTTATATTAGATCTCCATTGGGAATATACTGTCATAGTCATTTTTAGAAACTTGTTTTCTTAAACTTTCAGAGATCCCAGAACAGAGAATTGACAGATTTGTAAAGAATGTATAAACACCTAATTTAGCCACAGCCCACAGGATGAACATGAGCACAGTGGAGGGCTGTTTCTGAGAAATGGGGATTTGATAGGGTCTAGTTCATAGAGCTGATCACAAGGAATTGCCTTCTAACATGACCCAAATTCGGAGGGGATACAGCAAGCTAGACGCACTAATGTTAACTTTTCAACTATAGAGTAAGGAATGCCTCTTTATCTTCATTTATTTGCTCTTTGTTGAATACTTTATATTGGGTACAGTGAGTACAGAGATTAGTAAGGTAAGCTTTGTGCCCTCAAGGAGTTTAAGGCCTGGAATTAGAAACTAAAAGAAATTAAGTGTCTAAAGTCACTTAATATTAACTAATAACTTATTTGCAGTAGTGATGTGAAAACACTCTTAGGAAAGCATAGAAAATATAGAGGTTAATTTTGCCGAATGATAAAGGAAAGCTTTATAGAAGAGGTGATGTTTGGATAGAATCTTGAGGAATGAGTATAAATTTTCTAAGTAGAGTTGAGGAGGAAGATCAGGAAGGGGAAGTTAAACTGTACTACCTATAGTTTTGATAGATGATTTGACAGATGGTGTGGAGATGCACGCCTTAGGAGAGACCATAGAAGGAAGAGGGATACAATTTGAAGGAGATGATGAATTTCATTTTGGTTATGTTTATTCTGAAGAGCGTGGGAAACACGGGTGAATATGTTTGGAAGGTAGTCAAATATCTGGCACTTAAATGAGAATTTGGGCCTCAAGATCTTGCTTTGAGGGTCAGTTGCCTATCAGATGGTAGTTACAAGAAGAAAATTATGTATAGAATAGATGAGAAGTTGAGTTTGGAACCCCAAGGGACATAAATTTTGAAGGGTAGGTGGTAAAGAGTAGCACACGGTATAGTTCATTATTTGTGTAGTGTTTGGGTGTAAAAATCCTGCCTTATTTTTTCTAGATTGCAATCTTTGAGAACAGGTACTATCTTATTCTATCTATCCCTAATACCTACCTTAATACTGCACAAGAAGTATATTAGGATTAGGAAATAAAGCAGAAGCCAGAAACTTAAAACCTTATATTGGAAGATCTACATGCAACTCAGCCTATTTGGATAATGACTAAAAAAAGGAGAACTGGGAATATCTCCAAACACAGTCTTATTCTGAAAAGGCTTTCTCAGAGATTTGAGTTTGTGGCCTTTACTTTTCTAGATAAAATGAACAGGAATATGATTAATAAAAAAAATTATGAGATATGACTATGACAAGGTAAAAAATAACAGGGATCTTTTAAACCCAATTTTTTTAATAGTTGGGGAAGTAGTTGGGCTGCATATGTGTTCAACCCTGAATGTTTTCTCTTGTTAGAAAAATAAGAGACTGCTTTTCCTATCCTCTTCACACTGGCTTTGCAAAGACTAACTGCTCCATCATCTAGTCCCAAACTGGGCAGCAACTTTACTTCATGAGGCACGGCTGCCAGCACATGTATTGAATTCTCCCATGGAAATCACCGTGACACTGAAGTCAAGACAAACATTGCAGCTTTAAAAAAAAAAATCACTGGTCCTGGGAGTGTTGCTTGTTTCCTAGCATTTGTCTGTTGACTTTCTCCATATGGTTTTCTCTAGCTGTTTGGGTAAAATCAACATGTTTGTACTACTGATTGTTAGATTATGGTTATTCTCCCAAACTGAAAAAGGATCAAGGGAGATAAGAACACAGAGTGGGAGAAGATTACATCATACAGAGCAGAGAGTCCCAGGACTTTCTCAGTAAGTTCAGAATACCCTTTTAGAGCAGAGGAGGCACACAGGCAGGTACCCAAACAAGAAGTACTTTTAATGGGGGAAATAATAGAAGTAAGGACTTCATAGAGCCTGTTGATTGGATTATTGCATTCCTGGTCTTGTTAGAGTCTTTCACACACAGCCCCGAAAGTTTGCTGATGCTTGCGTCCATAGGTTGGTTGTCCCTGGGTCTCTCTAACCTTTGCAGGAACTAAAGTGTGTGAAGTTGTATGGTACTGAGAGAATAGTCTATAGTTTGATGGCTTTTGTTTATTAGGAGACAACAATGTATTTTGATTTTTTTTTTGGTCAAGTTTTTTTTGGGGGGGTCATTCTGGTTATTTTTCTTATATTAATCCCAGTATTTCCTGTTTTACCATAATATTAAATTCTTCCTGTAGTAAAATAAAGGAAAATAATCATTACTCTTGGTTTTCCATTTTTTCATTCTTTTTTAGAACAATATCTTCAAAAAAGATTATTTTTAAAATTTAATAATATATTTAATAATTTTATTGTGATATAATTAGATGATTTTATTAAACACAGTTTTCTATTTTTATTATAGATCTAAACTTAGTCTTTTTCAATCAAGAATCAGTTTACAGAAGGCAAGTGTAAAGGTAAGTTTTCAGTAAGTATATTTCACAACTGAGAAACCTCTTAGCTTGTAAAACAGAGGATTGGATCTTTGAGGGTGGAGGTGAATTATTTCTACCTTAGAGAAGCATTTTAAAGTCACTGACTCAGGGAGGAACTTTCCCTCCCAGTTCATGGGGGTTTTTCACCCAGTTGTCAACACCTTGGACACACTTGCTTTTCAAGACTGCATTAGGGATAAGTTTCTATACCTTACCTGCCTAGGTAGCCTGTTGTCTTTAGCTCTTAGTCCAAGAAACTTAACCCGGGGGCTTTGGAAAGCTCTACAAAATCTATTTCATTTAGCTTTAGACCCTTGAGTGATATTCTGGGCCAGATGTGAGTGAGTTTTTCCTTCGAAAACTTCACACTGTAGAATGCCTGATTAAGTAAGCTTAGAGACCTGGCTGTGGCTGCCAGGCTTCAAACTAGCATGCAGTTCATCTGGCACATTAGGAGTGCTGATTTTTAGAAAACTATTTTCTAACTCCACTAGATTTACCCATACCTTTGAAGATAAGGTACTTAATTTCAGAACCTTTATTTACTCATTTGAATAAAATGGGCAAAATATTTTTAAGTTATTTACAAAGCTTTAGAAGTATGTTAAGCAAATATTTGAAATTGTTCGTACCCTGTATAACAGTTCTAGTCACTGTTTCATTCCTCAGTAGTGATGAATAATTTTTATATACGTTTAAATGTTTTCCCCACATGGTTACCTTTATTCTTGTTGGGGAGCCATTAATTGCAGACTAAGAGTAGGATTCCTGTGTTTTGCAGTACAATATCAATTTGGACTGATTGTGATTATTATTATTTTTTTTTGCTATGTTTTAGTTAAAAGCCCGGCGATCTGAGTGTAATTCCAAAGCTACCCACGCAAGGAATGATTATCTTCTTACCCTAGCGGCAGCAAATGCACATCAGGATCGCTACTATCAAACAGATTTAGTTAACATTATGAAGGTAATGCAGCTTTTGTATCTATGGTAATTTTACTTCATTAAAAACAAAAACAACTTGAGTTGGATGTTGGGTTTATGGGATTGAATCTATAGAAGAGTAACCAGGCTATGTTGCATCTCTTTGGAATATACTTGTTATTGTTTGGATAGCATCTGTTTCAGATAATTTAGAGTTAATTTTTAGTTCAGAAAATGTTTACAGAGAAGTCACAGTAAAGGATTATAATACTCCCTAGGTGCGGCAAACATTTGTTATTTAGTGGTTATTGATATAGAAGATACAAGAGTGATATAAGAAATAAAATAACTCAAACTGGGAAAATACTTCTGAGCTATTTTATAAGACTCATGTCATGGTTTCAATAAATTATTGAAGCTAGGCAGAATCTTCAGGTATCTTCTGAATCATCAGAGAAAGACTGATATTTAGCATAATTTTTGTTATATTGTATCTGTATTTTTTGAAAAATGTAAGAAAAGTTTTATGCAAAAGAATATTTCTATTAAAATGTATTTTTATAGTGTATCTCTTAGCCCGAAGTTTTTATTAACTAGAATTTTGGCCACAACTATGTCTAATGATAATTTTGAAGCTTTTTTTAATTTTAATTTTTTAGAGACAGGGTCTCACTCTGTTGTCCAGACTGGAGTGCAGTGATGATCACGGCTCACTGCAGCCTTGAACTCCTAGGCTCAAGAGATCCTCCCACCTCATCTTCCTGAGTAGCTGGGATCCAGGTGCATGCTACCATGCCTGGCTCCTTTTTTTTATTTTTAGAAACAGGAGTCTTGCTGTGTTGGCCAGGCTGGCGTCAAACTGGCTTCAAGTAATCCTCCCTCCTAAGCTTCCCAAAATGCTGGGATTACAGGTGTGAGCCTGCTTGGCTATTTTTTATTTCTAAAAAACTTAGATTTTAAAAAAATTTCATTAAGTTTATCCTGAATTTATAGGTAAATTGCACATTACTATTTGATGATTTTGAGCTGCGTATGGGACAAACAAAAGAATATGTTCAGTAGCTATCTGAAGATGTCCTCTGGGTGTTACTCTGAAATGCAGATAGATTCGATTACAGTTTGTGTACCCAAACTTGATCTAGCCTTTCCCTGTTTATACCACCTATGATGTGTCTTTAACTTTCACTAAAGTAAAGAGAAGAGGGTAGAGGAAAAGGAAACCTTTTAATCTGTTGCCAGGTTTCTCCCTTGTTGCTGGCAGACAAGCTCTGCTTTGGATTGTATCTGTCATTCTTTCCTGTTTTCCCAAAACCCAGACATTTTGTCATTTTCTTTTTTCTTTTTTTTTCAACCCATCCCTCTCAAATGTATTGTTCTTAATGACTGACAAACACACACATTGCTGTAGTTGAATTGCTTAATTTACACATCAGCAATTGTGAATGGGGATGCAGCCAGAGCAGGTGCTCTTTTTTCTATAATAGCTCTGGGAAGGAGGTCAACTCTGGACAGAAACTGCAAGTTATTTCCTTGAAAGTAGAGATGGGACAGTTCCTGGGACCTTCAGGCAAAAACAAGAGTATTGAAGGGAGTCCAATTGGACTAAGAAGTATCCTATTGCAAAACACTTTTTTCTTTCCTTTTTGTTCACTGCCTGAAATCCCCTTTTCCTAGCTTCTGTTATGACTTCTGCTTATTAGAATACAGGTTAGAAAATACAGAGACAAAGAACTGTTTTGTCATCTCTCATGAGAACTCTGCATATATTTTCCATAAAGTATTAGACCTAGAGGTTTAGGTGTTTTAGTATATATATTTTTTGAGACACGGTCTCACTCTGTCATACAGACTGGAGTGCAGTGGCTTGAACATGGCACACTGCATCCTGAACCTCCTGGTCTCAGGGATCCTCTTGCCTCAGCCTCCTATGTAGCCAGGACCACAGGTGCCTGCCACCATACCAAGCTAATTTTTTTTTTTTTTTTGTAGAGACGGGGTCTCACTTTGTTGCCCAGGCTAGTCTTCAACTCCTGGGCTTAAGAGATCCTCCCACCTCAGCCTCCCAAAATACTGAAATTATAGGGGTGAGCTGCTTGGCCTGGCCGGTTTTAATATCATATTAGGTATTACATAGTGCTTCAGACTTACAAGGACCAACAGTTTCAAAGAATGCATTTACTAAAGATGATTTTTAGCACCGCTTGCACTTAAGGTTGTAATTCACTATATCCTATATATGTCTACTATTGTATCAAAGCTGTATATTTTTCCCTATGAATATTTTTAAATGAACATTATATTAGCTTAAGCAACAGCAAAAATCAAATCCTTTTTTTTTTCAATTGCATCTACAGCCAAAAGACTCCGTCTCAAAAAAAAAAAAAAAAAAAAAAAAAAAAAAACCAGGGAAGGTACATTCTTATTTGGGGGATCTGCTCTCTGCCTAAAGCAAAGAGGAAGTTAAAGGGCTGGCCAGCTCACAGATTAGTATGTGTTCTTGAACTTACTTTGAAGTCTTTATGCATATATTTGATCAGCATTGGGTAGGTTGTGCTTTGGAGTATTCATTTAATGAAACATTGTGGGGTACTAAACTGATTAAAAATAGAGGCAGGGGTTGGTCCCTCCTGCCCCTTAAAAATGAGAAAACATATTTTCAGTTTTCATGTACTGTGCATTAACTGATTTTCTTCCTCATGCTAATTCTGTAGTCTACAGTACTGGAAAATTCCTATCAATCATGCTATTAGCTACTTAGTAAATTTCCACCATTGAATTGACAGTGGCCCTTAGATGCCTTTCTTGAAAATATTTTTTTCTAAATGAATGTTAAGGAGATACCTATTTTTCTGAATTAATGTTAATTGATAATGCCCTATATGGGTAGCTTAAAGGCAGGGTATTTGATTTGTTGGTTTAATCATACACATTTAAGAGCCTCTTACAGCGTGCTAACTACTGAGTTAGGCTTTGGGAAGAGACAAAGATGAGTAAGACACACTGCTCATCCTCAAAGAGCTTGTTATGGTAGAAGAGAGCAAGAGAGAGATATATTTATATAGATGATTGCAAATTAGAGTGATGGAAATCACTTACCACTGGAGGACTGTGGTTAGTTAATAATAATAGCTATCTTTTTTATTGCTTAATATTGCCTTGGCATTATCCTAACCACTTAATACATATTATCCTTTCTCATTTTCTTCATTATCCTTGTTAAAGTTCATAGCTCATTATTTAAATAATTCTCTAACTTATATTCTTATCTTTGCCCTTCTCCAAATGAAATGAAGTGGTAACTCTGATGAGCCCCCGTAACTGGATAATCTGTATCTAAGCAGCCAAGTACTGCTGAAGAAAAGTTTTGACAGAGCAGATTCATGATCATAAATTAATAGGGGAACCAGTGCAGCAGTCTCAACACTGCTTAGATAGCCTACTGTTTTTCCCTAGTTAACTTTTCCTACTATTTTTAACAGTTATTTCAACCACCTCTTTTATGCTTAGCAAGTGGGTTTTCTTCCTAATTTACAGAGACAGTGGAAACTGTTGGAAGGCAGCTTCATTATTGTCCACTATCTGACTTCATCTGTGTTCAAGACTCTTCCAGAGTCTCAGTAGCAGTTGTTCCTGTCTAAAGGTGATCTTTTCACCTCAGCTTTGGATTATATCTCATCCCCTCCTGCCTTCTTAGGGAACAGAACAATTATTTTATGTTCTCTTCGTATTTCCTGGACATTCTTTCTTACATTAGCAGTTGTTATCTTAGTGATAACAACCATCATTATAACTGTCTTTTGAGTTACATTCTTCTGATCTGGACTAGTTGCCCTCTGTGTCAGATGCAAGTATTTATCCTGAGATCTTCCTGTATGTCTCTGTTGTGTTAGATCTTCAGTTTTCTTTATGATATGTCTTATTTTTTCTTTATTTACGCTGTCCTTTGGTAGAGCACATCTTCCAGCACCTTCTTGAAAAAGTAGGCATGGGAAGTAAGTTTTTTGAGATACTATGTTTAGAAAATGGCATATTCTGTGCTTGTACTTGGATATAGAATTAAAGCTTGAAAACTCTTGTCATTCAAATATTGGAGTCCATACCTCATTGTTTTCTTGTTTACTGTGTAAGTATTGAGAATCCAAAGTCATCCTAGTTCTTGATTATTCGTATCTGATCTAATTGTTTGTTTTTTCTTTTTTAGAAGTTTATGGAATATTCTCAGTGTACCCTTTGATTTCTTGGATTAATTTTTGCCTTTTGTTTTCTCTTTCTGAAACTTCCCATTATTAAGATATGATGTCTCCTAGGCTGCTTCTTTAAATTTCATTTCTTTCTTATTTTCTGTCCTTGTCATTGTGTTCTACTTTTTGGGCGACTTCTTCAACTTTACAGTTCATTTCTTTTATTGGACTTGTAATTTTTCCATAGTAGTTTTAATGCATGAGGGTTCTGTTTTCTCCACATCCTTACCAGCATGTTTTATTGCCTGTTGTATTAGTTCGTTTTCACACTGCTTTAAAGAACTACCTGTGGCCGGGCGTGGTAAGTGGCGCAAGCCTGTAATCCCAGCACCTTGGGAGGCCGAGGTGGGCGGATCACCTGAGGTCAGGAGTTTGAGACCAGCCTGCCAACATGGTGAAACTCCATCTCTACTGAAAATACAGAATATTAGCTGGGCGTGGAGGCGTGCACGTGTAGTCCCAGCTACTCAGGGGGGCTGAGGCATGAGAATTGCTTGAACCTGAGAGGTAGGTGGAGGTTGCAGTGAGCCAAGATCACACCACTGTACTCCAGCTTGGGCGACAGAGTGAGACTTCATCTCAAAAAAAACAAAAGAAAAAAAAAAAAAAAAAAGAAAAGAACTACCTGAGACTGGGTAGTTTATGAAGAAGAAAGGTTTAATTGACTCACAGTTCCGCATGGCTGCAGAGGCCTCAGGAAACTTACAATCATGGTAGAAAGTGAAGGAGAATCAAGTACCTTCTTCACATGATGGTAGGAGAGAGAAAGCAAAGGGGGAAATGCCACTTTTAAACCATCAGATATCATGAGAACTCAGTCACAATCATGAGAACAGCATTGGGGAAATCACCCCCATAAGCCATTCACCTCCCACCAGGACACTCCCCCGATACATGGGGATTACAATTTGAGATGAGATTTGGGTGGGGACACAGAGCCAAACATATCACCTGTCTTTTGGATAAAAGTCATTTGAACTGGGATGACATGCTATCTAATTATAGTTTTGATTTGCATTTCTCTGATGATCAGTTGATGTTGAGCGCCTTTTTATATGCCTGCTTGCCGTTTATGTGACTTCTTTTGAGAAATGTCTATTTAGATCTTTTGCTCGTTTTTATTTTATTTTTTATTTTTTTATTATACTTTAGGTTCTGGGGTACATGTGCACAATGTGCAGGTTTGTTACATATGTATATATGTACCATGTTGGTGTGCTGCACCCGTTAACTCATCGTTTACATTAGGTATATCTCCTAATGCTATCCCTCCCTACTCCCTCCACCCCATGACAGGCCCCTGTGTGTGATGTTCCCCACCCTGTGTCCAAGTGTTCTCATTGTTTAATTCCCACCTGTGAGTGAGAACATGCGGTGTTTGGTTTTCTGCCCTTGTGATAGTTCGCTCAGAATGATGTTTTCCAGCTGCATCCATGTCCTTACTAAGGACATGAACTCATCCTTTTTTGTGGCTGCATAGTATTCCATGGTGTATATGTGCCACATTTTCTTAATCCACTCTATCATTGATGGACATTTGGGTTGGCTCCAAGTCTTTGCTATTGTGAATAGTGCCGCAGTAAACATATGTGTGCATGTGTCTTTATAGCAGCATGATTTATAATCCTTTGGGTATATACGGAGTAATGGGATGGCTGGGTCAAATGGTATTTCTAGTTCTAGATCCTTCAGGAATCACCACACTGTCTTTCACAATGGTTGAACTAGTTTACAGTCCCACCAATGGTGTAAAAGTGTTCCTGTTTCTCAACATCCTCTCCAGCAGCTTTTGTTTCCTGACTTTTTAATGATCACCATTCTAAATGGTGTGAGATGGTATCTCATTGTGGTTTTGATTTGCATTTCTTTGATGGCCAGTGATGATGCTTTTGCTCATTTTAAAAATTAGATTATTCGATTTTTTTTCCTATAGAATTGTTTGTGCTCCTTATATTTTCTGGTTATTAATCCCTTGTCAGCTGGTTTACAAATTTTTTTTTCCTATTCCATGGGCTGTCTCTTCATTTTGTTGATTGTTAGTTTGCTGTGTAGAAGTTTTTTAACTCGATGTGATCCCATTTGTCCATTTTTGCTTTGGTTGCTATAAGAGATGTCTTATAGCACTATTCACAATAGCTAAGATGTAGAATCAACCTAAGTGTCCATCAGTGAATAAATGGATAAATAAAATGTAGTATATATACACATTGAAATATTATTCAACCAAAAATATCTTGAGTAATATCCCTGTGCTTACAGGATATTACTCAAGAAATCTTTGCCCAGTCCACTGTCTTGGAGAATTTCCCCCAGTGCTTTATTTTCATAGTTTTGGGCTGGGTGTGGTGGCTCATGCCTGTAATCCCAGCACTTTGGGAGGCTGAGGCAGGCAGATCACAAGGTTAGGAGTTCAAGACCACCCTGGCCAATATGATGAAACCCTGTCTCTACTAAAAATACAAAAATTAGCTGGGTGTGGTGGCGAGCACCCATAGTCCCAGCTACTTGGGAGGCTGAGGCAGGAGAATCGCTTGAACCAGGAAGTGGAGGTTGCAGTGTGCCGAGATCATGCCACTGCACTCCAGCCTGGGTGATAGAGCAAGACTCTGTCTCAAAAAAAAAAAAAAAAAAATCATAGTTTGAGGTCTTAGATTTAAGTCTTTAATTCATTTTTATTTGATTTTTGTCTATAGTGAGAGATAGGGGTCTAGTTTCATTCTTCTACATATGGATATCCAGTTTTCCCAGCACTTTTCCCCGAATGTATCTTCTTGGCACCATTGTTGAAAATGAGTTCACTGTAGATGTGTGGATTTAATTCTGGGTTCTGTCTTCTGTTTCATTGGTCTGTGTGTCTGTTTTTATGCCAGTACCATACTGTTTTGGTTACTATGGCTCTGTAGTATAATTTGAAGTCAGGTAATATGATTCCTCCGGTTTTATTTTCCCCTAGCCTAATTAAAATTTCCCCTAGCCTAATTATTCTGAAGAATAAGATCAGGCCAGGCACAGTGGCTTATGCCTATATTCCCAGCACTTTGGGAGGCTGAGGATCTCTTGAGTCCAAGAGTTTGAGACCAGCCTGGGCAGCATAGTGAGACTGTCTCTCTACAAAAAATTTTACAAAAAAATTTAAAAGTTAGCTGGGTGTGGTGGCACGTGCCTGTAGTCCCAGCTACTCAGAAGGCTGAAGTGGGAAAATAACTTGAGCCCAGGAGTTTAAGGCTACAGTTAACTGTGATCATGCCACAGCACTCCAGCCTGGGTGACAAAGTGAGACCTCATCTCTTAAAAAAAGGAAATAAAAATAGTAAGTTCATGTTGGTATCTAAATACAAGTATTTGGACAGATTCCCCAAGAAATATTATTTATTTCTTATGCCAGTAGTAGAGCAGATACTGAATATATCATTCTGTGTCTGTATATCATCGGGCAGATTTCTTTAAACTCTAAACTAAAGCAAACAAAAAAAAAACTATTGCTAGACCCTGCAAATCAGATAACTGATTTCATCAAATCTATAGAAACCAACTCACCTGGTTTGAGATAATTTGTTCCTCACATGTTCCTTTATCATAGCATGTTCTTGTGCAATATACGAACTAACATTTTTTAGAAGCTTGTGAAATATTTTCTTTGTGGTTTGGATGAGGAAGACTGAGATACAATGTGTCATAGTAGAAAAGAGAACAAATGCCAATTTAATGAAAGATTTTTTAAAAGCTTAGTAATTCTTAATAGGACTTTATTTCTAGACAAATATTTCTTCAGTGGAAGCCAAACATAAATGGGCTAGTTGATAATTTGGTGAGGTAACAAAAGATAAACATGTTTCTGTATGGCAGAAATCTAGAAAATATAATTTGATTTATCTTTTGCAGACTTTTTTTGATCAAATGAAGAGAAAAACATTAATATACAAATCCTTTCTAAAATTGATACATAATAACTATATATTTATAGTGTATGTGTGACATTTTGATACATGCGTGCAATGTGTAAGGATCAAATGGGAGTAATTGAGATATCCATCACCTCAAATATTTATTGTATATCGTGGAGTATTGAGAACATTTCCAAATCTTTTCTCTTACCTATTTTGGAATATACAATAAATTATTGTTAACTATAGATACCCTGCTGTGCTATTAAACAATAGAATGTATTCCTTCTATCTGACTGTAATTTTGTACCCCGTAACCAACCTCTCATTGTTCCCGCCTTCCTACCCTTCCCAGCCTCTGGTAACCACCATTCTACTCTCTACTGCTGGGTATATATCCAAATGAATGGAAATCAGTATATTGAAGAGATGTCTTATAGCACTATTCACAATAGCTAAGATGTGGAGTCAACCTCAGTATCTATCAGTAGATAAATGGATAAAGAAAATGTAGTATATATACACAATGAAATATTATTCAGCCATAAAAAAGATTGAAATCCTGTCTTTTGCAATAACATGGATGCCCCTAGAGGACATTATGTTAAGTGAAATAAGCCAAGAACAGAAAGCCAAGTTCTTTTTTGGCTTTTCTGGCTAAACATTAATTCCAAAAATCTTCCTCATTCATATGTAGGTATATATAACTCATCTTTTTTATTGTGAGTTGTGGCTCTTCTGGTTTCTCTGTCATCTCTAGCTCTTGCACCTCTGATTCACCTAATGTCTGTTCACTTAATCAATTAGCACGGAAGTCTTCAATTCTATTAAATTCTGCTGAATTCTGCTTTAAGTCTGTTAAATCTCTGCTTCTGTTGCTTTATATCCTTTTTTTTTTAATGCCCTCTTTCTTGGAGAGAGTAATCATTGTGACTCAATTCCCATAAATACCATATGATTCTCAAATCTATCTGCAGCCTGCCCTTTAATTATCATATTTGTGCCTTTATCATTGGTACATGTAACTACTTAAAGTAACTAAAAATAAATACATTTTACAATTCTGTTTCTCAGTCCCAGTAGCTGTATTTCAAATGCTTAAAGGCCACATGTGGCTGGTGTCTACCATGTTGGACAGTGCAGATATAGAACATTTTTGCCATCTTAGAAAATTCTATTGAACAGCAGTGCTCTAAAGCTTATTTTGTTTTTACTTGTTATGGTTTGAATGTGTCCTCTAAAGTTCTTGTGTTGGAAACCTAATTCCCAGTGCAACAATACTGAAAGGTGGGACTTTTAAGAGGTCATTAGGTCATGAGGGTAGAGTCCTCATGAATGAATTATTGCCATTGTTGTGAGAGTGAGTTATTTATTACAGGAGTGGGTTCCTGATAAAAGGAGAAGTTTGGCCCCTTTCCACTTTCCCTCTTGTGTTCTCTTGCTCTTCTGCTTTCCACCATGGAATGATACAGCATGAAGGCCCTTGCCAGATACAGGCCCCTACACCTGGACTTCTCAGCCCCGAGAACCATGAACCAAATAAAGTCTGTTGTTTATAATTACCCAGTCTGTGGTATTCTGTTATAGCAACAGAAAATGGACCAAAACATTTTTTTTCTTCCATCCCGCTCCCCCCACCCCCCTTGTCTGTCTGTTATCAACTCTGCTGGTCATTTTTCCCAGTAACCATGTCCATGGTTGTATTCAGTTATTTCACAATTAATTGCTCCTTAATTTGCACTCTAGGTCTTTACTTATATCTTGTTAAAGAACAAAGGTAGGCAAACATTTCCTGTAAAGGGACAGATAATAAATATTTTAGGCTTCTATGTTGTGGTTACTCAGTTCAGCTGTTGCAATACAGCCATGAATGTGACTATGTTCCAGTAAAACTTTACTTACAAAACTGGGTGATGGACTGGATTTGGCCTACAGGCCTTAGTTTGCCCACCCTTGGTATAGAACTTTAAAAACTGTGTTATGAATGTTCTAACTATATAAATATGCTGAAGATAATAAAATGAGTACCCATTTACCCAACCACCAAGCTTCAAAAATGATACACTCTCAGTACAGTGGAAACCTCCTAGGTGACCACTCCCAAAACACCTCCGTTATGTTCAACACATTGTAACTACCACTCTGACAATAGATAGTGTTGTCTTAGATGGTATCATGCCCTATGATATTATGCAACTTGCATTTTTCCCACTCAACATTATATTTGTTGAGATTCATTTGTATGGATTTTTAACTTTCTTTGTTATCTTTTCTATATAGTATTTCATTGTGTGTGTATATATATATATATCATAATAACTTACCCATTTTCTTTTTTTTTTTTTTTTTTTTTTGAGATGGAGCTTCGCTCTTGCCCAGCCTGCTGGAGTGCAATGGCACAATCTCATCTCACCGCAACCTCTGCCTCCTGGGTTCAAGCGATTCTCCTGCCTCAGCCTCCCGAGTAGCTGGGATTACAGGCACACGCCACCACACCCAGCTAATTTTGTGTTTTTAATAGAAACGGGGTTTCTCCATGTTGGTCAGGCTGGTCTCGAACTCCTGACCTCAGGTTGAGCTTGTTATAATCATACCCCATACGGATAATATGAGGAAGGGATAAGCTATATATTCTGTTAAAGGATTGAGAATAGAAGTAAGTCGTATTATGCCGTAGCCGCCTAGTTTTAGGAGTACTGCAGCAAGGACTATTGATCCAGCAGTGGGGGCTTCAACATGGGCTTTGGGGAGTCATTGGTGTAGGCCACATAGGGGTATTTCCACTATAAAGGCTATCATGCATGCTAGTCATATGAGATTATGGGATCAGGTGGTCGTTAGTTTTTGGGCGGTGAGTGTTAGTAGTATTATGTTTAGTGAGCCTAGGATATTGTAGGTATAGATTAGTACAATAAGCAGGGGGAAGGAGCCGGCTAGTGTATAGAATAGAAAATATGTGCTTGCGTTGAGGCATTCTGCTTGGTTACCCCATCGGGTAATAATAATTAGGGTTGGGATAAGAGTAGTTTCGAATAGGATATAGAATATAATTAGTTCTGTGGCTATAAATGTTAGAATTAGGGAGATTTGTAGGGAGATCATTATGGAGAGGTAGAGTTTTTTCCGTGAGGTGGGTTCATTGTGTAGATGATATTGGCTTGCTATTATTATGAGAGGTAAGAGTCAGGCTGTTAGTATTAGGAGGGGTGGTATTAGCGGATCGGAAAATGAAGAGGTTGAATGGTTGAAGAGATTGTTACTAATTTGGTTGAAGAATAATAGAGGAATGAGGCTAATAATTAGGCTGTGCATGGTTTTGTTGACTCAGATTATATTGTTTTTGGAGAATCATGTTGTTAGTAGTAGTATGATTATAGGAATAATTATTTTTAACATTGGAGTAAGTTTAGGTTGTGGATGTGATCTAGGCCATATGTGTTAGAGAGTGAGATTAGTAAGGCAAGGCCTACTGCTGCCTCCCGAGCAGCGAACACCAATAGAGCAATGGGTATGATGTTGGCTAAGGAGAAATGTATGTTTAAAGTTGTGAGGGTACTTATGATAAAAAGTGATAGTATTATTCCTTCTAGGCATAGTAAGGAGGATATTAAGTGTGAACGGTAGGTTAATACGCCTAAGAGTGAAATAGTAAATGCTACCATAATGTTTATGTAGATGGAGGGTATTTGGTGAGTATGATTATCATAATCTAATGAGTCAAAATCATTTATTTTATTTAAACTACTTACCAATTCAGTTCAATCTAGTCCTTTTTGGGTTCATTCATAGGCTAGAGTAAGAATTAGAATGATAATTAGCATAATGGAAGGTTTAGTTATTAGTGGAAGATTGGTTGTTTGAAGGGCTCATGGTAGGGGCAGTAGTAGGGCAATTTCTAAGTCAAATAGTAGAAAGGTAATGGCAACTAGGAAAAATTTTATGGAGAAAGGAATACGAGCGGAGCTTAGTGAGTCAAAGCCGCACTCATAGGATTGGATTTTTCTATATAAGTATTGAGTTGAGGTAGTCAGAATGTAATAGTTATTAGTAGTAGGGCTAGTAGGGTATTAATTGTTAAGGCTAGTACTAGGTTGATCATTCTTTTTCGAATGTTATCGAAACTAGTTGATTGGAAGTCAGCTGTACTGATTATACTAAAAGAATAGGATCCTCATCAGTAGATAGATATATATAGGAATAACCAGACTACATCCACGAAGTGTCAATACCAGGCGGCGGCTTCAAAGCCGAAATGGTGGTTGGATGTAAAGTGATGCAGTAGTTGGCGGATAAGGCAGATAATGAGGAATGTTGATCCAATAATGATGTGGAGTCCGTGGAAGCCTGTGGCAACAAAGAGTGTCAAGTTGTCCCTGTTTGCAGATGACATGATTGTATATTTAGAAAACCCCATCATCTCAGCCCAAAATCTCCGTAAGCTGATAAGCAACTTCAGCAAAGTCTCAGGATACAAAAGTAATGTGCAAAAATCACAAGCATTCTTATACACCAGTGACAGACAAACAGAGAGCCAAATCATGAATGAACTTCCTTTCACAATTGCTTCAAAGAGAATAAAATACCTAGGAATCCAACTTACAAGGGATGTAAAGGACCTCTTCAAGGAGAACTACAAACCACTGCTCCGTGAAATAAAAGAGGACATAAACAAATGGAAGAACATACCATGCTCATGGATAGGAAGAATCAATATCGTGAAAATGGCCATACTGCCCAAGGTAATTTATAGATTCAATGCCATCTCCATCAAACTACCAATGACTTTCTTCACAGATTTGAAAAAAACTGTTTTAAAAGTTCATATGGAACCAAAAAAGAGCCCGCATTGCCAAGATAATCCTAAGTCAAAAGAACAAAGCTGGAGGGATCACACTACCTAACTTCAAACTATACTACAAGGCTACAGTAACCAAAACAGCATGGTACTGGTACCAAAACAGAGATATAGACCAATGGAACAGAACAGAGTCCTCAGAAGTAATACCACACATCTACAGCCATCTGATCTTTGACAAACCTGAGAGAAACAAGAAATGGGGAAAGGATCCCCTATTTAATAAATGGTGCTGGGAAAATTGGCTAGCCATAAGTAGAAAGCTGAAACTGGATCCTTTCCTTACTCCTTATACAAAAATTAATTGAAGATGGATTAGAGACTTAAATGTTAGACCTAATACTGTAAAAACCCTAGAAGAAAACCTAGGGAATACCATTCAGGACATAGGCATGCGCAAGGACTTCATGTCTAAAACACCAAAAGCAATGGCAACAAAAGCCAAAATTGACAAATGGGATCTAATTAAACTACAGAACTTCTGCACAGCAAAAGAAACTACCATCAGAGTGAACAGGCAACCTACAGAATGGGAGAAAATTTTTGCAATCTACTCATCTGACAAAGGGCTAATATCCAGAACCTACAAAGAGCTCAAACAAATTTACAAGAAAAAAACAACCCCATCAAAAGTGGGCAAGGGATATGAACAGACATTTCTCAAAAGAAGACATGCATACAGCCAACAGACACATGAAAAAATGCTCGTCATCACTGGCCATCAGAGAAATGCAAATCAAAACACAATGAGATACCATCTCACACCAGTTAGAATGGCAATCATTAAAAAGTTAGGAAACAACAGGTGCTGGAGAGGATGTGGAGAAATAGGAACACTTTTACACTGTTGGTGGGATTGTAAACTAGTTCAACCATTATGGAAAACAGTATGGCGATTCCTCAAGGATCTAGAACTAGAAATACCATTTGACCCAGCCATCCCATTACTGGGTATATACCCAAAGGGTTATAAATCATGCTGCTATAAAGACACATGCACACATACGTTTATTGCGGCACTATTCACAATAGCAAAGACTTGGAATCAACCCAAATGTCCATCAGTGACAGACTGGATTAAGAAAATGTGGCACATATACACCATGGAATACTATGCAGCCATCAAAAAGGATGAGTTTGTGTCCTTTGTAGGGACATGAATGCAGCTGGAAACCATCATTCTCAGCAAACTTTCACAAGAACAGAAAACCAAACACTGCATGTTCTCACTCATAGGTGAGAATTGAACAGTGAGATCACTTAGACTCAGAAGGGGAACATCACACACCAGGGCCTATTATGGGGAGGGGGGAGGGATGGCATTGGGTGTTATACCTGATGTAAATGACGAGTTGATGGGTGCTGACGAGTTGATGGGTGCAGCACACCAACATGGCACAAGTATACATATGTAACAAACCTGCACGTTATGCACATGTACCCTAGAACTAACTTAAAGTATAATAATAAAAAAAACCAACACCCAATTAAAAAAAGAAAAAAAAAGAATGTCGCACCGTAGACACCATCAGAAATAGTAAAAGATGATTCGAAGTACCCTGAGATTTGTAGGAGGGTGAAGTAAATGCCTAGCCGGATTGTAATGAGAAGTGCTTGAATTATTTGTTTTCGGTTATTTTCTGTTAGACTATGATGGGCTCAAGTGATTGTGAATCTTGATGCAAGTAGTACGGACGTATTTAAAAGTGGTGCTTCTAGAAGGTTTAGGGGAATAATTCCTGTTGGTGGCCAGTGTCCTCCTAATTGCGGGGTAGGGGCGAGGCTGGAGTGGTAAAATGCTCAATAGAAACCGGTGAAGAAGACGACTTCTGAAATGGTAAATAGTACTATTCCATAGCGGAGGCCTTTTTGGACGGATGTTGTGTGATGGCCTTGGTAAGTACTTTCTGGAACAATGTCGCGTCATCATTGATATATAGTTAATATATTAGTTAGTAGGCCTAGTGTTAACAGGGTGTTGGAATAAAAGTGAAATCATATAATTAAGCCAGATGTTGTTAGGAGGGCTGAGAGGACTCCTGTTAGTGGTCAGGGGCTGGGTTTAAGTATGTGGTAGGCATGGGATTGGTGGGTCATTAGGTGTTGTCGTGTAGGTAGAGGCTAACTAAGAGTGTGAAAACGTAGGCTTGAATCAGGGCGACGGCGATTTTGAGAATGGTTAGTAGTACTAGGAGTATGAAGATAATTGAGGTGGTAGGGGGGCTAATAGTTGATGATGCTAATGCAGTACTTCCAATTAGGTGTATGAGTAAATGGCCTGCCGTGATGTTAGCAGTTAAGCGTATAGCTAAGGCCACTGGTTGAATAAATAAGCTAATGGTTTCAGTGATTACTAGTATGGGGATAAGGGGTGTGGGCGTACCTTGTGGTAGAAAGTGAGCTAGAGAGTTTTTAGTTTTAAAGCGAAGTCCTGTAATTACTGTGCCTGTTCATAGGGGGATTGTTATAGCTAAATTTATGGATAGTTGGGTGGTTGGTGTAAATGAGTGAGGTAGAAGTCCAAGAAGGTTGGTTATGGTAATAAAGATAATTAGGGACATTAGTGTGAGGGATCAGGTTTGCCCTTTGGTATTATGAATTGCTGTTATTTGTTTTAGGGCAAGTTGAGTTAGTTTTTGTTGAATGGTAATTAGCCGGTTGTTAATAAGGTGGTTGGAAGTTGGAAATAGTAAGCAGGGAAATAGAATGATAGGTACTGTAGCAGGCAGGTTTAGAATTGTTGGGGCGATGAATGGAGTAAATAGATTTTCGTTCATTTTGATTGTCAAGGGCTGTTGTAGTTTTGTGTGTTAAAAATTTTTTGTGAGGGGGATAAGTGGTAACTTGTGTTTAGTAATTTTAGTTGTATGATGAGATGTAGTGTGAGGAGTATGGATGTGATGATGATCGGTCATGTAGATGTATTTAGGTGGGGCATTTCACTGTAGAGAGGGGTTGCTTCTCTCGGTCTTTAACTTAAAAGGTTAGTGCTGGAGCAGCTGTACAGTGGGTCTGTAGAGATATTTTGTAAAGATTTATGGGGTAGAGGTGTGTTAGAAGCATAGAGTAGGGTGTGGTGAGTCTATAGAGTAAATACGGGTCCTATTTCAAAAATTTTTAGTGGAATTAGTTCTACAACGACGGGTATAAAGCTGTGGTTGGCGCCGCAGATTTCTGAGCATTGTCTGTAGTAGACGCCTGATCATATGGCGGTAAATGTAGTTTGGTTTAAGCGTCCAGGGACTGCATCTGTTTTTTTGTTTTTGTTTTTTGTTTTTTTTGAGATGGAGTCTCGCTCTGTCGCCCAGGCTGGAGTGCAGTGGCCGGATCTCAGCTCACTGCAAGCTCCGCCTCCCGGGTTCACGCCATTCTCCTGCCTCAGCCTCCCGAGTAGCTGGGACTACAGGCGCCCGCCACCTCGCCCGGCTAGTTTTTTGTATTTTTTAGTAGAGACGGGGTTTCACCGTGTCAGCCAGGATGGTCTCGATCTCCTGACCTCGTGATCCACCCGTCTCGGCCTCCCAAAGTGCTGGGATTACAGGCTTGAGCCACCGCGCCCGGCCCGCATCTGTTTTTTTTTTTTTTTTTTTTTTTTTTTTGAGACGGAGTCTCGCTCTGTCGCCCAGGCTGGAGTGCAGTGGCCGGATCTCAGCTCACTGCAAGCTCCGCCTCCCGGGTTCGGGCCATTCTCCTGTCTCAGCCTCCTGAGTAGCTGGGACTACAGGCGCCCGCCACCTCGCCCAGCTAGTTTTTTGTATTTTTTTTTAGTAGAGACGGGGTTTCCCCGTGTTAGCCAGGATGGTCTCGATCTCCTGACCTAGTGATCCGCCCGTCTCGGCCTCCCAAAGTGCTGGGATTACAGGCTTGAGCCACCGTGCCCGGCCCGCATCTGTTTTTTAACCCTAGTGTCGGAACGGTTCATGAGTGTAAGACGTCCTGAGATGTAATTATTATACGAACGGGGGCTTCAATTGGAAGAACTACTCGGTTGTCAACTTCGAGAAGCCGAAGGTCTCCAGGGTTTAAAAATAATGGTGGAAGTATATAAGAGTTAAAGATTAACCCCCCCGTAATCTGTGTATTCGTAGGTTCAGTATCATTGGTGTCCGGTTGATTTGATAGTAAAAGAGGGGTTGTTGTTTTCATCTGTCAAATACAGGATGCGTAAAGATGGGAGAGCGATTAAGACTAAAATGATAGCAGGTAAGGTGGTTCAAATGGTTTCCATTTCTTGGGCATCTGTGATATTGGTATTGGTTAGTTTTGTTGTGAGTGTTAGGGAGAGGACATATAAAACTAGGAAGCTGATTAAGAAAATGATTATGAGAGCATGATCATGAAAGGCCATTAGTTCCTCTATAATAGGGGATGTGGCATCTTGAAGACTAGTTGAACTAGGTGAGCCATTAAGATATATAGGATTTAACCTATGAGTTAACTTTGACAAAGTTATGAAATAGTTTTTCTAATATCTTATTGAAAAAGATATAGGGGTTATAGGGTTGGCTTGAAACCAGTTTTAGGAGGTTCGATTCCTTCCTTTTTCGTCTAGGTTTTATGTAGGTTGGCTCTTCAAATGTATGGTAGGGTGGGGGGCAGCCATACAACCACTCTAAATTAGTAGAGGGTTGTTCGATTTGTAGAACTTTACATTTTGAGGCAAAAGCTTCTCAGGTTATATAAATTATTAATATCACTGCTACTAGGGAAATGAAGGAGCCTATGGATGATAGAATATTTCGTGTGATATACGCATCAGGGTAGTCGGAAAGCGTCGGGGTGTTCCGTATAAGCCGAGAAAATGCTGTGGAAAGAAGGTTAAATTTACACCTATAAATATAATGGCAAAGTGGGCTTTGGCATAAGCTTGGTCTAGTGTGTAGCCTGAGAATAAGGGGAATCAGTGAATAAAACCTCCTATAATAGTGAACACAGTGCCTATTGATAGGACATAGTGAAAGTGGGCTACAACATAGTATGTGTCGTGTAATACAATGTCTAATGATGAATTTGCTAATACAATGCCGGTTAAGCCCCCCACTATGAAGAGAAAAATAAAGCCTAGGGCCCAAAGTATTGCGGGGGATCATTTGGTATTGCTTCCGTGGAGTGTAGCAAGTCAGCTAAAAACCTTAACACCGGTGGGAATAGCAATAATTATAGTGGCAGAGGTGAAGGGGGCTCGTGTATCTATGTGTATACTCACTGTAAACATGTGATGGGCTCATACAATAAAGCCTAAGAACCCAATTGATATCATGGCTCAGACTATACCTATATACCCAAATGGTTCTTTTTTTCCGGAGTAATATGTTACAATATGAGAGATTATTCCAAATCCCGGGAGGATAAGAATATAGACTTCGGGGTGACTGAAGAATCAGAATAGATGTTGATATAAGATGGGATCACCCCTTCCAGCTGGATCAAAGAAAGTAGTATTGAGGTTACGGTCTGTTAGTAGTATAGTGATGCCAGCGGCTAGGACTGGTAGAGAGAGGAGGAGGAGAACTGCTGTAATTAGGACTGATCAGACAAATAGGGGGGTTTGGTACTGAGATATGGCAGGGGTTTTGTATTAATAATAGTGGTGATGACCTTGGCCTCCCAAAGTGCTGGGATTACAGGCGTGAGCCACTGCGCCTGGCCATAACTTACCCATTTTCTTAATGGAAATTTTAGTTGTTTATTCTTTTACTGTTATAAACAATGCTGTTACCAACAGTCTTCTGGTTCTCTTGTGCAAGAGATTCTCCCTGGTTCACTTGTGCAAGAGATTCTTAAGGGAATATACCTAGAAGTGGTATGTATTAGAAGCCGTACAAAAGAGTGCCAGCTTACAATCCTTTTATTGTACCTTTCAGCATCGTTTGCATATCATTTTAAGCTTGGGAAGCATTTGAGTTTGTACTAGGTGATAGGTACTTGGTGATACAGAGATGAATTGCATGTGATCCATACTGTCATTGAGCCAGAAACAAGGTTATTCTCTGTCCCCAAAGGGCTTATGGAATATGGGGTTATAGATTGTTTCCCTGCTACATTGGTTATATTAGGATTGGTTCCCTGTGACTTAAAGAGATAAAATTAGGATGCTTCTTGTAAGTCTTTACCAAACTTCTAAAGTAATTATTTTGAAATATTTTTAGCAGTTGAACAACTTTTTAAAACAAACTCCTACATGGAATCTTTATGTATAAAGCAGATAAAAGGGAAGTTATTTGGTTAAAGCTTGTGAGCCTGTTTCCTTTGTGTGTTTTCCCCACTCTCCATACCTGCCTGTGACATCCTCTACTTTCGCATGGTTCCTAAGGCATCAGGCTGAATACTAGGGCACCTTGAAATATAGTTTGGAAACAAATGTTCTAAGACAGGATTTTCCAACTACTAAATTTCTTATAGAGGTCTAAGCTTTACCTAGATGATCTTAATTTTAGACTTTTTTGAGGTAATCTCATAAAGATATAAATCAGAACATGGTAATCAGTTCACATCCTTCAGTGGACCAGTCTAACAGGTAATTGAATATTCTCATTTCAGAGTTTAATGTCTTGGGCTGGAGAATCAACAATAGATGAGGGGTACCGAAGCAGAGAATACATAAAACTGTTAACGAGAGCATTGTATAGAGTGACAAGAGGCATAAGAAGAAAATTTTAAAGAGGTTAACTCTTTTTAAATCATTTTTATTGAGGTACAATTAATATACAATAAGAAGCATCTATTTTAAAATAGGGTTGGTTGAGTTTTGACAAAAGCGTATAACCATGTAGTCATTATCATAATTGCAATCAATATCTAGAATATTTCCATCCTTCCAAACTTTCTCTCTTGTTCCTTTGCAGTTATATTTGATTTCCATTGCTATATAACAAATCACCACAAACTTAGAGGTTTTAAACTACCCCCATTTATTATCTCAGTTCTGTAGGTCAGAAGTCCAAGTAGGCTTAGCCAGGTTCTCTGCTTAGGGTTTCACAAGGCCAAAATCAAAATGTCACCTTGGCTGCATTCTTATCTGGAGATTCTGGGGAAGAATTTCCTTCCAGAGTCACTCAGGTTGTTGGCAAAACCCAGTTCCTTCTGGTTGTAGGACTTAACCCTGTTTTCTTGCTGGCTGTAGGCTGGGGTCATTCTCAGCTCCTAGAGGTGCTCTCAGGTCCTTTGCATATAATTCTCCATTACCAAGCCAGCAGTAGTGTGTCCAATCCTGTTCATGTTTTGAATTTCTGACTTTTTTGCTACTCGCTAGAGAAAACTCTGCTTTTAAAGATTCATGTGATTAGGTAATCACAGATGATCTCCCTTTTGTCATTTAACGTAGCATAATCACAAGAGTGATTATGTTCTACTGACACTCAAAGGAAAGGGGATTATACAAGGGCAAGGGTCATTGGGATCATTTTATAGTTCTGTTTACCTCAGCAGTCTTCACATATTTTGTTAAATTTATTCCTAAGTATTTCATATTTCTCAGTGTTACTGTAACTTTTAGATTTTAATTTTACCTTTCAATTATTTTTATTAATATATAAACATATGATTGATTTTCATATTTTACATAAAATATAAAATATATTTTTTTTATATTTTAAGTAACACAGTTACTTACAGTGTTACTCTGTGTAACAAATGACTGTAAGACTTAGTGGCTTAAAACAACAGCATTTGGTTTCCCTCAAATCTATACTTTGGGCAGGGGGGGCGGTAGGGATAACTTATCTCTGTACCACTCACATCAGCTAGAGAAACAAGTGTGAAGGTTGAATTCTGAGGGCTTTCTTTCTCACATGTCTCATTACTGCTGGCTATTGACTCAGACCTTCCCGAGGCTGTCAGCTGGAGCTTCTACACTCGGCTGCTTGGTATTGCCTGGACTTTATCAGAGTGTTGTGGTTGGGTTCCAAAGGCAAATATGAGGGCAGTAGGGGTTAGGGGTATGTTTTGTCTCATTTTGTATACCTGGCCCCAAAATCGGTGTTGAATGAGTGAGAAAGGAGAGGTTCAGTTGCCTTTTCTTCATGGAAGTCTTTTCTTCACAGAGGAATTCGCATCTCACCAGGGGCTTTGTATGTGAGTGGGATGTCGGCAGGCTGTGGCAGCAGACAGCGGCATTTCACAGGGATGGACTTTTATGAGAAGGGGAGTGAAAGTGATGCACAGAAGAAACCAGTAGCTCTGGAGAGAGCCAGGAGAGTTCTAGCAATAGTTTTTAAGTGAGGTTAAAAAAAATTTGACCTTGAGGAAAGAATTCTAAAATGCCACTAAAGTAGCTTTGATTTTTTAAAACCAACCAGGTTAAAATGTGAACACATGATTATTTGTTATCTTAGTTTTAAATGCAGTTTTCTATAACATATTATATTTTTCCATTATATTTTATTGTAGGACTTTTAAATAAAAGACAATTTTCATACATTAGAATTGTCAAAGTATTTTTAATCACTGGATTGTAGACTGTTAGGTTTTGGTAGTCTTCTTAGATTCTATAATATTTATTGTTGGTTAACAACTTGAGGTGGTGAGCACTGTTAGCATTAATTTTGAGGTTAAGAAAGGAAATGGCATATGTATTATCTGTTCAACATTCTTAGCCATTTGTGGCTTTCGTTGAGTTTTCTTGGTTTATCAGTCATTTATCAAGTATCTCCCTTTAGTTTTCTTTTTTAAACCATTTTGAAACGGCAAGTTGGATTCATTTTACTGGTATTCTGATGACTGTTGATTGTGGTTCTCAGGCTGATGTAATCATGTCACAAAATACAATAGAGATTATATTCCATCACTGAGGTGCTTAGTCACAGATTAAAATAGTCCCTGGCCACAGACAAGTCTTTTTCTGAGCCCAGTCCCCTATTCCTGTAATAACAATGGTCGGGTCTCACTTGTGTGCATTTGGTCATGTTTTACCTAGCATAACCAATGTGTGTTTAAACTTCATCCAGTAAAGCACTTAAGCCTAAGAATTTTGCTTCTTTATCACAAATAACATAGTGTGGAGTTTGCTGAACTCTATTTTCAGCCACAGCTTTATAATTTCTGACTTAATTGCAAGTTAAGCCATTTTATTTGTTTTCTTATTAAATTAACTAGTCAAAACATACCATAATTCATTGATTCTAACATTTGGGCTTTTTTCTAATCTTTTAATGTTTTTTATATCTTCAATGCTTCTCGTATTCTGTGGTATCTTAAAGAAAGGAGGATAATTTTGCCTAAAGTTCCACTTTGTACAAAGCACAGAAAGAAGTAAGGAAATGGGACAAACACTCTCTAACTTCAAAAGATTAAGACAAAGATTGATCTTTTTGTCTCTGTCTCTCTCTGTGTTTTTCTCTTTCTTTCTCAGACACATACTCTAAAAAATTAACTGAGGTGGCAAAACCTAAATGCCAACTAGCTTTTCTGCACAATTCTAATCCAATTTTTATTCCTGATATAAATAGCTCAAAGCCAAATAAAATTAAATTAAACCATTCTAACATGATCCAAGAGGGAGAAAGTCTGTAGGTGAAGATAATAAACATTGGAGTGCAGCTCCTTCTCTCATAAGGTTTTTGAAGGGAGTAGGTAGACTGTTAACACTGATTTTGACATGCTACACTGGGCAGTTCGAGTATTAACTTAGCCCTGACAGTGAGGAGGAGACATCTGGGGTCTGAGAAGACCAGCCACCTAAGTGATACCCCAGGTATACTATTTTAAATTGATTTCAAAGAAAATCTATATAAAAGGTAGTAACATATGTATATATGTGTGTATATCATTAAAACCATGTTTTTCACTTAAGATGAATCACTGGACAAAGCCTTACCTATCAGTTTTGAAGGGAAGGATAACTGGGTTTTGTTTTGTTTTTGTTTGTTTGTTTACCAATTTATAGAAATATCTTTTAACATTGCTATAATAAAACCATTAAAGCACCAAGGAAAAGTGTTGGTCAAAGGATGAACCTTGGGTACACAGAAGGACTGCTGGTCTCTGGAGTGAGGATGACTGGTCAGAGCATCCTGACTTCTGTAAGCAGGCCTTATGTTTGTGGGGTATGTAGTTCATAGCCTTTAACCCTGCCAAAAACAGAGAAAGTTTGCAGGGCTTCTGAAATTCCATACCAATACTATCATTTTGGAAATCAGAATAACCCTCCATTTATGGATATTGTAATTTGTCATCTGTCAGCATAATTGGAGATATGTATTATTTGGCAAGAAGAGTTCCTCTTCAGGGCTCTCCACTAAGATATGTATGCCACAGTTATTCTGATCCTGTGTATTGGAATCCCAGCCCTGGTTAGTCCTCATGGATTATCTTTCAATGAGACATCAAGACATAACTACAGGTAAGATAGCACATCTGAAAGGTAGCCTCTGGAGAGGAGTAACCCTTTCTGAAGAAAAGCTTAGGTCAACCTGAAGGTATTTTCTAGGAAACAGAATGATAAATTATAGTTTCAAATTAAAAGGCAAAGATCTATCAGTCTTAAGGACAGAGTACTAGGGTTATTTATCTGTAATTATTTTCATTTGTTCAGAAAGTAATTTTGGAGCATCTACATTGTACCCTACATAAAACCTTCAGTGGCTTCTTACCACTCTTAGGATAAAATTGGAAAACCTCAAGATAGTTTCAAAGGCCCTATGTGCTCTGTTCTCTGCCCACTTTTTTTTTTTTTTTTTTTTTGAGACAAAGTCTTGCTCTGTTGCCCAGGCTGGAGTGCAGTGGTGCGATCTTGGCTCACTGCAAGCTCCCTTCCCGGGTTCACGCCATTCTCCTGCCTCAGCCTCCTGAGTAGCTGAGACTACAGACGCCCACCACCACGCCTGGCTAATTTTTTGTGTTTTTAGTAGAGATGGGGTTTCACCACGTTAGCCAGGATGGTCTCGATCTCCTGACCTCGTGATCTGCCCGCTTCACCCTCCAAAGTGCTGGGATTACAGGCGTGAGCCACCGCGCCTTGGCCTCTCTACCCACTTCTTTAAAAAAAAAATTAGATATAATTCACATACCATAAAACTCACCATTTAAAATGTAAAATTCAGTGGTTTTATTATATTTACTAGGTTGTACAACCATCACCACTATCTCATTCCAGAACATTTCTGTTACCCCCCAAAAAAGCTCTATACCCATTGGCAGTCATTTTCTGTTCTCCCTAGTTCCTGGCAACCACTAATCTGCTTTCTGTCTCTGTGAATTTTCCTCTTAATGGTCATTTCCTATAAATGGAATCATATAATATGTGGCCATTTGTGTCTAGACTCTTTCACTTTGCATGTTTTCAAGGTTCATTCATGTTGTAGCATATATTAGTAATAGTACTTTATTGTTTTTTATACCTGAATAATAGTCATATTGATATGGATGTACCACATTTTGTTTACCCATTCGTAAGTTGATGGGCATTTGGGTTGTTTCCACTTTTTGGCTGTTACCAGCCTATCTCTTTATTCTCATCTATTTCCCCCACTACACCACGGTCTTTTTACATATTGCTCTTACTGCGTAAAACAATCCCTGTCTTCACTATCCTCATTTACTTTCTTAACTCTTTGTTTTGTTGTGTGTGTGTGTGTTTTGTTTTTTGTTTTTTGTTTTTGTTTTTGTTTTTGTTTTTTTGAGGCAGAGTCTTGCCCTGCTGCCCATGCTGGAGTGCAGTGGTGTTATCTCGGCTCACTGCAAGCTCCATCTCCTGGGTTCATGCCATTCTCCTGCTTCATCCTCCCAAGTAGCTGGGACCACAGGCACCCACCACCACGCCTGGCTAATTTTTTGTAGTGTTTTAGTAGAGACGGGCTTTCACCATGTTGGCCAGGATGATCTCGATCTCCTGACCTCGTAATCCGCCCCCCTTGGCCTCCCAAAGTGCTGGGATTACAGGCGTAAGCCACCGCGCCCGGCTACTTTCTTAACTCTTAATCAGGGTTCACATCCCAGTCCAAATCTATTTCTTTAGGGAATCCTTCCTCAAACTGTATCATATTCCTCTATTATATGTTCTTGTAGCATCAGGTTTTTTTCCTTCAAAAGAATCCTTGTGATTTATAATTACATACCTGATTGTATTGTCTCTTTGCCTTTTCCTCCTACCCTTAGTATGCTATAAACTTCATGAAAGCAAAATTGTGTTTTCTGCTCACAATTGTATCCCTGAAATCTAGCACAGTAACTGACATATGTATCTGTTGAATGTATTCATGCAGGAATCTGTTTGCATCATTGAGTACTAGGGACGCAAAAATGAAAAACCAGTCTCTGTTTGCAGGGAGCTTGCAGTGAAGCTATGCAGGCAAGTAAGTATTTTGTAAGAATAAATGCTATAATTCCTATATTAGTATAACAAACTAATATGCTCAGTTTAGGCTGGATGTGGTGGCTCACACCTGTAATCCCAGCACTTTGGGAGGCCGAAGCAGGAGGATCACTTGAGGTCAGGAGTTCAAGACCAGCCTGGCCAACATGGTGAAACCCTGTCTCTACTAAAAATGCAAAACTTAGCTGAGTGCGGTGGCAGGCATCTGTAATCCCAGCTACTCAGGAGGCTGAGACAGGAGAATCACATGAACCCGGGAGGCACAGGTTGCAGTGAGCTGACATGGCACCACTGCACGCCTTCCTGGACAACAGAGTGAGACCAACTCAAAAAAAAAAAAGCTCAGTTCAAAGAATAATAATAAAGTGAACATCCTCCTTCTTGCCCTGTAGATGTATCCATCACCCTGGTAGTTATATTAAATGTTCTCATGCTTTTCTTTATTGTTTTATTACACAGGAATTTATCCATAAACAACGTTGTTTATCTTTTTCTCTTGCCTCATTGTTACTTTATGTGAATAGAGTCATGTTTCCTGCCGATGTTTATATTTTTGAGATTGTATCTATATTGATACATAGAACTGTAGTTCATTCATTTCCCCTCCAGTATTGTATTCTGTTTTATGACTGTATTACACAAAGCATGGATTAATCCTGGTCATGAGGTAGAGCAGCAGAATCTTATCACAAGAGATGACATACTATGTGATTCCATTTCTATACTTAAGAACATGCAAAACTAATCTGTGGCAATAGAAGTCAGAACAGTGGTTATCTTGGGTGAGGAGTGTACATAGAATGGGAAAGAGTGCCTTCTGAGGTGTTGGAAATGCTCTAAATCTTGATCTGGATGGTAATTACCCAAGTATAATCACATTGAAGACTTATGAAGAGTCACATTTACATGTTATACTTTAACAAAAAGTTTCAAAAATAAATACATGAAAATATTGAGTTTTAAAACAAAATACTATAATGGCAGTATGTACAAATGTAATTAGAACATAGGAAATAGAAGGAAAGTCACAAAAGGCTTTGTAGAAGTAGCTTTTTTTAAGTTAAGACTTACTTTGTCTCACCTGGTAGAATGTATGGCATTGAAAGGAGGAAATGTGTATTGTTTCCTACTGTGTTTTAGTGCATAGAAGAGTGGCTCAGTAAAAATTCATAGAATTGAATCAAATTTAGTTTTCCTGGAAGACGGGCAAATGGAGAACTTTCCAAGTATAGAGGCAATAATAATTCTGGGCTACAGATAGAGGTAGTTCAGTATTTCTACAGTGTAATGTACAGCTGGAGTGTGGCAGGAGATGAGACTGGATTCTAGGAAGTTACATGAATGGGCTTGTATCCACTGCTAAGAATTGTTCTACAGGCAATAGGGATCTATCAGAGACCTTTGAATTAAGAAGTAAAATGATCGGCCAGGCGTGGTGGCTCACGCCTGTAATCCCAGCACTTTGGGAGGCCAAGGTGGGCGGATCACAAGGTCAGGAAATCGAGACCATCCTGCCTAACACAGTGAAACTCCGTCTCTACTAAAAATACAAAAAGTAGCTGGGCGTGGTAGCGGGCACCTGTAGTCCCAGCTACTTGGGTGGCTCAGGCAGGAGAATGCCGTGAACCCAGGAGGCAGAGCCTGCAGTGAGCCGAGGTCACGCCACTGCACTCCAGCCTGGGCGACAGAGGAGGACTCCATCTCAAAAAAAAAAAAAAAAAAGAAGTGAAGTGAACAAATTTGCATGTTTGGAAGGATTACTCTGGCAGCAATATGAAAGGCAGATACTAATAGCAAGAATACCAGTAAGGCTATTACCATAAAGACCTGGGGCTGTGGGTTGTAAAGGAGAAAGATGTAGATTCAGAAGTTAACGCAGAAGATTCTGCTGCTGATGATGATGATAGAAGTTAACATGAAGAGAGTGCTTACTGTGTGTCAGGAACTCTGCTAGACTCCAAATGAAAAGGCAACAAAAACACAGCGCTTGCCCTTGAGGAATGAAGAAGACAGATGTGTACTGTTAGAGGCATGTACACAATATGATAGGAGCACAAAGGGGAAGGAATAAGCAACCTCATCTCAGGGAGTAAAGACTTCTCACACATGGTTACATTTGTGTTGGGTCTTAAAGGATGGATGGTATAATGACGTCAAAGAAGAGTTATAATGACATCTTAAGCATGGGGAAGAGCCAGTGCAAAGACACGAATAGTACATGATTCAATGTGGTGGGAACATAAGATTGGAACCATCAACCAGTTGTTCATTTTTCTGTACATATTCCACTGATTTTTTATAGTCAGGATATATTTGTTTTTGTTTCTTTAAAAGTAATTCTCTTGATTTCTGTTACATCATTTCAGTCTTTAGAGAAATATTTGAATGCTGATTGTGTCATCCATAATATTAACTGTATTATCCATGTTTATATCATCCATATATTTGATAGGCTTTCCTACTATTTATTCCTTCAGGGATTAGTTAGTCATTGAAATGGATAGAGCCCTGTGGTTACTTGGTAAGTAAAGATCTGCTTCCAAGTTTTACCCATCTATTAATTAGCCATTGTTATTCAACTGTGAAATCTACTCATGGCCGGGCGCGGTGGCTCAAGCCTGTAATCCCAGCACTCTGGGAGGCCGAGGCGGGCGGATCACGAGGTCAGGAGATCGAGACCATCCTGGCTAACACGGTGAAACCCCGTCTCTACTAAAAAAAATACAAAAAACTAGCCGGGCGAGGTGGCGGGCGCCTGTAGTCCCAGCTATTCGGGAGGCTGAGGCAGGAGAATGGCGTAAAACCCGGGAGGCGGAGCTTGCAGTGAGCTGAGATCCGGCCACTGCACTCCAGCCCGGGCGACAGAGCGAGACTCCGTCTCAAAAAAAAAAAAAAAAAAAAAAAAAAAGAAATCTACTCATGACACAGAGTTGTCATCTAATCCAGGGGTCCCCATGGCCTGTTAGGAGCCAGGTCGCACAGCAGGAGGTGAGCCGAGGGCCAGTGAGCTTTACTGCCTGAGCTCCACCTCCTGTCAGATGGACAGCAGAATTAGATTATCACAGGGGTAAGAACCCTATTGTGAACTGTGCATGTGAAGAATCTAAGTTGCACACTCCCTACGAGAATCTAATGCCTGATCATCTAAGGTAGAACAGTTTCATCCCAAAACCACCCCCACCCTACCCATCTGTGGAAAAATTATCTTCCATGAAACCGGTCCCTGGTGCCAAAAAAGTTGGAGACTGCTGATCCAATCCACATTTTTTTCAGTCTTGTTCATAATCACAGACATTATAGTGGCTAAAGAAGAGAAGGTTTTTTGAGCAAAGCAAATTTGGTTTGACTCCTGGTTTCACTACTTACCAGTTTTGCAGCCTTGGGAAAATCATTTCCTTTCTGTAAGCCTCACTTAACTCATCTGTAATGTGAGGCTGCTAGTAAGTATCCCAGATTGCTTTAGGAAATCTAAATGGGATAGTGTATAGTAAATGCTCACTACTTTGCCAAGTATATAGTAAGCACATAGTAAATGGAAAAGTAGTCATCATCATTATTACTATTAACAAGATGTTATTTAATTTTAAATTTTTTATTGAGGGTCTACTCTGGGCCTAATACTGTTCTGGATATTTGAAATACATCAGTGAAACAAAGACAATATTTTTTTAAAAACATATGTAAAGTACTGAGTATATGCTAGGCACTGATCTAAATAATTTACTTTCATTAGCCTACCAACTCTCTGTAGTAGGTGCTATTGCTGTATTTTACCAAAGAGGTAACCAAGTCACAAAGAGGTAACTTGCCAGCTCACACAGGTAGGCAGTTAAGTGTTAGAACTGGAGTTTGAACTCAACCAGTCTGACTCCAGTGTACCTTCTCTTAACCACTGTGTAATACTGCCACTCATCCAGAGTCACTTCCACTGATGCCTGCTGAAATCAAGATATTTAACTTTTGTGGCAGTCCTGTAATCTATTAACTCTAATTACATAAAAACTTAAATTAGGAGGGACCATTATGATATCATTTTCGTGTGATTTTTTTTTTTTTTTGTTTCGACCTGTGCTGGCTCCTGGTGATTATTGGTATTTTTAAATTATAAAGCTATTTGTTTAACCATCTTTTCCAGAATTTGATAGGAAATCACATTAAACTTGCCTCTCTCTCATTTGTTTTACATAAAGAACATTCTTAGTTTAAAAACAAAAAAGAAAGAAAAGAATAAAAAAGGAGGGAACTTAGTTAATATCTTAGTTGACAATGGTTGAAGAAAAACATCTCAAAAACCACTTAGTTTATATAAAGTATATTTTGTAAACTCATATTCTTTTTACAGTGAATATCAATAGCTTATACCAGAGGTTCTCAAATGTTTTTGTCTCAGGATCTCTTTACACTCTTAAAAATTATTGAGGAATCAAAGAGCTTTTGTTGATGTGGGTTATACTTATTGGTATTTAATGTATTTGAAATTTAAACTGAGAGAATTTAGAGACACAAGAATGCCAAAGTACAGATTTCATTAACTATCAGAGCGATTGCATCATCACGTTATTCAGCCTCTAGAAAACTATACCACATAACTTGTGAAAGAGTGGGAGTTAAAAGGGCAGTCTCAGTATTATAAAAATAACTTTGACCCCACAGGTCCCCTAAAAGGGTCTCAGAGATTCCCCCCAGTGGTCCCTTGATCTTACTTTGAGAACCTCTGCCATATACTAAATAAAACGTATTACTGTCAAGTTAGAAGGAACTCTAAGACTAAAATTGAAGATCTAGAATTGAATATTTCAATGGAATTCTTAGGTTTCAATAATAATACTTATTAAGGGTTATCTAAATGTATTAGATACTTTCAGGGATGCAGAGATGAAACAAATACAACTTCTTTTCTCCAAAAGCTTTCTCATTAGGAAATGTGGCATTTACACATTGAGTTGAAATACAGTGAAAAGGGGTGACATGTTGTCATAGTAAATAAACTACATACCACTGGACTCACCTTTGCAATTTATAAACTAAGTTACGTAATTCTGTAAAATATGTTTGACTGTTGATGATTCTCTTGACGTGATTAACTATAAACAAAAATGACACCAAATTTAGAGATCGTTGCATTTTGCTTTAGCCTAGTGTATTTAGTAACTTGCTCTGAAAGATTTGGGCAAACAGAAAGTAGGGAATTGCTGTCTTCAAATCACTTTAGAGTCATTTCTCAAAAATACCCATTTCTGAACTACACATACTTCCATATTTAAAACAGTATGAAGTCAGATGTGGTGGTTCACGCCTATAATCATAGCACTTTATGAGGCCAAGATGGGAGAATCACTTGAGGCCAGGAGTTCAAGATCAGCCTGGGCAACATAGTGAGACCCCCATCTATTAAAAACAAACAAAATAAAACAAAATAAAACTTAAAAATAAGCCAGGCATGATGGTACACATCTGTAGTCCTAACTGCTTGGAAGTCTGAGGTGGGAGGATTGCTCGATCCCAGGAGTTCGAAGCTGTAGTGAGCTGTGATCCCACTCCAGCCTGGGCAACAGAGTGAAACTCTGTCTCAGAAAACAAACAGAAAGTACTAAATACAGAGAAATACAATTCAAAATGACCTAGAAACACCTGGATTTGATATACTTGTAGAGCAGCTAAGAATTGGGAGGGCAGATACCACATTTTAAAACGGAATATTAAAGAATAAAAACAGGGTCAAAAGTTACAATATGGCAATGGAAAGTATTAGGTTTGAGCAGTGCTAAGGCAGCCTCACATGTGTGCTACCTCCCCATTCCTAGGTCACCATTATCTATTTACCCCACTCTGCAACCACTAAAAAGTGCTTTAGATCAAAAGTAGGAAAACGTAGTAAGTGAGAGGTATGTGTGCCTCTTTCCCTAAGCATAATTTATTCTGTGTCTTCACCGGCAAACTTCTGGCTCAGCCTTCTTATCTACAACTTGGGAATTCTTTTTATTAAAGCCTTTCTTTACCTGTATTCTTATTATCAGAGTATATTTCACACCCTGGGATTCTTTATTATGCCCTGTCCCTTACCCCATACCCTTTCCCCACGTCAACTCCCAACATTATTAAAGCAGAGAGAACTTTCTGGTGGCTAACAGAATGGATACTATTTTACTAGAAATCTTTGTAACTTTAAAGGAATGGGGATGGCAAATAGGTTTCAGTTTATGTGTCAGTTGTAAGAAATTAATAGCAGCTGCATGGAATACTGGACCAAGAAGTATTATAAAACTGCTAGGCTCAAGTGCCATAATCCATTATCAGTCACAGGTGTGAGAAGAGTGAATGACAGCACATGGACTCCATATTTGAAGCCCCCTGACCTAGCAGATCTCTGCCTTTGAATCCATTTAAATCCAAGGAGCAGCAGACTGGAGCATATCTTCCATATGATATAGTTTGGATATTTGTTTCCTCCAAATTGCATGTTGAAATGTGATCCCCAGTGTTGGAGGTGGTGTCTAGTGGGAGGTGTTTGGGTCATGAGGGTGGATCCCTCTTGAATCGCTTAGTGCCCGTCCCGCAGTAATGAGTGAGTTCACGTGAGACTGGCCATGGCACCTTCCCTCCCACCTGGCTCACTTGTGACACGCCTGCTGTGCCTTTGCCTTCCACTATGACTGTAAGCTTCCAGATGCCTCACCATAAGTAGATCCTGGCACTATGCTTTTTGTACAGTCTGCAGAACTGTGAGGCAAACAAACCTTTTTTCTTCGTAGACTACCCAGCCTTACATATTCCTTTATAGCAGTGTAGAACAGATTAATACCCTATATTAGTATGTGTTTGAAGTGTGTGGGTTTCTTCCTATATATCTGTGCTTTTAAAAAATCTTCCTCAAAGTTAGACTGAGGAAGTGCATTGAAATATCTGAGGTATATTGATATCACACACACACACACACACACCCCAGAAACTTAAAATCAGAGAAATTTGAAGTATAGTTCTACCTCTACTAATCAGCATATAATTTACATGATCTGTCTTGATCTCAGTTGGACCAGTGCCTGACATACAATATTAAATACTTCTGTTGCATCCTTTCAGTAAACACATAGAAAGCTATTGGGAGCAGATACATTGAAATGTCTATCTTAGCAGTTTATTGAAACCAAGCCCACATTGTGTGGAGACTTGTTATTTAATGCGGTACCTGACTGACTGTAGAAGCAACCCTAAATTGACAGTCTCAGAGTAGACTGAGCCTTTCTGACTTTTTAAAAAGACTGCGGAGCCGGGCACGGTGGCTCACGTCTGTAATCCCAGCACTTTAGGAGGCCGAGGCGGGTGGATCACAAGGTCAGGAGATCGAGACCATCCTGGCTAACATGGTGAAACCCCCGTCTCTACTAAAAATACAAAAAAAAAAAAATTAGCTGGACATGGTGGTGGGCGCCTGTAGCCCCAGCTGCTCGGAAGGCTGAGGCAGGAGAGTGGTGTGAACCCAGGAGGCGAAGCTTGCAGTGAGCCAAGATGGCGCCACTGCACTCCAGCTTGGGCGACAGAGCGAGATTCCGTCTCAAAAAAAATAAAATAAAAAAAAGGCCACAGAATATGTGAAGTGGAAGAGAAAGAGTAACAGTGAAACCAGGATTGAAATTTCTAAAGTGCATAAAGAGTATTGACAGAATCATAGAGACCATCTAAGCCTGTGAGTCTTAAGTGGCTTATCTCTCCTCCTGTCCTCCCAAGATTCTGATATGTAAGGAGATGCATGTCCCATGCACACATGCATGTACATACACACACACACACACACACACACACACACACACACACACACACATCTTACTGATGAGTATATGTAATATCCTGTAGGAGTCCTGAAGCAAGAAAATAATTGAGAGACTTATCTATTCCAGTGCTCCTGTTTCCATAGATGGAAACGGGTAAATTGTTCTGGCAGACTGGAATGTCCTTTTATGAAACAAGAGTCTGAATTTTTTGTTATTGTTTATTTTTTTCAACTTTTAAAAGGATTATTTCTTAGGGAGATTTGGTTAAAATAGATAACTTTTTTTTCTTAAATCTGATCACTTTTAAGTGACTATAGATAAAACTTGGGAAGGAGATAAGAGACCTTTCTCTGAAGGTAGATTTTTAATAAAAGGGGAAAGTGGAATTGGTGAACTTGAGGTCGAAACTGATGGATCAGTATAGGAAAATATTGAAATACTCAGTTATTAGATTTTGTTCCATGGTGTTTACATAGAGTCCAGCAACTGTTTTTTGTTGTTGTTTTATTTTGCTTTCTTGAGACAGAGCGTCGCTCTGTTGCCCAGCTGGAGTGCAGTGGCGCGATCTCAGCTCACTGCAGCCTCCGCCTCCTGGGTTCCAGTGATTCTCCTGCCTCAGCCTCCCAAGTAGGTGGTACTACAGGTCAGCACCACCACGCCCAACTAATTTTTATGTTTTTGGGAGAGACAGGGTTTCACCATGTTGGCCAGGCTGGTCTCGAACTCCTGACCTCAAGTGATCCACCTGCCTCAGCCTTCCAAAGTGCTAGGATTCCAGGTGTGAGCCACTGCACCTGGCCAGAACTTGTCACTTTTTCACTCTAGTCCTTAGCATCAAAGGTTTTCCTCTAACTTGATTTAAAGCAAGCCATCTTTCCCCTTTGTAAAATAGTGGGAACATTTATTGCTGAGGTTTTCATGTGAAATGAAGTCAAAATCTTTTAAGATTACAAACGAGTACTTTAAAGTAGTTAAATGGTAAGGTAAGAGTCGTGTGTGTTTAGATATATACATATCTGTAGATTCAGATATTGTATACATTTATCATTCAATAGAAATGAAGAATAGGTTTATTTTTATGTTAACTTTTTAAAATAATTTATGTTTATATAATTCCAAACTTGTAGAAAAATTGCAAGAAAGTACAAACTCCTATATGCCCCAGTTAACATTTTGTTCTATTTGTTCCCTCTCCCTCACTATATACTTGTTTATGTGCTTGTGTATATATAAATATCTATATCCATTATCATTATTCTTTTTCTGATCCATTTGAGAGCAAGTCGTGAACATAATGCCTCCTCACCTCTCAATACTCCAGAATTTATATCCCCCATGCAAGATTACTCTCTTACCTAACCATCCAAATCAGGAAATCAACATCAGTAGATACTGCCATCCAATCCACAGACCCAATACACATTTTTACGAGGTGTTCCAAAAATATCTTTTTTATTTCTGACTTGAGATCCAATCCAGGATCATTTATTACATTTAGTTGCCATGTCTCTTTAGTCTCCTTCAATCTAGAAGAGTTCCTCATTTTTTCCTGTGTTTTATGACTTTGGCAGTTTTAAAGAGCAGAGTCCTTTGATTCTGTTGGATGTCTGTCAGATCATGCATTCTTGGCAGAAATGCCTTAGAAATGATGCTGTGTCTTCTCTGTATATCATATGAAGAAGTGTATGATGTCAAACTGTCTCACCCCTGGTGATGTTAATATTGGTCACCTAGTCAGTTTGGGGTCTTCTGGGTTTTTTTTGTTTTTTTTTCCCCCACTATGAAATCATTTTTTTCCCCTATGCAATAGTGCTATGGTCTGAAGTTTCCCCAAAATTCGTATATTGAGGTCCTGACCCCCAAGGGGATAGTAGTAGGAGGTGGGGTCTTTGGTTAAGGCATGAGGGCAAAACCCTCATTGTTGGGATCAGTGCCCTTATAAAAGAAGTCCAAGAGAGACCTCTTGTCCTTTCCGCCATGTGAGAAGGCATTGTCCATGATCCAGGAAGTGGGCCCTCACCAGACACCAAATCTGCTGGCGCCTTGATCTTGGACCTCTCAGTCTCCAGAAGTAAGAGAAATTAATGCTGTTGATTATAAGTCACAGTTGATTATAATCACCTGTTGATTATAAGTCACACTTTATGGTATTTCTTGTATCAGCCTCAACAGATTGAGACAAATAGTATTTTGTGGGGAGTCTCTGCCAATATCCTGTTCCTTGTCAGACCTCCACTCACCAGCCTTAGCATACTTTGATGAAACTCTACTGAATCAGCCACCTTTATGATGGTTGCCAAATGGTGGTTTTCTATTTTCATCATTTTTTCTACTTTTCTTAGTTGGCATTCTAATGAAAGAAGAAGTTTCTATTCTCTGCCATTTATGTACTTGTTTATTTATTTATATCATTATGTCCATGGATTTCTGTTTTATTCAATGGATTGAAATTTATTATTATTATTATTTATTTTTATGCTCAAATTGCTCCATACTTGACTGATAGGAGTATGTCCCCATCGTTCTCTGAGCACTTCCTTTCTGGTTGGTGCAGGATGTTCCAGGCTTATCATGTACTTTCTTCACCCCAATTCTGGAATCAACTATTTCCCCAAGAACCCCTGTTTCCTTTTAGTGGAAGATGTTATTTAAAAACTAAGCACTTTGTGTGCTCATTGCTTCTGAGTGCTGTTACTTCTAGTCCTTTTTAGTGGGCAGAACTAGGAAATATATGTATGTACACACTGTAATATTATAATTTGAAATACATGTTTGGTCTCTGCCCCCAAGTTCCTGGCACAGAGCTCCTAAAGCCTTTGTAGATAAGGGGCACTAAGATAATCTTTTGTTCGTATATTTGGTCTTTGACCCCAGTTCCTGTCACAGAGCTGCTAAGACCTTTCTAATTTCCTGAATGACAGGAGTGTATGACACAGAGTTTCCAAATCCCTTGGAGTTTCCTGGATCATAGGAGAATCTTGTTTTAATGAAGTGACTCTTAGTGGGCTCTTGAATACCGTCAGGATGGGGGCTGGTTGCCAAGGGATCCAAACATGATTAAAGGGTTGGAACTTTTAGCTCCACCCCACCTACCTACTTCAGAGAGGAGCTAAAGGTTGACTTGATCACCATTAGCCAGTGGTGTAATCAATTATGCCCATGTAATGAAGCCTCCATGAAAAACCCAGGACAGGGTTTGGGGAGCTTCCTGGAGGTTAGCCCACCCAGAGAGGGCATGGAAGCCTCACATGCCTTCTTCCATACCTTGCCCTATGCATTTCTTCTATCTGGCTGTTCATCTGTATCTTTGTAATAATCTTTTATAATAAATAAGTATAAATAAAATGTTTCCTTGGGTTCTGTGACCCACTGTAGCAAACTAATCAACCCTAAGAAAGGGGTCATAGGAACGCCAATTTTTAGCTGGTTGGTCAGAAGTACAGGTCACAACCCGAGACTTCCAATTAGCATCTGAAGTGGGGAGCAGTCTTGTGGGTTAGCAGTCTGTGAGACCTGACGCCATCCAGGAAGAGTGTCAGAATTGGATTGGAGGATGCCCAGTTGGTGTCTGCCAGGGAATTGTTTGGCATGTAGGAAAAAGTCCCCACACATCTGAAGTCAGAAGTATTGTGTTGAGTGGTGAGTGAGAGTAGAAAAAACACTTCAGTTTTTTCCCATCTCTGTTACATATACATACAGCCAGATCTGTTTCTGTATCTTATCTGTGTGTGTGTTTGTGTATGTAGAGATATCAATTCACAATGAGGTGGCTGATGGCCAGTTCAGTACTTCAGGATTCTTTGTGGCCTTCCCCCTTTCTATATTTGTATGTAATTATCTTCCTTACCATTGATAAATTTGGCTTTCATCATATTCAATATATTTTCTTAATCTCTTTGTACATTACTCATCTCCTAACCAGCCTGGTTACCTACTCAGCCTTTGATTTTTCCCTCCCAAACTTGCTACTCTTTTGATCTTCCCAATTTCAGTAATGACAACTATATTCTTGCAATTACTCAAGCTAAAAGTCTTAGTGTCATCCTTCTTGCCCCACTCCAAACCCCACATTCATCCCATTAATAATTCCTTTAAATAGAATGATTTTTTGGCCAGTCGTGGTAGCTCACACCTGTAATCCCAACACTTTGGGAGGCTGAAGGGGATGGATCACTTGAGCCCAGGAGTTTGTGATCACCCTGAGCAATGTGAGACCCCATCTCTACAAAAAATAAAATACTTAGCCAGGTATGGTGGCATGCACTTGTGGTCCCAGCTACTCAGGAGGCTGAGTTGAGAGGATTGCATGAGCCCAGTTATTTGAGGCTTGTGGTGAGCCGCTATGCTGTGCCACTGCACTCCAGCGTAGGTGACAGAGTGAGACCCTGTCTCAAAAAAAAAAAAAAAAAAAAAAAATTCCCCACATTCACTGCTAATAGTCTAATAATCTAAGCCACCATTATTATCTTTGCATGTACTTTAGCAAGATTCTTCTAATTGGCTTTCTGCTCCCACCCCCACCTTTATGTCTGTTCTCTGCATAATAGCCAAAGTGATCCTTTTATAACCTAAGTCAGATTATGTCATTTCTTTGGGCAGAGCCTACTAGTGGTTTCTATTCTCACTAAATTTAAAATTCAGAATTCTTATCAAAGTCCTAGGTCATCTGCTATCCTTTCCCTCACTGTAATTTAACCATATTTGCCTTTTACTGTTCCACACCAAGCACACTGTCACCTCTGGACTTTTACACATGATGTTTCCTCAAGCAAGCTCTTCTGCCAGATAGCCACAGATCTTGATACTCCCTGACTCCATTCAAGTCTTTGCTCAAATGTGACTCTAACAGTGAGGCCTTCCCTGACTACACAACATAAGGCGGCGTCTTTTCTTCATTCTCTATTTCTTTACTTTGTTTATGTTTATTGTATTTATTACATCTTGCCATAACATTGAAGAGCAAGAGTTTTTGTGGGGGTTTTTTTTTTCCCATGCAGTGTCTCCAGTACCTGGAATAATGTCTGACAAATAGTAGACTCTTGATAAATATTTGTTGAGTGACTTTTTATGGATTCATGTTTAATAAATTCATGTGGTTGAAATTGATTTAGGTGATATATTAGCAGTATCTTTTATATAGCTGTAAATTAGATGATGTTTTACAAGGAATATTAGTGTCAAATAAGTTCTCAACTGGCCTTAAGAGAGAGAATTTATGTTCCAAAGTAGATATTTCAGAAAACAGAATTAGAGATTAAAGATTTTTTGAAAAAGAAATTGTGAAAAAGGAATTTTGAAAAAGGAATTGATGGGAAGTATACTCATCATCAGCAGTATGTTTCTGGAGATCTAAGATCTGGAGTTTACCTCACTACCTTAGTGTCTGATGCTTATCATGCTTTCTCAAGACCATTTCTCAAAGAATGTTCCTCTTCTCTGACTATACCTTTTCTTTCTGATCCAGCACTGTCAGGCGTCTCATGTTTTCTGGCCTGTTTTACTTTTCTTAATATCTAATACTATGTTTATTTTATTTTCTATTGGAGCACAGTAACTTCATAAATATCTCATATTCTTTGCACTTTCCGTAACAAAATTTTTTCAAGTCAAAGTCTACCGGCACCATAGAGGAGTAGTTGTGTTTGCTTCAGGATTGTCTGAGGCTTTAAAGAGGGTGAACTGCTGACCTTGAGGAAAAGCAGATAATTCTATCAAGAAAGCCTCCCTCCAGGAGTAGGCTTTTATTGCTTTATTATATATCTTAAACTGTGAGATCCTGTTTCTTCACCTATGGAAATAAGGTGAACAATATCCTTTTCATGAATTGTAAATATGTGTAAGTGGCTGGCACATAGTAGGTGTTCTGTAAGTATTCATTTATCTTTCTTCTTTTCCTTATCTTCCACTAATCCATATAACTTAATGTCTCATTTCTACCAATAAGCTCTTATGTATCTTAACCAAATTTTCTTACCAAAATAGTTAAACAGGTCGGGCATAGTGGCTCATATCTGTAACTGCAGCACTTTGAGAGGCCGAGGCCGGTAGATCACTTGAGGTCAGGAGTTCGAGACCAGCCTGGCCAACATGGTGAAACCTCGTCTCTACTAAAAATACAAAAATTAGCTGGGCATGGTGACACATGCCTGTAATCCCAGCTACTCAGGAGACTGAGGCAGGAGAATCACTTGAACCCGGGAGACGGAAGTTGCAGTGAGCTGAAAGAGTGCCACTGTACTCCACACTAGGTCAGAGTGAGATCCTGTCTTAAAAAAAAAAAAAAAAGATAGGCAAACTTGGTGAACACAAGCAAACAAAAAAGTGTATGGAATTGTTTTTGCTCTAAAAGTACTAAAGACTAACATTAGATTAGTGTTTTCCTTTATAGGCCATATATATCTTTCTGGTATTAAGATAGAGAAGAGAGAGTTGCTTCATCTGAGTAACCAAGCAAGACCAGTATAAGTTAAAGTACACAGGGAGTTTCCAAGCATTAAACTCATGGGTGTTCTTCCTGTCTAACCTTGTCTTCATTTGGTAAGACATGTGCAGACCTACCATGAAGCTTCAGGGAATTTTTGATTCTTGCCAAAAATAAAAATGCCCTAAAGTGTGTCTGTTGAAAATGCCAACAACATGTAGATTCGAAAGTTATCTTGTAAGTGAAAGAAAGAGTACAGCTGTTACAGTGTTCTTATCAAATAGGATTTTCCCTAAGTTTTATGGGAGTAAGTACTTTGCGATACTGAACCCTAGCCTCATTTCCTCAGCAAGCATGATTGATCTCAGTTAGATATTAAGAATTTATAAAGAGATTGTAAAAGGGTAAACCTCAAATCAGTGGGAAAATAACAGATTATAAAAGTCATGACGTTGAGACTCTTAGGAAGAAAAATTTTGTTTCTTCCATCATATCAGACCAAAGTAAGTTACAGGTTTGTTAAAAATAAATGTAATAGAGAAAAACATGTGAGAATGTTTATCTGATCTTAGTGTAAGGGTGAGATTTTTAAGGATTCTAGCAAAGGCAAGCACTCTATGGGAAAATGATGATAAATTTTATAATCCCACAGTTCAGAAATGTATACTAATAACACCAACACAAACATTTATTGAGCTAAATGCCAGGCCTTGTAGTAAGTGCTTTACATATAAGTCACAGTGCCAAGGTTGAGAAACTCTGCCCTAGACCTGCATGATCTGTAGCTCTCGTCCGCTGTGTTATCATATGCCAGATGTTTTGTCATGGTGTAACAAGATTTACCAGCTTCCCAATCTGCAGCATCTGTTTCTTCACTATTTGCAACTCTGCCACTTAACAGATGCCACCTATATTAGTTTTTTTGTTATAGCAATGTCCTACACCAGATACTAATCCTGTATTAATTAGGATAAAGGCTAAATAATTAAAATAGGGAGACCCAAAATGCAGTGGTTCACACAAGACTGATGTTAATTATTTCTCATGCAATGGTTCAGAGTAGATAGGTAGCATTTGCCTCATGAAGTTATTTAAAGACTCAGATAGCAGGGTAGCTCCATCACTTTCTCTCATGCCTGGCTGAACCTGTGTCATTGATTTATTTGAGTTCTAGCCAGTGGATAGGGGAAAGAGAGCATGGAGAAGACACACCTGTTCTCTTAAGATCTAGTCCTTAAAGGAGCATATGTTACTTCTGTTCACATTGAATTAGAGAGAACTTAGTCACGTGGTCAATCTCACAGCAGGTATGGGGGCTAGGAAGTGTAGTCCCACAGCGTGTGCCCAGAAAGAAAGGGATAACAGATGTTGGCAGACAACAACAAATAGTTTCCACTACAACCACTACCTGTGCTGCCTCTAAATATCTGAGAAGCCAAATGATAATGTGGGTGTTAAGTATTCTTATAAATGAAAAATTAAAATATCCTAAAAGAAATAAGGAAAAGCTACAAATTCAGTTTTAAAAAGGGAAATACAAAAGACTGGTAACCATACATCAGTAGCTGATTGTCAACAGAGGTACTAAAGCAATTCATTGGAGGAAAGAATAGTCTTTCAACAAATGGTACTGGCACAACTGAATATCCACATGCAAAAAGAATGAAGTTGCACCTCTACCTCACAGCATATATAAAAATTAATTCAAAATGAATCAAAGACTTAAGAGCTAAAACTATATAAAACTCTTTGAGGGGGGAAAGAAAAACACAAGTCTGTGTAAACTAGAATAGGCAACAGTTTCCCAGATATCATGAAAAACACAAGCAACCAAAGAAAGAATAGACAAATTGCAGAAATAAAAACTTTTGTGCATCAAAGGAATCTATGAAGAAAGTGAAGACACCCCACAGAATGGGAGAAAATACTTGCGAATTACATATCTGAAAAGGATTTAATATTTAGAATATATAAAGAAGCTTTACAATTCAATAAAAAGACAAATAACTCAGTTTTTTTTAAAGGGCAAGGACTTTAGTAGACTTTTTTCCCAAAGATGAGTAATACCATTATTCATTAGAAATGTGCAAATCAAAGTCACAATGAAATACCACTTCACATCCACTAGGATGACTAAAATTTTTAAAAACAAAATAAGAAGTGTTGGTGAGGAGACGGAGAAATTGGGTGAGAATGTAAAATGGAACAACCGTTGTGGAAAAACAGTGATGTGAACATTAACATTTGGTGGTTTCTCAAAATATTCAACAGAATTGTCATATGACCCCGAAACTCCACTCTTAGATATATACCCAAGAGAATTGAAAACAGGTGTTCAAGCAAAAAGTTGTGTACACAAATGTTTGTAGCAGCATTATTCATAGTAATCCAAAGGTGGAAACAACCCAAATGTCCATCAACTAGTGAATGGATAGACAAAATGTGGTATACCCATACAATGGAATATTATCAACCATAAAATTGAATGTAGTACTGATTTATGCTACAATATGGATAGACCTTGAAAACTCTGTGTTAAGTGAAAGAAGCCAGACACAAAAGGCTGTATATATTGTGTGATTCCATTTCATTTGTCCAGAATAGGCAAATCCATAAATGTAGAAAGTAGATTAGTGGTTGCCAGGCACTGGGGGAGAGGGCACTGACTACTTAATGGGTATAAAGTTTCTTTTTCTTTTCTTTTCTTTTTTCTTTTCTTTTCTTCCTTCCTTCCTTCTCTGTGTCTCTTTCTCTCTTTCTCTCTGTTTCTTTCTCTCCCTTTCGCTCTCTCTCTCTCTCTGTCTTTCTTTCTCTCTGTCTCTCTTTCTCTTTCTCCCTTCCTCCCTTCCTCCCTTCCTCCCTCCCTTCCTTCCTTCCTTCCTTCCTTCCTTCCTTCCTTCCTTTCCTTCCTTTCCTTCCTTCCTCCCTCCCTCCCTTCCTCCCTTCCTTCTTTCTTCTCCCCTCCCCTCCCCTCCCCTCCCCTCCCCTCCCCTCTGATGGAGTTTTGCTGTTTGTTGCCCAGGCTAGAGTTCTCAGCCTCCCAAGTAGCTATAATTAAAGGCACCCACCACCACACCCAGCCAATTTTTGTGTTTTTAGTAGAGACGGGGTTTCACCATGTTGGCCAGGCTGGCCTTCAACTCCTGACCTCAGGTGATCTGCCCACCATGGGCCTCCCAAAGTGCTGCGATTACAGGCGTGAGCCACCACACCTGGCCAGGTTTCTTTTTGTGGAGATAAAAATGTTCTGGAATTAGATAATAGTGATGGTTGCATAACTTTGTGAATATACTAAAAGCCACTGCATTGTGTACTTTAAAACGATGAACTTAATGGTGTGTGACTAATATCGCAATAAAAAATAAGACTAGTGACTGAAAATCTAGCACCCCACCAATAATCAAAGAAATGGAAATTATAACAATGTTAATCTTAATTGTATCCATTAAAATGGTAAGTTAAAATTTTGTTAATGCATTCATATTCTATTAATAATGTAAATTGATACAGTTGTTTTGGAGGATTTATTGGTAATATGTGTCAAATGCCTAAAAATAAACTATACTTTTTGTCTCAGAAATTATATTGTAAGAATTTATTCTAAGGATGTAATAAACATCTATTATGATATTTATCTACATCCTTGATGATTACAATGAGATTAAAAGTGGAAAGCAACTAAAATGTTGAAAAATAAAACATTCAGTAATTTTGAAGTAATTGAAGTGTTTCATAATAAGCAGCCAATAATTTATGATATCCAGTGGCTGGGCGCGGTGGCTCATGCTTGTAATCCCAGCACTTTGGGAGGCTGAGGTGGGTGGATTGCTTGAGTCCGGGAGTTCAAGACCAGCCTGGCCCACATGGCAAAACCCCATCTCTACTAAAAATACAAAAATTAGCCAGGCCTGGTGGCACACACCTGTAATCCCTAATCTCCCTCAGCTAATCAGGAGGCTGAGGCAGAAGAATTGCTTGAAACCGGGAGGTGGAGGTTGCAGTGAGCTGAGATCACACCACTGCACTCTAGCCTGGGCGACAGAGTAAGACTTCATCTCAAAAAAACAAAACAAACAAAAAATGTATAATATCCAAACGATGTCATAAAAATTATATGTTGTATAAGATTATACCATTATAGTGCCATGGAAAATGTTAACACTGTATTAACTGATTAAAATGAGAATCATAAATAATATGTAAAATATAGTCCTGAATTTGTTTTTAAAGTCTGTTTTATAAGTTAATATTCCCATATTTATGTGCGATTACCTGTGATTTTTGTTTTCTTTGGATTTTTCTGTATTTAATGTTCTTTATTGAGCATGTATTCTGTAATCAGAAAATTATGTTTTCAATGTGTTTTTTTAACTAATGATTTTAGCACACTGTAATTTATACTCAGAGAAATCTGTGGACTAACTTTTGGGACATTTAAAGTAAGGGCTGTTCCAACAGAATATGCTGGAGGATGGGAGTTCCTACACGTCCCTAGGACCAGCGGTATAGTGGTGTGGCTATTAATCTTTTATTATAATATACCCATTTCTTGCTAGACTTGGTGACTCTGGTTGATTAGTTCATTGCTTAGAATAAGATCTCGTGGTCAATTCCTATGTGAGTCAAGTAAACACTGACTTTGGCTTTAATTCTAGTCAGACAGCTTGTAAGTGTGTATCACAAGTCAGAGGGGACACTAAATGGGAGAGGGTAAGTGGATTTTTGTAGATCAACCATTGTTGTGGGAAAACCTCTTCAGTTCTCCTCCTCTTGGCCAGACGTGGGCCTGGGTGTGAGTCTGGAAGAGAAGAGTTCAAGCTTCTCTTGTGACGCACTGAATTTCTTACCCAAGGGAAGTTTAAATAAACTTGAACATAAACCTAGGTCTTCCACTTGGTTTAAAGCCCTTAATGAGGCATAAGATATATTGGAAAATGCTTTGTACCTATAACATTGTTGTTAAGAGATGTTGGCCCCATGGGGCATGCAGCTGTTAAACCAGAGTGACTCCCAGATCGAGTGATGTGAGTCCCATTTTCTTGGACCTGAATCTCACCTGGGGCCTGGGAAAGCGGGCTGGGACACAAGGAGAATAGCTCTTGGGTAGCTGGGTGAGCTATTGCATAGATGGCTGCAAAGACTAGTCCCACAAAGAGGAGCACCTGGTGCTGCCTTGTTGGCAGGCAGTCATTTTTGTCCTACATCCTTCTGAGTAGTCTTGTGAATATGAATGTTACCTAAGCTTGAAAACTTTCCCTGGGCATTATACTTAACATCTTGGAACTCAGGTTCCTGCTCTGTAAAATGAAAATGTTGTCTACTGTAAGGGTGGTTGTAAAAAGTACAGTTACTGCACAAAGCTCCTGGAATATAATAGATACTCTGTAAATGGTAGCTATTACTCTGTTTATACCATCGTATTTTAAAGGTAAAATATGCTAGATACTTCCACAATACCTATTTTACAGACTTGCGTTAGAGGATATTGGCAGGTATTGACATTTTGAGCATTGTAATTATTGACCATGTAATTGTCTAGTTTTAACTCCATGTCATGCAATAGAAGTTAAAGTTGGCAGCATCACAATGAATAGTGATTAAAGTCTGAGTATTTAATATTTAGTTTATCTTCATATGTTCTTAGTGTAGTGGTTTACAATATTTTTACATGCCTTAGAACAAATATTTAATTATAGATGTGCTAACTGAAACTTCTTGCAGTTAATGAGCTAATAAAATATCAAAATATAATGTTAATGTATCTTATTCAGCAAATATTTCTTGAATAAATACTAAGTGTGAGGTATCATTCTGAGTGCCTGAGTCAGTGAACAGAACAGCCAATATAATTTTATACTTTAAATATGTAAAACACTTAAAACATATATGTTCAAAAATCAAATAGACTGACCCAGGGAATTCTCATTTCCATCTCTGTGCCCTTCATCTCCTCACCTGTCAGTCTCTTCAATTTCCTTCCCTTTCATTAAAGCTATTAATAAATAACTAAGGTAATGTGAATTTCACATCTACTGTTTTCCCATAATCCATGCTGTTCTGTGCTGCCTTTTTCCTGATTCAGTGTCTCACTAATCCTTTCCTACTCAAACCTCTCCATCAAGCATCTTGGAATTCTATTCAGTAGTCCTCAGTTAATCCTAACTATAGTTGAATTAAGTAGGTTGAAGTTGAAAGAAGTGTTAAATGTGGATAGTAAATACAAAAGTCAGGGCCAGGCAAGGTGGCTCATTCCTGTAATCCCAGCACTTTGGGAGGTAGAGGTGGGCAGATCACCTGAGGTCAGGAGTTCGAGACCAGCCGAGCTAACGTGGGGAAACCCCATTTCTACTAAAAATACAAAAAATTAGCCAGGCATGGTGGTACGTGCCTGTAATCCTAGCTACCCGGGAGGCTAAGGAAGGAGAATTGCTTGAACCTGGGAGGCAGAGGTTGCAGTGAGCTGAGATCGCACCATTGCACTCCAGCGTGAGCAACGAGCGAAACTCCGTCTCAATGAAAAAGGAAAGTCAGTATTAATGAATCTGTGATTTAGCCAGGCATGGTGGCTCACACCTATAATCCCAGCACTTCTGGAAGTATGCACCTGTAGTCCTAACTATTTGGAAGCCTGAGGTGGGAGGATTGCTTAAGTCCAAGAGTTTGAAGCTGCAGAGAACTATGATCAAACCACTGCACTCCAGCCTGAGTGATAGAGCGAGACCCTGTGTCTAAAAACAAAACAATGAGATATGACTTCACACCCTCTAGGATAGCCATAATAAAAATAAAATAAAATGAATAGCATAGCATATACCATAGCATTCTATAGCATGTTTGTCAGTACTTTTTAATTTTTATAAAGTATATATTTTCTGTTTGATTAGCAAAGTACCAAAATAAAATTTGAAAAGTACAGAAAACCTAAAGATAAATTTAAAATAACTTCACATTGTAAAAGTAAACCACTCTTACTGTAATCTTGGCATATCCTTCTAATCTTTCCTATGCATATATTGCATATACATGTTTCAAAATTGTTATATACCTAAGTCCTTTTCTTTTTTCACATAAAATACATTCTGAGCTATTCCTGCCTGTGTTAGCCCATTTGCATTGCTTTAAAGAAATACATGAGGCTGGGTAATATAAAGAAAAGAGGTTTATTTTGGCTTACAGTCCTGCAGACTGTACAGAGAGCATGGTGCTGGCATCTGCTTCTGGTAAGGCCTCAGGAAGCTTACAATCATGGCAGAAGGCAAAGTGGAGGACCGCATGTCATATGGCAAGAGATGGAGCAAGAGAGGAGGGAGCTGCCAGGCTCTTTTAAATAGCCAGCTCTAGCGTGAACTCATAGAGTGAGAATGCTCTCATTACTGTGAGGACAGCAGCAAGCCATTCATGAGGGATCTGCCCCATGACACAGACACCCCCTACTAGGCCCACCTCCAACACTGGAGATCACATTTCATCATGAGATGTTGAGGGGACAAAAAATGTAAACCGTATCACTGCCTTTACATGTTACTTGAAAATGTGATTTTAATAACTGCATAGTATTTGATCATATTAATATGCAATTAATTTTCTTACTTTTTTATGCTTTTATAAAGCTTTTTTTATGGTTTTTAGTGAAGGTTCTTTTTTACAAATCTTTATACACCTCTTTGATAACTTCCTTAAGATATCTTTTTTAAAAGCTGCATTCCCTGGTCAAAAACAAAGATTGGTTAATACTTTTCATTTGACTAACTGATTCGAAAAGATTATCTCAATATATGCTTCTGAAAACAGTGTATGAAAGTGCCTATCCTTGCACCCTTGTCAAAACTGTGGTTTGTATTTAAACAAATGTACATATGTGAGCAACCATCTGGATGAAGGTAAAAAATTCTTAATTTTTAATTTTTTGCTTACTAACAAATTGAACATTATTTCATGTTGTTTAAACAACTCTTCTGACTAGTAAAAATGAGTTAAAGGATAGATCAATAAAAGAACAAAACAATTAATGATAAAGTAATAATAAGTAATAATATATTAATAGAGTTGGAGTCTATATTTTATACTAAGCAAATTGACATCCAACATAATTTATAATTTATATTTTTATAAATATAAAAATTATATAAATTATAATTTAAGTACAGTTTTTATATCCTCTTAGATACTATTTTGGACATGTGGGATTCAGTGACTGTTAGCAAAGGTTTTTATTTGAGGCCATTCATTAATTCATAATTTAACAAATATTTACTGTCATTCTATGTGTCATTTACTGGGGACACATAGTGAACAAGACTCATGTGGCCTCTGGTCCCTTGAAGGAGAATAAAAATATGAAAATAGCTTATTTATTTATTTTTTTGACTGTCCTAAATTGTTTATTAGGTATGAATTTTACAAACTTTACTTATATTAGTGGTAACGGTGGAGCTGGAGAGTATTGCACCTTCTCTAAGCTGCCCGGTGAGAACCACCAATAGCGTGGTGGAACTTAATGGCCCTTTCCAAGCCCATGGCTCTTTTGGCCTGTAGATGTCAGCCCATGCATCTCCCTGTGCTTGTGGACTGGTTTGGTGATTCATTGGGTGTCAGGATTTCTTCTGATAGCTTTATGGAATGGATAAATGAGGATAACCTCAAAAAACTTGTGTGTGGAATCTTCACCATCCCAGTAAGAATTCAGGACTCTCAGAGCCCCACAGTGGTGTCCAGCTCACTCCTCTGCAACGAACTGAAGGCTTCAGGCAAACTTTAGCTGGTTAACACCATGATGAACAGGCTTGCCGTTAGTCACACCCTTAGGAACTGGGCGTTTTCGGCCACCACGGCGAACACGAATCCTATATATAATGTAACCTTGCTTGGCCTTGCAGCCCGGTCGGCGCACTTTATCAGGCTGGGTGGGGTGGGGAGCCCTGTGGAGAGCAGAGAGCTGGTCAGGCAGCAGCTGACCCTCAGAAGAAAGTGCATGATGTGAGACTGCTTCTTTCTCCATAGCTCCTGGATGTGTGGGTATGCACCCATCTTGGCTTACCTGATGGCTACCGCCAGACAGAAAGGAAAATAACTTATTTACTGACTATTTATTGCCACATATTATACTAACCTCCTTACATATATTATTTCTTTTAATATTAAAAAAATACTTGGTAACTGCATTTTAGAGACTAACATGTTTCTAGTCAAACCTGTTTACATCAACTAAAATACTAACATGCTTTATAAAAGGCCCTTCAGTATTGAAAGTGTGATTTGTGGTAAGCATAATATAAACACACAAAGCCCCATTTAGATATTGTGAGGCTTTCGGTATTTAGAATCTTGGTAGTGATGAGTTTAAAAGGCTAAGGATGATGGCAAAGGTGATTCCAACTTGGGGCTGAATTTTATTTGTCCTGCTTCTATGAAATTAGACCCAAGAGTCACCTATGGTAGGCCATAAATGCCTTTTCAATTTGGATTTGCTTGCATTTTCTACACAGGCTATATAGCACTGCCGCATAAAACACTAGGGGCTCTTGCCAGAGGGGACTGTACAAGCAGATGTTCTCGAAGAAACTCCCTGGAACGTTACTACTGAGTTATAGAAAGAGCCATCAAGGCCAGGCATGGTAGCTCACGCCTGTAATCCCAACACTTGAGAGGCCAAGGTGGGCAGATCACTTGAGGTCAGGAGTTCGAGACCAGCCTGACAAACATGGTGAAACCCCATCTCTACTAAAAATACAAAAATTAGCTGAGTGTCTTGGTGGGCACCTGTAATCCCAGCTGCTTGAGAGGCTGAGGCATGAGAATCACTTGAACCCAGGAGGCAGGGATTGCGGTGAGCCTAGATTGTACCACTACACTCCAGCCTGGGTGACAGAGCAAGACCCCGTCTCAAAAAGAAAAAAGGAAAAGAAAGAGCCATCAACTGTCTTCAAAGATTTCCTATAAGCCAGAGAATTTTCTCAGTGATCAAATTCTAACCGAGAAACTGAAATATATTCATCAAACAGGCAGCTTTTAACATCTAAATAAATCTCTATAACTCTCTAGAGAAAATTAAGTTATAATTGTGGATACCATTAAACTGTGGAACACGGAAGTTGAAACTTAATTTTTGTTTAATAATTAAAAAGCCATTCCTTAGAAAGGTTTGTGAGACCCAATTTGTTGCCACCACAATCTTACTGACTGGGGGGAAAATGCTTGGTTATAATTTTTAGGGGGGAATTACTGTCATGCTGCTGAGAAGTGGATCCTGTCTTTCTTGACCTTCCTTCCTTCCTGATGTCCTTTGCTAATGTTTTTTTCTGTGATTCAACTATTGCTGAGCACAGCACAAGTTTTTGCTGGAATTGACTTTAGAATGGACATGTGAGTGTTTATAATAAGGAAACAGATTCTTTTTTTCATAGGCTCTGTTCTTGAAAGATTTGATATTCTGAATAACCATATACCCCCAAAAAAGTACAGTTTGGCTACTGTATTAAAATTTGAAAATATCCCACATCGTTTAGTAGCTCAGAGGCCACTTTTATTATGTAAAGATCAAAACTTCTGTGACTTTATCCTTATTATATTTTTTTAGAAAATATTTATAATCTTAAATCAGCTTTAGAGTGTAATTCAGAAACCATTTTAAAACCAAATGAATTTATTAAGAAAACAAAAATCAAAATGATAAGTTAGTCTTGGATTGGCTTGATAATGATTTTTTTCAGTAGTTTAGAACTGAACTATTCTGTTAATGAAAACTGTGACTAATGTAATTCTGAAGGACTTTCAAGACAGGTTCCTTTCCACTGTTTCTGTAGAATACAAGTAAAAGAATGATGAAAATTGACCCTCTCCAGACAAACCTATAGAGACTTCCACTACTTGCTAGAAGATGCCTAAGCTTCTCCATCTGGTGAGATGCTATGATCTGCTCGCCTCTCATTCTGTCAGGAAAAGGACACCCTGCAAATCCCTCACTTGTTTTGCTGGCTGTGGGCATACCTAGACACCAGCAAGGAAGAGAATAGAAGGCAAATTCTCCCCAAACCGGCTACTGCTTTGAATACCTTTAACTATCCTAGACCCTTCTTGTCTCGATCTTTGAAACTTTCTCAGTTCTTCTAGCTATGCCAGGTTTCTTGAACTTCTGCTAATAGCCTTGTCTAATAGTCTCAACTGGCTGACATAAAATTCAAGTATAAATCTCGAGAATCACTTGAACCCAGGAGACAGAGGTTGCAGTAAGCCGAGATCGCGCCATTGCACTCCAGTCTGGGCAACAAGAGCAAAACTCCATCTCAAAAAAAAAACCACAAAAAACTCCTTCGTAATCTGCATAATACTGCCCCAGTCTTACCTTCAGCACTCTTCATTTATTTACTGCAGGTAACTAAATTCTGCCATTGAGGGTGCTGGGGATGTATTTTCCTACCTGGAATGCTTTCCTCCTATCTCAATTCGTGTCATACTCCTTAGACATACTCCTTAGAGACATACTCCCTGAAAACTCCAGCCAGCATTATTCTGTTGTTTCCCTTAACATTCAGACATAGCGCTTACTCTTATTTTAAATTATATTAACAGCTACATTATTCTTTGTTTCACGTATTTTATCTTATGTTCTGTATTTCCCATGGTGCCTAGCATAATTGGTTGCACTCAGACATTATTTCCTATAGAAAATCATTTTTAAACCCTCATGTTTGTCTAGGTGCCTCTCTTCTAGCACCCTGTATAATTGAAATTATCCTGTGTTACATTTTTGTTTCCACTGCTTGCCCAGGTTCTCATGGTTATGTATTCAAAAGCACATAGACAAACAGAGTTAATGCTTAGCATAGTTCTTGGCACGGAGAAGGTTCTAAAAACATATTTTGGCCAGGCCCAGTGGCTCACGTCTGTAATCCCAGCACTTTGGGAGGCTGAGGTGGGCGGATCACGAGGTCAGGAGATCGAGACCATGCTGGCTAAAACGGTGAAACGCCATCTCTACTAAAAATACAAAAAAGTACCCAGGCGTGGTGGCAGGCACCTGTAGTCCCAGCTAATCGGGAGGCTGAGGCAGGAGAATGGTGTGAACCCGGGAGGCGGAGCTTGCTGTGAGCCAAGATTGTGCCACTGCACTCCAGCCTGGGTGACAGCGAGACTCCGTCTCAAAAAAAAAAAAAAAAAATATATATATATATATATATATATATATATCAAACTGAATTTTTGAATATAATTATTACTGTGCTTATCGTAAGGTTTTTTTGTCATAATATCCTGAGTTGCATAGATAAGGCAGGTGCAAAGAAATTTAGCTGTCAGGCTGGGCGCTGTGGCTCATGCCTGTAGTCCTAGAACTTTGAGAGGCCAAGGCAGGCGTTGAGCTTAGGAGTTCGAGACCAGCTTGGGCAGCATGGTAAAACCTTGTCTTTAAAAATATAAGATAAGGCCAGACTCAGTGGCTCACGCCGATAATCCCAGCACTTTGGGAGGCCGAGGCAGGCGGATCACAAGGTGAAGCGATTGAGACCATCCTGGCCAACATGGTGAAACCCCATTTCTACTAAAAATACAAAAATTAGCTGGGCATGGTGGCGCGCGCCTGTAGTCCCAGCTACTCGGGAGGCTGAGGCAGGAGAATCACTTGAACCCAGGATGCAGAGGTTGCAGTGAGCCAAGATGGCACCACTGCACTCCAGCCTGGCAACAGAGCAAGACTCCATCTCAAAAAAAATAATAAAATAAAAGAAATTTAAAAAGAAATTTAGCTATCATTTGTGAGTATACCATACATGTGAGATTGTTCCAGTTAAAGGCTGTCTTGGGGCTGTAAAGGACATGTCAAGCCATGTTTAATGCAACTGCCAGTTGTTATTTTAGAAGAGAGCAATGGAAACATCTAAAGAGATCAGATCTTGCCTTTCCGTTAATGGTCCCATATGTCCATGAAATGTATATTAACTCTTCCCTAAAATGTCAATGTAAGTAATACTTGAATTGGCCAGCATCAGAGATATTGTCTCCTGAACTAACACTAAGACTTTATATTTCTTTGTGCTAAATGCTTTCTGTCAGTTCAATACTTTGATGTCAAAAATGCACACAAAAGAGACCATTTAAATAATATGGCCAAAAGATGAATATAGGAAAATTCTCAGACTAAACTGAAATGCCAAGAATTTTTTTATTTGCAGCAATCATATTTACTGTCTAATATATACATTTTTCTGATTTAGATACCTAAATATCTAAACTTCTATTTTAGTTTCCCCAAAAGCCTTAAGAGTTCCTTCATCAAGCCTTTGGTCCTCTGGCTCTGTCTTCCTCCAGCTATGCAACTGTGTTCATATTCTGTTCTTTATCAGGACCGCAGCTAAGGAAGAACTCCTCTTTGCTATCGGATGGCATGGTTGGAGAGCAGAAATCTGCTATTTAAATGTTTAATTTTTAACAAGATTATGAAGCATGTAAAGAAATGGGAATATATAGCCCATACACAGGAAAAAAAGGAGACAAGGGAAACTGTCTCCAAGGAAGTTCATACATTGGACTTACTAGACAAAGATTTTAAATTGCCGATTTTTAATATATATCAAAGAGCTAAGGAAACCATCTCTGAAGAACTGAAGGAAAGTATGAGAATGATATCTCACCAAATAAAGAATATCATCAAAGAGATACAAATTATGAAAAGGAATCAAATAGAAATTCTGGAGTTAAAAATACAATAACTGAAATAAAGATATACTAAAAGTGTTCAGCAGCAAAGTTAAGTTGGCAGAAGGGAGAAGCTGAATTTAAAGGTCAGTCAATTGAGATTCTTTTTTAAAAATTGTTATTTCTTTTCTAAATTAGAGATGGAGTCTTGCTATGTTGACCACGCTGGTCTCCAACTCCTGGCCTCAAGCAAGCCTCCCATCTTGGCCTTCTAAAGTACTGGGATTACAGGCATGAGCCATGGCGCGTGGTCAAGATTCTTGAGTTTGACAAAATCACACTGATAATTCCCAGGCAACCATGCCAAAATATATAGTAAAAGAAACAAGGGAATTAAAATGGTACATAGAAAATATTGATTTAACAGACCTCTTAAGAAGATGCTATGTTTTAATTATTTTATAGTTAAGGTAACAGACTTAGAGCATTTCTACTGCTCAAGTACATAATAGAGTCAGACTCAAAAACCAAGTCTGTAATCAAAATTCCCTACTATAGTCTTACAAGGGAGATAGATGAAATTCTCTGGTAGAATATAGAAATGGTTAAGCCCTATTATTTTAATAACCATCATTTACACATACCACACTCTTATGATTCTGTCAGATAAGGAATGGAAAGCTCAAGAATGGTCAATGTCTTCCCAGAGTGATGGTTGCTAGTGAGTGGTAGAACTGGGGTTTGAATGAAAGTATATATCGTTCAAGGTTTTCTACTGCCCATGCTGTTTTGAGATGGCAACCTAAATATTATGTGGTTTTAGCACACTCACAACTAGGTCAGCATAAGTAGTACAGCAGATCTTTTTCAGGCATCTGACTTATCTTGCATGCTAGTAGTAATGCAAGAGGATAACACAAACTTTACAGAAAAACAGCATTGAAATTTTCCTTTCCTGGTTTTGTAATTTACAGACATAAACTTCCTTATTTGTTTCCTCTTTCACAGAACCTGAAGTAACCTAAAGTAACTCTGCTTTTAAATAAAACAACCACATAAAAAATTAGGTGATATGTTTCAGATTTTACTTTATATCAATTGACAAATTCAACTACATATGAAGATATTTACAGTAATGTAAATAGAGCCCAGTACTTGTTTTGATTTCTTTAAATTTGTAGAAAGCTCCTTTCTCTTTTTAACCTGATTAGGTGTAGCTTGGGGTCTTCTGAAAAAGATAAACAAAAGCAAGAGGCAATCAGTGTTTTCTTCCAATATCAGCAAAGAAAGACTGTAGAATTTCATGATTTAATTTTAAGACAACTCACATTTACCATCATCTTCATATTTATATCCTTGACGTTTACCAAAGGCTATTTTAGAAATGCCCATTGCTCTTAGAAAAGAAGAGTTTGTTTTTCTAGGCTGCATTAAGGAAACTCAAGGGATTTCAGCATAACTTTATTGCTAAAGAATCTGTGCCCTTCCTGGATCTAAATAAGGAGGGGACTGTTTAAAGTTCTTCCTTTAGGGGAAATTACATCAAATGCTTAGGAAAATGACCCATTTTCCCTCCTAATTCATCATAATCTTCTTCAAACAAGTTCTGGGACGTTTACACTTTGCTGTAAAATAAATGTTCGGTGGAGCATTCCAGATTTCTAAGTTTCTGAATTTGTCCTTAGAATATTCCTTTTTTTTTTTTCTTCACTATTTTGAGTATTTAACATTATGAGTTTGGGAGTTGGGGTTCTGAACTCAACTGATTTTAGGGATCAAGTAGGTCAAATGAATAAAGAGGGCAGAGGTAATGTGTAAGGGACTGTGTGGCCTAATAGCTACCTGGAAAGAACGTGGCTGCTTAAAGGCATTCAAATTCAATTGTTTAAAAACATTGCTGGGTCATTAAAACATATGGCTGGTCAAAGGTCCCATGGTTTCTCAGTTTCTCAATTATTACAGAATTATTCCCCTAAAAATTTGTATCAAATAGTCAAAAAGTTTGGCTATTTTTTTAAAGTATATTTGGATAAATTACCTACCAAGTTTTTGCATATTGGAAACCACCAAGGAGTTCATACTGCCAGATTAACTCACATTTATATAAACCTTGAAAGAATGCTTATCCTGCCATTTCTGAGCATACATATGTGAATTCTATCATTGATTAAGAAATTTACGGCCAAGGGCAGCAGCTCATGCCTATGATCCCAGCACTTTGGGAGGCCGAGGCAAGTGGATTACCTGAGGTCAGGAGTTTGAGACCAGCCTGGCCAACATAGTGAAACTTCGTCTCTACTTTAAAAAATACAAAAATTAGCCAGGTGTGGTGGTGTGCACCTGTAATCCCAGCTACTCGGGAGGCTGGGCCAGGAGAATCTCTTGAACCTGGGAGGTGGAGGTTGTAGTGAGCCGAGATGGTGCCACTGCACACCAGCCTGAGCGACAGAGTAAGACTCCGTCTCACAAACAAACAAACAAACAAACAAAAAGCATGGCTCTTCACACAGGTCTCTTTGAATTGAAATTTGTGCGTATCTGTTCACTTAAACAAACAAGTGTACTTTAAGAACATTCTTGTGCTTTGCTCATTTAAATGTAAAATGCTAGACAAGATACAGATGCATCTTCATCATACGTGCCCTTCTCAAACTGTTATTGTTATGATACTTTTATGATTTGTTGTAAGCTTTAAATAGCTCTTTTTTTTTTTTTTTTTTTTTGAGACAGCATCTTACTCTGTTGCCCAGGCTGGAGTGCAGTGGCGTGATCATGGCTCACTGTAGCCTCAACCTCCCGGGCTCAGGCAGTCCTCCTACCTCAGCCTCCTGAATAGCTGGGACTACAGCCACATACTACCACACCTGGCTAATTTTTGTATTCTTTGTAGAGATGGAGTCTTGCTATGTTGCCCAAGTTAGTCCTGAACTCCTGGGCTCAAGTGATACACCCACTTAAGCCTCCAAAAGTGTTGGAATTACAGGCATGAGCCACTGTACCTGGCAATAAATAGTTTTTACTTTACTTTAAATTTGTAAGAAATGTATGCAACTTTTGGGTTGTATTTGCAATTCAGCTTTGACATGAAAATTGTCTACTTTAAGCTTTGAGATCTATTTAATTGAAGAGAACCAGGAATAGTAAGGCAAGCAATTGAATTATTATTACTTGCAATTAATTGTCCATGTGAGTCAACTTTTTTTCCTTACAATGCAACCAAAAGACACAATTTGGATATGGCTAATATAAGTTGGGTATCATTTATTACTCTTTAGTAAAAAGTCTTTTGATTGCAAATAACAATGACCCAGTCAAAGTAGCTTAGGCAAAACAGAGGAATTTGTTGGCTCAGGTAACCAGATCACAGAAAGGATGAGATGGTGCTTGCTCAAGAACTACCCAATTCAAGGACACTGCCCCTGTCCTCTGTCCACCATTCCCATCTTCACTTTGCCAAATTTCTCATCACTGCTTTTCTCTGTGAGTTGGTTTAATTCTTTCCCACTACAGGTAGGCACTATCTGCTTGCTAGGAAGAATAACCATTTGGTGGGAAGGAGAGGCCATTTTGGACTAATCTTTCAGCATCTATCCCAGGGATGACCTAATTTAGGTCAAGGGACCACCTCCGCCCAGTAATTAGGGGCAGAGGACAGTGGTTTGAGGTTGTGTCTTGCATATCTGCCTACCCTGCAAGTTTATCCCTGAGGTCAGGAGAGCAGGATCTGTTGCTAGAAGAAAGAAGGCTTACAAGGTTATATATATTTTATGTCTTGGAATTCCACATAAAAAGATGCCACTACTGAAAATATTTGAAAATTACTGAATTAGAGTTTTGTGAAATCAGTTACTCCTTTAACTTGTATACAGTTTTATAGATGTTAGGTAATATCATTAGATTTCTCAGTCATGGGGCTCAAGTATAGGTTTATTCATTTTTTGTAATCATGTGAATTCCGATTGGTGTTATTTATTGAACAGATATTTATTGAGCACTACCAGTATGCCAAACTCTATACTCAACACAGAAGATGGAATGGTAAACAGACCTGATGCCTCCCTTTATGGAACTTAAACAAAAAGAGGGACATACAAACAAATATCACCAGCATGAGGTTGTATGCTATGATCAGGAATTATGAAGCAAAAAGACAACAGAGATATCCAAGTAGATGATTAAGCGAAGATACTAAGACTGATAAGAGTGAGCCAGACCACAGGAGAGAAAGCAGAGAGTAGTCAAGGCAGAAGAAAAGAATGTGTGAAAGCACAGAGGCAAAAAAGGAATATTGGAGAAGCCAAAAACTGTGCATTGTAGAGAAAGTGTAATAGGGAAGGAGAACGGGGAGTGAGTAATAAGTGAAGAAGCTGAAGAGGTATGCCAAGTTCAGATAATGTGGTCCATAATGATTTTTTTAAAAGCCTTTTCCTAGATGTGATGGGTAGCCAGTGAACAATATAGAGCAGTCAAGTAAAATACACAATTTAGAAACATCCTCCTAGCTGCAGTGTGGAAATTAGTTGGTAAGAGGGAGAGTTGGATGCAGGGCAACAGGAGATTGCTGCAATAATCCGGATGAGACAGGATGACCAGAGGGGAGTAGCTGTGGAGATCAGGAGGAGGGGATGGGTTTGGTTAGTATTTAAGAAGTGGAATCAGTAAGATTTGGTCATTAACAGTATGTGGGGGATAAGACGGAGGGAAAAGTAAATCTTGACTTCCAGCTTTCTGCCACAGGCAGGCAAGTGAATAGTGGCATCACACACTGAGGAACCCAAAAAGAAAAGCAGGTGGAAAAGAGAATGATTCAGTCTAAGAGGCAGTTTGATGCACAGGTTTGAAAGTCAGAGGAGGGAAGTAGTGTCTAGTCAAAATATAAGTCAGTCTGATAAAAATTTAAAACAACAATGAAACAAGAACATTGACCCAGAACACTATTGCAAGATCTTGTGAAGAATATATGCATAGCCACCTGATCTTGTCTGTTTGTCTGTGCAATTCTATTTGATAGCTGTTTGTTGGATACTGTTATGCAAGATGTAAGAAGAGTTTTTTGTTTTTTTGAGACAGAGTCTTGCTCTGTCACCCAGACTAGAGTGCAGTGGCGCGATCTCGGCTCAGTGCAAGCTCCACCTCCCAGGTTCAAGCAATTCTCCTAACTCAACCTCCCGAGTAGCTGGGATTACAGGTGCCTGCCACTGCGCCTGGCTAATTTTTGTATTTTTAGTAGAGATGGGGTTTCACCATCTTGGCCAGGCTGGTCTCGAGCTCCTGACCTCGTGATCCACCCGCCTCGGCCTCCAGAAGTGCTGGGATTACGGGCGTGAGCCACCATGCATGGCCAGAAGATTTTTAAAAATTAGAAATTATTTTTTTTAATTGTTTTTTAAATTTTTTATTTTATTAAAAAAAAAAAAATTTAAGGCTGGGCATGGTGGCTCACACCTGTATTCCCAGCACTTTAGGAGGCTGAGGCAGATGGATCACTTGAGGTCTGGAGCTCAAGACCAGCCTGATCCATGAACATGGTGAAACCTCATCTTTACTAAAAAAATAAATAAATAAAAATTAAAAAAATAAATAAATTAGTTGTGCATGGTGGTGCAAGCCTATAATAACAGCTATTCAGGAGGCTGAGATAGGAGAATCACTTGAATCTGGGAGGCAGAGGTTGCAGTGAGCCCTGATTGCACCACTGCACTCCAGTCTAGGCGACACAGCGAGACTCCCTTTCAAAAAAAAAAATTTTTGTGGGTACATAGTAGGTGTATATATATATATTTGCGAGGCACATGAGATGTTTTGATACAGGCATGCAGTGTGAAATAAGCACATCATGGGAAGTGGGGTATCCATCCCCTCAAGCATTTGTCACTTGAGTTACAATCAAATTACACTCTTAAGTTATTTTAAAATGTACAATTATGATTGACTATAGTCACCCTATTATGCTATCAAATAGTAGGTCTTATTCTATTCTTTCGTACCCGTTAGTCATCCCTCCCTCCTCCTCAACCCCTGCTACCCTTTAAAAATTAAAAAGTTGTGTCAGTCTGAATAGTTACATTTTGTTGTTTTGTTTTTGAGACAGAGTCTCACTCTGTCACCCAGGCTGGAGTGCAGTGGCACGATCTTGGCTTACTGTAGCCTCCCTCCCAGGTTCTAGCAATTCTCATGCGTCAGCCTCCCAAATAGTTAGGACTATGGATGGGCACCACCACGCCCAGCTAATTCTTGTATGGTAGAGATAGGGTTTTACCTTGTTGGTGAGGCTGGTTACAAACTCCTGTCCTCAGGTGATCCGCCTGATCCCAAACTGCTGGGATTACAGGTATGAGCCACCACGCCCAGCCAATGACATTATTGAAGTCAAAGAAAATACAGAGATGAATCTCTAAATAAAAAATGTTTTATTTGGAAAACAAGAGTTGCATTTTGGGACATGCACACAGATTGGGTGATCTTCATTATGTCCAAAGAACAAAGAGAAGGTTGGCACTAGTAAAGTTTTGGGGAGCTGGCAAGCTCTGATTGGTGAGAGACAGAAGTGGGTAGTCTTAGAGTGACAACAGATTGTTTCAGTAGCTATTAGATAATACTGGTTTCAGGTTACCACAGGCAGTTTCAGCAGTGGGCTTGCAGAGAATTACATTCATAAAGCAACATTATATGCCCTAAGTGCTTTTTCCTCCTGGCCTCTCAATTGATTTAGTTGGATATGACAAGAATGACCCAATTTTTATAATCAACTTTCACAACATATTATTTTTTTCATCATAATAAAGATGACCCAGTTAAGATAAATGCCTCATTCTCTACTTCACTCTCAAAATGTTTCTTTGGTACTTTCCCTCTTATACAACTGGGGTCTGCTTTTGTAGCCCAGACCCTTCTCAGTTTGATTCATTTCAATAATCATTTATTAGAGGCCTTCTCTGCTAAGGATAGGATAAAGGGAAGAAAGTGCTGCCTGTTCTTAAGGAATTAAGGGTCTTTTGGGAAAATCTGACATGTGTATAAACGGTTTTAATGTAGTGTTTTAAATATTATGATGGGGAGTTTGTAAAAAGCGTTTTCAAGCTCTTTGGTTCTATTTTTGGGACTATTTCTATTCTAATCATTGGCTTTTTAATCAAATTGCATATAAATATTTATGCAATCTGCCTTCTAATCACAAACCATGTTAAGACAGTACTATCCAGAATTGCTTTGAACTTCATCTCTAGATGCTGTCATTGGTTCAGACAATTGCAGTTTAAGGCAGGGGGCTGGAGCAAATCATAGGGTTTTCATCTACTTCCTGTGCTTTGAATTCCAACTATTTCTTAATTTTTGTATCTCCTGCATTAACTCTATGCACACTAGCAGTAATTCACCCAGGCCAGAAGGCCTCCAGCTATCTTACCCACCAGAAAATGAGTTCATGTGCAGGTTAATGAGTATCACAGCCTTGCAAAGGTGGTAATTAAAATTCAGGGAATTCTGGGTGTTGAATAGCTGAAAAAGATATTTTAAGATTAATCTCCGTTGAAAAAGGTTTCTGATCACTTGGGCCTCCTCTCACCTACTTAAATAAGATTCAATCCATGATTTGCAATAATACCCATATAGCACATAGAAGAATATTGTGAGAACGCTAAGGAAGAGCTAGTTGAGTCAGTTTTGTAAAGCACTGGGAACTCGGTAAGCCATTAGTAAATGTTAGTTGCCTGTGTTAACCATCGTTATTATTATCATTTAAGTGGAAGAGAATGGGGGAAGGACATTCTAGGCCAAGAGAGTAACTTCATTGGAAACATGAAAGTGAATGTCATTTTCCAAAATGACTCAGTATAGTTGGGATGTAGAGTGTAATGCAGAGAACAGTGATGAGAGATGGTGCTAATGAGAGAGAGTTATGTTGGGACCAGATTGTAAAGAATCTTCAATGCCTGCTGAAGAATTTCTACTTTGCAAAATATACAGTGGGAGCCACTGAAAAAAATTTTGTGGAATTTTTTCCCTAATATGATATTCAGGTTTTCTTTATGCTTTTTTATGAAAAATTTCCAACACACACTGAAGAAAAAAAAAGGCAGTATAATGACCCCCATGTACTCATTACCCAATATGTGGCCAATGCATTGATGATTTTAAAGCAAGGCAAGAAAGACTAACATTGTACCACATCCTTTACCTTATTTAATCTTCACTATGTCCTGTAGAGTATGTGGTACTCCCACTTTCCCTAATTATAAATGAGAAGACCATCAACATGATAAAGTAAGTAAAAGCTCTGGGATTCTAACCTACATCCAACTGATTTCAGAGCTCAAGCTCTTTCCTGTCTGGCATCTGAAGTAGAGCATGATTCCCAGTTGAAAACAGCTGCTGATCCATCTACAATAACAGTACCTATTGGTGCTCTTGACCCTATTCAGGATGGTAGGCTTCTCTGCCTGCAGCTACTCTACTTCCAGAGGGTCACCAGAATCTTAAGTCCACATAAATGCTCAACCTAGTCAGCTAAAGTAACTGTGCAGTCCAGTAATTTTCAAAGTATGGTTCCAGGCCAGTGGCAAGTTGTTAGAAAATGCAGACTCTTAGGGCCCACATTCAGCCTGCTGAATCAGAGACTCTGGGTGGGGCCCAGCAATTTGTGTTTCTGTTTTTTTAAGCAGACTTTATTGTTTAGAGCAGTTTTAGTTCCACAGCAAAATTCAACAGAAGGTACAGAGATTTCCCTTACACTTCCTTCCCCTACATACAATTCCTCCCACTATCAACATCCCCCATCAGAGTGGCACATTTATTACAATTGATGAACATACATTGACACCATCATCATCACCCCAAATTCATAGTTTACATTAGGGTTCATTCTTTGTATTGTACATTATCAGTTTAGACAAATGTATAATGACATGTATCCACCATTGTAGTATCATACAGAATAGCCTCACTGCTCTGAAACAATCTGTGCTTTTATAAGCTCTGCAGTGATTCTTAGGCATACTTAAAGTTGGTTTAGTTAGACCATAGAAAATGGAAGACAGCTCATATCTGAAGGATCTTCCTTACTCTTAAAGGCTTACAGAGTTTTTTGCCTACCCAGAAAAGAAGAGAGGGCAGGACTGAAATACATTTGTGCTTGTGAACTGTTAAGATAGTAAAAACTAGGATTTATTACTATTAAGTAGGGATTTACCTTTTTTAAAAGAATGGTTCAAATCCCTGTTGGAAGTAAATCTTTTTCATATAAGTAGTTAGGTACTACTAGTGCACCAAGTTGCCATTTTTTAACTCTTTTATGTTAAATAATGCACATCTGTATAATTCTGGTTGATATTCTGCCAACGTAAGTGAAGAAAGATGCTTCTACATCAAATTCAAAACTATCAACAAAAGTTCAGTATATCTAATCAGCCTCCTTTTGTTACGGGATCTCTGGGGTACCAGTTTTTCTGGCTAGAAACCTCTGTGGCCATGGCGCCTTTGCCCGAGTTCTTGTCCTGTGTCCAGGAAGTATGAGGTAGGCAGACAAGTGAAGGGTAAAGAAGAAGAGTTTTATTTACTGTTGGAGCAGCTCAGAGGAGTGGGTAGCTCCTCCCTGTAGGCATATCGTCCCTTGGAGTGTCAGGTCTCAGCAGAGAGGAGGCCCTGGAGAGGGTGGCTTTTCTCCACAGGCAAGTCATTCGGATGTCTCTGCAGGTCTCTGAAGCTCTCAGCAGAGAGAGTAGCTCCTCTTTGCTGGCAGGTTGTCTCTGCAGCTTTCAGTGGAGAGAGTGTTCCTCTCTGCAGCTGGCCTTCCCATCGTCTCCAGCTATTAGCAGAGAGAATACTCCTCTCTGCAACTGATCGTCCCATCCTCTCTCTGCCCTCTTCTTCCTCTGGCCATCCTCTGCCCTGCTCTGGCTGAGCCCAGGGCTTTTATGGACCTCAAAATGGGGGAAGTGTGTGCAGATTGGTCTATGGGCAGCCATGGGAAGGCCCAGAAGAGGGACCACCAGTCCCCACTCTGGTCTGCCGGACTGGCAGTCCAACCCCCAGTCTTCAGGCCGTCCGTGGCTTGAAGGTGGGGCCTTACTGGGAACCCACCCTCTTCTGCCCAGGACTCTGCCTCCCGCTGCTATTCAAGGCCCTAGGGCTCAGTCCCAACCCCGCTAATCGGAGTGGGCTCCAGAAGAGAGAGGCCAGGCAGCGGGAACAGACATCCCCAAGCCAGCAAGGGACAGGGGCAGGGGACCCTTCCTGGCCCTCCTCTGGGAACACAGGGAAGCTCGGATCCACAGCTGCAGTTTGGGCAGCTGTAGCCCCTCTCAGGAGGGTGGGGCTCCTGCCTGCTCCGTAGACCAGGAGGCCAGGGTCTGCAGCTGCAGTTTGGGCAACTGCAGTGGTACCTGGGGAGCTCCCATCCCAACTCAGAAGGGGCAGGGCTCCGGAGCCACTGGCTCCATGGAGTGTGCAGCCCCAGCAGTACTTCCCTGCTGTGGCCAGCATGATGGCAGCAGCCACTGCCATCACTTTGGTAAGGCTTTGGCAGCCATTTCGATAATCGTGTCTACTGGTGGACCCTGGGATACATGCGTCAGTTATTATCTCATGATGAGATAATATCTGTTTTATTGCTGAAGTGAAATATACTATAACAACAAATTACTTCTTAAATGTCTTTATAAAGTGTTTATAAATTTATTTATTTATTTATTCATTTATTTATTTATTTTAAAGACAGGGTCCCGGTCTGTTGCCCAGACTGGGGTGCAGTGGCACGATCATAGATCACTGCAGATTCAAATACTTGGGCTCAAACAGTCTTCCTGCCTCAGCCTCCCAAGTAGCTGAGATCATAGGCACATGTCACGGTACCCAGCTAGATTTTTTAAAGTAGGATTTAAGAAGCTGAGTGAAAGTATAATTCCTGATTTGTGATATACTTCTATCAAAATTAATAGTACATTGCCTTTAGTGAGAAATATCTATAATCAGAAATAATCCTGATTATAGTAAGGTCAAAAACAGAAGTACCAGCAGAACTTTGGTACTTTTTTTTTCAACTTTTTTCCTCCCTCTCACTCAGACCCATACAGCTAGCACAGAGCCCAGGCACAGTGGATACTGTTTATATTTTACTGAGATAATAGAAACTGTGTGGGTATTTGGTTCACCTTAAAATTCGTGCCTTTTTTTTTTTTTTTTTTTTTTTTTTGAGCTCATGATGCCTGTATTACCATTTGCTGTACTCAAATAAAATACTCCAGTGGTTTCCTGCCAAAGCATAATCATGTTATGATTGTCCACCAAGACCATTTCTAAGGCAGAAACCTTATATCAGAAGATGTTATATGTTTCTTTTTCTAAACAAGTTCAGGAAAAGTATGTCCTGATGTAGGAAATTTATTCAGACTTAACACCAGCAGTGTCTCTGGTGATGTTACATAATTACATGGAAATCATAGTAAAAATATTTGCAGTGCCTAAATTTGAAGTGCTCCATGGTGTCATCTAGTGGTGTAAGCACTATAGAAGGTGCAGCTTTATTACTCAGTGCTTTTGGGACAGAATTTGTGTATTTAAAAAAAAAAAAAAAACAAACAAACAAAAAAACATAGTAAAAGTTTAATGGAACAGCCAAACATAAGATACAATGGAAGACTTCCATTGAGGATTCTTAGATATAATACCAACACAGAAGCAACAAAAGAAAAATAGCTGGGCCAGGCATGGTGGCTCACGTCTGTAATCCCAGCACTTTGGGAGGCCAAGGTGGGCGGATCACGAGGTCAGGAGATCAAGACCATCCTGGCTAACACGGTGAAACCCCATCTCTACTAAAAATACAAAAATACAAACAAACAAACAACAACAAAAAAAAAACAGCCAGGTGTGGTAGCAGGCACCTGTAGTCCCAGCTACTTGGGAGACTGAGGCAGGAGAATGGTATGAACCTGGGAGGCAGAGCTTGCAGTGAGCCGAGATGGCGCTACTACACTCCAGCCTGGGGGACAGAGCAAGACTGTCTCAAGAAAAGAAAAAAAAAAGAAAAATAGCTAAGTTAGACTGCATCAAAATGTAAAACTTATAAGCCGGATGCAGTGGTGAGTGCCTATGGTCCTGGTGAGTGCCTGTGGTCCCAGCTATTTGGGAGGCTGAGACAGACGGATTACTGGAGCCCAGAAGTTTGAGTCCAGCCTTGGAAACATGACAAGACCTTATCTCATTTTTTTTAAAGTAAAACTTTTTTACATCAAAAGAAACTTTCAAGAAAGTGAAAAGACAGCCCATAAAATGGGAGAAAATATTTGTAAATAATACATGTTGTAAGAATCTAGTATCCAGAATATGTAACGGAGTCTTACAACCCAACAACAAAAAGACAACCTTATTTATTTATTTATTTATTTACTTACTTATTTACTTATTTACTTATTTACCGAGACTGAGTCTTGCTCTGTCACCCAGAGCTGGAGTTCAGTGGCACAAACTTGGCTCACTGCAACCTCCGCCTCCCGGGTTCAAACAGTTCTCCTGCCTCAGCCTCCCGAGAAGCTGGGACTACAGGCGCCCGCCACCACACCTGGCTAATTCTTTTGTATTTTTAGTAGAGACGGGGTTTCACCATGTTCACCAGGATGGTCTCGATCTCCTGACCTTGTGATCCGCCCGCCTCGGCCTCCCAAAGTGCTGGGATTACAGGCGTGAGCTGCCGCGCCCGGCCCCACTTTTCTTTTTTTTAATATTTCTATTGTGTTTTTTCTGTCACTGCTGTTTAGTAAATATACATATACCAATGTATAATCCTACCAATAATGATAGGGGGAAAACGGAGGAAATTTATATTATAGAGTGTCTACTCTTTTCCAGGCACTGCACCTGCATCCTTTCACATTTATTATTTCACTTAACTCCTGCACCTAAGCAGATGAGCAAAGATCAGAACCCACGCATTTTGTCTCTAAGTTGTGTCCTGTTTTCCCACAGCTTTACCAATATTGGATCTTACCTCTTTTAGTTCTTGTTTATTGGAGAGATTCAACATTTTCTCAAGTGATTGTTAACTGTTCATATTTACTTACAATCTATATCTTTTGTCCATTTATTATTAATAATAGATTTTAAACTGAACATACCTACTTTTCTCATAGACAGAAGGTATCATGTGTCAAAGCTTTACTATAATTTTTTTTGCTTTTATTTACTCCATTACAGGCTCTTGATGGAAATGTGTATGATCATCTCAAGGATTATTTAATAGCCTTCAGCCGGACTGAGCTAGAAACATGTCAAGCTGTGCAGAACACATTCCAGTTTTTATTAGAAAACTCCAGCAAGGTAAGTTACCTTTGGTGCAACGTGTAGTGTTATCCAACTTAGAAGCTAAAGTATTTCTGCATACAAAGAAAATGAAGGTACCAGTGATATTAGAAGAATGCATTAACAGACAAATTTCCTGGTAACAGCATTCCTTCTAACAAAGTTGGAGGAGATTCTGTTCTCCTTTGTGATGAGTTGGTGAAGATGGCACCAAGGGCAAAAAGAGAGGTGATGATACAAGGTAGCTTAGAACATTGGCCCATTGCCATGTGCATTGCCTTTCAGAAAGGTTTAAACGTTTTATATTCTGCTCAAAATTTAAATGCACTCTGCTCACATGGGGGAAACAACAGGTCATGTGTCAGTACAAAGAGTATTAAAAGAGCACAAAGGGAAAAGGAGCATTTTGTAATTGTTAAAAAAACAACAATGTCTTGGTTTGTTTGTTTGTTTTTCAAATTAAGCCCTATTATCTATATGCTGTAATTCTTTGATAGCAGTCTTTTCATTTAAAAGTGTTGAGATCCATCAAGTTTGCTGACATGTCACATTGTATGCAGAGAAAATAAATGTAATGACTTTTCTTCAAGATTCGATAGATTAAAATGTTGTGCAGTCATGAAACTATCCATTGGAAGATAAATTGTTCCTGTGGTTACTAAATGTTTTTTGTCTGACAAATTAAATGCACAATAAATGTTTCCTGACTAAAGGAATGCATTTTTTAAAAATATGCATTTCAAGGCCGGGCGCGGTGGCTCAAGCCTGTAATCCCAGCACTTTGGGAGGCCGAGACGGGTGGATCACGAGGTCAGGAGATCGAGACCATCCTGGCTAACACGGTGAAACCCCGTCTCTACTAAAAAAATACAAAAAAACTAGCCGGGTGATGTGGCAGGCGCCTGTAGTCCCAGTTACTCGGGAGGCTGAGGCAGGAGAATGGCGTAAACCCGGGAGGCGGAGCTTGCAGTGAGCTGAGATCCGGCCACTGCACTCCAGCCTGGGTGACAGAGCAAGACTCGTCTCAAAAAAAAAAAAAAAAAAAAAAAAGAAAAAAATATGCATTTCATAGCTGCTACTTTAAAAGATCCAGTTCAATTCTTTTTTTTTTTTTCTTTTTTTCTTTTTTTTTTTTTTGTCAGGGAGAGTGAGGACTGGCTAATACTTTTAGGAGAGGGACCAGGATATCCATTTTCACATGACAGTGTCCAAAGACAGGAAGGAAAAGCACAGACTCGTCATCCTGAATGCCTCTTGTGTATATATTCTCGTTTTCACTGTACCAGAGCTCTCAATTCTGTGTTTAGAAAAGTGTTAAAAATGCTAGGTTGATATGGAAATACAAAAATCACTAGCTTGGTGCTTTGAAGTCCTGTCATATATCTATTTTCTTATATTGTTACCCCCCAAAATCTAAGAAAAAAAGGAAAATGTAAAATGTTGATTGGAGAATCTATATAGTATGTATATAAGTATTTACTGTATAATTTGTTTGATTTTAATGCATATATATATGAATTTTTCAGAAAAGAATGTTGGGGGAAAAGTCTATGAAAAACATCTTATCTTTGTTCCTTCTATAAAGTGGTTGATTTTTGACTAGTGAACAATTTTGTTATTGTTGTTATTTTTAGTAGAGACAAGGTTTCACCATATTGGTCAGGCTGGTCTTGAAGTCCTGGCCTCAATTGGTCCACCTTCCTCGCCTCCCAAAGTGCTGGGATTACAGGCATGAACCACCATGCCCAGCCGTGATTAAATTTTTTATGTTTATTTGTCCATTTAGGTTTTCTGTTTCTTTTTCAGTATGTTTGGGTAACTTACATTTTCCTAGACCATTATCCATTTCATTAAAATGTCCAATTTTCCTAGACAATTGTCCATTTCATTTATCAGATTTGATGTCATAAACTTGTTTGCTTCTAGAATTGTCTCTGTTTTGTTTTTAATATTGTTTGTGCTGTCCGTCTTATTTTGATCAGACTCACCAGTCTATTTTATTAATCTTTGCCAAGAACCAGATAAAATGACCTTTATTGTGCTTCTCAGTGTTGTTTCTATTTCCTTAATTTTTGCCTTTATATTCATTATTTCTACTTTCTTACAGTTTATGTTATTGTTCTTTCTCAAACTTCTTTTTCTATTTAGATCCTATATTTTCAGCCTTTCTTGTTTTTAAGTAAATTTGTTTAAACCTTAAAAAAAAAAAAGTGCCTTTCTGCTTGAACTGCATTCTGTGATATGTAGGGCTTTTGTTATTATTTCTGGTTTTTTCTCCTTATTAACCCATGATTATTTAGAAATGAGTTTTGCAGTTTCCATTCAGTTGGAGTATGTGGTAGGGTGGTAGGGTGACATTTTTATTTCTAATTTTATTATAAATTGTATTTTTAATCCAATTACATTTATTCTAATTTTATCAGAGAGGTTATCTTCTAGCAAAATTCTTTGAAATGTTTTTTTCCAAGAATAAGTTGGACTGGATACACTACCCTTAGTTTATAAAACAGGAAACATAGTCATAACAGATAGCTAATATTTTACACACACTTAACAATTTAAGACTTTTAGCATGGGGTATATTTTGAATCCCATGAGGTTGCCATTACCATGTTCATTTTATATGGAGGAAATTGGACTCAGAAGTTTATGTGGCTTGGCCTGAGGTTACACACTCACACATAGTGCTTTCCATGCTCTTCTACTATATTCTCTTTAACTTGTATTATTTTAATAGAAAATGAATTAAGAATTTATGAACTAGTTTGGATACATAAAGAGATAAACTTTCATTTTCTGCATTCACTCATATGAGTATCTCACTCCCCAGAAATGAGAAATAAATGAGATGCTCTTACATTTAAATTGAAAGTGGTAGGAATAAAAATTTAATAAGAATAATGTGTCTGGGAGATGTGCCCTTTTGTTCTGACTTGTACTGGAGGAGGCCTACAAGTTTTATGCCATGTGCTTTTCTGTTATGAAGAGCTTGTTATGCTGCTCTTGCTATGCTGCTGAAAGCAACCTAAAGGGAAGTTTGACACTTTTTAGATTTTTTTATTTTATATCATTATTACCTTGTTCAAAATGTGACATATTCCCAAAGATATTTTGGTGGTAATTCATCCAACATACTGTAAATGTTAAAGTGCTTTCTATATTATTCATCCCCTAAATGGGAACAGATGGCCCTAGGAGCTTTTGTTAAACTTTAATTATTTATGAAGCTTACTTTTCTTCTTAATATTTTATGAAATGCTTTGCATATGTAACTGAAGCAGATGTTGTCATAGGTATTCTCTCTAGGATAGTAACTCCAAAGATAGCTCTACTGGCCTTTATAATCTGTTTGTGTGTGCTTGCTTTTTGTCTCGATAAGGAAACCAATTAATAACAAAGTTCATTTAAGAATTCAGAAAATAAATTTAAAAAAAGAATTCAGAAAATAACAATGTTATTCTACATTTATTTGAAATTAAATTGTCTGATGTTACTGTTCTTAATACCTTGAAGTCTAACCCAAAAAAAGTAGATAAAAGGAAGGAAAAAACTTCATGATCATTTCAACAGACACAGAAAAAGACTTGACAAAATTCAGTACTTTTTTGTGATAAGCACTCAGTAAACTAGAATAGAAGGGAACTTACATAACAGGATAGCATTTGTGAAAACCCCACAACCAATATCGTATTCAATAATGAAAGACTGAAAGTTTCCCCTGCTGGTTATCAGGAACAAGACAAGGATACCCATTTTCACCACTGCTATTAACCATTGTACTGGAAATCCTAGCCAGAGCAATTCAGTGAGAAAAAGAAATAAAAGGCATCCAAATTGAAAAAGAAGAATTAAAATTACCTGTCTTTGCAGATGACATGATTATATTTATAAACTCTCAGAGAATCCATTAAAAAAAAACTAATAGACTTAATACACTTAGCAACATATAAGATAAAAACACAAAAATCAGTTGCATCTCTATATTCCATCAATGAATGATCCAAAAAGAAAATTAAGAAAATAATTCCAACTACAATAATACTCAAAGAATAAACTATGTAGGAATAAATTTAACCAGAGGATTTAAAGATCTGTACATTGAAAACTATAAAACATTGCTGAAAGAAATAAGATATGAATGCATATAATAAATGTTCATGGATTGGGAGCTTTTATGTTGCTAATATTGTAATATTCCCCAAAATGATCTACAGATTCAATGTAGTCCCTATCAAAATTCCAATGGCCTTTTTTGCAGAAATGGAAAAGCTGGTCCTCAATTTTTTTTTTTTTTTTTAATTTGAGACAGGGTCTCACTGTGTCACCCAGGCTAGGCATGAGCTCAGCTCACTGCAACCTCCACCTCCCCTGTTCAAGCGATTCTCCTGCCTCAGCCTCCCAAGTAGCTAGAATTACAGGCATATGCCACCACGCCTGGCTAATTTTTTTGTATTTTTAGTCAAGATGGGGTTTCGTCGTGTTAGCCAGGCTGGTCTTGAACTCCTGATGTCAAGTGATCCGCCCGCTTTGGCCTGCCAAAGTGCTGGGATTACAGGCTTGAGCCACCGCACCCAGCCCAATCCTCGAATTAATATGGAACTACAAGGGACCATAAATAGTCTAAATAATATTGAAAAGGAAAAATAAAGTTGGAGGACTCACACGTCCCAATTTCATAACTTACTATAAAGTTACAGTAGTAAAGATAGTATGATATAGACATAAGTATAGACATATAGACCAATGAAATAGAATTGAGAGTTCAGAAATAAACCTGAACATCTATGGTGAATTGATTTGCAACAAAGGTGCCATGACTATTCAGTAGAGAAAGAATATTCTCTTCAGAAAAAGGTTTTGGGACCGCTGGATAGCCACATGCAAAAGAATGAAGTTCAGGCCAGGCGTGGTGGCTCACACCTGTAATCCCAACACTTTGAGAGGCCGAGGTGGGTGGATCATGAGATCAGGAGTTCCAGATCAGCCTGGCCAATATGGTGAAACCCCGTCTCTACTAAAAATACAAAAATTGGCTGGGCATGGTGGTGGGCACCTGTAGTCCCAGCTGCTTGGGAGGCTGAGGCAGGAGAATCACTTGAACCCAAAAGGTGGAGGTTGCAGTGGGCTGAGATCGTACCACTGCACTCCAGCCTGGGCGACAGAGCAAGACTCTGTTTCAAAAAAAAAAGAATGAAGTTCAATGAAATTGTGAACCCTTACCTCACAAAATTAACTCAAAATGGATCAATGATCTAACTTATAAGAGAAGACATAGAGGTAAATCTTTATGACCTTGATTTGGCAGTGTGTTCTCAGATTTGACATTGAAAGCACAAGTAACAAAGGAAAACATAGATAATTAGACTGTATCAAATTAAAAGCTTTTGTGCATCAAAGGATATTATTAAGAATGTGAAATCAACCCAAATGATGAGAGAAGATATTTGCACATCGCATATCTGATAAAAATTTCATATTGAGAATATACAAAGAACTCTTACAAGTCAACATCAGAGACAACCCAATTTAAAAGTGAACAAAGGAGGCTGGGCACAGTGGCTGATGCTTGTAATCCCAATACTTTGGAAGGCCAAGGTGGGGGGATTGCTTGAGGTAAGGAGTTCAAGAGCAGCCTAGGCAACATAGCAAGACCCTATCTCTACAAAAAAAATTTAAAAATTAGCCAGGCATGGTGGTGCATACCTGTTGTCCCCGCTACTCGGGAGGCCGAGGCGGAAGAATTACTTGAGCCCAGGCATTGGAGGCTACAGCAGGCTATGATCATGCTACTATACTCCAGCCTGGGCGACAGAGCGAGAGCTTGTCGCTTTAAAAAAAAACAAAAAACAAAAGTTGTGTACCAAAAGGTCAATGAAATGAAAAGCTAGTTTCTTAAAAAGATTAACAAAATTGATAAACCTTTTTTTCCCTTTAATTTTAATTTCAGGGGTACATGTGCAGGATGTGCAGATTACTAGGTAAACTTGTATCATGGAGGGTTTGGTACACATTATTTCATCACCCATATATTAAGCCTAGCACCCATTAGTTATTTTTCCTGATTCTCTCCCTCCTCCCACCCTCTACCCTCCACCCTCTGGTAGGCCCCAGTGTGTATTGTTCCCATGTATTCTCATAATTTAGCTCCCACTTATAAATGAGAACCTGTGGTATTTGCTTTTCTGTTCCTACATTAGTTTGCTAAGGATAATGGCCTCCATCTCCATTTATGTTCATGCAAAAGACATGATCTCATTCTTTTTTTATGGCTGCATAGTGTTCTGTGGTGTATATATACCACATTTTCTTTTCTTTTCTTTTCTCTTTTTTTTTTTGTTTTTTGCTTTTTGTTTTTGAGGCAGAGTCTTGCTCTGTCACCCAGGCTGGAGTGCAATGGCATGATCACCCAGGCTGGAGTGCAATGGCATGATCTTGGCTCAGTGCAACCTCCGCCTCCCGGGTTCAAGCGATTCTCCTGCCTCAGCCTCCCAAGTAGCTGGGATTATAGGCGTCCACCACTGCACCCAGCTAATTTTTGTATTTTTGTAGAGATGGGGTTTTGCCTTGTTGGCCAGGCTGGTTTCAAACTCCTGACCTCAGGTGATCCACCCACCTTGGCCAAGGTGCTGGGATTACAGGCATGAGCCACCACGCCCGGACATGTGCCACATTTTCTATATCCAGTCTATCGTTGGCGGGCATTTAGGTTTATTCCATGTCTCTGCTATTGTGAATGGTGCTGCAATGAACATAAGCAAGCATATGTCTTTATAACAGAACAATTTATATCCCTTTGGGGATATACTCAGTAATGGAATTGCTGGGTCACATGGTTTTTCTGTCTCTAGGTCTTTGAGGAATTGCCACCTTGTCTTCCACGAAGGTTGAACTAATTTACACTCCCACCAACAGTGCAAAACTGTTCCTTTTTCTCCACAACTTTACTTTGACAGCATCCTTTGTTTTTTAATTTTTTATTAATAGCCATTCTTATTGGTGTGAGATGGTATCTCATTGTGCTTTTGATTTGCATTTCTGTAATGATCAGTGATGTTGAGATTTTTTCATATGATTGCTGGCTGTATATATATCTTATTTTCAAAAGTGTCTGTTCATGTCCTTTGCCCACTTTTTCATGTCCTTTGCCCACTTTTTCATGTCCTTTCTTGTAAACTTATTTAAGTTCCTTATAGATGCTGGGTATTAGACCTTTGTCAGATGCTTAGTTTGGAAAAAAAAAAAAAAATTCCCATTCTGTAGGATGCGTTTTTACCCTGTTGATAGTTTATTTTGCTGTGCAGAAGCTCTTAAGTTTTATTAGATCCCATTTGTCAATTTTTACTTCTGCTGCAATTGCTTTTGGCATCTTCATCATGAAATCTTTGCCCATGCCTATATTCTGAATGGTATTGCCTAGGTTTTCCTCTAGGGTTTTTATAGTTTTGGGTTTTACATTTAAGTCTTTAGTCTATCTTGAGTTAACTTTTGTATGTGGTGTAAGGAAGGGATCCAGTTTCAATTTTCTGCATCTGGCTAGCCACTTATCCCAGCATCATTTATTAAATAGGGAATCCTTTCCCCATTGCTTTTTGTCAGGTTTGTTGAAGATTAGGTGGTTTTAGGGGTGCAGTCTTATTTCTGGGTTCTCTATTCTGTTTCATTGGTCTATGTGTCTGATCTTGTACTAGTGCCATGCTGTTTGGTTGCAATGGCCCTGTGGTATAGTTTGAAGTTGAGTAGTGTGATGCCTCTAGCTTTGTTCTTTTTGCTTAGGATTGCCTTGGCTATTCAGACTCTTTTTTGGTTTCATATGAATTTTAAAATAGTTTTTTCTAGTTCTGCAAAGAATGTCGATGGTAGTTTAATGGGAATAGCATTGAATCTATAAATTGCTTAGGGCAGGCTGGGCACCTGACTCACACCTGTAATCCCAGCACTTTGGGAGGCCAAGGTGGACAGATCACTTGAGGTCAGGAGTTCAAGATCAGCCTGGCCAACATGGTAAAACCCCATCTTTACTAAAAATACAAAAATTAGTCGGCACATGCCTGTAGTCCCAGCTACTCAGGAGGCTGAGGCAGGAGAATCACTTGAACCCAGGAAGTGCAGGTTGCAGCGAGCTGAGAGTGTGCCGCTGCACTCTAGCCTGGGCGACAGAGTGAGACTCCTTCTGAAATTAAATAAATAAATAAATAAGTAAATAAATAGCTTAGGGCAGTATGGCCATTTTTATGATATTGATTCTTCCTATCCATGAGCATAGAATGTTTTTTCATTTGTTTGTATCATCTCTAATTTATTTGAGCAGCAGTGATTTGTAGTTCTCCTTTTAGAGGTCCTTCACTTCCCTCGTTAGCGGTATTTCTAGGTTTTTGTTTTTTGGGTTTGTTTGTTTGTTTGTTTGTTTGTATGTCAGTTGTGAAAGGGAGTCCATTCGTGATTTGGCTCTCGGCTTGACTGTTGAAAATCAGCAAACCTTTAGCCAGACTAGTGAGGAAAAAAAGAGAGAATAACCAAATAAATAAAATCAGAAGTGAAAAAGGAGACATTACAACCAATACCATAGAAATTCAGAGGATCATTAGAGGCTACTATGAACAATACATGCCAATAAATTGGAAAACCCAGAAGAAATGGATAAATAGGGCTGGGTGCGATGGCTCACACATGTAATCACAGCACTTTAGGAGGCCAAGGTGGGTGGATCACTTGAGGCCAGGAGTTTGAGATCAGCCTGGCCAACATGGAAAAAACCTGTCTCTACTATACAAAAATTATCCGAGTGTAGTGGCACATGCCTGAAATCACAGCTGCTCAGGAGGCTGAGGTGTGAGAATCATTTGATCCAGGAAGGCAGAGGTTGCAGTGAGCCAAGATTGCACTACTGCACTTTATCCTGGGCGACAGACCGAGACTCTATCTCAAAAAAAAAAAAAAGGATAAATTCCTAGATGCATGCAACCTACCAATGTGGTTTGGATTTGTGTCCCTACCCAAATCTCATCAAATTATAATAATCCCCAATGTTGGAGGGGGGGCCAGTGGGAGGTAATTGGATCACAGGGGTGGACTTCTGCCTTGCTGTTCTCTTGGTAGTGAGTGAGTCCTCACGAGATCTGGTTGTTTAAAAGTGTGTAGCACCTCCCCCTTCTCTCTTTTCCTCCTGCTCCTGCCATGTAAGACTAAGCTGCTTCCCTTTTGCCTTCTGCCATAATTGTAAGTTTCCAGAAGCCTCCGCAGCCATGCTTCCTGTACAGCCTGCAGAACCATGGGTCAATTAAGCTGCATTTCTTTATAAATTACCCAGTCTCAGGTAGTCCATTATAGCATTGTGAGAATGGACACCTACCAAGATCGAGCCATGAAGAAATTCAAAACCTGAAGAGACGAAAAAACAAGTAACAAAATCAAAGCTGTAATAGAAAGTCTCTGAGCAAGGAAAAGCCTGGGACTGGGTGGCTTTGTGGTGAAATTTTACCAAATATTTAAAGAACAACTAATACCAATTTTACTCCAACAATTCCAAAAAATAGAGGAGGAGGGAATACTTCCCATCTCATTCTCTGAGGCCAGCATTACCCTGATACCAACATCAGACAAAGACACATCAAAAAATAAAAACAAGCCAGTATCCCTGATGAACATTAATGCAAAAATCCTCAATAAAATACTAGCAAACTGAATTCAACAACGCATTAAAAAGATTATTCATCATGACCAAGTGGAATGTATCCCAAGAATGCAAGGATGGTTCAACATACACACATCACTCTGCATGATACATCGTATCAACAGAATGAAGGGCAAAAACTGTATGATCATTTCATTTGATGCTGAAAAAGCATTTGATAAAATTTAACATTCCCTTATGATAAAACCCTTCAATAAGCTGGGTGTAGAGGGAACGTATCTCAACACAATAAAAGCCATGTATAACAGACCCACGATGAGTATCATACTGAATGGAGAAAAACTGAATGCCTTTCCTCTAAGATCTGGAACATGACAAGGATGCCCACTTTTACCACTGTTGTTCAACATAATACTAGAAGTCCTAGCTACGGCAGTCAGATGAAAGAAAGAAAGAGCATCCAAAGTGGAAAGAAAGAAGTCAAATTATTATTCTTTGCAGATGATATAGGCTTATATTTTGAAAAACCTGAAGACTCCACCAAAATATTCAAACTGATAAACACCTTTAGTAAAGTTGCAGGATACAAAATCAACATTCAAAAATCAGTAGCATTTCTATATGCCAGCAGCAAGATTCTGAAAAATAAATCAAGAAAGTAATGTCATTTACAATAGCTACAAATACATTAAAATACATAGGAATTAACCAAAGAAGTGAAAGATCTCTTACAATGACAGAAATTAGGAGGTTGAGACAGGAGAATCACTTGAATTCAAGAGATGGAGGTTGCAGTGAGCCGGGATCATGCCACTGCACTCCAGCCTAGGCAACAAAAGTGAAACAAAACTCCGTCAAAAAAAAAAAAAAAGGAAGGAAGGAAGGAAGGGGGTGGGGGAGGGAGGGAGGGAAGGAAGGAAGGAAGGAATAAATTGAAGAGGACACAAACAAATGGAAAGCTATTCCATGTTGTTGGATTGGGAGAATCAATATTCTTAAAATGTCTATACTGCCCAAAGCAATCTACAGATACAATGCAGTCTCTATCAAAATACCAGTGACAGGCCGGGCGCGGTGGCTCAAGCCTGTAATCCCAGCACTTTGGGAGGCCGAGACGGGCGGATCACGAGGTCAGGAGATCGAGACCATCCTGGCTAACACGGTGAAACCCCGTCTCTACTAAAAATACAAAAAACTAGCCGGGCGAGGTGGCGGGCGTCTGTAGTCCCAGCTACTAGGGAGGCTGAGGCCGGAGAATGGCGTGAACCTGGGAGGGTGGAGCTTGCAGTGAGCTGAGATCCGGCCATTGCACTCCAGCCTGGGCGACAGAGCGAGACTCCATCTCAAAAAAAAAAAAAAACAAAATACCAGTGACATTCTTCATGGAAATAGAAAAAAAATCCTAAAATTTTTATAGAACCACAAAAGACCCAGAATAACCAAAGCTTTCCAGCTATCCTGAACAAAAAGAACAAAACTGAAGGAATCCTATTGTGTGACTTCTAATTATACTACAAAGCTATAGTAACCAAAACAGCATGGTACTGGCATAAAAGCAAATATCAGTGGAACAGAATAGAGAACCCAGAGTCAAATCCACCCATCTGCAGTGAACTCATTTTTGACAAAGTTGCCAAGAACATACATTGGAGAAAGGACAATCGCTTTAATAAATGATGCTGGAGAAACTGGATATTTATATTCATATGCAGAAGAATTAAGACCCCTATCTCTTGCCATATACAAAAATTAAAGTGGATTAAAGACTTAAATCTAAGACCTCAAACTATGAAACTACTAAAAGAAAACATTAGGAAACTCTCTAAGACATAGGACTAGGTAAAGATTTCTTGAGTAATACCCTGCAAACACAGGCAACCAAAGCAAAAATGGACAAGTGGGATCATATCAAGTTAAAAAGTTTCTGCACAGCAAAGGAAACAATCAACAAAGTGAAGCAACAACCCACAGAATGGGAGGAAATATTTGCAAAATATCCATCTAACAAAGGATTAATAATGAGAATATATAAGGAGCTCAAATAACTCTATAGGAAAAAAAATTTAATAATCTGATTTAAAAATAGGCAAAAGATCTAAATAGACATTTCTCAAAAAAGACATATAAATAGCAGACAGGGCAAGGTGCAATGGCTCACGCCTGTAATCCCACACTGTGGGACGCCAAGGTGGGCAGATCACTTGAGCCCAGGAATTAGAGACCAGCCTGGATAACATGGTGAAACCCCATCTCTACAAAAAATACAAAACTATAGCAGGGCATGTGGCATATGTCTGTAGGAGGCTGATGTGGGGGGATCTCTTCAGCCAGGGACGCAGAAGGTGCAGTGAGCTGAGATTGCACCACTGCACTCTAGCCTGGGTGAGACCCTGTCTCAAAAAATAATAAAAATAAATGGCAGATAGGCATATGAAAAGGTACTCAACATCATTGATCATCAGAGAAATGCAAATCAAAACTACAGTAAGATAGTATATCACCCTAGTTCAAGTGGCTTTTATCCAAAGGACAGGCAGTAACACAGACGCTGGTGAGGATTTGGAGAAAAGGGAGCCCTTGTAAACTGTTGCTGGGAATGTAAATTAGTACAACCACTATGGAAAACAGTTTGGCAGTTCCTCAACAACTAAAAATAGAACTTCCGTATGATTCAACAATCTCACTGCTAGGTGTACACCCAAAAGAAAGGAAATCAATATATCAAAGAGATATCTGCACTCTCATGTTGATTGCAGCACTATTCACAATAGCCAAGATTTGGAAGCAACCTAAGTGTCCATTAACAGATGAACAGATAAAGAAAACTTGGTATATATACACAATGGAGTATTATTCAGCCATGAAAAAGAATGAGATCCTGTCATTTACAACAACATAGATAAAACTGGAGGTCATTATGTTAAGTGAAACAAACTAGGCACAGAAAGACAAATTTTCACATGTTCTCACTTATTTGTGAAAGTTAAAAAAGTAAAACAAATTGAACTCATGGAGATAAAGAGTAGAAGGATGTTTACCAGAGTCTGGGAAGGGTAGTCAGGTGTTGGGGGAGCCAGGATGGTTAATGGGTACAAAAAATATAGTTAGATAGAATGAATAAGATCTAGTATTCGATGACACAATAAGGTGACCACATCAACAATAGTTTATTATACATTTAAAAATAACAAAACCGGCTGGGCACAGTGGCTCACGCCTGTAATCCCAGCACTTTGGGAGGCCAAGTTGGGTGGATAATGAGGTCAGGAGATCGAGACCATCCTGGCTAACACGGTGAAACCCCATCTCTACTAGAAATACAAAAAATTAGCCAGGCACAGTGGCAGACACCCGTAGTCCCAGCTACTCGGGAGGCTGAGGCAGGAGAATGGCATGAACCCAGGAGGCGGAGCTTGCAGTGAACCAAGATCACACCACTGCACTCCAGCCTGGGAGACAGAGTGAGACTCCATCTCAAAAAAAAAAAAACAAAAAGACATGATTATTTCAATAGATGTAGAAAAGGGCTTCAACAAAATTCAACAGCCCTTCATGCTAAAAACTCTCAATAAACTAGATATTGATGGAACATATCTCAAAATAATAAGAGCTATTTATGACAGACTCACAGCCAATATTATACTGAATGGGCAAAAACTGGAAGCATTCCCTTTGAAAACTGGCACAAGACAAGGATGCCCACTCTCACCACTTGTATTCAACATAGTGTTGGAAGTTCTGGCTAGGGCAATCAGGCAAGAGAAAGAAATAAAGGGTAGTCAGTTAAGAAAAGAGGAAGTCAAATTGTGTCTGTTTGCAGATTACATGATTATATATTTAGAAAAGTCCATTGTCTCAGCCCAAAATCTCCTTAAGCTGGTAAGCAACTTCAGCAAAGTCTCAGAATCCAAAATTAATGTGCAGAAATCACAGGCATTCCACCAATAACAGACAGACAGCCAAATCATAAGTGAACTCCCATTCACAATTACTACAAAGCGAATAAAATACCTAGGAATCCAACTTACAAGGGATGTGAAGGACCTCTTCAAGAACTATAGACCAGTGCTAACGAAATAAAAGAGGACACAAACAAATGGAATCAATATGGTGAAAATGGCCATACTGCCCAAGGTAATTTATGGATTCATTGCTATCCCCATCAAGCTACCACTGACTTTTTCACAGAATTGGAAAAAAACTACTTTAAAGTTCATATGGAACCAAAAAAGAGCCTGCATAGCCAAGATAATCCTAAGCAAAAAGAACAAAGCTGGAGGCATCGTGCTACCTGACTTCAAACTATACTACAAGGCTACAGTAACCAAAACAGCATGGTACTGTTACCAAAACAGATATGTAGACCAGTGGAACAGAAGAAAGGCCTCAGAAATAACACCACACACCTACAACCATCTGACCTTTGATAAACCTGACAAAAACAAGCAATGGAGAAAGGATTCTTTATTTAATAAATGGTGCTGGGAAAACTGGCTAGCTATTTGCAGAAAGCTTAAATTGGATCCCTTCCTTATACCTTATACAAAAATTAACTCAAGATGGATTAAAGACTTAAATCTAAGACCTAACACAATAAAAAACCCTAGAAGAAAACCTAGGCAATACCCTTCAGGACATAGGCATGGGCAAAGACTTCATGACTAAAACACCAAAAGCAATGGCAACAAAAGCCAAAATAGACAAATAGGATCTAATTAAACTAAAGAGCTTCTGCATAGCAAAAGAAACTTATCATCAGAGTGAACAGGCAACCTACTGAATGGGAGAAAATCTTTCCAATCTACCCATCTGACAAACGGCTAGTATCTAGAATCTACAAAGAACTTAAATTTTCACGAAAAAAACAACCCCATTAAAAAGTGGGCAAAGGATATGAACAGACACTTCTTAAAAGAAGACATTTATGCAGCCAACAGACATATGAAAAAATGCTCATCATCACTGATCGTCAGTGAAATGCAAATCAAAACCACAATGAGATACTATCTCACAACAGAATGGCAATCATTAAAAAGTCAGGAAACAACAGATGCTGGAGAGGATGTGGAGAAATAGGAATGCTTTTACACTGTTGGTGGGAGCGTAAATTAGTTCAACCATTGTGGAAGACAGTGTGGCAACTCCTCAAGGATCTAGAACTAGAAATACCGTTTGACCCAGCAATCCCATTACTGGGTATATACCCAAAGAATTATAAATCATTCTACTGTAAAGACACATGCACACATATGTTTATGGCAGCACTATTCACAATAGCAAAGACTTGGAACCAACCCAAATGTCCATCAGTGATAGAGTGGATTAAGAAAATGTGGCACATATACACCATGGAATACTATGCAGCCATTAAAAAGGGTGAGTTCAAGTCCTCTGCAGGGACATGGATGAAGCTGGAAACCATCATTCTAAGCAAACTATCACAAGGACAGAAAACCAAACACTGCATGTTCTCACTCATAGGTGGGAGCCAAACAATGAGAACACATGGACACAGGGTAGGGGACATCACACACTGGGGCCTGTTGGGGTGGGGGGCTAGGGGAGGGATAGCATTAGGAGAAATTCCTAATGTAAATGATGAGTTGATGGGTGCAGCAAACCAACGTGGCACATGTATACCTATGTAACAAACCTGTACGTTGTGCACATGTACCCTAGAACTTAAAGTATAATAAAAATTAAAAAGTATAATTGGATTGTTTGTAATACAAAGGATAAATGCTTGAGGTGGTGGATACCCCCATTTACCTTGATATGATTATTATACGTTGTAGTCCTGTATCAAAATATCTTATGTACCCCATAAATATAAATACCTACTATATACCCACAAAAATTAAAAATTAAAACTTTTTGAAAAAAAGGAGAATGGGACACAAACAGGCACAGGGAGAAGATCACATGAAGATACCAGAAGAAAATGGCCAACTACAAGCTGACAATAATTACCCTCAGAAGAAATCAAACTGTCAACACTTGATCTTGGACTTCTACAAAGCCACTTTTGCCAAATGAAGTAACATTCACAGGTTTTGGGAATTAGGACATGAACATATCTTTTGAGACGCTACCATTCAGCCTACTACAGCTGTTTGTAAAAAGAAGCAAGCTTCCTGATGGAAGTAAATGTTACCTTCTCAAGAAAATAAATAAATAAACAAGACAAAAAGCACCCATTCCAATGTATAGGAAATACTGGAAACAGAATACTACAAGGATGTAATAAAAATTACATCTTTGTCATTTTTTTCCCAGACTGCAGGAAACTCTACAGAACAAAAACCTAGTTTCTTCAACAATTAAATTGCAAGAGGGAGAAAAGCAGAGATAGATGAAGAAACGTGTATAGGAAAGGAAACCTAAACAGCATCGTGCAGTTGCACTGTGGGGGCTATATTTGTATCCTGATTTGAAAAACTTTTTTGTAATAAAGGAAACAATCAGGGAAATTTGAGAACTTGTTGCTTTATAAGTACTTACTGTAAATTGTAATGTGGATATATTTTCTTAAAAGAATCCTTATCTTTTAGATGTACTGAAATATTTATAAATTAAATGATATGTCTGGAACTTGTTTCAATATAATTAGGAGTAGAAGAGGTAGATGGGCTTAAAGATGAAAGAATATTGGTCATAAGGGGATGTTTTGGAAACGGGGTGATGAAGACATGAGGATACATTCTACTGTTGTCTTTACTTACATGTGTATTTGAAATTTTCCGTAACAAAGAGTTTAAAATTTTAAAAGGTTGAAACCTCCTCCTCAAGAGAAACAAAACAAAAAGATTAATAGTGCTTGAGGACAGGTTTGGCAGCTAGAGAGGTGATCCTCTTAACTTTTCTGCATGGTGATTAGAGAGGCTCTGAGGGCTGTGTAATGAGCTTTCACAGCTATTCTAGCTTAAAGCTGGAATCCAAGAAGAGAACAAAGTACATTTCTCTTTGAGAATATGTTTATTCAGCCAGCCTTCCCAGACCATATTCTAACAACTCCTCACCTCATCTCACCCCATCATCAGCCTGGATTAAATATCACCTTGTTCTCTTCCCATACCCTCTACACACTCCGTGGTGTATTTTAATTATGTAGTGTGTTTGGTTCACCCAGTTTCCATATTATAAATTCTTTGAAGATACTAACCTTGTTTGTTCGTCTTATTCATCTATATATCCCCCTCATCCCTGGGTTTCATGTTGGACCTGGTAAACTCTCTCAATAAATGGTTGGTAGAGTGAGGGGGTGGGAAGCAATAGAGAACTGAGATTGCACTGGTAAACAAAATGCAATATACACCTACTATTTTTTGTATCTCCTCAATTATCCCTTTTCCCAGGACTACTAAATTAGAGCTACAGAGTTACTTTGAACTTTTTTTTTCTTCTTCTGCCCATCTTCTAGCAGAGGTGCTAATGGGCTATAATATACTGCAAATGAAAGATAAGTAAGGGGTAAGCAATGTGTTAGCAAAATAGAAAGTGGGGTGCCCCATCAGATGCTGATTTCCACTCTTTCCCAAGGTATGTAAATACAATGAATTTTTTTCAGATGGCTGCCTTTCTGTGCTATTTGTTCTTCTGCTTTCTGTGTATCAGAATTCTTCTTTTATAGAAATTCCAGGCTAGGCGCAGTGGCTCACGCCTGTAATCCCAGCACTTTGGGAGGCCGAAGCGGGCGGATCACGAGGTCAGGAGATCAAGACCACACTGGCTAACATGGTGAAATCCCGTCTCTACTAAAAAAGTACAAAAAAATTAGCAGGGCACAGTGGCAGGCGCCTGTAGTCCCAGCTACTCGGGAGGCTGAGGGAGGAGAATGGCATGAACCTGGGAGGCAGAGCTTGTGGTGAGCTGAGGTTGCGCCACTGTACTCCAGCCCAGGCAACAGAGCAAGACGCCATCTCAAAAAAAAAAGAGAGAAAAAAGAAATTCCTTTCTAGCCTGTCTTCTTGGTATGCTGTAAGATGGTAATTAGTGTGTAACCTCCTCAAGAAGGTGCTGAGAAATACTCTTACAAACACTATTTGGTGCTGTGGATAGGATTATCTGGCAGTTTCCTAGTGGATGGCAATGGCCATGAAACAGACTTTAAGAGGCCCATAAAATTTTAGAGCTGGGAGAGGTGGAAAAGACCAATGTGCTTCCTTATGTGCACCCTGTTCTGTATTACACAGAATAGATTTTTGTGTAAAAACTATCTTCTTGCCTTCTTAAGGTTTTGTATATTGTCCAGTTCCCAAATCTGATCTAGTTTCTAAACTATCACTTTCCAAATTTATATTTGAGAAAATAGGACAGATAAATAATAACCATTGTCTAAAATGAAAAATAAAATGTGTAACATCATTTCTTTCTTACCACAGTGTTGGATGATTTCTCATTTGTATAGAAAACAGCAGAATAAATCTTAAACTTAATAATGTAATTGGACATTTTAACCTCATTAAAGACCTAAAGATATTTTATTTTCTCTTTAGGTGGTACGGGACTACAATCTTCAACTGTTTTTGCAAGAGAATGCTGTATTTCACAAACCCCAGCCCTTCCAGTTCCAGCCTTGTGACAGTGATACTGTAAGGGAATTACAGATTTTCATTTCATATGTTGTTCAGTTGCGTTTGTGCTCAAGTAACAGTTATCCTTGGTGTAGACAGACGGAAAAAACTGAGTGTATCTCATCAATTTTATAACAAAACTGTAAGGATGCAGAATAATGACGACTTTTTTTTCTGAATTGTGGCCAAGAAACTCAGTGTCTTCATGCCAACAGCCTTCTACCAAATGAGGTTGTTATAAGACAAGTTTCTGAAACCTGAAAACATCTGAGGGAAGAAGAAAAATATTCAATACGTTTACTCAAATGTAAATTATATTTTCCCTGAAACTCTCTTTTTTTTTTTTTTTTTTTTTAAGACAGAGTTTTGCTCTGTCACCCAGGCTGGAGTGCTGTTTTCAATCTCGGCTCACTGCAAGCTCTGCCTCCCGGGTTCACGCCATTCTCCTGCCTCAGCCTCCCCAGTAGCTGGGATTACAGGCGCCCACCAACAGGCCCGGTTAATGTTTTGTGTTTTTAGTAGAGACAGGGTTTCACCATGTTAGCCAGGATGGTCTCAATCTCCCGACCTCGTGATCCGCCCGCCTTGGCCTCCCAAAGTGCTGGGATTACAGGCGTGAGCCACTGCGTCCGGCCTCCCTGAAACTCTTTATGTTGTACCCCTCCAAAGAAATCAGTGGTTAAATTTTAACCAGAATAGGCCGGGCACTGTGGCTCACGCCTGTAATCCCAGCCCTCTGGGAGGCCGAGGCAGGTGGATCTCCTGAGGTCAGGAGTTCAAGACCAGCCTGGCCAACATGACGAAACCCTATCTCTACTAAAAATACAAAAATTAGCTGGTCGTGGTGGTGGGCACCTGTAATCCCAGCTACTTGGGAGGCTAAAGCAGGAGAATCACTTGAACCTGGGAGGCGGAGGTTACAGTGAGCCGACCCCACCACTACATTCCAGCCTGGATGACAGAGTGAGATTCCATCTCAAAAAAAAAAAAAATGTAACCAGAATAGAATTAATAAATGGAATAATGAACGTGTGTATGAAATATTTTGGTTGGTCTTATAAAAGATTATAGGCCTTTTATAATTTCTTTCAGATTTCTTAGAATATTAAACCTCAAATTAGCAATTTCTTTTAATGCCTCTACATCGCTGCCATTTTTTTTTATTGTAGCAGAATACACATAACACAAAAATTACCATTTTAACCATAGTTAAAGTGTAAGATTTATTCACTGTCACTACATTTCCAATGCTGTGCACTGTCATCACTTTGTAGTTCCACATTTCATCACTTTAAAAAGAAATCCTGACCCCATTAAGCAGGCACTCTCCCTATGCCCCTCACCTCAGCCTGTGACATCATTAATCTACTTTCTGTCTGTAGATTCTAACTGGCAATTTTTGTTTTTATTTTCACTTATTTATTATTATTATTTATTTATTTATTTATTATTATTTTTAATAAAATAATATTTTATTATTTATTTCTGAATTGTGGCCAAGAAACTCAGTGTCTTCATGCTAACAGCCTTCTACCAAATGAGGTTAAGTTATAAGACAAGTTTCTGAAACCTGAAAACAGCTGAGGGAAGAAGAAAAATATTCAATACGTTTACTGTCTCACTGTCACCAGGGCTGGAGTGCAGTAGTGTGATCTCAGCTCACTGCAACCTCCCTCTCCTGGGCTCAAGTGATCCTCCCACGTCAGCCTCCCGATTAGCTGGGACCACAGGCAGACACCACTATGCCTGGCTATTTTCTTTGTATTTTCAATAGAGATGGGGGGGTCTCACCATGTTGCCCAGGCTGGTCTCAAACTCCTGAGTTCAAGTGACCCACCCACTTTAGTCTCCCAAAGTGCTGGGATTACGGGTGTGAGCCACAATGCCCGGCCCCAGTTGGCAGTTGTTTAAAAGCATACAGTAATCGTCCTTGAGTTTATGGGAAATGTTTGCCATTATTTAAATTTTTAAAAAAGAACAAAAATGCTAATTTGGTAACATAGAAATGAAATTTAACTTCTGCAAAATGAGAAGGCACATGTTGGCATTATTAGCACATTCTTTCAATGTAGGCAAGCCAAAAGGAAAGTCAGATTATATTCATAAAGTATTTTGATAAATTTAGAACCAGAACCAGGGGAGTTTGTGATATAGTTCCAGAGTTTAATGGTATCAGTTTAATAGAAACATATTTGCCAGAGGTATCTTCATTACTTTTCTTACACTTTAAGTAGCTCTGTTAGCAGCTATATAAAGAAATGTAGGAAATCAGCATTTCCCTCTATATTACGTTTGCCCTTTGTCGTAGTGCTTTTTTTAAATAAAATCAGCTTTTGCCAATGACTTATTCACATTCTCCTGGGATTTGATTTCTTTGAAGCCTGGGAGGGATGAAGCAGAGCATTAGAAGATACAGGGTAGAGACAAGTTTGTCAAGCTTGACTTAAAATTATGACTAATTTGATGTTATTTTATCACTGCTATTTTCCACAGAAAAATAACAGTGACTCTCATCTCACTTTTTCCCAGCCCAACTACAGCCCTAAATCCTTTGTTTCTAAACACTGTGCTAAATGTTCTTAGGTGTTGTGTCCTTGTTTGCTTTACATTTCTAACTCTATGCTATGTTTTTTGTCCTTGTGCAATCTTTACTGGGCAGAGTTTAAAAGCCGCCCAACTGGTGGATATTGAGCTCTCCCCTGTCAGTGCTCTGAGAATGACCATAGCTGAGGTATATGGGGTGTGGGTCAAGGGCGGGAGGGATGGGATGTGTGGGTTTGCATGTTAATGAAGGGTGGGACCTGGTGTTGGGATGAAAGTTATGTATATACATATATAAGAGGCTCCTAATGCACCAACTGTGTTTTCTCTTATAAATTAAGAATTTCCTTCCCTGTTTATAGTGAAGAAATTGAGCTTCTCATTTTTCATCTTGTGTGAAGCACCTTAATGTGCTGGAGAGAACCTTACAGTTAATCTTGTCTTTATTAAAGGGGAAACTGTTGCCTAATAAGGCAGACTTGTCCAGAGTCATATGGTAAATTAATGACATGTTACTATTGTGATTGCAATAGTAATGTTATTTCTGCTCTGCTATTCTGTCTTCTAAGAAGAAATGTGCAGGACTTGGGAAGCAATTCGTTTTTTCATAATGGAAAAAGATAAATGCCTATGATTTGTAAAAATCATTCCATACCTTCAATCATTTAAAAAGCCTTTCTTTTTTTTTTTAAGACAGGGTCTTCTTACTCTGTCTCCCAGGCCAAAGTGCAGTGGCATAATCACGGCTCACTGCAGCCTCAACCTCCTTGGCTCAAGCAGTCCTCCCACCTCAGCTTCCCAAGTAACTGGGACTACAGCTAATTTTTATTTTATTTTTATTTTTAGTAGAGAGGGGATGTCACCATGTTGCTTAGGCTGTCCTTGAACTTCTGGGCTCAAAAGATCCTCCTGCCTCAGCCAGACATTTATTATTGTCTGGCTCTGATTATAATCATCCTAGTGGATATGAAATAGTATCTTGTGGTTCTGGTTTGCATTTCCCTAATGACTAATGATGTTGAGTATCTTCATGAGTGTATTAGCCACTCATATATCTTCTTTGGTAAAATGTCTATTCAAACCTTGTTTCTATTTTTTACTGGATTGTGTCTACTTGTTATGGATTAGATCTTGAAGATGAATTGCAGTTTACTATGCAAAGAGGGAGAAACAACATGCCAGGAAGCGAAAACAAAAATTGAAAAGAATAAAAATAATAGGTGACATTCATTGAACATTTATTTCATGCTAGACATTTTTCTAATGGCATTACCTGTATTAATTTATCTCACAACAACTCTATATTGTAGGTGCTATTTTTAATCCTTCTTTTACAGTTGAGGAAACTAAAGTTAAGAAATCTGGCTGGGTGCAGAGGCTCACGCCTGTAATCCCAACACTTTGGGAGGCCAAAGTGGGTGCATTGCTTGAGCCCAGGAGTTTGAGACTCGGGCAACATGGCAAAACCCTGTCTCTAAAAAAAAAAAAAAATACAGAAAACTAGCTGGGCATGGTAGCACACACCTGTAGTCCCAGCTACTCAGGAAGCTGAAGTGGGAGGATCACTTGAGCCCGGGAGGTGGAGGTTGCAATGAGCCGTGATCATGCCACTGCACTCCATCCTGGATGACAGAGCAAGACCCTGTCTAAAAAAAAAAAAAAAAAAAAAATCGAAAGAAAGAAAAGCAATTTGCTTTGCTCAAGGTCACTCAGCTAATAAGCATTAGAGCCAGAAAAGTTTGAAAGTACATAACTGTACCTGAAATAGCAAGTAGACTTGGTGATGAAAGTGGGATGCAACCAGGTGTTATTTTTGAGTTTTATATATGATGGTAAATGGAGAACTATGTATTCAGGTAAGATAGTAATAGGATGAGACCCATTGCAGGGGCAGGACAGTATTGTTCTTTTATTTTGAATTTTATAGTTTGAGTTAGGAATTTTGAACTGCTTGTGTGTTTAAAACATTTATTTTTCATTTACTAAGCACTTACATATACTTTGCATATGCCTTTGCCTTACAGACAAGAGAATTCAGCAAATGTTTTATCTAAATTTACATAAGATATAGTTAGGAAAGTTATAGGACTTTTAAAAGTTACCACTGTGATAAAATGTAACTCTTATTTTCTTCTGATTTTCATAAACTGTCTTAAAATTTTTTTAACTTTTTAATATAACCCCTTTCAAACTAAACTGTTTTCCCTACAAAAGTCCAAGGCACCCAGTTGAATATGTATAGTTACAGTATTATTATGGTAATTTAATTTTAGGGCTTTTTTGGGTAGAATTTTAGTATTAACCAAAAGATGACTACAAGTAACAGTGACCAATGGCAAGCTTTGTCTTATGTAGTAACTTAATAGCTGTCTCATGGTTAATACTGAAGGATTTTCTTATCTATATTTCCATAAGAGAGTTACTGATTTATAAAGTGTTCTTTCTTTATATCTTCAATTAGCATTTCTCAGATGATACCAGAAAGTCAGAGCTCTTTCTAGAAAAAGTAAAATACATCTTTTTTTGCTGAAATGACTTTTTAATGCAGAATTATTCTGAGGAGGATTTGGAATGTGCCTTTAAATCTTCCTCTCTATAATAAGGATATTCTGTTAGAGAGAACTGACAAACACATTTATTAGGATCTCAATGTTAAAGTCATTCAGCTGACACATGGATCACACTGGGGTTAGTGATTCATACAGGTGGTGTACAATGGAGAAAACATGAGTTTGGGTGTCTCAACTAGCAGTTTATTTACATATATTTCACTTTTGTGATTCAGCTTCCTCATGTGTAAAATAACAACAGTTGTCCCTTGGTATCCATGGGGGATTGATTCTAGGAACCTCTTCGTGTACCAAAATTCACAGACGTTCAAGTCTGCTATATAAGATGATGTAATATTTGCATATAACCTATGCACATCCTTCATATACTGTAAATCATCACTAGATTATAATCCCTAATACAAAATACTCTGCTAATAATGGTCCTATTACATTGTCTAGGGAATAAGACAAGGAAAAAAGTCTGTACATGTTCAGTACAAACACAACTATCCTTTTTTTTTTTGTTCTTTTTAAAAAATATTTTTGATCCACAGTTGGTTGAATCCACAGATACAGAACTCACAGATATGGAAGAACAACTATACCTTATTTGTTTGAAAATTAAATAAGATACTAAGCATTTGACTAAATCTCTGGCATATTGAGTCAGAATAGATGTTGACTGACTTCAGCATTCTTTGGTTTTGTTTTTTTTTTCTTTTTTTGTTTTTTTTAGTATTTTCCCCCTAATTGCTACAGGAAATACCAAATATCAAACGTAGAAGACATTACAAATCTTGAAATACTTGCAATACTTTTGCAGTCATGATCCCTAGCTCTCAACTCCCTCATTGGATTGATCACTGAGAGTCCCTTGGGACTTTTGTTCTCCTACTTATTCCACAAAGGGGATCTCATCAACGTCCTTCTTGGCAGTTTGTACATCTGAAAGGCAATCTGTAATTTTAAGTACATGACTTATACTTTTTAACACCTCTGCCCTACATACATCTCAGTGACCCATCCCTTCATTACCAGAACTAGTGATGAGTGCCATTAGGGGCATTTGCTCACATCCTGTGAAAAAGGACAAAGTGAAGCTGGGATGGGAAATAATGTGGGAAACATGCATGTCCACAAAACTTGGGTAAGTATGATCTATACAGGCAGGAAAAACAAGGAAACTTTCTCAAGTTTCCCAGTCGAGATGAGAATACCCTTTCCCCTTTACCTTCCTTGAACTGCAAATAACAAGATCTTCACAGATAATGATAGTAAAAAGCTGACACTAAATTTCTGATGTATGATCTTTCCCTGTTATTCTAGATGCTATTTCTGATATTTAATTCTGCCTTCTATAGATGAGCAATTATAGTAAGTAAAATGTCCACTTGCTATAGTTGAGGATTTTTACACATTAAAGTTTTACGTAAGGGGAGTGATTTATGCATCTATTAAAAATAAATATTTGGCAAAAATTTCCCTTGTCTATAAAAGACTACATGGGGTTAATATACTGTGCAGGAAATGTACCTGAAAATTCTCTATGTTATGGGTGGCTCTTTCTGCTTGTAGAAATTTTGTATTGCATATAGCATTGTCTCATAAACATGAAAAAGGCTGTGATAGGATTTGTGGGAAATCCTCCTGTTGAGTAAACAGGTACCATCCTCTTACAGATAATGCTTGGCACAGTATCCAAAAATGAGAGGCTTTGACTAAAGACATGAGTGTTGCATTTTAGAATTAGCAATACTGACAGTTAAGTGTTCACAGTGGTTGTCCTAATTTCTTCAGCGTTTCACAAAAGGCTTTTTGTAAAAAGTCCACCATCTATATGATAGGCCCTCTACTGGTTTAGTCACCTTTCTTCCTGATCTGGTTCCTTGTCTAACCATCCAGAGTAACTAGATCTTTGCATAGATGCATTAGTTATGTGCTGACACATAGGAGCCTGGAAGTTCCCCTGTCTAGCTTGTGATTATAGTTCTTAAAGCAAAATCTCTGTAAGAGCTACCAAAATAAAGGCATACTCTTTATAAGGCTGTTCATCTAACCATGCTTATAGGTATGTTTTCGAAAGTGTTAGGCACAATGTTTTTATTGCCATTTTTGTTTTACTTTTATGTCATTACTCAGGGACATATTTTTTGCTAAGGTTTGCCTTTGATACTCTAACCCAAGACAAAAGTATAGCTCCTTTCAGAGTTCTCATCATTTCTTCACCCCAGCCTTATTGGGTATATTCCTTTTCCCCAGATGTCCAAGGCTCAGTCCACACCAGTTCTTCTCCAGCGTACTTTCCTGAGAGACCAGGCACACTCAACAATTATCTAGATGAGTTCCCACTTCTTTCCAAGTGAAGGTTCTGCTATCCTAGCATAGTCAGAATAAATTAAATTATGTCTCTTAAGAGGCAGTGTAGCCGGGCGTGGTGGCTCAAGCCTGTAATCCCAGCACTTTGGGAGGCTGAGACGGGCGGATCACGAGGTCAGGAGATCGAGACCATCCTGGCTAACATGGTGAAACCCGTCTCTACTAAAAAATACAAAAAAAAACTAGCCGGGCGAGGTGGCGAGCGCCTGTAGTCCCAGCTACTCAGGAGGCTGAGGCAGGAGAATGGCGTGAACCCGGGAGGCGGAGCTTGCGGTGAGCTGAGATCCGGCCACTGCACTCCGGCCTGGGCGACAGAGCGAGACTCCGTCTCAAAAAAAAAAAAAAAAGAGGCAGTGTTCCACTCCTCTTTAAGGTGTGTGGCATATTTGAAATATGTGACTTAGAAGTCTACAGTCTCTTACCAAAAGCCTTGGGCCAAATATATTTCAAAACTCAGAATTTTCCAGATTTTAGAAAAGTGACCCATATACCATACATTGCATAAAATCCTGAGCATTGTATGGGGAAGCACCCTGTGATCAAACATAGTATTTTTGCAGTGAAATGTATGAATATTTTCATTCATATATGTACATATGAAAGAAAAAAACTATAAATAACCTCTTATTAGTTCAAATCACATTTTGGCTCAAGTGAGTTTTGGCTCCAAACTTACCAAAAAATACTTATTCTTTTTCAGAGCATTTTGAATTTCAGAATTGTGGGATTGTGAACCTGTACAAACGTGTGGTTGGAATACAATAACCTGCAGAGATCCAGATGCTTTTTACTTGAAGAAGTCCTTTTGAGAACAAATAATTAGCAACTTTATTGAAATAATTAACCATATATTAATATACTTCATAAAGAATAAGATGGATCCAATATTTAACTCAATATATTAATATATATTTTTTGAGAAGCTCTGTCACCCAGGCTGGAGGGCACAGTCATAGCTCCTGGCAGCCTTGATCTCCTGGGCTCAAACAGTCCTTCTGCCTCAGCCTTCCATTGATAGGACTACAGGTATGCGCTATTTTTTTTTTAAGAGCTGGGGTCTAGCTATGTTGCCCAGGCTGGTGTCAAACTCCTGGCCTCAAGCAGTTTTTCTGCCTTGGCCTACCAGAGCCCTGGGATTGTAAGTGTGAGCTACTGTGCCCAGCCCCAATATATTTCTTGTCTCTCAGTAAACTGAAAAATGTAAGTAGTACAAATTCCCTGAATGAGGGTTAATTAGCATGTTATGCCATTAGCCTAACAACCCCAACACTATCTTTTTTTGAAATGGGTTGGAATGCTAGTATTCTACTATGTTAGTGATTTTCATTCATCATACATGACCATCTCTTTTTCTCTCCTTGAAATGGTTATATTTTAGTTATAGAGTTAAAAAACAATTATTGTTTTCTTCTGTGAAGTCAGCTTTTCTTGCCCTGCTCACTCCACTCAGATATCTGAGCCTTCTATGCGTTTGTATTAACCTTAAAGTAAACCAAAATCATATCTTGAGAGAGTATCTAAGGACAAAATAGTTAAGATGACTTAAAGACTAATATATGAAGAATATTGGAATGCTGATTTCCTTAATTTAGTTCCTTAAAGTTATTTAACAACTTTATGACTGTTGAAAAGACTTTAATATTTTATTCTAAAGGGACTAGGGATTTTTTTAAATTTATTTATTTATTTTGAGACAGAGTCTCCCTCTGTAGCCCAGGCCGGAGTGCAGTGCCATGATCTCGGCTCACTGCAACCCTCTGGTGCCACCACGCCTGGCTAATTTTTGTATCAAATACAGGAAAAATGTTGGACTGGGCATGGTGGCTTATGCCTATAATCCCAGCACTTTGGGAGGTCAAAGCAGGAGGATCATTTGAGGCCAGGAGTTTGAGACGGCCTAGGTAACATAGTGAGATCTCATCTCTACTAAAAATCAAAAAAATTATCTGAGTGTGATGGCATATGCTGTGGTCTCAACTACTTGGGATGCTGAGATGGGAGGATTGCTTGAGCTCAGGAGGTCAAGGCTGCAGCGAGCCATGATTGCACCACTGCACTCCAGCCTGGGCAACAGAGTGAGACCCTGTCTTCCAAAAAAAGGAAAAATGTTACAAGAATGAAATAGGCCAGGCGTGGTGGCTCATGCCTGTAATTCCAGCACTTTGGGAGGCCAAGGACAGGTGGATCACTTGAGGACAGGAGTTCAAGACCAGCCTGGCCAACATAGCAAAACCCCATCTCTACTAAAAATACAAACAATTAGCTGGGCATGGTGGTACATGCCTGTAATCCCAGTTACTCCAGAGGCTGAGGAACGAGAATCTCTTGAACCCGAGAGGCAGAGGTTGCAGTGAGCTAAGATCGTGCCACTGCACTCCAGCCTGGGTGACAGAGTGAGACTCTGTCTCAAAAAATAAAAACTAAAGATAAAATAAATTTGCCAGTGTTTTAAAAAGAAGCAATCATTATGATTTCTTTGTTAGAATCAACCACTGCTAATACCACTGTCTTAAAAAAAAATTATCGGCCACGCACGGTGGCTCACACCTGTAATCCAAGCTGAGACTACAGGCATGTGCCACCACGCCCAGCTAATTTTTTGTATTTTTAGTAGAGACAGGGTTTCACCATGTTGACCAGGATGGTCTCGATCTCTTGACCTTGTGATCCACCCGCCTCGGCCTCCCAACTTGAACCTGGGAGGCGGAGGTTGCACTGAGCCAAGATCACGCCACTGCACTCCAGCCTGGCCAACAGAGTGAGACTCCGTCTCAAAAAACAAAACAAACAAAAACATAATTATCTATACTAGATCCTGATTTATATTGATCTTTGATAATGAAGGTGGTATTGGAACATTTCTCTGTGTATTGTTTAATACCCTGGGCTGTATTCGCCTTGTATGAAATTCTCAGTTGTCAAGACCTGTCTCTCAGGAGCTTCCACATGTATTCCATGGCTTGATTTCAGAATTCATGAAAAGGATAAATTAATTTGAATTTTAGTTTTGTGTCATTCCCTACCCAAAGGATCTCAAAGTCACATCTTCCAATCAGTGGCATTAGTTATCTGTCCTGATCATTGGACTCCCAAGTCTTAGTAAACACATAAAAAATAAGGGAAAAGCTCTATCTTGAGCGCAGTGAATACTCAATAAGAAGGTATAAATTCTGTAAGGCAAATTGGGTTTTGGCCCATCTGCAGCCAGCACACAATGTAAACCCCTTTACCTATTCCTAAAATGCTGCTCAGTAATAAATGTCTCTGGCCGGGCGCGGTGGCTCAAGCCTGCAATCCCAGCACTTTGGGAGGCCCAGATGGGCGGAGATCAAGACCATCCTGGCTAACACGGTGAAACCCTGTCTCTACTAAAAAATACAAAAATCTAGCCGGGCGAGGTGGCGGACGCCTGTAGTCCCAGCTACTCGAGAGGCTGAGGCAGGAGAATGGCGTAAACCCGGGAGGTGGAGCTTGCAGTGAGCTGAGATGCAGCCACTGCACTCCAGCCTGGGCGACAGAGCGAGACTCCGTCTCAAAAAAAAAAAAAAATATTAAATGTCTCTATCAGTTGCCTCCTTTCTCATCCAGCTACTCCCTACAAATTCATTCTCTTTGAGATCTGCCTTAATCTTTCAATATATCTTCAATCTTTGTTTTGGATTCATTGTTTACACTATTAAGAACCTAGGAATTATCTGGATTTTCTTATGAACAGTAATGAGAAAATTTTTGTTTCAAGTAATTTTCAATTGGGCTTTTAACATTAGCAGTTACCATTACTGGATGCTAAGATATTATGTAGATACTATACCAGAATGTTTAAAATATGACTTCATTATAACCTACCAACCCTACGGAGATAGGTGACATTTTCACTAGTTTTCAGATGTAGCTACAACTCAGATAATTAACATGCCCAAGATCATAAAGCTAGTAGTACCATAAAATGGCCTACAGTGGATTCAAACTAAGTCTATCTGACTCAAAAACCTATTCTTGGACTCTTCAGAATTTATCTTTCTACTTTTACAGATCACTTCCTCTGACTTTTGTATATTTCATTTGTATCTATGTCCAGAGTTAACATTTTAATGTTCCTGACTTTGAGAACAGATGTAAATTGAATGCCCAGACTCATTTGCAAAGCAAAATATAATAATAAAGTTCATTCCCATTAGAATATAAAATGTGAATGTAAAGATGGTTAGGTTTGAATTTTGATTATTTTGCTCTATTTAAATTCATTTGTCATTGTTATAATCTAGCTTTAGCTGAAATATCTGTATAGAACAAAAATTTTTAAACTCTGCCCCATCACAATTCCCCCAACAAAAATATTAATTTTTAAAATCCAGTTTATCAATTTCTACTTACTCTATCAATTTTGAACTATGAGACCTTGCAAAAGAATTACTAGGCCAGGTGTAGTGGCTCATCCCTGGCATTTCAACACTTTGGAAGGCCAGAGTGGGAGGATTACTTGAGCCGAGGAGTTCAAGACAAGCCTGGGCAACATAGAGAGACCTTATCTCTAGAAGGAAAAAAAAAAAATTAGCTGGGTATGGTGGCACACACCTGTAGTTCCAGCTACTCAGGAGGCTGAAATGGAAGAGTCACTTGATCCCGGAGGTCAACGCTGCAGTGAGCCATGATCAGAATTTCTAAAATTCTTTTCATTCTACAATTTTGCTTCTTTCTATATGAAAAGCCTCTTTGGGTGATTCATATTTTTTTAAAATAAATTCCTAATTATTTCAATAAAGTTTGTTTTTCAGGGGTCTTTAAGAATTTAGAGAGAATTAAAATAGTTTTGTGTTTAATGGCTCTGATTCTGTAATCAGACAATTACGGTTGTAACATTTAATATCTAGGACATCCAAGAAAAATTAACCTCTCTGAGCCTTTGTTTTCTTTTCTATAAAATGGTGTGGGACCCACGTCATAAAGTTGTTTAAAAAAAAAGTTATATGAATCACTTTCCATAGTACTTTGCACAATAGGAGTTAGCTATTAATATTTTTATTTAGATTTTGTGGTTTGTTCTTTGTAAATCAGAATCATAGCATACAGCTAGAAGAAACCCTTGGTGATCATTTTATCTAGCACCCTTATATTTCATATGAAGCCTGGAGAAAGGGCAAAAGCTGACTTTTAAGGTTTGGTGGCAAGTTGATGATGGACCTCTAACGAGTTCCATCTGCCTTGGGTTAGCAGGAGGGGTGCAAGATTGTGTTGCTGTTATTGTATTGTTTTGTTCTTATCTTTAATGATTCCTTACTCACATTGAAACTATTAAGTTGTTTCCATTTTTATTTATGCAATGATTTTATCACCATAGTAGGTTGGCATGAATACATTTTCTTCTTTGCTTACCTTAGCTAGCTTCCTTTTCACTCGGAAAGATAAGTCCGTCACACCCAAAAAGATAAGTCTGCAGTATTAGAGATGATGCTTTTGTGTTCAGCACTGTAAGACAAAAAGTTTATGGTCTTTAATGGTTTTATACTCATCTTACTCTTCTGGTAACTTTCTGTGACGATAAGACATTGTTTCCAGCAGTAGTGGAGTGTGCCTTATGTTTTGAGTGCTGATTAAGTGAAGGCCTTCTGATCCATCTACAAAGCAGTGGTGGTTGCAATAAAGATAGCAATATTTTTATCTCTGTTCTGTCTTGTGTTGTAGAGCCGACAATTAGAATCAGAAACTGGGACCACAGAGGAGCACAGTCTAAATAAGGAAGCTCGAAAATGGGCCACACGTGTGGCACGTGAGCATAAAAACATTGTTCATCAACAACGGGTAAGTATAAGAGAAAGTCCTAGTTACATTCACCTTAAGCCAAATGTCAAACAGTTTAAGGAGCTGAGTTTTATTAATGTGAAAAATATCCTATATGTGTTGTTTTGTTTTGTTTTGTTTTGTTTGAGACAAGAGGCTTGCTCTGTCACCCAGGTTGAAGGGCAGTGGTGTGAACATAGCTTACTGCAGCTTCAACCTCCTGGGCTGAAGCAATCCTCCCACTTCAGCCTCCCAAGTAGCTGGGACCACAGGCACACACCACCATGCCTGGCTAATTTTTTTTAGGTTTTTTGTAGAGATAGGGTCTTGCCATGTTTCCCAGGCTGGTCTCAAACTCCTTTGCTCAAGCATTGTATGTGTTTTTTCTGTACTTTCTCAACACTTAGCAGTGTGCTGTCAGCTATCTACTCATGTTGGAATTTCCTTAAGCCCTCCATCAGCAATACATTAATTCACCAGTTTACCATAAAATTGCCAAAGAAAAGCTGTGATAGTGTGTTACGGGCAGGGGAAGAGACATATGTTGAATTAATACAGGTTTTCATCCCTCAAGACATATTTTTTAAAGACACAATTATAGGTTTCATGAAAATATATGTTTGGCTGGGCGCAGTGGGTCATGCCTGTAATCCCAGAACTTTGGGAGGCTGAGGCAGGTCGATTGCTTGAGCCAGGAGTTTCAGACCAGCCTGAGCAACATGGCAAAAAACCCAGTCTCTACAAAAAATTCAAAAATTAGTCGGACATGGTGGCACACACCTATCTTCCCACCTATTCGGGAGGCTAAGGTTGGGGAGAATTGCTTGAGCCCAGGAGGTGGAGGTTACATTGAGGTAAGATCATGCCACTGCACTCCAGCCTGGGTGACAGGGCAAGACACTGTCTCGAAAGAAAAGAAAAGAAAGGGAAGGAGAAAGGGAAGGAGGACAGGAAGAAGGATGGGAAAGAGGAAGGGAAGGAAGAAGGGAGAAAATATATCTCAAAGACTAAACTCTAAGCACAAAGAAATTATTTTCAGTATAGTACTTTTTTTCTCAATTTCATTTATTGATACCTATATCCTTCTCATTCTTTGCTTTCACATCCTACTTCTTAAAAGAATTGCCTATGCTTATTATCTATAGAATCTCACCTCCCACTTACTTTTTAGCCCATTACATTTGAGCTTTCCTTTCCTTTCCTTCCCCCTGTATCACTTCATAGTCTAAGCTTACCAAAATCACCAATGATGTCTGTGTTGCTAACTTCAAAATGGACAGTTTGATTTCTCATTTTTCTTAATCTGTCAACAATTTTATCACAATTGACAACTCCCTTTGTCTTAAAATGTTATCTTCTCTAGTCATCCACGATTCAACATTGTCCTGGCTTTCCTTCTGCCTTTCTGGCTATTCCTAGATTTTTTCATAGTTTCCTCTTTCTCCAGCCCACAATTAAATATTCATTTTCTCAGATTGTTTGGCTATCTTGTTTTTTTTATTCTTTATCCTCATATAGGCATTCTCAATCACTTCCATGGTTTTACTTTACCACCAAATCATAAATTATTATCTTCAACATTGGGCCTAGCTACTACTGTGTATCCATATAACCTCTTTCCTGTTTTGACATCTTTTCACTATCTCACAGGCATCTCAGATTCAATGTTCTACTTATGTAATGTTGCTTAACAAACCACCTCAAACTTAATGCCGTAGAACAAGAGGGTTTTTACATTATCTCTCACTAATCTGAGTATTGGGTGGTCTCAGCTTAGCAGTTTCCCTTGGGGTCTCTCATGTGGCGTCAGTCAGACAGTGGCTGGTCCTGGCTTCCCCACTGAAGGGACTCTCTGTAGTAAGTTTGTTACTAGTAAGTCTATAATTATTTCAAAATGTTCAAAAAATAAATAAATGAAAAAAATTGTGGCTACTAGTCACTAAAGCCTTTTGAATTATGTAAATACTCTAATCACTTAAGGAAGATAAAAAGTAAAAAACAGTCATCATTATTGTCCCATTTTTTTTAATAGGTTCTAGATGATCTGGAGTGTCATGGACCTGCTGTATCAGAACAAAGCCGAGCAGAGCTGGAACAGAAAATAGATGAAGCTAGAGAAAATATTCGTAAAGCAGAGGTAAGGTGGCAGCTAACTGTGGCATTTTGCCCAGGTCTAATGACACTGTCGCAACTGTGATATGCACCTTTAAAACTGAGTTGCTACACACACTGAGATGAAGGTGATTCACCGTCTTCATTCGTGTCCACAGTAGGATTTTTTTTTTTTTTTTTTTTTTTTGAGACGGAGTCTCGCTCTGCTGCCCAGGCTGGAGGTGCAGTGCACGATCTCGGCTTACTGCAAGCTCCTCCTCCCAGGTTCATGCCATTCTCCTGCCTCAGCCTCCCGAGTAGCTGGGACTACAGGCGCCTGCCACCACGCCCAGCTAATTTTTTTTTGTATCTTTTTAGTAGAGACGGGGTTTCACCATGTTAGCCAGGATGGTCTCTATCTCCTGACCTCGTGATCCACCTGCCTTGGCCTCCTAAAGTGCTAGGATTACAGGCGTGAGCTACTACACCCGGCCATCCACAGTAGTATTTGTTAAGTACCTGCTCTGTGGAAGGCAGTACATATAACAAAAAGATGCCGTAAAGTTTACAGTCATGAAACATTAAATACAAAAGATTTAAGTCACAATGAAGATACTAATTTTAAAATTTCTACAAGGTACATAATAAACCACAGAGATTAATGGTAGAAAAATCGACGTATGTGTATCAATTTAGAGATATATATCAATTTAGATATATCTATCTCCTTATATATCAATATATATGGAGATATATATACATATATATTCATACATATATATTCAGAGCTTGGGAAATCTCCCCCATATGGAAGGTTCCCTGGATCCAGGGACATGAGCTGGGCTTTTAAGAATAGGGAAGATTTGGTTAAGCAAAGATGGGAAAAAATTTATAATAGTGGATTTTAATTTTTTATGGAGTCTTGGGACCTTTGAGAGTTGTATGAAAGCTGTGAAACATTCTCTCCCACGTACAAAAATGTACATTTTGTATACGGTGTTTAGAGTTCATATGCCTGAGGCTAATACTCTCTGCTCTAGATGGGGAGAGGTTGGGATAGGAAACAAGAAAGTATTAGCAAATGAGGAAGACACAGGGTATAATTTGGTAGCTGGATAGATTAGAGTGGAGGATTTTTGTGAGGAAATGTGATAGAAAATAAGTAAACTTGTTGTGGTTAGGGCCAGTTCATGGAGGACCCGTGCACACACTATCTACTCAGCAGCAACATGATGAAGGGGTATAGAGATAGACATTCATAAAAGACTGACACCATCCAGCCATCAAAAGATTATGTTCTTGTTAGAAAGGCATAAAGAATGCCAAAAATAACTAAGATGGTAAAGCATAAGTGCGGAGGAGTGGTGCATTAAGTGTAGTTGAAGAATCCAGAGGACACAGAAATCACTCTGGGAGGGATTGTTTTGGGTGTAACACAGAAGAAGACTTAAGATGAATACTGGCAGATGAATAGTATTTGATTAGTCAGATAAAAGGGGATAGCACAGACTTATGCCATGTAACTTCAAGAGGAAGAACTTGAACCAAAAGATGAAGGTAGGAAAGAAGTAGATGTGAGTTTAGTATTGGGAAATACTTTCTAGTAGTCAGATCTTCCCAAAGACAGGATAAGCACCCGTGAGACATAGTGTAGCCCTGTAAGTGTGTAAGAAAATTGTGGGCAAGCATCTTTCAGGGACCCAATGCAAGGAACCCCTGCATTGGTTTAGGGTTAATCTAAACTAGTGGTTTTCTAGCACCCCCTTAGAACTCTAGAAGTTTTGAGGAAGTGCTTCACTGGTTGTGGCGTGAAGCGAGAGGCAGCATAGACAAGCATAGAGAATATGGGCATGTTTTTGGCACAGCCCCATGGAAGTGATCTGAATCAGAACAGGCTTGCCATCTGCCTGGGCTGGAGAAACCCCAGTAACCCCACCTCCACTTCATTCCTGTTCACAGTCTAATTGGCAGCCTCCATAGTGAGGAGGGCAGGGTGTACAATGAATAGTCATTTTTCTCTTTGAATTCAGGGTCGTGTCTAAACTACTATCTTAGAGTGCTGGCCAAGTAGTGTTGGCAAGCCCTCCCCTACTCTAAAGAAACACTGGCATGTGGTAGAAGAGTTATTCCTGTTGTTTGTTTCTCCGCGCTCTAGATGAAGCCAGTTTTTCAGAGCCTTGGTGGAACAGGAGTAATTATTTTGAGACAAGTCTCAGAGGTTTTCTGAAGGGTATTTCGTGTATTTTCCATTTCCAGACTCCATGTGTGGTGTCACCAACTGGTACCCTAACTCTACAAAACCTCCCACCATCCCCAGTAGTAGCAGCAGTAGGTATCAGGCACACAGAGTCTTCATTTAGGCCAAATGACCTATTATTTCCATAGTATGCCAAACTAGACTGTGTTTGTTAGTTTCAAACTAAAAATATGAAGTGAAATTCTCATACCACAATGTCTCACCTTTTCTGATGCAAGTATTTAAGTCTACATTCTCAAAGATAGTTTTCTTATCAAGAATGTTGAATATAGTATGCTGAAACCATGACAGCAGATCCATTTTCTCAATTTGGAATATCTGTAGCATTTAATTAATTTTACTGTTAGCATAAAATAATCTCTCACTTGGTTTCCACTTATCAGATACAAAAAATAACCTAAGTAAAATTAGCCAGCAAATATGAGGGCATATTTATTGGGGTAGTTACAGGATTATCATAATAAAATTTTTGGATAGACTGGACCATGAGAGTCTTCAAAGGAATTAACAATAATGGTTTGTGCACATACCCTTTTCCTTTCTTCTGCCTGTATGTCATTTGCATTGGTTTTTCTCTTTCATTCGATACTTTATTTATTATAAATACCTATACAAAAGAGAGAACATTGGTTATATAAAATGTGAGACCTCATTACTGCAAAGTTAATGACAAGAATGACCCCGATATTAAAACAAAATGTTTAGGCCGGGTGCGGTGGTTCATGCCTCTAATTCCATCACTTTGGGAGACTGAGGTGGGAAGATCTCTTGAGCTCAGGAGTTTGAGAGCAGCCTGGGCAACAGATGAGACCTCATCTCTATTAAAAATGAAAATAAATTAGCTGGGTATGGTGACACATGCCTATAGTCTCAGCTACTTGGGAGGCAGAGGCTTAATCCTGGAAGGTTGGTCTGCAGTGAGCCATGATTGGGCCACTGCACTCCAGCTTGGGCAACAGAGCAAGACTATATATATATATAATCTTGTATATGTATAAGATCATATATATACACACACACACATATATATATTTCATATATATATATATTTCTAATCACATTATTTCCAAATTTACATTACCTCTGGGCCTGTTACTGTGAGGTTTCACTGTATTCATGCTATGTTAGCAGACCTCTTGACTGATCGCTTTTATTTTTTACTGAAAATATTCAAACATACAGAAAATATGAAGATATTAAACATATATTCCTAACATCTAGATTCAACTATTATATTTTGCAATACTGGCTTTATGTGTGTGTTAGATTGACCCATTAATTATGTTCTATAAAATGGAAGTTAGGTCTTAAGGCCTGATTAGAGGCAGGTTAGTGTTTTAGGCAGAAATACTTCATAGATGATGTGATGTTTTTCATCACATAAAGAATCATTATACCAACTTGTCCTGCTATTAATGATACTAAGAGTGGTCACTTAATAAGGTGGTGTGCTACCAGATCTTTCCATGATAAAGATTCTTTCTTTCCTCTTTGCAATTACCAAGTGTTAGTCACCTCCAGTGGTGGTGAATGGGTATTTTTTTTCTTGGGTATTATTATGACCTCATTAAAAAAAAAAATTTTTTTTTGAGACAGGGTCTCACTTTATCACCCAAGCTGGAGTGCAGTATCACGATCTCAACTCACTGCAGCCCCAACCTCCTGGGCTCAAGCGATTCTCCCACCTCAGCTTCCCAAGTAGCTGGGACTACAGGCACACTCCCCCATGCCCGGCTAATTTTCCATTTTTTTGTACAGATGGGGTTTCACCATCTTGCCCAGGCTGATCTCAAACTTGTGGGTCAAGCAATCTGCCTGCCTTCGCCTCCCAGAGTGTTGGGATTACAGGCGTGAGCCACTGCCCCCAACTTGGCAGTCATTTTAAACTTAGCCATTTGAGTGTGTGTGTAATGGTATCTCACTGTGGTTTTGAATTGCATTGACTACAGACTCGTGACATTAACTAACTATGCTGAGCATCTTTTTATAAGTTTTTTGGCCATTCATATATCCCCCTTAGTAGAGTATCTGTTAATATCTTTTGCCCAAATTTGGATTGGTCTTATTACTGAGTTATAACAATTCTTTATGTTTTCTGGATACTAGTCATTTTTTAGGTACATGTATTGCTAGTATTTTCTCCAGTCTTTGGCTTACCTTTTCATTTTCTAAATTAGAAACTTTTAATTTTGATGAGATTAATTTATGAATTTTATCCTTTATGATTAGTGTTCTTTGTGTTCTAAGAAATTTTTGCCTGATCAAGGTTGTGATATGTTCTCTCATGTTTTCTTCTAGAAGTGTTATAGTTCAAGCTTAATTCCTTATGGACTGTGATCCTAAACATTTCTAGTTAAATTGTTGAGGTCTGGTATGAGTTAAGGGTCCTGTTTGATTTGTTTTGGTTGTCGTTATTGTTCTTTGTTTTTCCTATACAGAAAGCCAGTTGTTCCACCATCACATTTGAAAGAACATGCTTTTCCCATTACCTTTGCACCTGTATTGAAAACAACTTATCATATATGTGTGAATATTTTCAATTTTATTCAGTTCCATTGGTCTATATGTCTGTACTTATGCCAGTATCACAGTCTTAATGACACTGTAAGTCTTGAAATCAGATAGTATAATTCCTCCAACACTATTCTTGTTTTAGAATTATTTGGACTATTCTCATTGCCATCAGCTTCTACAAAAAAAAAAAACTGAGGGCATTTGGATTGGGATTACATTGAATCCACAAATAATTTGAGAAGAATTGACTTCTCAACAATATTGAGTCTTCTAATTCATGAACATGATGTCTTTCTCCATTTATTTAGGCACTCTTTGTTTCCTTTTTTGGCTTCTTAATTTTTTTATTGATACAAAATAACTGTACATATTTATGAGATGCATGTGATATTTTGATACATGCATACAGTGCATAATGATCAAATTAGAGTAATTAAGATATCTATCACCTCAGACATTTATAATTTCTTTGTATTTAGAACATTTCAAATCTTATAGTTATTTTGAATTACTAACTATAGTCACCCTACTAAGCTATCAAACACCAGAACTTATCCCATCTGTCTGTTTGCTTCTTTCTATTCCCCAATCTCTCTTCTTCTTCCCCACAATCCTTCCCAGCTTCTGATAACCATCATTCTACTCTGTACTTTTTTTTTTTTTTTTGAGACGGAATCTAGCTTAGTCGCCCAGGCTGGAGTGCAGTGGCGTGCAACACCACGCCCAGCTAATTTTTTTAATTTTAATAGAGATGGGGTTTCACCATGTTGGCCAAGCTGGTCTCAAACTCCTGACCTCGTGATCCACCCGCCTTGTCTTCCCAAAGTGCTGGGATTACAGGTGTGAGCCACTGCGCCCAGCCTCTACTCTCTTTTTTTTTTTTTTTTTTTTTTTTTTTTGAGACGGAGTCTTGGCTGTCGCCCAGGCTGGAGTGCAGTGGCGAGATTTCCACTCACTGCAAGCTCCGCCTCCCAGGTTCACGCCATTCTCCTGCCTCAGCCTCCCAACTAGCTGGGACTACAGGCGCCTGCCACCACGCCCAGCTAATTTTGTTTTTGTATTTTTAGTAGAGACAGGGTTTCAGCGTCTTAGCCAGGATGGTCTCAATCTCTTGACCTCATGATCCGCCCGCCTTGTCCTCCCAAAGTGCTGGGATTGCAGGCGTGAGCCGCCGCACCCGGCCCCGGCCTCTACTCTCTACTTCTTTGGTTAATATTTTTTAGCTCCCGCACATGCGTGAGAAGATGTGATATTTGTCTTTCTGTGCCTAGCTTATTTCACTTAACATAATGGCCTCCAGTTCCATTCATATTGCTGCAAATGACAAGATTTCATTTTTTTTTTTTTAATGACTGAATAGTATTCCATTGTGTGTATATATCACATTTTCTTAATCCATTGATAGACACTTAGGTTGATTCCACATCTTGGCCACTGTGAATAGTGCTGTAATAAACATGGGATGAAAGTATGACTTTGATACACTGATTTCCTTTCCTTTGGATAAATATCCAAAAGAGGGATTGCTGGATCATATAGTAGTTCTATTTTTAGTCTTTTGAGAAACCTCCATGCTGTTTTCCATAATAACTGTACTAATTTACATTCCCATCAACACTGTATAACAGTTCCCTTTTATCTGCATCTTCACTAGCACTTGTTATTTTTTGTCTTTTTGATAAATAGCGATTCTAACTGGGGTAAGATGATATCTGATTTTGGTTTTGGTATCTGGTTTTGATTTGCATTTTACTGATAAGTAATGTTGAGTATTTTTTCATATACCTGTTGGCCATTATGTCTTCTTTTGAGAAAAGTGGTTACAGATCCTGTGCCCTCTTTTTAATGAGATTACATGGTATTTTGCTATTGAGTTGTTTGAGTTCGTGTATATTCTGGATATTAGTCCCTTGTTGCATGAATAGTTTGCAAGTATTTTCTTCCATTCTGTAGGTCGTCTGTTAACTCTGTTGATTATTTCCTTTGCTGCGTAGAGTGTTTAATTCAATGTAGTCCTGTTTGTCTATCTTTTGTTTTGTTGCCTGTAGCATTAAAGTCTCAGCCATAAAAATCTGCCTTGACCAATATCCAGAAGCATTTACCCTATGTTTTCTTGTAGTAGTTCTATAGTATGGGTTTTTTGTTGTTGTTTTGTTTGTTTGTTTGTTTTGAGACAAAGTATCTGTTGCCCAGGCTGGAGTACAGTGGCGTGATCACAACTCACTCCTGCCTTGGCCTCCCCAGGCTCAGGTGATCCTCCCACCTGAGTTTTTATATTTTTAGTAAGATGGGGTTTCACAGTGTTGCCCAGGCTGGTCTTGAACTCCTGGGCTCAAGCGATCCACCTGCCTCAGCCTCTCAAAGTGTTAAGATTACAGGCGTGAGCCACTGTGCCCAGCCATAATATTGGGTTTTATTTTTAAAGTCTTTAATCATTTTGAGCCGACTTTTACATACGGTAAGAGACAGGGATCTAGTTTCATTCTTTGACATGTGGATATTCAGTTTTCCCAGCAGCATTTATTGAAGAAGGTGTCCTTTCCCCATTGCAAATTCTTAGCACCTTTGTGAAAAATTGGTTGGCTGTAAGTACATTATTTCTGGGATCTCTATTCTGTTGCATTGGTCTGTGTGTCTGTATTTATGACAATACCATCCTGTTTTGGTTACTAAAGTCAGGTAGTGTATTACCTCCAGCTTTATTATTTTTGCTGAGAATTGCTTTGGCTATTCAGGGACTTTTGTGGTTCCATATGAATTTTAGGATTTTTTTTTCTATTTCTGTGAAGAATGTCATTGATTTTGATAGCAATTGCACATGGATTTGTTTGTGTCCTCTTCAATTTCTTTCATCAGTGTTTTGTAGTTTTCCTTGTAGAGATCTTCGCCTCCTTGGTTAAATTTATTCCTGGGGTTGTGGTTTTTGTTTTTTTGGGTTTTTTTTGTTGTTATTGTTGTTTTTGTCTTGTTTTGTTTTGGTTTTGGTAGCTATTGTAAATAGGATTACTTTCTTTTTTTTCTTTTCTTTTTTTTTTTTTTTTTGAGACAGAATTTCACTTTTGTTGCCCAGGCTGGAGTGTGATGGTGCGATCTCAGCTTACAGCGAGCTCCGCCTCCTGAGTTCAACTGATTTTTCTGCCTCAGTCTCCCAAGTAGCTGGGATTACAGGCATGAGCCACTGAGCCTGGCCCATTATGCCTTGATATATGCTTTCTGTCCTCTTCTATGATTTCAATTACATGACTATTAAATCACTTGATATTATCCTACATGTCATGTGCAAAGCTCATTCCACACATTTTTATACGGCGTTATTTTTTATCTCAGTCTCAGTTTGATGAGTTACTATTAGTGTCTATTAAAACCTATGGATATTTCCTCTCTGGTGTATAAACTACCGTTTAGGCCATCTTGTGAATTTTTATTTCAAATTTTATATTTTTAGCTCTGTAAGTTCTGTTTGGTTCTTCTTTTATCTTCCAGTTCATTCCTATTTATCTTCATGTTTTTCTTTAAACCTCTAGTATATTTATAATAGAAATTTAAAAGTTCTTGTCTACTCATTCCATCATCTCTGTCATTTCATTCTTTCTATTGACTGATTTTTCTCTTGCCTCATGTTTTTCTGCTTTTCAAATACCTACTAAGTTTTTACCGAATCTAGACATGGTGACTGTTTGGTTATTAAGTTTCTAGATTCTATTTTCTTCCTATAAAGACTATTGAGTTTTGTTTGGGCTGCCAAATCAGTTAACTTGCAGATCAATTGAATCATTTTGAAGATTGTTTTTAAGCTTTGTTTGGGTTAATGTAGAGATAAATTAGAAATTAGCCCTATACTGATGCCGTGGGTTTCCACCAAGTTCTCTCAACTCTGGCTGGATAGAGTTGTAATCTTTTTATTTATTTATTTATTTATTTATGTAATTTTATTTTTTTAGACAGAGTCGCACTCTGTCGCGCAGGCTTAAGTGCAGTGGTAATGATCTCAGCTAACTGCAACCTCTGCCTCCTGGGTTCAAACAGTTCTCCTGCCTCAGCTTCCCAAGTAGCTGGGATTGATTACAGGTGCCCGCCACCACAACCAGCTAAATTTTTTTTGTATTTTTAGTAGAGACGGGGTTTCACCGTGTTGGCCAGGCTGGTCTCGAACTCCTGACCTCAGGTGATCTGCCCACCTCGGCCTCCCAAATTGCTGAGATTACAGGCATGAGCCACCACAGAGTTGTAATATCTTTCAACCCTGTACAAGCTCTAGGAATTTTTGAGTTCATAGCTCTACTGTAGATATTCTTTTCTTAGTAGTTATTGTTTGCCTCTCCTTCGGGAGTTCCACCTGACATCATTTCAACTTATTATAGATTGTTATCTATTTAGTATATTATCAATTCCAGTTGTCATTATATTATCAATTCCAGTTGTCATTTTAAGTTCCATATTATCTAAAACTGGGAGTCCATTCAACTGACTTATGTGTACTTTTGACATTACCCCCATTAGTCCTTGAATACTTTCTTCCTAGCACAACAAGCTATCACAGGTTCACCTTATATTTTTCCTGCCCAGACTTAGAATTAGCTGTTTCTCCAAGAAGCTCTGATTCTGTTAATAGAAAATGGTATTTAGACACTAAGGCCTGGACTGTGAAGATGCTTATTGTTCTCAGTATCGCTTTCTTTTTTTAATTTTTTCTTTGTTGTTAGAGCTAGGGATAACTTTTTTTAAATCATGAGTTCATGTTGATATTTCCAATTAACATGGACAATTAGAGGGATTTTATTTATTTTTAGAGACAGGGTCTCAATATATTTCCCAGGCTGGAATGCAATGGCTATTCATGGGCACAATCGTAGTGTACTATAGCCTTGAACTCCTGGACTCAAATGATCCTCCTGCCTCAGCCTCCAAAATCACTGTGACTACAAGTGCGTGCCATTATGCCCAGCTAGAGGGATTTTATTGAACTTACTTGATTTCTTTGATTTTACATTTATGTATATCCTTTTTTCCTCTTATACCAAAAAGTTTTATTCCTAATCATATTATCATAATATTTTATGTGCTTTATATATTTAAAAAAAATTTTTTTTGAGACAGAGTCTCTGTCACCCAGGCTGGAGTGCAGTGGCACTCATTGCAGCCTCCACCTCCCAGGTTCAAGCAATCCTCCCACCTCCATTTCCCGAATAGCTGGGACTACAGACATGTGCCACCATACCCAGCTAATTTTTGCATTTTTTGCAGAGACAGGGTTTCCCCATGTTTCTCAGACTGGTCTTGAGCTCCTGGGCTCAGGCATTCTACCTGCCTCAGCCTCCAAAGTGTTGAGATTATAGTGTGCCCAGCCTGCTTTGTATATTATAGAACAATAACTGCAGTATATATTAAGCACTTTCAGAACTACAACATGAATATTGCTATTAATAGTAAACTATTGAGTGAAAGTTTTAGATTTCTTTATAATTCTCTCTGAATGTAGAATAAATATATCTCTAAGAGATTCTGCTTCTTGTAATAGGTTACTAGCTTATATAAGACTACTTTAGATTACAATATTAATCTGGGGTAAAAATATTAAAACAAAAATTATTTAATAGAACTGGAAAATGACCCAAAGCATGTAAAACCTGGAGAGGAATTTCTCCTTAAAAGAACAGGACTATACTTAGTGACATTTCCATTATATAGCTCTGCATCTGTAAGGAGCAGCACAACCAGAATTTAAGCAGAACCTCCATCTTACTGGCCTGAAGGTGGATGTCATTTGGAAAGCCCTTCCAAATCCTTGGCTGATACCTCAGTACACATGTGGAACAGAGACTCCAAGGAGCTTGGCAGGAAACAATAACTGAAAGGCAAAAAAATCCAGGAGAAATTTTAGCTGTTGCTTATACAGGAGAACAAACACTAATCATTAAAAAACTGAGGTGACAAAACTCCGTCTCTACAAAAAATATAAAAATTAGCCGGGCATGGTGATGCACGCCTGTAGTCCCAGCTACTCAGGAGGCTGCGGTGAGGTAGGAGGATGAGCCCTGGAGATTGAGGCTGCACTGAGCCGTGATTGCACCACTGCACTGCAGCCTGGACAACAAAGTCCAGACCCTGTCTAACAAAAAAAATGAAGTGATTATATTAATGTTAGACAAAATACGTTTTAGGACAAGGAATATTAAGAAGGATAATACATAATGATTTTTTAAAGATATTTCATCAAGAATATATTTCAGTCCTGGATGTATATATAATAATAATGTTACAAAATACATAAAGCAGAAACTGGCAGAACTGAAAGAAGAAATAGACAAATCTACAATTGTAGTTGGAGACTTCAGCATCCCTCTTTCAGTAATTGATAGAACAAGAAGATAGAAAATCAGTAAGGATATAGAAAATGAACATCATTAACCAACTTTACCTAATTGGCATTCATCGAACTCTCCACTGCATATGAGTAGAAAATATGTTCTTTTAAAGTACACATAGAACATTCAACAAGACCATACACTGGACCATAAACCTGTTTCAATAAGTTTAAAAGGATTGATATTATACATAGTAAGTTCTTGATTAATTAGACTTATATTAAAAATCCATAATAGAAAGGTGGCTAGAAAATACCCAAATACTTGGAGATTATGCTGTTCAAACACAGTAATCTGTTGCTGCATATGAAAACCACCCCACACTTTATGGCAAAAACAACAGTGGTTTATTATCTGTTGCCTTTCTGGGTGCTGACTGTGCATTTCCTTTTATTCTTTTATTTTCTTTTGAGACCATCTCACTCTGTCCCGCAGGCTGGACTGCAGTGGCACAACTCACTGCAGCCCCAACCTCCTGGCCTCAAGCAATCCTCCCACCTCAGCCTCCCAAATAGCTGGGACTACAGGCATGTACCACCAAACCCAGCTAATATTTTATTTTTATTCTTTATAGAGACAGGGTCTCGCTATTTTGCCCAGACTGGTCTCAAACCTCGAATTCCTGGGCTCAGCAATCCTCCCACCTCGGCCTCCCAAAATGTGGGGAATCACAGGTGTGAGCCACTGTGCCAGGCCAACTAGTCATTTCTTTTGCTGGTTTTGCCTGAGATTACTCAAGCAATTACATTCAGCTAGAGGATCGGCCAGAGGGCTAGGCTCAGCTGCGATGGCTGGGCCTTTTGCCCCATGGTCTTTCATCAGCATATAGGTTAAACTGGACTTCCCCAGCATGGTGACAGCATATTTCAAGAAGTCAAGTCGAAATAGCACTTACTGAGGGTCATCTGCTTCCATTAAATTGGCAAATGCCCCACTAGCCAATGCAAATCACATGGACAAGCCCAGAATCATGGTGGGAGTAGACTACATGGATACCAGGAAGCATGATTATTTGGAAACCTTTAATATAACGGGTTACCACAGTTGGTATGACCATGATTAAATCATTTTTCTCATCTATAAAATGGAGTTTAGGGGCTAGGCATGGTGGCTAACACCTCTAATTCCAGCATTTTGGGAGGCCAGGGCAGGAGGATCATTTGAGGCCAGGAGTTTGGTACCAACCAGGCAACATAGCAAGACCCCATCTCTACAAAAAACTGTAACATTAGCTAGGTGTGATGGCACCTGCCTCTGGTCCCAACCACTCAGGAGAAATTGAAGGTTACAGTGAGCTATTATTGCACCACTGCACTCCAGCCTGGGCGGCAGAGCGAGACCCTGTCAAATAAACAATAGCTAGATAGATAGAGTTTATAATATTGACCCCTAGAATTGTTTTGTGGATTAAATGAAATACATGATGATATAGTTCCTAGTACCTATCATAAAAGCTGTTTGGAGCTTTTTTTTAAGGTACCAAAGATGGAGTAGCAAATACTATTATCTACCATTATTGATTTTATCCTACAAGTAAAGCACTGTCCTAAATATAATATAATACTCACAGTCCTTGTCCTTAAAGAAGAGATATGTTGAAGGCAAATGAATTAAGTCCAAATTAGATTTACAGACTTGAAATTCAACTATAGCTTTACACTTATATGTGCTTATGTTAAATTTTGTGTTAGAATCTAGGTAATTGACTGCGTTTATAAACCAAGATTATGTATCCTAAAATATCTGGATCTTTTAAATATTATTTTTAAAAGTTCTACCTCTTTAAAGGTTCTAAAAATGATTTGGTCAAGTAGTATCTGGAATGCCATCAAGTTTACAGAGAGCTATGCTCTGAAATTTTTTAATCAGTTGGCAAATCATGAAAATTCATTTGAGAACACTAGAAAGTTCTGCTTTTAGACAATTTTTAACTTATAAGCAACTGAAACCCTAAGGGGAAGATAGCAGTGTTTAATTCTGGAACTGCAGTCAATCTGAGTTGGCAAATACCATGTTTATCTGTTATTTGGTAAAATACTGACAAAATAAATCTTATAAAAACTAGATTACTTTAATAACTGCTTTGAGAAAATAGAATGTACTGAATACTTCTCTCTTTTCTGCTTCCACAATTAAATGTCTTGCATATGTGATTTCTAAGAAAGAGCTTGTTGGTTCACTTTTAAAAAACAAAAATAAAAACATTTCTTTATTTAAAAATGAATACTAGAGGTCAGGCACAGTGGCTCACACCTGTAATCCCAGCATTTTGGGAGACTAAGTCAGGAGGATCACTTGAGGCCAGAAGTTCAAGATCAGCCTAGGCAACATAGTGAGATGGCTGTCTCTACAAAAAAAATTTAAAAATTAGCCAGGCAGGCCGGGCGCGGTGGCTCAAGCCTGTAATCCCAGCACTTTGGGAGGCCGAGACGGGCGGATCACGAGGTCAGGAGATCGAGACCATCCTGGCTAACACGGTGAAACCCCGTCTCTACTAAAAAATACAAAAAACTAGCCGGGCGAGGTGGCGGGCGCCTGTAGTCCCAGCTACTCGGGAGGCTGAGGCAGGAGAATGGCGTAAATCCGGGAGGCGGAGCTTGCAGTGATCTGAAATCCGGCCACTGCACTCCAGCCCGGACGACGGAGCCAGACTCCGTCTCAAAAAAAAAAAAAAAAAAAAAAATTAGCCAGGCATGGTGGCATGCACCTGTAGTCCTAGCTACTGGGAAGACTACAGTGGGAGGATCACTTGAGCCCAGCAGTTCGAGGCTACAGTGAGCTATCATCATACCACTGCATTCCAGCTTGGGCAACAGTGAGACCCTGTCTCTTTTTTTTTTTTTTTTTTTTTTGAGACGGAGTCTCGCTCTGGCACCCAGGCTGGAGTGCAGTGGCCAGATCTCAGCTCACTGCAAGCTCCGCCTCCCGGGTTCACGCCATTCTCCTGCCTCAGCCTCCGGAGTAGCTGGGACTACAGGCGCCCGCCACCTCGCCCGGCTAGTTTTTTGTATTTTTTTAGTAGAGATGGGGTGTCACCATGTTAGCTAGGATGGTCTTGATCTTGTGACCTCTTGATCCGCCCGTCTCGGCCTCCCAAAGTGCTGGGATTACAGGCTTGAGCCACCGCGCCCGGCCGACCCTGTCTCTTAAAAAAGCAAAAGCATACTAGAATGGTGGTAGGGCAAGTGGATATCCATATGCAAAAGAATGAAGTTTGACTCTGTTAAAAGATAAACTTAGGCACATTAAATTGTTTTTTATTTGAGAAAATAGCAATAATTACTTGGGCAGCACCAGATCATATGCAGTTCAGAGTTCCACCAATGGAACACCAGAGGAATGCTTTTATAGGGTGAACTCAGAAGCAAAACAAAGCAAATATTTGATTGGTTAAAGTGGCACAGTAGTAGCCTTTTTTGGATCATTCCAGTGGAAGGTTTCTAGTTAGAAGGTAGTTGGCAGTTTTTGATTGGTTAAGCTTCAGTTTTGTTTTACCATTTATACTGAGTTGAGTTTTGGTTTGCTTACATAGGAAGCCGGGATGCTGGAGCTGCCTCAGTTTAATGACCTTCCAGTTAATTATCTTAACAACCCCACTTCACATCATATATACAAACTAACTCACAATGAACACCTAAATGTAACTGCGAAAGCTAATAAACTTACAAAAAAAAAAAAAAAAAAACCACAGGGGTAAGTCTTTGTGGCTTTGGATTAGTTTCTTAGATATAACACCAAAGCCTAAGCAGCAAAAGAAAAACTAGATAAATTAGACATCATCAAAATTTAAAACTTTCATGTTTCAAAGGACGCTATCAAGAAAATGAAAGACAACCCACAGAATGGGGGAAAATATTTGCAAATCATGTATCTGATAGAAACTTGCTTCTAGAATATATTAAAACTCGTAATAATAAAAAGGCAAAGAAAAATACTCAACTTAAAAATGGGAAAAGGATCTGAATAGACATTTCTCCAAAGAAGATGTACGAATGACCAATAAATAACTACATGAAAAGATTCCCTTTTTTTTTTTTTTTTTTTGGAAACCGAGTCTCACACTGTGGCCCAGGCTGGAGTGCAATGGCCTGATCTCAGTTTACTGCAACCTCCACCTCCCGGGTTCAAGCGATTCTCCTGCCTCAGCCTCCTGAGTAGCTGGAATTACAGGCACTCGCCACCACGTCCGGCTAATTTTGTGTATTTTTAGTGTTGGCCAGGCTGGTCTCAAACTCCTGACCTCGTGATCCACCCACCTCAGCCTCCCAGAGTGCTGGGATTATAGGCATGAGCCACCGTGCCTGGTCTAAGATTCGTAACATTAATAGTTATCCAGGAAAATGCAAACAACAGTAAGATACCACTTTATACCCACTAGCATGGCTAGAATCAAAAGGCAGACATTAACAAGCGATTACCAGAATGTGGAGAAACCCTCATACCCTACTGGTGAAATCAAATGATAGAGCCACGTTCAAAAACAGTCTAGTATTTCCCCAGATGGTTAAACTTAGCATTACTTCATGATCCAGCAACGCCAGCCCTATGTATAAACCCAAAAGAAGTGAAAACATGTCCACACTAAAACTTGTACACACACGTTTGTAGCAATATTATTCATAATAGCCAAGAAATAGAAACAACCTAAATGACTACCAACTGACAAATGGATAAACATTCTAATGTATATCCACACAATAGAATGTTATTTGGTCATTAAAAGGAATAAAATACTGATACATGTTACAACATAGATGAATCTTGAAAATATTATGCAAAGTGAGAGAAGTTAGTCATAAAAGACCATGTATTATATTATTTCATATGTGTTAAATGTCTGGAATAGACAAATCTATATAGACAGAAAGTAGAATAGCGGTTCTCAAGACTGCAGGGAATAGGGGGCTGGAGAGCAATAGGTAAATGGTTCATGATTTCTTTTGGAGGTTATAAAATATTTTAAAATTGACTGTGGTGATGGTTGCATGTGCTGTGAATATACTATAAGCCATTGAATCTCAGACTTGAGTGAATTGTATGGTCCTAAAAAAAAAAAAAAAAAAAAGGGTTGTGTGCCAAAAGGTCTTTGTCACCTGAGCTATATGTCAATAAATTTTTACCAAAAAGAGTAAATTATGAAAAGAATAAACAGATTTTTGCAAGAGTCTTTACCAAATGGCATGCCTCTAAGCCAAAAATTCCAATTATCTTATATAAAGATGTATATGATACCCCAAACCATTGTATTATATACTTTAAAATGGTTCATATAGTAAATTTTATGTAATGTTTTACCTCAATTTTTATAAAAGTCTATTTGCTTAAAAACATTAATATAAAAAAATTAATTCAGCAAAGAAAGCCCAGTGAAACAAGTCAGAACACAAATTGTTTTTGATATCAACTCGCCAAGCAGAGAATGCGGAGGGAAATCAAAATTATGTACCTGCTGGGCACAGCAGTTCACACCTGTAATCCCAACACTTTTGCAGGCCAAGGTAGGAGGGTTGCTTGAGCTCAGGAGTTCGAGACCAGCCTGGGCAAGACCAACCACTCTGGCTCTTAAAAAAAAAGGAAAAAAAAATTGTGTACCAAAAGTATTTGTCACTGGAGTGCAATGGCTACGTATTCAGAGGCATGATCATAGCTCACTGTAGCCTCAAACTCCTGGACTCAAGTGAGCCTCCCTCCTCAGTCTTCTGAGTAGCTTGGACTACTACAAACAAGTCCAAGAGTCCCACAGAAAGCCACCAAATGAGAGTCCTCAAAATTAACTTAGTGGAACCTTAAATGTTAAGGAAGAGATCACCACTTGCATATGTGAAACAATGAAGCTGGATGCGTTACTTGCTATGCAAAAGAGGCTGAATGTATTACTTGCTAAGCAAAAGAGAATGACACGAAACACATTCACTCTGAACAAAGCAAGAGTTGATATATATACGGTTTTGAGAAGGTTGAATGTCAGGGATTGGCAGATTTTCAAAACTAGGAATGTTTTAAGGAGTTGACTCACTTTTAGCCATGGTGTTTAGAGTTTGGAGGACTAGTAGAAGCAGAAGCTGTCACAGATTAGCCGACTTTCAGAGGCATGGCTGTTGGAGCAAAGCAGCAGTTACTTTCTTTTTTTTTTTTTTTTTTTTTTGAGACGGAGTCTCTGTCGTCCAGGCTGAGTGCAGAGGCATGATCTCGGCTCACTGCAAGCTCCGCCTCCTGGGTCCACGCCATTCTCCTGCCTCAGCCTCCCTAGTAGCTGGGACTGCAGGCGTCCGCCACCACGCCCAGCTAAATTTTTGTATTTTCACTAGAGACAGGGTTTCACCGTGTTAGCCAGGATGGTCTCGATCTCTTGACCTAGTGATCCGCTCGCCTTGGCCTCCCAAAGTGCTGGGATTACAGGCGTGAGCCGTCGCACCCGGCCAGCAGTTACTTTCTGATCAGGAGGGATTTAAAACTGGTTCTGTGGCTACTCGTTTATGGTTTATGGAACAAAGGCTAAAGAATAAACAGTTATTCCCTTTCCTGAATTTGGAGAATAGGAACTTTTTATTCTCAATCTCTGCTATTTCTGCCAGCCACATCATAAATTTAGTTTAAAAGCAAAGATATTACTGTTAGTTGACAAACAAGTTAATCAATAAAGGCAGCCAAGTCAACAAGTCAAAGGGGGAATTCTTTTTTTTTTTTTTTTCCCGAGACGGAGTCTCACACTGTCACCCAGGCTGGAGTGCAGTGGCACGATCTCGGTTCACTGTAAACTCCGCCTGCCAGGTTCACGCCATTCTCCTGCCTCAGCCTCCATAGTAGCTGGGACTACAGGCGCCTGCCACCACACTGAGCTACTTTTTTGTATTTTTAGTAGAGACAGGATTTCAACGTGTTAGCCAGGATGGTCTTGATCTCCTGACCTCGTGATCTGCCCCCCTCGGCTTCCCGAAGTGCTGAGATTACAGGCGTGAGCCACCATGCCCGACCCAAAAGGGGAATTCTTTAAGCTTGGCCGGGCGCGGTGGCTCACGCCTGTAATCCCAGCACTTTGGGAGGCCGAGGCGGGTGGATCACAAGGTCAGGAGATCGAGACCACGGTGAAACCCTGTCTCTACTAAAAATACAAAAAATTAGCCGGGCGCGGTTGTGGGCGCCTGTAGTCCCAGCTACTCGGGAGGCTGAGGCAGGAGAATGGCGTGAACCCGGGAGGCGGAGCTTGCAGTGAGCCGAGATCGCGCCACTGCACTCCAGCCTGGGCGACAGAGCGAGACTCCATCTCAAAAAAAAAAAAAAAAAAAAAAAAAAAAAAAAAAAAAACACTTAAATTCATGAAGCATTCCATACTTTTATTAAAAAAAAAAAAAAAAAGCAAGTATTTCATTGTTAGGATACCCTGATTCTTTTCTTTTGTTCCTGATCTCTGTCTCTCTGCCTCTGTCTCTCTCTCTCTCTCTCTTCTTCCCTCCACCCCCTCCACCCTCTCTTTCCCTTCTTCACTATCTCCCCTCTCTCTCCCCTTCTCTTGCCCTGCTCCAAGTGAAAAATCAGCATCTATGCCAGGGAAGAGTTGCTAGTAAATATCAAGATTGTTCTAATTAATCGATTAGGAAGAACTTGATTAATTTGAAGGGAAAAAAGGCTTGATTTCCTTTTTTTGATAGGGATATAAACAAGAAGTTTATAATAAATGGTAACTTGTCTGGGTGAGGTGGCTCACACCTGCAATCCCAGCACTTTGGGAGGCTGAAGCAGGTGGATCACCTGAGGTCAGGAGTTCGACACCAGCCTGGCCAACTTGGCAAAACCCCGACTCTACTAAAAATACAGAAATTAGCCAGGTGTGGTGGTACACACCTGTAATCCCAGCTACTTGGGAGGCTGAGGCAGGAGAATTGTTTGAACCTGGGAGGCGAAGGTTGCAATGAGCCAAGATCACACCACTGCAGTCCAGCCTGGGTGACAGAGTGAGACTCCACCTCAAAAAAATTAAAAATTAAAAAAAAAAAGGTAACTTAAAAAATAAAAGCTACATTGCCACAAAGAATACAGTTGTGCAAAAATATGTCTGCATGTGGACAAAGCCTTGAGCATATTTGCCATGTAAGACTGATAGGATCATGTATGATTCTTTTGCTTTTAAGTAATTTCCTTTCGTAACAGTTGTATACTTTCTAGGGTTTTTTGTTTGTTTGTTTTTTTGTTTTGTTTTGTTTTTTTAAATAGAGTCTTGCTCTGTCACCCAGGCTGGAGTGCAGTGGTGTGATCTCCGCTCACTGCAACTTCCCCTTCCTGGGTTCAAGTGATCCTCCCACCTTAGCCTCCCAAGTAGCTGGGACTACAGGCCCATGATACCATGCCTAGCTAATTTTTTTTTTCAGCGCTTAAGTTCCAGAATACATGTGCAGAATGTGCAGGTTTGTTATTAGGGTGGTGCAAAAGTAATACTGGAATGTGTGTCATGGTGGTTTGCTGCACAGATCAACCCATCACCTAGCTATTAAGCCCAGCTCCATTAGCTGTTCTTCTTAATGCTCTCTTTCCCCACCCATGATCCCCTCACAGGCCCCAATATGTGTTGTTCTCCCCAACTCATGTGTCCATATGTTCTCATTGTTCAGCTCCCACTTATAAGTGAGAGCATGCAGTGTTTGGTTTTCTGTTCCTGTCTTAGTTTGCTGAGGTTTATGGCTGCATAGTATTCCATGGTGTATATGTACCACATTTTCTTTATCCAGTCGATCATTGATGGTAATTTGGGTTGATTCCTTATCTTTGCTATTGTGAATAATAAAAGCCTTGACTTCTGACCATTTTCTTCGTTCCGTAGATAATTAAATTGAAAGCTGAAGCCCGGCTGGACCTGCTAAAGCAGATCGGTGTTTCTGTGGACACATGGCTAAAGAGTGCCATGAGCCAAGTAATGGAAGAACTGGAAAATGAGCGATGGGCCCGCCCTCCTGCAGTGACCAGTAATGGCACTTTACACTCGGTACGATTTCTTTTCTTGGATATGATAAGTTGATTTTCATTGAAGGATGCTTTGACTCTGTAGCCAAACTTAATAATAGCCAAAATTTTTTAAAAAGATAATAGTTTTCTAGTGGTTTAGGTTTTATTCTTCAGCCTATCACTAATTGATTTAAAATTATTGCAGGAAATGAAAGAGAGGAAAAAAATGAGTGTATTTTTTAATGTATGATGAAGAATATGTTATCACTATTTGGGTTATCAATGCCTATCTACCAAACTCATCCCATTCATAGGGTAAATATGCTTCATGTCTGGAAGTAATAGAATAGAAAACAATCTAGTGTCTCTGAAGTTCTCGGAGGTCATCTTTAGTGAAAATGAAAATAAACATCCAGAGATTTGCACACAATCTTAAGTGAAAGGAATGCTCTTCTTAGTGTGTGGGCTTAGTCTGAGGTGACTTCAACTCTTAACAGCTTTCATATTCTCCTTACATAGAGAGAGTGTAGGTGAGTTTGTTTACAGGCAAGGCCAGGACACAGCTTAAGTTTCCTTACTTCAAGTCCAGGGCTTTTTCCACTCTGATGTCATCTGGTTCAACCTTAGTTTTTCATGTTGGAGATCTAAGTACTAGAAAAGTTCAGTGATTTGCCTGATACTACATAGGTGGATACGTGATGCCTTGCTAGTCAGACTAATGTAATTCCTACTGTCACCTCCCTACCCATTACTCTCTATTATCCTGTTTATTTCCTCAATGGTATTTATTATAGTTTGAACTTGCCTTCTTTATTTGTTTTCTTTTGTTTATTGTTGTTTTCCTCTCTAGAATGTAATTGCCATATCTTCCTGGTTCCCTGCTCTGCACAGCAAAGTGCCTGACACATAGTAGGTACTTAAATATTTTTTGAAGGAAGGAGTGAATGGCTGGATGGCTGAGTAGGTAGTTGGAATAGTAGCAAACTAAAAGCTAAACCTCTAACCTCCCAACTTCCCACTATCTTCATAGTGCCTCTTTAAATGTTGTGCTCTTCAGATATCAGGCAGGCTTGCTAGAGAAACTGGCCAAAATTTTAAAACATTCCTGAAGTTTTTTTACATAGCATTCTGATTTTCTAATGAGAATACACTTGCACATTTAAAAAGGATTATGTGTGGGTCTACATTTTAAGGAAAAACAATCTATTGAAGCTTTATTTTCATTTAACTATTAATGTTAATCCAGCTGGAGGGAAAAAGAAACATCACCCACTTGACTTTGGGGTTACAAGCGCTTCCCCAGTTGTTATTAGAACAGAGTTGCTCCGGCCGGGCGTGGTGGCTCACACATATAATCCCAGCACTTTGGGAGGCCAAGGCAGATGGATCACCTGAGGTCAGGAGTTCGAAACCAGCCTGGCCAACATGGTGAAACGCTGTCTCTACTGAAAACACAAAAATTAGCCAGGCATGGTGGCGGACATCCGTAATCCCAGCTACTTGGGAGGCTGAGACAGAAGAATTGCTTGAACCCATGAGGCAGAGGTTGCAGGGAGCTGAAATCATGCCATTGCACTCCAGCCTGGGTGACAAGAGTGAAACTCCATCTCCAAAAAAAAAAAACAGAACAGAGTTGCTCCATCTCATGGAGTATCTCCTACTATTGCACTTTCTAAAAGTCATAATGCTCATCTACTTCAGATTGTTGTAGAGTTTTTGATGACAGCAAATTCCAGGCCCACTTGCTTTGGGCTTCTACAGCAGGACTGTTTCCAACCAATCAAACCCATGATTTTCCTTCAGCTAGCACCTTTTCTAACTAAATCAATTGAGCGGGCACATACCATCTGACTTTGAACTGAGCAGGCGCATACCACCTAACTTTGTACTTACTTCCAGGGCAAACTGAAGATGAACAAAACTTGGTCTCCTTCCTCATAGAGTTTACAAGCTAGGAGACCAGACAGACTTTTATAGATCTTAGTGATACATGGCAGTGTATGACTGGGCTACTGTGTAGCAAACTTGGAATTGCTTACTTCTTACTCATCTGCACACCTTGGAAAAAGTCACTTCTCTTGGGTTTCCGAAAGAAAGATTAAAAGACTCTGAGATTCCCACCATCGCCCCCCACCAACCAACTCCAGAATCTTGTGATTCTTTGAAATACTGTTAGAAAAGCTCAATATCAGCTAGAATAGGGAAGAAAGTGTGCCCCATGGAGGATCTGTCATTTGGAATAGTCCTTGAAGAATTTTAACGGGAGATAAAGAAGGGCTGTTCTCGTTGTGAAGGAAGGAAATGAAGGAGTTGTGCCTAGTACAGTAGTAGTAAGCATTGAATAAATGAGTGTTTTTGAGACCTGTCCAGAGAAATCACTCATCTAGAGACATATCATATCCTCTGTGAAGGGAGCATTTTGCAATCCCGTCCCACGTTCTTCTCCCTAGTCAATCTTACGAACCTGCATCTTTCAACTGAGAGATTACATTTTGTAGAAGATCTAATAATATAAATAAAGGAGAGACATAGGCACAAAATAGCTTAATGAGGACCCATATTTATTTAATCTGCTTTTAAATAACAGCACTGAAATTATTTAGAGGGGGCTGTATCTCTTCATACTGACAGCTAGCTGGCTAAGGAACATGAAGCAGAAATACACATTCTAGAGGCTAAATTAGTTCTTCCATTACAGGTGCCAACAAAACCATTCGTCATCTGGAAAACATGATTAATACTACTGTTAGACATTAATAGTAGTGCAACTGAAAATGCCTTTTGGAAGATAAATGTTTTAAAAAGACACAGGCTACTCCCTTATAGAATAAGGAAGGAACTATACTTACTTGGGTATTAACTCTGCCTTCTGTATCATGCTAAGGTACAGAATGTAAGATTGGAAGAAAGGAATTCCAGAGTATAGCAACATTGTTTTTAAAGGAGAACAGTCCACTGACACAGTTACTCAGTTGCAGGTGGCCAGAGCCTGCGTGCTGCTTCCCCTGTTAGATTGCTGCCAGTGACCCCATCAGCCTGTGTCACTCGGCCTCCCTTCTCTTGTTGTCGGGTTTCTCTTACTCAAAAGCCATACCAAGATGAAAACCTAACTTTTGAAATTATATTAATTCTACAATAGAAAAAGTTATGTAAGCAGATTACTAAAAAATTGGAAAATACAATAAAGAAGAAAATGATTAATAGCTCCATCTTTATAACAGCACAGCTAGCAATTCAGTGTATTTACTTTTTTATTTATTTTTTAATTTACAAAAAATTGTATATATTTATAGCATACAACATAATGTGTATTTTTGTTTGTTTGTGTGGAGACAGTCTCGCTCTATCACCCAGGCTGAAGTGCAGTAGTGCTGTCGATGACTCACTGCAGCCTCAACCTTTGGGGCTCAATGAATCCTCCTGCCTCAGCCTCCTGAGTAGCTGGGACTACAGGCTCATGCCCCCATGCCCAGCTAATTTTTGTATTTTCACCATGTTGCCCAGGCTAGTCTCATACTCCTAGGCTCAAGCAGTCCACCAACATTGGCCTCCCAAAGTGCTAGTATTACAGGCATGAGCCACCACACCCAGCCCATATTTTTATTCTTTCTGCTGTTTTATTTGTGAGCCACTACACCCACCCTGTTCTTTTATTTCTTGCATTTTCAAACTATAGCCCACAATCTTAACATCACTTCCCTGTTTTCAGCCACTTTCCCCAACTAATGTACAAAGGCAAACTGCCAGTCTACTCTGTTGTACAGCCTCCCTTAGAGTATGAACATCTGCAGAGTTGCATATAAATAAATTCTGACTGGTCTTTGTGAGGACCATGCTCAATAACGATGTTGGAGATAAGGGTAAGATAAGGAGTTCCTAAAACTGCTAAGATCATATGCTGTGGCTGGGTCATACAATAGGTATTTATTTAACATTTTAAGAAACTGACAAACTGTTTTCCAAAGTGGTTATACCATTTTACAGTCCCATCAATAGGGTACTAGTGTTTCAGTTATTCCACAATCTTGTCAACACTTAGTATAGTCAGTCTTTTTAACTTTAGACATTCTAATAGGTGTGATGTTGTAAATCATTGTCATTTTAATTTCCATTTCCCTGATAATGTTGAGCATCTTTTCATGTGTTTATTTGCATCTGTATATTTTCTTTGGTGAAGTGTCTGTTCAAATCTTTGTTTATTTTTTGTTAGGTTTGTTTTCTTTTTATTGCATTTTAAGAGTTTATACTCTGAATACAAATCCTTTATCAGACATTTTGATTTATGTAATTTTCTTCTAGTCTGTGGCTTATTTTTTTTATTTCCTTAATACCTTTCAAAGGGCACAAATTTTTAATTTTAATGAAGTCCAACCTACCAATTTTTCTTTTATGGATCATATTTTTGGTGTGGTAGCTAAGAAATCTTTGCCTAAAACCAAGGTCATAAAGATTTTCTCCTAGGTTTTCTTCTAGAAGTTTTATAGTTTTAGGTTTTACATTTAAATCTGTAATTCAGCATGAGCTCATCTTTGATTATGGTAAACAGAGTAAGTCAGAGTTCTTTGTCCCTTTTTGGAACTTTTTTTTAACTGTCCTTTCTCCACTGAATTGCCTTTGCATCACTGTCAAAAATCAGTTTTTCAGGCCCGCCTGTATTCCCAACACATTGGGCTAAGTGGGAGGATCTCTTCTGGCCAGGAGTTTGAGATCAGCCTGAGCAACATAGTAGACCCTGTCTCTAAAAAAAGAAAAAAAAAGCCGGGCGCGGTGGCTCAAGCCTGTAATCCCAGCACTTTGGGAGGCTGAGACGGGCGGATCACAAGGTCAGGAGATCGAGACCATCCTGGCTAACACGGCGAAACCCCGTCTCTACTAAAAAATACAAAAAAAGCTAGCCGGGCGAGGTGGCGGGCGCCTGTAGTCCCAGCTACTCGGGAGGCTGAGGCAGGAGAATGGCGTGAACCCGGGAGGCGGAGCTTGCAGTGAGCTGAGATCCGGCCACTGCACTCCAGCCCGGGTGACAGAGCGAGACTCCGTCTCAAAAAAAAAAAAAAAAAGAAAGAAAAAAAAAAATTTCAACTAGCCAGGCACTGTTGTACATTCTGGCAGTCTTAGCTACTCAGGAGGCTAAGGCAAGAAGATATCTTGAACCCAGAAGTTCAAAGTTACAGTGAACTATGATTATGCCACAGAATTCCAACCTGGGAAGCAGAGCAAGACTTCGTCTCTTTAAAAAAAAAAAATTAATCATATATGTATGGGTCTGTTTCTTGACATTTTATTCTGTTCCATTGATCTATTTGTCCAGCTTGATGCCAGTACTACACTGTCTTAATTACTGTAATTTTAGAATAAGTCATGACTTCAGGTGGTGTAAGTCCTCCAACTTTCTTCTTTATCAAAGTTGTTTTGGGTATTCTAGGTCCTTTGCATTTCCATATGAATTTAAAATTGGTTTTCTACCCCAAAAAGCCTATCAGGATTTTTATTAGGATTATGATGACTGTATAGATCAACTGGAAGATAACATTGCCATGTTAACAATATTCAGTTTTCCAATCCATCAATCCATGAACATAATATACTTCTCCATTTATTTAGGACTTTAATTTCTCTCAGCAATGTTTTGTACAAGTTTTCAGTAGATAGATCTTTCACATCCTGTGTCAGACTTATCCCTATTTCATAATTTTGATGCTATTGTAAATGATTTTTTAAATTTCAATTTCCAGTTGTTCATTGCTAATCTGTAAAAATACAGTTGGTTGTTGTATATTGATCTTGTGTCCTGCAATCTTGCTAAACACACTTACTAGTTCTAATAGCTCTTTTGTAAATTCCATGGGATTTTCTATATAACCATGTCACCTGCAAATAAAGACAGTTTTACTTATTCTTTTCCTATTTGTATTCCTTTTTCCTTCTTACTATAAAATTGCTGAATAGAAGTGGTGAGAGTCAGCAGAAATCCTTGCCTTGTTCTTGAACTTTTAGCAAGAATGCATTCAGTCTTTCACCATTAAGTATAAAGTTAGCAGTAGGGTTTTTGTAGATGTCCTTTATCATGTTAAAGAAGTTTCTTCTGTTTCTATTTTGTTTGCTAATAGAAATGGATGTTGGATCTTGTCAAATGGTTCTTTTTTAGTCTGCTAATATGATTTAATTGTATTGATGATTTTTCAGATATTAAACCAGCTTCACATTCCTGGTAAACTCCACTTGGGTAATGATATATTATCCTTTATTTATTTATTTATTTATTTATTTATTTATTTATTTATTTATTTTGGAGACGGCATTTCGCTCTTATTGCCCAGGTTGGAGTGTAATGGCGTTATCTCGGCTCACCACAACCTCTGCCTCCCAGGTTCAAGCGATTCTTCTGCCTCAGCCTCCCAAGTAGCTGAGATTATAGGCATATGCCACTATGCCTGGCTAATTTTGTATTTTTTTAAGTAGAGATGGGGTTTCTTTATGTTGGTCAGGTTGGTCTTGAACTCCCGACCTCAGTTGATCCACCCACCTCGGCCTCCCAAAGTGCTAGGATTATAGGCATGAGCTACCGTGCCCAGCCTATCCTTTCTATATATTGATTGGAACTGGTTTGCTAGGACTCTGATAAGCATGCTTCCATCTCCATTCATTTCCTTGTAGTATTCTTGTCTGATTTTGTTATAATGCTTATCTCCAAATGATTTGAAAAGTATCCTCTCCTCTTCAAGTTTCTGGAAGCCTTGTGTAGAATTGTGTGGAATTTTGTCTTCCTGAAATGTTTGGTAGAATTTACCAGGGCTGTTATCTGGTCCCGGAGTTTTCTTTTGGAAGTTTTTAAATAACAGACTCCATTTCTTTAGTAGATACAGGGTTATTAAGGTTATTCTTCTTGAGTGAACTTTGGTAAGTTGTCTCTTTTAAGGAATTTGTCCATTCCATCTAAGTGGTCAGATTTATTGGCACAAAGTTGTTTATAATATTCCCTTATGCTTTGATTATCTGGAAAATTAGTAGTGATATCACCTCATTCCTGATATTGGTGGTGTCTCCTCTCTTCTGATCATTCTGCTAGAGGTTTATTAATTAGATGGATCTCTATGAAGAAACAGCTTTTGATTTTATTGATCTTTCCCTCTTGTTTTTCTCTTTTCTATTTTCTTGATTTCTGCTCAGGATTTTATTATTTCCTTTCTTCTGTTCAATTTGGATTTAATTTTCTCCTTTCTAATTTGTAAGGTAGAAACCGAGGTCATTGATTTGAGACTTTTCTTCTTTTTGAATATTGGTATTAAGTGCTAAACATTTCCCTGTAAGTATTGCTTTAGGGTCCATTGCACAAATTCTGATATGTTGTGTTATCATTTTTATCCACTTCAAAATATTTTCCAATTTACTTTTTTTTTTTAAACAGAGTCTTACTCTGTCACCCAGGCTGGAGTGCAGTGACGCAATCTCAGCTGATGGCAACCTCCTCCTTCCGGGTGATTTCTCATGCCTCAGCCTCTCAGCACCACCACGCCCAGCTCATTTTTTGTATTTTTAGTAGAGATGGGGTCACACTATGTTGCCCAGGCTGGTCTTGAACTCCTGAGCTCTAGCAATTCACCCACCTCAGCCTCCCAAAGTGCTAGGATTATAGGAGTGAGCCACTGCACCCGGCCTCTAATTTATGTTTTAATTTCTTCTTTTGACTGATGGGTAATTAAAAGTGTGTTACTGAATTTCCAAATATTTGGAGATTTTTCCAGATAGCTTTTTGTTTATTTCTAGTTTATTTCCATTGTAGTCAAATAACATACTTGAATCCTTTTAAACTTTTTGAGCTTTGTTTTGTGACCCAGTATAAAGGTATATCTTGGTAACTGTTACATGTGTTCTTAAAAAAAAAAAGAATGTATATTTTGCTATTGTTAGGGGTTACATTCTATACATGTCAATTAAGTCAAGTTGGTTATAGTATTGTTCTAGTCTTCTAGACTGGAACAAACCTTTTACCGGTCCATGGCCTGTTAGAAACTGAACCACACAGCAAGAGGTGAGTGGCCCCAGAGGGAGCATTACTGCTTGAGCTCCGCCTCCTGTCAGATCAGCAGCAGCATTAGATTCTCAGAGAAGCATAAACCCTATTGTGAACTTCACATGTGAGGGATCTAGATTGGACCCTCCTTATGAGAATCTAATACCTGCTCATCTGAGATGGAACAGTTTCATCCTGAAACCTTCCCTCATGGTGCCCCAAGGGTCTGGTCCATGGAAAAATTGTCTTCCGTGAAACTGGTTCCTGGTGCCTAAAAGACTGGGGACAGCTGTTCTGTATCCTTACTAATCTTAATACTCTACTGGGTGCCCTGTGCCTTATGAGGTTTTTACTCTTTTAGGAGGGAGCAGGAGTTATTCTCAGACCTGTGTGAGTTCTGAGGATTATTTTTTCTAATCCTTTTTAGTGCTTCTAGCCCTAGCTTTGGGTAATTTCTTCACATATATGTACTGACCAGTACTCAGCCAAAGCCTTGAGGAGGACCCTCTACAGATTTCCTAAATTCTGTGCATCTCTCTCTTCTTCATTACAGTCCCCCCTTATCTGTGGGGGATACATTTCAAGACCTCCAGTGCATGCCTGAAATCGCAGATAGTACCGAACCCTATGTATGCTGTGTTTTTCCCTATACACACATAGCTATCATAAAGTGAATTTATAAATGAGGCACAGTAAGAAATTAACAACACTAACTAGTAATAAAATAGAATACTATAACAATATGCCAGCAGCACTACTCTGGTGCTTTGGGGCCAGTATTAAGTAAAATAAGGGCTACTTGAACACAAGCACCGTGGTATGGTGACAGTCAATCGGGATAACCGAGATGGCCACTAAATGACTAATGGGTAAGTAGCTTACATAGCTTGCATATACTTGACAAAGGGGTGATTCACATCTGGGGAGACAGAGTGAATCACTGTAAAATTTCATCAAGCTGCTCAGAATGGCACACAATTCAAAACGTATGACTTGTTTATTTCTGGAACTTTCCACTTAATATTTTTGCATCATGGTTGACTGGGTAACTGGCACCATGGAAAGCCAAACCACGGAAAAGGGGAGACTGCTATATTCCACATCCTGAGCTGTCTCCACTTTGGCTTTACTAAATTCCCAGTTTCATCTCCTCTGTTCAGGGAGATCACGATCATGTGCCTGGGTTTCTTCTCCCTATGTCATAGCCTAGAAACGTTCTTCATACAGTATATTGTGGGAGTTGTTTGTTTCCCATCCCCCAGGGATCACTGTCCTTCATGAGTGATGCCCAGTGTCTTGAAAACTGTTCTTTCATATATTTTGAACAGTTTTTCAGTTGTTTCTGACAGGAGGTTAAATCTGATCCCTGATACTCTATCTTGCCTGGAAGCACAAATCCATTTTCCTGATATTTTTAGCATCATCTTTTTCTTAATTTTTATTTTAAGTTCAGGGATATAATTGCAGGTTTGTTACATAGGTAAACTTGTGTTTTGGGGGGGTTGTACAGATTATTTCATCACCCAGGTATTAAGTCTCATACCTATTAGTTATTTTTTCCTGATCCTCTACCTCCTTCCACCCTCCACCCTCTGAAAGGCCCCAGTGTCTGTTGATCCCCTCTATGTGTCCATATTCTAATCATTTAGCTTCCACTTCAAGTGAGAACATGCAGTGTTTGGTCTTCTGTTCCTGTGTTAGTTTGCTAAGGATAATGGCCTCCAGCTCCATTCATGTCCCTCCAAAGGACATGATCTCATTCTTTTTTATGGCTGCATAGTATTCCATGGTGTATATGTACCACATTTTCCTTATCCAGTCTACCATTGATGGGCATTTAGGTTGATTTCATGTCTTTGCTATCGTGAACAATGCTGCAGTGAACATACATGTATATGTGTCTTTATAATAGAATGATTTATATTCCTTTGGTTAACATCATCTTTGATAACTTACTCATGTTGTATTTGGAGTAATGTCCACTGTGATCACTTCTCTGTCCAATGGAGATGAGAGGTTCTATTAGTAAATATTGAGGAGCTGCCTTCCTCTGTGTTAGGTATTACCAGATTCTTTATCTGGATTCTCCCTTCCTCGTAAAAACAAAAGCTAATGCTTTATTAAGTACCTCCTGTGCACCAAACACGTGTTAGGATTTTAAATATTTTACTTCATTTAATCTTTATGCTAATCCTGTGAAGAAGTAATTGTCTTCATTAGAGAGACAAGGTCACTGAAATTGAGTTTAATAATTTGCCCAAGGTCACACAACAAGTGACACATTCAGCATTCAAACCCAAGTTGGCCAGACCCCAAGACTCTGCTTTCTACCTCATGATTGTGCCATGAAGCTGAGCCCCTCAGAGGTGTTTTTGCTAAGTACAAGAAGATGGCTCCCAAAATCAACTCAAAAAGATCATCTTGTCTGCCTCTGCAATAAGAGTAAGCATTTTGGCCAGGCACGGTGGCTCACACCTGTAATCCAAGCACTTTGGGAGGCCAAGGCAGGTGGATCATCTGAGGTCAGGAGTTCAAGACCAGCCTGGCCAACATAGTAAAACCCCATCTCTACTAAAAAAAAAAAAAAAATACAAAAATTAGCTGGGTGTGGTGGTGCACACCTGTAGTCCTAGCTACTTGGGAGGCTGAGGCAGGAGGATAATTTGAACCCGAGAGGCAGAGGTTGCAGTGAGCCAAGATCACACCATTACACTCCAGCCTGGGTGACAAGAGTGAAACTCTGTCTCAAAAAAAAAAAAAAAAAAAAAAAAAGAGTAAGCATTTTACATCTAAGAAAGGAAAAATGTTAGTATGACTAGAAAGAATAGTTTTGATTGAAGTTCTGTCAAGGGACAGAAAGAAAAGGGGATGAGAGAGCAGTCCTTAAGAGACAGAGGAAGCATGTGATTTTAGAAATGCTGGGTCAAGAAAACAGTGTAACAGTTCAGTTAAGAGAGTGGAATTGGAAAAAGGAAGAAATTATTCTGAGATGACATGCTTTGGAAAGCAGCTAGAGCAACACAGAAGCATATGACAGTGACCCCTATTGCTGGCACTGCAACCTTATTGCCTTCCATGGGAATCCAAAAATCAACTCCAAATAAAGGAGGAAGAAAGGAATGTTTAGTATCAACCAGGTTGCCAAGATAAAATGTTTTGGATTGATTCCCAGTGCCAAAGCACAGTACATGTATATTTTTGGAAACTTGTTCTACCCACATTTTTATAAATGTATGGGTGTTTTGTTTTGTTTTGATTTTGTAGTACCCACTGTTTTTTTTAAATGCCTGTAACCTTCCCTAGAATATGAAGGCAATGTCTTCTAAGTATATATAATATGTTCAAAGTTAATTTTATGGCAGTTTCTAGCATGATTCTTTTATGTGGCACAATGCCCTGTTGGAAAACAATAGAATCATAAGTCTGTGATTTTGAATATTTTGCTCCTATTGAGTGGCAAAAGACTCAATATGATGTGAGACTGTTTTGCCACTGACCTGACTGATGATAGATGAATAATTTGTAAGACATAGCACAGGATTTCCTCACTCAGCTGTGGAAAATTTTCAATAAAATTATCAATGAGAATATTTCAGCAGCTTTGAAATGGTGGCAATAAATATGTCAGAAAAAATGTATAATTTCTTATCCTGGTACTCTCCACAATTCTGTAGAATTGTTTCCCTTTATTTTTAGTTGACATAATATTTATACATATTTATGGGATACAGAAGGGCATTTTGATACATGTATACAGTGCTATAGAATTTTATTAGGGAAACAGTGGTTAAGAGGAGAATCACTTTTAAAACTTTAGTGATAGTTACTCAAGAGAAAGCCCTTTAATTCATGAAAAAGTAGAACTTGACAGCTAGGCAGCCTGTACTTTTAGACTCATCGTATCCCGGGAAGTCTTCCCTGACTCCTCTCCAGTGGCCTCTTCCGCATTCCCAGGGCCATGCACTTGGCCTCTCCTTTTAGTATCCTTCACTCTGGATTGTGAACCACTGGAAGGAGACACTGTGTCCTTCGTTTTCTATCTTCGTCAAAGAGGCTAGCATAGTTTTCTACATACAGTAGATATTTGATACTTTAATTAATTTAATGGCTGTTCTATGAAGGCCAATCCTGCCTGTCCATTCTTTGTAACCTTAAATGTGTAAACATTGGTGTTTTTGTATGTTTGAATATGGGAAAAAGCAGCCAAATAAGTGCTTGTGTGCAGCAAGCAAGAAACAAATATTTGAGGCTGTCTGTCTCTTATTAGGTTTTTAATTTAAAAAGTAAAACATGTATTCTAATAATTCAAAGAGTATAGATGTATATAAAAAGTAAGTCAGTCATTTCCTCAATTTTCCAGTCTTTATTCTTCTCATTCTGCCTTCCCCTGTCAGATATGTATGCTGATATAAATATTATTTATATTCAGTATATCACGGACAGTGCTCTAAGTGCCTATGGATCTAACTCATTTTTTACACTCAATGCCATTTCAATTAATAGATGCCTTTTAGCTCTGATGGGTAATATACCTTGAAACTGGGTTAAAAAATTATTTTCCTTGTGTTACATTTCAGAAGGGAGTGTGCCTTTCATGTTTGTTCATGTGTATGGTAAAATATACAAATATACCATTTTAAGTATAAGTTTAGTGGCATTAAGTACATTCACATGGTTGTGGAACCATCCCCACCATCCATCCATCTCCAGAACTCTTTTTTTTTTTTTTGAGACGGAGTCTCACCCTGTCACCCAGGCTGGAGTACAGTGAAAGTGGCATGATCTTGGCTCACTGCAACCTCCACCTCCTGGGTTCAGGTGATTCTCCTGCCTCAGCCTCCTGAGCAGCTGGGATTATAGGCACCTGCCACCACCCCCAGCAAATTTTGGTCTTTTTTTTTTTTTTTTTTTTTTTTTTTGAGACAGAGTTTCGCTCTTGTTGCCCAGGCAAGATGGAATGCAATGGCACGATCTCAGCTCACCGCAACCTCCGCCTCCCAGGTTCAAGCGATTCTCCTGCCTCAGCCTCCCGAGTAGCTGGGATTATAGGCATGCGCCACCACGCCAGGCTAATTTTGTATTTTTAGTAGAGATGGGGTTTCTCCATGTTGGTTAGACTGGTCTCGAACTCCCAACCTCAGGTGGACTGCCTGCCTCGGGCTACCAAAGTGCGGGGATTACAGGTGTGAGCCACCGTGCCTGGCCTAATTTTTGTATTTTTAGGAGAGATAGGGTTTCACCATGTTGACCAGGCTGGTCTCGAACTCCTGACCGTACATGATCTGCCTGCCTCAGCCTCCCAAAGTGCTGGGATTATAGGCATGAGCCACCCCGCCTGGCCCATCTCCAGGATTCTTTTCATCTATCTAAAGTAAAACTCTCTGCCCATTAAGCAATAACTCCCCATCATGCAGCCTCTGACAATCACCATTCTGCTTTGTGTCTCTTTGAATTTGACTACTCTAGGAACCTCATATAAATGAAATCAGAGTATTTTATCTTTTTGTGACTGGCTTATTCCACTTAGCATAATGGCCTCAAAGATCACCCATGTTCTGTGTAGCATGTGTCAAAATTTCCCTCCTTTTTAAGACTGAATAAACTGGGCATGGTGGCATGTGCCTGTAGTCCCAGCTACTTGGGGGGCTGAAGTAGGAGGATCCCTTGCATCCAGGAGTTCAAAGCTGGAATGAGCTATGATCGCACCATTGCACTCCAGCTTGGGCAGCAGAGTGAGACCCTGTCTCTAACCAGATAGATAGATAGACAGACAGACAATAATATTCCATTGTATGTATATATGCCACATTTTTATTTGGTTTGTGATATATACCTACATTTTACTTATCCATTCATCTCTCAATGGACACTTGAGTTGCTTCTACCTTTTGTGAATAATGTGGCTGTGAACATTGGTTTACAAATATCTGTTCAGGTCTGTGCTTTCTGTTCTTTTGGGTATATACCCAAAATGGCATTGCTGAATTATGTGGTAATTCTGTGTTTAATTTATTGAAGAAACATGTTACTGTTTTTCCATAGCAGCTGTACCATTTTACATCCCCACCAGCAGTATATAAAGGTTCCAGTTTTTCCACATCCTTGTCAACACTTATTTTCTCTCTCTGTGTGTGTGTGTGTGTGTGTGTGTGTGTGTGTGTGTGTGTGTATGAGATAGCATCCTAATGGGTATGAAATGGTATCTCATTGTGGTTTTGATTTGCATTTCCCTAATCATTAGTGATGTTGAGCTATTTTCATGTGGTTATTGGCTATTTATATATCTTCTTTGGAAAGATATCTCTTCAAACCTTTTGCCCATTTTTAATTGGATTATTTGTTTTTGGTGGTCAGTTTTAGGGATTCTTTATATATTCTGGATATTAATCCCTTTTAAGATATATGACTTGCAAATACCTTATCCCATTCTGTGGGTTGCCTTTTCACTCTATTGTTCTTTGATGCATACATATTTTTTATTTTGATAAGGTTCAATGTATCTGTTTTTTTCTTTTGTTGCCTATGTTTTTGGCATCATATTTAAAAAAATCATTGAGGTCGGGGGTGGGGATTGCCTGAGCTCAGGAGCTCGAGACCAGCCTGAGCAACACTGTAAAACCCCGTCTCTACTACAATACAAAAGACTAGCTGGGTGTGGCGGTGTGCGCCTATAGTCCCAGCTACTTGGGAGGCTGAGGCAGGAGAATTGCTTGAACCCAGTAGGCAGAGGTTGCAGTGAGTCAAGATCGCGCCACTACACTCCAGCCTGGGCAACAGAGCAAGACTCTGTCTCCAAAAAAATAATTGCCAAATCCACTGTCATAAAGTGTTTACCCTATGTTTTCTTTTAAAGTTTCATAGGTTTAGGTCTTTGATCCATTTAATTTTTTCTGTGTATTATATAAGGTGAGATTTCAACTTCATTCTTTTGCATATGGGTATCCAATTCTTCCAGCAACATTTGTTGAAAAACTGTCCTTTCCTCCACTGAGTGGTCTTGGCATCCTTGTTGAAAATTATTTAATCATGTACGTGAAGGTTTATTTCTGGTTTTTCTAGTCTTGAACTCATTTTTTAAAAAACTTTTAAGTGCAAGGGTACATGGGCAGGTTTGTTACATAGGTAAACTCGTGTCATGGGGGTTTGTTTTACAAATTGTTTCACTACCCAGGTACTAAGCCTAGTACCCAATAGTTATTTTTTCTAATCCTCTCCTTCCTCCCACCTTCTGCCTTCAAGTAGGCCTCAGTGTCTGTTGTTCCCCTCTTTGTGTCCATGAGTGCCCATCATTTAGCTCCCACTTACTAGTAAGAACATGCAGTATTTGGTTTTCTCTTCCTGTATTAGTTTGTTAAGGATAATGGCCACCAGTTCCATCCATGTTCCTGCAGAAGACATCATTCTTTTTTGTGGCTGCATAGTATTTCATGGTATATATGTACCACATTTTCTTTATTCAACTTGTCATTGATGAGTATTTAGGTTGATTCCATGTCTTTGCTAGTATAAATAGTGCTTCAATGAATATACACGTGCATGTGTGCATGTGTCTTTTTTTTTTTTTTTTTTAAGACAGTCTTGCTCTGTTGCCCAGGCTGCAGTGCACTGGCACAATCTTGACTCACTGCAACCTTCGCCTCACAGGTTCAAGCAATTCTCGTGCCTCAGCCTCCTGAATAGCTGGGATTACAGGCACACACCACCAGGCCTGGTTAATTTTTGTATTTTTAGTAGAGACAGGGTTTCACCATTTTGGCACCACCCACTTTAGCCTCCCAAAGTGCTGGGATTACAGGCATGAGCCACCACTCCTGCCTATGTGTCTTTATAGTAGAATGATTTATATACCTTTGGGTATATGCCCAGTAATGGGATTGCTGGGTTGAATGGTAGTTCTGTTTTTAGCTCTTTGAGGAATCGCCACACTGCTTTCCACAGTGGCTGAACTAATTACACTCCCACCAGCAGTGTGTAAGTGTTCCTTTTTTCCATAACCTCACCAGCATCTGTTATTTTTTGACTTTTTAAATAATAGCCATTCTCAGCTAGGCATGATGGCTCACTCCTATAATGATAGCACTTTGGGAGGCCAAGGCGGGAGGATCACTTGAACCCAGGAGTTCAAGACCAGCCTAAGCAACATGATGAAACCCCTTATCTACCAAAACAAAAACAAAAATTAGCCAGGCATGGTGGTGCACCCCTATAGTCCCATCTATTCAGGAGGCTGGAGCAGGAAGATTGCTTGAGCCCAGGAGGTCAACGCTGCAATGAACTGTGATTGTTTCACTGCACTCCAGCCTGGGTAACAGAACAAGACCCTATCTCAAAAAAAAAAAAAAAAAAAGCCACTCTGATTGATGTGAAATGGTATCTCATTGTGATTTTGATTTGCATTTCTCTAAATGATATTGAGTGTTTTTTCACATACTTGGCGAACTTTATTTTTTTTTTTCTTGTTTTTTGTTTTGTTTTTTGTTTTGTTTTGATTCAGAGTCTTGCTCTGTCACCAGGCTAGAGTGCAGCGGCGCCATCTCGGCTCACTGCAAGCTCCGCCTCCCGGGTTCAAGCAATTCTCCTGCCTCAGCCTCCCAAGTAGCTGGGACTACAGGCGCATGCCACCACACCCAGCTAATTTTTTGTATTTTTTTAATAGAGATGGAGTTTCACCGTGTTAGCCAGGATGGTCTCGATCTCCTGACCTCATGATCCGCCCACCTCAGCCTCCCAAAGTGCTGGGATTACAGGCATGAGCCATGACACCCGGCCGGCGAACTTTATTTTTAATGAGTGTTATTAATCTATAATATGGATACATCAGAGTGCATTCAAACATTCCCCTGTTGATGGATATATCGATTGTATCCAGGCGTTTGTCACTACAGGCAGTGCTGCAGTAAACATCTTAAAATACATAGTCTTACATCCTGGTGCTTTTATTTCCTCATGATGTATTCATAAAAGTGGAATTGCTAGATCAAGTGGTTTGTTTAGTTTTGTTCTTTTTTTTTTTTTGAGGCAGAGTCACACTGTGTCGCCCCAGTTGTAGTGCAGTCGTGCAATCTTGGCTCACTTAGCCTCCACCTCGTGGGTTCAAGCAATTCTCCTGCGTCAGCCTTCCCAGTAGCTGGGACTTCAGGCATGCACCACCATGCTTGGCTATATTTTTTTTTCTCTATATTTTTAGTAGAGATGGGGTTAGGTTTCACCATGTTGGCCAGGCTGGTCTCAAACTCCTGACCTCAAGTGATCCACCTACCTTCACCTCCCAAAGTACTTGGATTACATGCGTGAGCCACCACACCTGGCCTGAAACCTTTTTAATGTTTGCTAACAGGATCAGTTAAAATTCAGAGGCCTTTGTCAGTCAGTACTTAACAGTGAAAAGTGAAAGGATACTGATAAATATTTCCTATGTATTTGACAGAAACTTACTTCTTGATTTAAAAAAAGTCTCTGTCCTGGCCGGGCGCGGTGGCTCACACCTGTAATCCCAGCACTTTGGGAGGCCGAGGTGGACAGATCATGAGGTCAGGAGATCAAGACCATCGTGGCTAACACAGTGAAACCCCGTCTCTACTAAAAATACAAAAAATTCGCCGGGTGTGGTGGCGGGCACCTGTAGTCCCAGCTACTTGGGAGGCTGAGGAGGCGGAGCTTGCAGTGAGCCGAGATCGTGCCACTGCACTCCAGCCTACGCAACAGAGCAAGACTCTGTCTCAAAAAAAATAAATTTTTTTTAAAATCTCTGTCCTAGACCTGGTGCAGTGGCTCACACCTATAGGTAATACCAGTACTTTGGGAGGTGGGTGGATCACTGGAGGCCAGGAGTTCAAGACCAGCCTGGCCAACATGGTGAAACCCCATCTCTACTAAAAATACAAAACAATTAGCCAGGTGTGGTGGTGGGTGCCTGTAATCCCAGCTGTTTGGGAGATTGAGGCATGAGCATTGCTTGAACCTGGGAGGCAGAGGTTACAGTGAGCCAAGATCAAGCCACTGTACTCCAGCCCAGGTGACAAGAGCAAAACTCCCATCTCAAAAAAAAAAAAAAAAAAAAAACCTCTCTTCTTTCATAACATGAAAAATGTAAGTGCGAAAGATAGTCATTTCTATGCAGAGTTAAAAGGCAAATTAACATTTTGAAACAATCAAGTTTTAAGTGTTTTTCTGGCTTTCAACCATTTTCTTGAAGTAAGGAAACTAGCCAATGGTTTCTGATTTTTCTTAGCTTAATGCAGATACCGAAAGAGAAGAAGGAGAAGAGTTTGAAGATAACATGGATGTTTTTGATGACAGCAGTTCCAGCCCTTCTGGCACCTTAAGAAATTATCCACTCACCTGCAAAGTTGTTTATTCCTACAAGGTTTGTTTTTCTCCAACATACTGTTATTTAATTCTGATTAACTCTGAAGATACACATGACTGTATCCATCCAGTCTCTCAAGCTGTACTTAGCATAAAATTGTTATTAGGTTAATATTGGGGCAACATAGCAGAATGGTGATGAGTTTAGGCTCTGACTTGACGTCTTTCACTTGCTACTCCGTCTGCCTAGAACTCTTTTTTTCCCCCAGATCTCAGTTGGTTGCCCCCTGGTCCTCACCGAAGCTCAGCTCAAATAGTTCCTCCTTAAGGTCACCCATAACCACCTAAATAAATAACCAACTCCTCAGTCACTACTTGTTATCCCATTGCCTCTTTTACTTATTACATAGCACTTCAGCCAAGCAAAACTTAATCTTATTTATTTTCATATTTCTTTGACTCTCCACTAAAGGTCCATGAAGGCAGAAATTTTGTCTGTGTATGTGTACCTTGTCTGTGTGTCTTCAGCCCCAAGGACGATGGCCAGCCATAGTGGGTCATCAGTAAATAATTGTGGGATGAATACATGAATGTTGGAAGGGAGGCGTGAATACATGAATCTTCTCTTGCCCCTGTTCTGGCGGAGGCATGTGTGAGAAGGGGCAATGCAGAAGGCTATCAGAAGGGAAGGTCCTGGAGAGAGAATCCACCTATCATGCACCAGATGCACTCCCACTGCCACATCCCCGTGTAGCCAAAAGGTGGCAGTGTTTACTCCTCAATATCAGTGATTCCCAGACTTGTTTTGAGTTTAACATCCTTTCATTTTATATTTAAATTCATAATACTTCCTGTTCATTGAAAGTGTTAGCATTTTTTTTCCAATGTAAATCGTTTTGATAATCTTTTGAAAATTTAAAATCATCTTCTCAGATACTTGGAAAGGTATTACAGGGTATTATAAAACTAGCGTTGGAATTGTTTCCTGATACCACCTCCATTATGTTTACTTGAACGTCCCAGAACTAAAATTTAAGGTCCTTTATTAAATAGAGAGATTCCTAAGTGTCCGAGTGATTTTAAACAGTTCACATTCATTCAACATTCCCGCTGTTGGCATATCCCAGGCACATCCCTGGGTTAAATAGACTATGAACATCTATTTAGTCAGTTAATCATTGAATAAACATATAGAGTACCCAATGTGTGATACACTGGGGGGATGCCAGAATGAATATGACATTATCTCTCCCCTCTAGGAATGGACAATCTACGAAGGGATAAATATTAAAATGGAAAATAGAACAAGTGTGAAAAGATTTATAGTAAAGGTAGAGCCACTAATTCTACTGTGATCGTTGGGGGAAATTTTACAGATGAGGTGGCATTTAAATTAGGTCATGATTTAAGACCTTTCTAGATGCAGTGAGAAGGTAGGGAGAGGAAAGGGCCTTCTAAGCAAAGAGAACAGCAGGTATAGAGGTAGAGTGTGATGAGAGTGTGGGGTGTTCAGGAAATGTTAAATTCGATGGTGTAGAAGCATCTGCAGGAGAACAGAGGAGCTGTGCATAAAGGTGTTTATTGTCAGATAGTAAAGGACCATGTATACCAGACTTAGAGGTTTGGTTTTTTATCTTGGCTAGGAAAATCCTTAGATGGCCTGAAATCCGATTGGATTTTTAAGAAGGTAACCTGGTCATGGTATAGATATTCTAGGGGACAGATTAGGATACAGAAGGACTGACTTTAAGCCTAATCATAATTATTGTAGTCCAGACCAAAAAGGAGGCCTCTAATAATCTGGTGAGAACAAAGAAAGCTATATTTAATGGTTATATAGCTTAGAGTTGGTTAGAGTTGGCCAGGCACGGTGGCTCACGCCTGTAATCCCAACACTTTGGGAAAATGAGGCAGGTGGATCACTGAGGTTAGGAGTTCGAGACTGGCCTGACCAACATGGTGAAACCCCGTCTCTACTAAAAATACAAAACTTAGCTGGCCGTGGTGACGGGCGCCTGTAATTCAGCTACTAGGGAGGCTGAGGCAGGAGAATCACTTGAACCCAGGAGGAGGAGGTTGCAGTGAGCCGAGATGGCACCATTGCACTCCAGCTTGGGTGACAGAAGAAAATAAATAAATAAACGTTAGAGTCAAAGCCTTAAGAATGTTCACAACTTTTGACCCTATTAGCATCCATCCTAAAGAAATAAATCATAATATAGAAACATTTTTGACACAAAAATGTCCTTTCATATAGTACTGCTTTGTAATATATGGCACTTCTGTCCAGCCAAACTTAATCTTAGTTTTCGTGTTTCTTAGTCTGACTCCCCACTAAAGGCCCATGAAGGGAGAAGTTTCGTCTCTGTATGTTTACCTTGTCTGTGTGTCTTCAGCCCCTAGGACAATGCCCAGCATGTAGTAGGTCATTAGTAAATATTTGTGGAGTGAATACTTGAATGATAGAAGGAAGGCATGAACAAATGAATCCTTCTCTTGCCCTCATTCTGTTAGAGACATCAGTGAGGATAATGGAGCTCATGACTAGACGCAATGGCTCATGCCTGTAATCCCAACACTTTGTGGGACAAAAGTGGGAAGATCACTTGAAGCCAGGAGTTCGAGACCAGCCTGGGCAACAAAGCAAAACCTGGTCTCTACAAAAAAAATTTAAAATTAGCTAGGCATGGTGGCACATGCCTATAGTCCTAGCTATTTGGGAGGCTGAGGCAGGAGGATCACTGGAGCCCAGGAGATCGAGGCTGCAGTGAGCCATGATTATACCACTGCACTCCAGCCTGGGTGACAGAGTGAGACCCTGCCTCTAAAAAATAAATTTAAAAAAAAATTAAAATTGGCAGTTCAATGAGAATAATTAAACTAGACATTCATATACTACAGCCATAACGTATCATATTATAAAGATTATTGAAATTTACATTAGAGTTTTTCTATATAAGAAGAAACCCTTTGTAGGGTCCAGCCCCACAGGGTCGGTGGGTTTTTCTCCCCATGTGTGGAGACGAGAGACTGTAGGAATAAAGACACAAGACAAAGAGATAAAAGAAAAAACAGCTGGGCCTGGGGGACCACTACCACCAAGACACGGAGACTGGTAGTGGCACCGAATGCCAGACTGTGCTGATATTTATTGGATACAAGACAAAGGGGCAGGGTAAGGAGTGTGAGCCACCTCCAGTGATAGGTCACGTAGGTCACATGTCCACTGGACAGGGGGCCCTTCCCTGCCTGGCAGCTGAGGCAGAGAGAAAGAGAGGAGAGAGAGACAGCTTAAGCCATTATTTCTGCATATCAGAGACTTTCAGTACTTTCACTAATTTGCTACTGTTATCTAAAAGGCAGAGCCAGGTGTACAGGATGGAACATGAAGGCAGACTAGGAGCATGACCACTGAAGCACAGCATCACAGGGAGACGGGTAGGCCTCCGGATAACTGCGGACGGGCCTGACTGATGTCAGGCCCGCCACAAGAGGTGGAGGAGTAAAGTCTTCTCTGAACTCCTCTGGGCAAAGGGAGACTCCCTTTCCTGGTCTGCTAAGTAGCGGGTGTTTTTCCTTGACACTGACGCTACCACTAGACCACGGTCCACTTGGCAACGGGTATCTTCCCAGACGCCGGCATTACCGCTAGACCAAGGAGCCCTCTGGTGGCCCTGTCCGGGCTTGACAGAAGGTTCGCACTCTTGTCTTCTGGTCACTTCTCACTATGTCCCCTCAGCTCCTATCTCTGCATGGCCTGCTTTTTCCTAGGTTATAATTGTAGAGCAAGGATTATTATAATATTGGAGTAAAGAGTAATTGCTACAAACTAATGATTAATGATATTCATATATAATCATATCTATTATCTATATCTAGTATAACTATTCTTATTTTATATATTTTATTATACTGGAACAGCTCGTGCCCTCGATCTCTTGCCTCAGCACCTGGGTGGCTTGCTGCCTATACCCTTATGTCCTAATAATAAATTAAAAGGTAGGATACCAAATTGTATGTACCGTAAGATCTCAATTATACATATTGTCCAGCTTTTCTACAATGAACATGTATGATATGATCAGGAAAAACATTGTTTTAAAAGAAGTACAGGAAATTTGGAGAGATACTAGTAGAAACAGAGCTCTGGTTGTCACCGGATACTAGGACTTAAGGAGACAGTATGAGAGTATGTGTGTATTTAATAACTATTTACTGCTCACTGTCTTTAGTTGGGGTAAGTGAGAAGAAATATAGTCCCTGTCTAATTGTTTCTAGTAGGACGCTCACAAAGACAAATTCATTAGAGCATCATGGTAGTCAGTGTTATGGGGACGCTCAGAGCCTTTTAAGAACAAAAGGAGGGCCAGGCGCAGTGGCTCATGCCTGTAATCCCAGCACTTTGGGAGGCCAGGGTGGGCGGATCGCAAGGTCAGGAGTTCGAGACCAGCCTGACCAACATGGTGAAACCCCATCTCTACTAAAAATACAAAAAATTAGCCAGGCATGGTAGCATTCACCTGTATTCCCAGCTACTTGGGAGGCTGAGGCAGGAGAATTGCTTGAACCCAGGAGGAGGTTGCAGTGAGCCGAGATGGCACCACTGCACTCCAGCCTGGGCAAACTGTGAGACTCTGTCTCAAAAAAAAAAAAAAAAAAAGAACAAAAGGAGGAGCAGCTTACTCATCATGAGTAGTCTGGGAAAACATATGCGCTCAGTCTCAAATCCAAAGTAATCATAACTACTATCTATCTATCTATTTATTTGTAATCCCTTCAGTAACCCTATGAGGAAGATATTATCAAGCACCCCATTCATTCAAGAAACAGTGCTTGAGCACTTTCCGTGTATCAGTGCTGTGGGCTTTTCTAGGCTCTGGGATATAGCATTGATCAAAATAGACAAAAATCTCTGCCCTCATGGAGCTTATATTCTAATAGAAAAAAAGAAAACTGAAGTTCAAAGGTATCTTACAGTCACTTGCCCATAAAAACATACTGAAGCCGGACTTAAACCCACAGTAATCTGAGTCTGCTCATCAGATAGGAAAGAGGGAACAGAGCCTGCTGGATGGAAGAACACTTGATAAAAGCACAGAGGCAAGGAAGAACATGATATGCTCAGAGAATAGGAATAGTGTGCAGGGGCCAAAGTGTCTAGAGGCCCACTTTGGCCCACAGGGACCAAACTGCAGGGTCGTGATTGCCACACAAAGAACTTCCACCTTGTTAGGTGGAAGAATTGGTCATCACTGCTTTAGGATGGGATGATCAAGCTAGTGTCTGCTTACATTGGACAACTAGTGCTGCAGTGTTGAAAAACTTGCACGGACCTCCATGGCTTTTTTTTTTTTTTTTTTTTTTTTTTTTTTTTGAGACAGGGTCTTGCTCTGTTGCCCAGGCTAGAGTGCAGTGGTGTGATCTTGGCTCACTGCAACCTCTGCCTCCCTGATTCAAGTGATCCTCCCACCTCAGCCTCCCAAATAGCTGGGATTACAGGTGCGTGCCACAACACCCACCTAGTTTTTTGTATTTTTCATAGAGACAGCGTTTTTCCATGTTGCCCAGGCCGGTCTCAAACTCCTGGCCTCAAGTGATCCACCCACCTTGGCCTCCCAAAGTGCTGGGATTACAGGCGTGAGCCACCTCACTCAGCCTCTCCATAGGTTTTTATAAGGGCAGCAGTTTATTTGAAAGTGTACTACCTCCCTGGTTTGCTATCACATACATTAACGTCTGGTTGTGTTGATACTTTCTAGGTCTTGCCATGGAAAACATTTTTATTACAAAAGTGCCTTTTGCTGGCATATCCAAGGCATAGTGTAGTTTCAGAGTAGTGAAGGAATTCCATTGGAAAAGCTATCAAGGGTAAATGAGTGGGGTTTTTTCCTTATGTTTTGAGATAAGAGTTAATTTAAAATCTGGCCTTCGAGTATTCTGTGACTGGTCAGCCATCCTCAATATAATTTTTCTGTCTCAGGGAGCTATGGCAACATCCAGAATCTGGATTTTGATGAAATGTTTTAATGTTCATAAAATGGGAAATTGATCTTGAAAATGACCCCCTTTTTTGCCTTATTTTTGTGTAACTTGGAGTTAATTTTACACTTTGAGATTTTGAGATTTTAAAAACTTTATGGTTTTAAGTGATGGTTCTAACCCATCTTGGGACTTGAGAAAAGCTTTTAAGACTGTTTTCTAGAGAGCCAGAAGACAGCAGGCCCCTGCCTATTACACGTGACAGGCAAGGCTGTTAGGAAGCAAAGCCACATGGACTTTCCAGCCCCTCTGTGGAGCCTCAGAGCATTTACAGATTTGGCAGTCTCAAGGGCAACATGTGGATGGCTGATGCTGGTGGACTGCTATTGTCAGGGATAAAAAAGAAAACCATTATGGTTAGCAGCTTGTGCAGTAGCACGCAAGTGGATCAGCTCAGTCTCCACACCGTTAAGTTGGAACATAAGAAATCCAAACCATGACTGATCTCAATCATTTCCTTTCCTACAATTTTCTTCTTTTAGCCACTGCTTTACAGTGTTTCCAGATCAATCCTAGGCACTGCACCCACTGTCATCAAATTCATGTACATAGTTCTTTGCATTTTCACTGCATGCTTGTCCATGGGAGCCCTCTGGTAGCAGTTCCAACTCAGTGCCTTCTCCTTTGCTTTTGCTTCCCAAATCATCACACTTCTGTGCTTATTCATCCCACATTGACTCACATCCTCCAGAAAATGGCAGGATTGTCATTTCAAAGAAATGGAGGCATCAAGTTGAATAACTTGATACAGAAGCTGGAGTTGGAACCCAGGTCCTCTACTTCCAGGAAGTGCTCTCTTTTTTTGTTTGTTCGTTTTTTTAGAGACAGGGTCTCGCTCTGTTGCCCAGGCTGGAGTGCAGTGGCATGCTCATGGCTCACTGCAGCCTCAACCTCCCAGGCTCAAGCGATCCTCCCACCTCAGCCTCCCGAGTAGCTGTGACTACAGGCACATTCCACCATGTCTGACTAATTTTATTTATTTATTTATTTATTTATTTATTTATTTATTTATTTATTGGTAGAGATGGGGATCTTGCTGTGTTGCCCAGGCTCACATGTTCTGTTCATTGAACCTCATTGCCTCTTGAGGATTCAGTTTCTTCGGTTTTTGTTACGGTTTTATTCTGTTTAGTTTTTTAAAGTAAAACTTCACCTCATTATGAAAGTTTTACAGCATTTAAATTTTTATGTTCAACATGTTTCTCAATATCATTTCAATATTTTGATCCCCAGTTTTTGTCATGATCAGCCCACATCTGCTCCTTATCTAACCTTTTTAATTTTGTCCATGACCATCCTACATTGCAGGCTTCTCAACCAGATGAGTTGACCATTGAGGAACATGAGGTGTTAGAAGTGATTGAAGATGGAGATATGGAAGACTGGGTAAAGGTATATTCCTTTGCTCATATCGCCCCTTCTTGTGACATTTTTAGGAGTTCGTTTTGGTCTTTGTTGTACCCTGTCTAAATTGTGTGTGTGTAAACTTGTTTTGTCACATGTCTTTTACCCAGGCTCGAAATAAAGTTGGCCAAGTGGGTTATGTGCCAGAAAAGTACCTACAGTTTCCCACCTCAAACAGCCTCCTGAGCATGCTGCAGTCCCTGGCCACTTTGGACAGTCGGTCACACACGTCCAGCAATTCCACGGAAGCAGAACTCGTTTCAGGCAGCCTCAACGGAGATGCCAGTGGTAAAGACTGAAACAAGGCACTCTTTATTTGGTCACATTTGACCTAAACTGTATTGCCCTGGAGTAAGCCTTCACTAGGATAAAAAGCACAACTTTCCCCCTGTCCTATAATATGCTCTTCTTTATATGGTCACATTTGTCCTGCACAGTAGAACCCTAAAATTAATCATCCGTGAGTAAAAAAATTACAACTTTAATCCTATTCTGTATGATGCTGTTTTAGTTGTCATGTGAGCATAGGGGTGGTTGCAGAAGCAACCGGCTGTTAATTATCTTACCAGATTTGTTTTTCTCTTGCTCCCTAGTCTGTTTTGTGAAAGCACTTTATGATTATGAGGGCCAGACAGATGATGAGTTATCTTTTCCTGAGGGAGCAATAATCCGTATCTTGAACAAAGAAAACCAAGACGACGATGGCTTCTGGGAAGGGGAATTCAATGGGCGTATTGGAGTTTTCCCATCCGTGCTAGTGGAAGAACTTTCAGCCTCAGAAAATGGTGACACTCCATGGATGAGAGAGATTCAGGTACCTAAGAGGGGAGCTGGTTGAATTAAAAGATGTTTAAAGAAAATTGCTCCCAAGGGGTCTGTGAATTCACACAAAAGTGGGCTGCAGTCTCTGCCTTACCCTCACCGGTCCTTGGTTGCCAGTGTCTGCACAACTGAATTTGGGAAACCAGAGACTTCTCAGTCAGTCCCTTGTGGAATATGGCCATCCTCCCACACCTCCATCTTCCCACATTCTCTTCCCTGAATCGGTTAACCAAAATGCCAAATTATATGTGACATATCAAAGATCATTTAGGTGGAGAAAAACAAACCGAAGAGGGAAGGTATTGCTCTGTGGTTAATTTACGTAGTAAAACTCTTAGCTGGCTCGCTCTCTCCCTCACTGTCAGAGCCTCCTTGCCTAGTCCAGGTCCTGCCAATCTATTTCAGAGAACTAATGAGCCTGCCAGAGCCCCCAATCCCCACTCAAGTGATCCTAGACTTAGTTTATCACAGGGGAACAGCCTTTAAAGGAACCTCTAATTCAGTCAGAGTTCAGTTTGTCCCCTCAGGGATCTATCATTGCGGGCCAGACAGGTAGAGGAAGAAGGAACATGTTTGCCAATTTTGTTTGCATGGTGATTGTGACCCTTAGCCTAACATGCACAAAACCTGGGGAAGTCAGAAATTCATCAAGGTATTTTATCTTCATCCCAAAAAATCCAATTTGTTCCTTTTGTTGCTGGTGTTCTTTGCTAAGTTTACTGAATTGACTAATTTGGTACATTTTCAATAGAACCCTAGAGAGTGGCATCACTTGATAACTGTTTAAGACAAACTAAAATCAGTAATGTGATGAGATCTGTAAGAGGAAAAAGTGAAGTGCAATGCAAAATTGGGGCTTGAGGTGGTTATTTAATGCTCAGTTGCCTCTAATGAGGTTGACAAGTTTCAGTAGTCAGCTTAGCTTCAGAGAAAAGGGATGTGTACAGAGCAGTCAAAGCAGCAGCCAGGCTGTCCTTCCTGGGCAGAAGCACCAGGTAACCTCACTTCCCTTTGCTGCAGATCTCTCCTTCCCCCAAGCCACACGCCTCCCTGCCTCCACTGCCGTTGTATGACCAGCCTCCCAGCAGCCCCTACCCCAGCCCAGATAAGAGGAGCTCCCTGTACTTTCCCCGGTCTCCTTCAGCAAACGGTAAGGGTTCTCCTGGGCATGGATCTAAATGCATTTTCACTTCAGAAATCTGCATATTCGCCTGAAGGGCAAACAAAACTGCATTTGCTTTTTTTTCTTTTTTTGGAGACAGAGTCTCACTCTGTCACCCAGGCTGGACACCCAGGCTGGAGTTCAGTGGCATGAGTTCAGGCTGGACACCCAGGCTGGAGTTCAGTAGGCTCACAGCTTAACCAAGTGGCTCAAGTGATAACTAACTCCTAGGCTCAAGTGATCCTCTGCCTCAGCCTCCCTAGTAGCTAGGAGTACAGGCATGCACTACCACACACAGCTAATTTTTGTATTTTTTGTGGAGAAAGGGTATTATTCTGTCACTCAGCCTGGAGTGCAGTGGCAGGATCATAGCTCACTGCAGCCTTGAACTCCTGGCCTCAAGTAATCCTCCTGCCTCAGTATCCCAAAGTGCTGGGATTACAAGCTCGAGCCACAATGCCAGCCTTGCATCAGCATTTTTATTCAACAACTCAAGTAAAATGAGCTTCTTTGGTTTTCTCCCGTAGAAAACAGCCTTCATGCTGAGTCACCAGGATTCTCTCAGGCATCAAGGCATACGCCTGAGACCTCACATGGCAAACTGCGACCTGTAAGTCTCTTATCTTGCAGGATTATAGAATGCATAATTCTTCCAAATTGAAAGGAAGGAATTAATGTTTCCCTGTGGCCCCTATATTGTCACTGACTCTGCCAAACAAGGATGAACTGGGTTTGGGAAGGTAAAAAGAGCTATTGAAAAGGAAGGCCATAGAAATCAACTCATCTTGGAACATTTAATCTACACTAGAAATTTTTTCACTGAGCCACAGTGAGATTGCAAGATGATGGCTATGAAAGTGTATTTAGATTAGAACAAGCTTTATGAGCATTAAAGTGGGCTAATTGTGAAACACTTTTTTCAGTAAACATTTAATTTTCCAGGCCTCTGTTTGCCTCTTTGAGGAATACTGAGATGAAATAATAAGCTAACTTCATGGCCTTAAAGAGCGTTTATTCTCCGGGTGAATATATTATAGCAAAGTTACCTCTGTCTTCACCCTTCACTCTACTGCCATCTGCATTCCACCCACCACTGTACTCCAAGATCATGACTTGCACATTGGTAATCCAGTTGGATACTTTGCAATTTTGTTTTCCTTGACCCCATTAGCTTTTGATACCATTCCTTTACCACTGGCTTCCTTTGGCTTCATTCATTCAGCAAATATGTATTGAGTGCCTTCTTAAGGACTTGAGTCTTTATCCCAAATGAGATAGGAAGCCATTGTAAAGTGGTAAGCTGGACAGTGTTGTGGCTGGTGCATTTTTATAGCATCGCTATGGCAGCTAAGTGGAGGATGGATGGAGGCTGGCAGAAAGGACCTAGAGAGCAATTAGGAGACTGGGGCAGCATCGAAGAAAGAGGTGGTGGCAGCATGGACTGGTGGGTAAGAGTAGGAACAGAGAGCAGTGGACTGATGTGCTTCTCTACCACATTTGCCTCGTTTGCTTTCTTCCTCTCTGGTCCTACCTTTCTGTGGACCTTTGCAGCCTTGCCTCCACCTGCCTCTGCTGATACTTCTCATTGTTCTGTCCCTGGGCTGCTTCTCTTGAAGTTGTTGAAAGCACTCTTACCAAATGACCTCATCTACTTCCACAGCTATGATAACCATTTATATACCAGCAAGTTTCAGATTTGTAACTGCCAATCCGATCCCTTCACTGAGCTTCAGATTTGTGGATGTCTCTGTTTATATATCCCAGATCCCCAAAACTCAGCAAAAATGAGTTGTGTTCCCTCCCAGACATGTTCCTTTTTCCATATTGCCTATCTTGGTAAATGGAACCCCCATCCTACTGGTGTTCTGACATCATTCTTAATACCTCCCACCCCTGCCTCCCACAGTCATTCCGAAATCCTGCCAGATATACCTTGCAGACAGCTCGCAAATCTTTACACTTCTCTACTTCCCCTACTGCCAGTACCCTTGTTTGGGCTATTGTCAACTCTCATTCAGAGGACTACAAAAGTTTCCTAAGTTGCCTTCTTACCTGGACTCTTGCTTGCCTCTGATCTTTTCTCTAATTGTTACCTGAGTCATCTTTTCACAGATCTGATATTGCTTAAAATCCATCAAAAACTCCTCTTTTGCCTACAGAATAAAGCACAGATTTTTTTCTTCTTAAAGCAGATGTTTAAACATGGTTTAACAAGGCCCTTCACGACTTAACCCCAGCCTACCTTTCTAGCCTTACCTTTTGTAACTCTCTTCCCAAGATATGCTGAAATGTTTCATTTCTCTAAGCATTGCTCTCCCTTGCTTCCAACCAGACCTTTGCTTTGGAGGATGTGCTACGATCTTAGTCATGCGACTCTTGTGCCGCCCATGAGGTTTTTAGCCTAGACAAGAGGCTGATTTGTGGGCTTGATATTTCACTGAGAACAACTGCTTCTCAGTGTAGGAAATAGCGAAGACTAGGTTGAAAGCATGTGCTCACAACATTTCTGAGACCCCTAGGGTGCCCACGTCCTTGGACAGATGAGTGATTAGGTTTTGGGGATGCTTCAGATACTGAGTCAGGAACTGACTGACAATCTACCTAACTGTTTCCTGCTCAGGTCCGGGCAGCTCCCCCTCCACCTATGCAGAATCACCGAAGGCCAGCAGAGAAGATTGAAGATGTGGAAATCACACTGGTGTGATGATGGGCTTGCCCATCCATTACTGCTACAATCAAGGCCAGGCTTGGAGTTTGGCCAGTCTTGTTTTTAGGCACCTTTGCATGATGATGACTCTTGAACAGAGCAAAAACAAGGATTATTTGTGACTGGGTGACCTGGTAGACTCCTCCCACGTTTTGAATATTTCGTGCCTTTTTTTTTGTTGTCATTTTCTATGTCATCTTTCCTACCATAGCACAAATCCTAGTGGACCCTAGGAGCAAAGAGGGGGGCAGCCCTCATGCCTAACAGTGGTCTGTTTTTATATGAGACTCAAGACCAGGCCTCATTCCAGGGCACAGTCCCTAAATTACTGATCATGTGCACTCGTACAGTATATTACTGTGACCGCAAGGATGTGGCAAAGATTCTCATCTTTCTTCAAGTGGGTTTTGCTCATCTGATTGAGAATTAATCAGATCATGTTGGCTACATAAGGAAACAGAAGGAGGGATTTCAGGAGAGGCTGGCTCCTCCCCAAGGTTAGTCCCCAGACTGAGAAAAGTGAAACCTTATTGGGAAAAATTGGACTGCCCTGAATTTAGCACCAATTGCATTAACGCACATCTCTTCCACAACTAACAGACTTAAAATAACAGTGTCCTTCGTATTAATATCTGTGCCATTCATTTAGAATTAGCAGAGCTAATATGGAGGGGCTGAACTAGTAGCCACATCTTGTCCATCACATAGACTAATAGAAAGGAGGCTATGGCTAAAGCAGAAATGGAGCTTCCGGATCTGAAATTAGCCAATATAATGTTATTTTGTATTTGGGTATTTTTCATCTTAATTTTTACAGCATATACTCTTCTTACCAGTATCCTTAGAATCTGAATGTCTAGATAAGTTGAGGACACATACCTGCATTGTTGAGCTTCTCTACTGGGGAGGCCCCTGGCATTATTTTATTCCCAAGCCAGCAGACCGGCCCAGCCAGCCAGGCTGTGGCTATCCCAGACCAACTGCTACGGTGGAAAATGGAGCTTCCAGGTCCCACTACCCTGACATTTCCTTGGAAGGAAGAACCTGGGAGCCCGTGGAGGAAACCAGCTTCCTGTGAGAAAGGACTGAAGGATTACACACCCTGCACAAGTACAGATTGACCAGGAAAAGACAAGTGTCTTCTGTGTGTCACAGGGAAAACCAGGAGTGGCCTTCTTTGCAGGCCAGCAAGCCTACAACAGCAGGTGCCCCCGAGTCAGGTACTGACTCTCCGCTGTCCACTGCTGTAGAAGGTAGGGAGCACAATACCTGGGGACTACGGGATGTTTGCTGGTTGTGGTTTTGTTTTTTGTTTTCTAGGTTAAGAAATCAAATTTGCAGAATTTAATCTAAAAGTTGCATTATGCTTTGAAAACTCCATCCCTCCTAAGAATCTTAAAAAACTTGAAATGCTCACCAAATGTCCCCATGGGATTTTTGACCAAAAGTAAGGTCATAACTGAAGAAATTTTTAGTTCTTTGATCACTTCAGTGACAATACCCATTGATGAATCTTCTTCATGATTTGGGATTTTTTGTTGTTGTTGTTGTTTTTTACACTTCTTAACCTGTTGATCTATTTGAGGTCTTTTGTGTTTATCAAACTTATTCTTAAGTTTAAAAAAGAAATTAAAAGGGTGGTTTTTTTAAGATTTTAAAGTTTGCTAACATATTAAAAAATCTTCAAATGCTTATTAAATAGAGCAGTTCTTGCCACCCAGTCTTCTTGTATTCTCTCTTTAGCTAGCCAAATTGTCCTTGAATTTGGGTTTTCCACAACCTCAGAGGGTTATCTGAAATCTTTTGTTGTATTTTAAAATATTTTTTGGAAGAGCTGCTAATTTTATTTTAAAAAACAAAGTTGTGAAAATATGCCTCCTTTTTAAAAAATAACCCCTCCATCCCGGACATGGAATCCAGCACCACAGTGCACAGGTCAGGGCTCGGAGGGAGCCTCTGTGCAGATGTGTTTTCTTTACAGTGGCTGTAAAAAGTTTGTATTTATTATGTATAAAATGTTGAATAATTAAAAAAAATGGAATTATGTTTTCTAAGATTTAATATAGAAAGACTTGGGTAAACAGACCTTTCCAAAAAGCCCATGCTTCTTATAAAGACATTCCTGGGCCCTCCTTTAAACCAGCTAACAGACAGAGAGAGGAGAAAGTAAATTAATCCATCCATGATACAGTCCCTGAAGCCACCCATGTGCTAGGTGTAATATCCTGGGTACTAGAGATGGCAGTAAATAGGTTACGGTCTTTGCTTTTCCCATGGGAAAAAAGAAATATGTGAGGACAGTACTGTGGGACATGTGCTAGAAGGGAGGGGCAGACAGCAGAGAGGCAGCTGAGGAGGGAGCTCTGATTCTGCTGCTGGAGGGGTGAGAGGAAGGTCACTGAAGTCCCCTTGCCGGATGTGACCGCTGGCTTCCAGGAAGCAGGCATTCTGAATGCCTCTCCCCTTTCCTAAACCTCCACCCTAAGGAGTAATGAATTGTGTGAAAGGAGATTTTCTCAGTCTCATGGGTGGATGGAGCATTCTTAGTTAAAGGCTAAGTCCCTCTGGCTTCCAGCCAGCCACACCGAGAACCAGGACACAGCCTGTTTGGGGAAGGGCTCCACAAGCTCTCCTCTTTCTCGGAGCAGGGGACGTGCAGTAAGTATTTTTCCAGACATTTTCCTGTGCATAAGACTCTTAAGTGTACACATTGCTTGTTTACATAAAAATGTGTTCAGCCAGGCACAGTGGGTCATGCCTGTAATACCAGCACTTTGAGAGGCCAAGGTGGGCAGATCACCTGAGGTCAAAAGTTTGAGACCAGCCGAACCAACATGGAGAAACCCCGTCTCTACCGAAAATACAAAATTGGCCAGGCATGGTGGCTCGTGCCTGTAATCCCAGCTACTTGAGAGGCTGAGGCAGGAGAATCGCTTGAACGTGGGAGGCAGAGGTTGTGGTGAGCTGAGATTGCACCATTGCACTCCAATCTGGGGAACAAGAGTGAAATTCTGTCTCAAAAAAAAAAAAAAGTGGTCCAGTATAAATGTTGGGTAGATTCCTAAGTGTGGATTTTGAGAGTCAAAAAGGTATGTATTTAATTGTGTTAGATTTTGCCCAAATTGGCCTCCTATAAGGACTATATCCATTTATACTCCCACCAACTGCATATGGACTTGGGAGCCAGGAGGTCTGGGTTAAATCCTGGCCCTGCCACTTGACAGCCATGGGGACTGAGCCTGTGTCCTCATCTGGAACCTGAGAATAAGACTGTGGCTCCAGGAAGCCATATAAAGTGTGTGGCACAGGCTGGTCACCACAAACTCTTCTTACTACCACCTCTCCTGCCTCTTCTCAGTGTCCTTCCCTTCAGAACTAAGGTTCTTGATAGTCTTCCAGGCCCACAGTAACACACAGGGTGTCATAAGGCCCAAGGGAAAGAATGTGTGTGAAGTGCTCTACCAAAAATGTTGAGAAGGGCTGTCAGGACTCAAAATGTCATTTCCATCTTCTGACTTCACTGCCAGTGAAAGCTGCTTTCAGTACTGGAAGCTCCATCTGTGACCAAGGGCAAAGCTTAGCTAACTGCCTCACCCCAGCGTCATAGCTAAATTTTGGTCTCCATGACAGGAACTGACTTGATGCATGATGCAGTCAGGCCACAGGTTCTCAGCACACCAACTAGTTCCCCTTCCTCTCTGACCCACCACCCCAGCCACATTCACAAGCCAGAGACCCAGTGGGAGGGCATCATCTGGCCTTAGCCCTGCCACTGCTTGATGGAAGACCTTTCCCTCTAAGGTACCACATCCTCAATTTTGAAAGGAATGGAATGATGGCTGGGCACAGTGGCTCACACCTGTAATCCCAGCACTTTGGAAGGCCAAGGCTGGTGGATCACCTGAGGTCAGGAGTTTGAGACCAGCCTGACCAACGTAGTGAAACCCCGTCTATACTGAACATACAAAAATTAGCCAGGCATGGTGGCAGGTGCCTGTAATCCCAGCTACTAGGGAGGCTTGAGGCAGGAGAATTGCTGGAACCAGGGAGGCAGAGGTAGTGAGCCAAGAGCATACCACTGCACTCTAGACTGGGTGACAGAGCAAGACTCTGTCTCAAAAGAAAAAAAAAAAAAAGGAATGGAATGAGGTGATCTCCAAGGGCTTATCTAATTCGCATGCCCTGGATGAGTTCAGTTTCTAGATACAGAGAACATCACACAAAAAAGGTCACAATATTTGAAATCAGACTTACTAATACACAGACTTCTTTGGATGGCAAGAAATTGAAAAGAAAACAGCCACTGGACTCTCCCACTGGGAACTCGGACAAAATAAACCACTATCCTCTAGGTTGCAACTGCATCCCAGGCTGCTGTATCCACTCACTGCCTGAAGAACCCAGCCGCAGCTTTTGGTTTTGTGGCCAATGACTGCCCAGCCCTCTCCCAGTGGCCTTGGGATGAAATCCAGCTGCTCTGAATCTTCGCATTTATTTTGTTCATTGTGAAGTTGTTTTCCATGACAGAAATATAACTAAATTACAGAAATTTAGGGTTAGAAGCGGGAGGATTGTAATTTATCCCCAAATCCTGCAACTTTTAAGTTTCCTCCTAGAATCTTCCTGTGTTTGCCTTGTTACTGCTCGATCTGCCAAGAACCAAATGAATGCCAAAGAGCATCTTGTTCCTAGACTGTTTTCCCTCGGTCCCACAGGCCAAAAAACACACTCTTGCCATGTCTGTTTCTGAGAGCTCTGGTCTGGGAATCTTTTCCTGAAAAACTTTTTTTTTTTTTTTTTTTGAGACGGAGTTTCGCTCGTCACCCAGACTGGAGTGCGACGGCGCAATCTCGGCTCACTGCAACCTCTGCTTCCTGGGTTCAAGTGATTCTCCTGGGTTCAAGCGATTCTCCTGCCTCAGCTTCTCAAGTAGCTGGGATTACAGGCATGTGCCACCACACCCGGCTAATTTTTTTGTATTATTAGTAGAGACGGGGTTTCACCGTGTTGGCCAGGCTGGTCTCGAACTCCTGACCTCAGGTGATCCACCTGCCCCGCCCTCCCAAAGTGCTGGAATTACAGGCGTGAGCCACCGCTCCCGGCCTTTCCTGGAATGTTTTATGCTGAAACATAACAGAAATGAACCCAGGGGCAGGGCTTACAGCCCTTCTACGCTGCGCATAGAACTCCCTCTTCACCACTTGCTCCTGTGAGGAACAGAAAAGAGCACAGCCAAAGGAAATGTATTCCAATCCCCAGCCCACCTCAGATTAGCTGTGACTTCAGGCTCATCCCTTCACCTTCTGGACCCTGCTTTCCTCATCTGTAAAGTAGGAACAAGTAGATAGTACAAACTTCTAAGATCCAGGAGGATGAAATAGGGTAATGTACAGATAAGCTGAAAATGTTTGTGATGAGTGAATGTGCCTCCAGTGGAAAAGCCTATATGCAGGCATGGATATGTCTGAATCTCACAGATGGGTCCACATCTGATGGTGTCAGATCTCTCCAGAGACCACCTCTATTCAATTCAGCAAACATGCTGCCGCAGGTCATGTTCAGGTCTCTGGAGCCTTGTCACTGAGGGGCTTGCATCTGGCAGGAGAGATTCAGGGCAACAGCAGAATGAAGCCAGAGACTGAAAGATGACCAAGGGGCAGTAGGAGCACAGGATAGGGGCATCTGTCATTTCTCCCTCCCTGGGGTCTCAGGCTCACTAAGACCTGAGATTGGGCAGGGCAGGCAGAGGCCATGGTCCTCATGCCTACAGAACAGCTCTGCAGAAGAGCCGTGTCGCCTTTGGGGAGGCTTGGGGCAGGAAGTTTCACAGGTGGGGAATATGAGAGCCTGCCCAAGATCTTGGCAGGAAGACAGAACTGGAGAGCCCAAACTAGGCCTCCAGAAGCCCTGAGCAGCCTCTTTGAAGAATCTGAATCCAGTTTTTAGAAAAGTGGGCATCAGAGGCCTGGGTTCTTACCCAGCTCTGCTATGTGAGCCAAGGGAGCTGCCCCATCTCTGGGCCTCAGTTTTTATACCCATGAGTGCGGGCCATTCCAGATTTGACCTAGGCACCCGAATTCAGGCAGGCAGCCCCTGAGCACCAGAGTCCTGAAAACCTGAGCACTGACTGCTGAGAGCCTGGAGGAGCTGTCAGCATCCATTTTCACCCCTCTGCTGAACGGGACTGAAGAGACTGGAGGGAGGAACAGCCTTCCTGCTGACATGCCCCTGTGAACTCCTCTGCTCAGTCTGTGAGCTCCTCTTCCTCCTGTCTACCGGGAACTCCTTGGCCTGTTTCTGGCCTTACAGACTTGTTCCTCCAGGAATCACCCCGTCCTACTGGGAGGGGGACCTCCAAGCAAGTTAAGGTGAACATGTGCTCCTTGAGAGAGGCAACTCCACCCGACAGCAGCTGCGTGTGTGGTAAGATTGACGCCCCTAAGGTACAAGGGAAGGCTTTGGTGGAGCCGAGGGATCACCGTCCCAGAGATCAGTCAGACCATTTCCTGAGCACCTCCTCTGGGCTCTCTAAGCACAGTCTCCACTGCAACCCTGTGAAATGGGGGAGAAACACAATGGCACAGCTGGCCTCCCAGGATTCAAGTTCCCTCACTCCCGTGTCCCTGCATGTCCCTCACTTCAAGGGATACTAACTGTCCAGGCTCAGGACCCAGAATAGAAAAGGGCAAAGATGCAGGGAGGGAGTCAGGTTAGACACAAGGCTAGCATCACACCTCTACCCCCGTGGTGTCAGGCAGGGGGCACACCCTGGGGGAGGGGGCATGCCCTGCAGCCCTGCCTAATTGGGAATCTGAACACCTTGCTTTTAAAAGAGTGTGTGTAATGCAGCCACAGTCCAGCTGCAGGGCCTCTCTGAGCTCAGTTTTCTCACCTGGGAAACATGGTATCTACATGGCAGTGCAGTTGGGAGGAACAAATAACGCTGCAAAAAGGGTGCAGGGCAGGGCCTGGCATCTCTTAAGGGCTCAGTCACGGTGGCTGTAGGAGTGTCGGTCTCCCCAGCTGTGTGTCGCTGGAAATTGGAATGGCCACAGTAGACTAGGCAGCTGGTGACCCCTGGTGGCTACTGGGAGCCAGGGCATGAGGGCTGGGGCAGAGTAGAAGTCTCAGTATTGAAGAATGTTGGAACCCAAGACTCTTAGACTGTTAGACTGGCTGAGTCCTTGAATAAGAGAAGGTTGCTGAGATGGAGTTTCACTCTTGTTGCCCAGGCTACAGTGCAATGGCGCATTCTCGGCCCACTGCAACTTCCTCCTCTGGGTTCGTGATTCTCCTGCCTCAGCCTCACAAGTATCTGGGATTACAGGCATGTGCCACCACGCCCAACTAATTTTGTATTTTTAGTAGAGACAAGATTTCACTATGTTGCTCAGGCTGGCCTCGAACTCCTGACCTCAGGTGATCCGTCCTCCTCGGCCTCCCAAAGTGCTGGGATTACAGGTGTGATCCCACCACGCCCAGCCTGAATAAGAAAATTTAACCACTTAATAAACATTTCCTGAGTCATTCTCTGTGCCAGGCCTGATCCCAGGGAATAAATCTATTCCTATCCTGGCCTCTTCCAAGAATTCCTTGGCTTAAAATGGAGGGAGGCAGATACAAAAGGGGAGCTCAGAGACAGAGGAGGCCTCTACCCAGCTTGGCAGGCAAAGGAAGGGGAATCCTGAAAGGAAAATTTGAATTGGGGGCTGGGAGGGAAGGAGAACATTCTGGAAGAAAGAAAAGCACGTCTGAGACGCACTCATGATAGCAAGGAATAGCCAGGCACGGTGGCATGCACCTGTAGGCCCAGCTACCAGGGAGGCTAAGGCAGGAGGATCGCTTGAGCACAGGAGTTTCAGACCAGCCTGGGCAACATAGTGAGACCTCATCTCTAAATGAGTAAATGAATGAGTGAATAGCAAGGAAATAAGAGGCAGCTGAGAGGCCAGCAGAGTCACATCCCAGGGGCTCCAAATTTCATGCTGGGGTTGGGGGTGGTCTCTAAAGGCAGCAGGGGAACTCCAAAGGATTGGACTTGTGACCACGACACCCTAGAAAGTCACCCTGTTGGGCCAAGCATGGTGCTGTGCACCTGTAATCCCAGCCCTTTGGGAGGACCAGGTGGAAGGCTTACTTAAACCAAGGGGTTTAAGGCTGCAGGGGTTTGAGGCTGCAGTGAGGTTTTTTGTGTGTCTCAAAAGCAACAACAACAAAAAAAGTCGCTCTGGCCATAGTAAGGGAAAGGATTGGATGGGGAGGCTGCAAGTCTAGAAGGTGGCCCACAGTGGCAGGAGGGATGGAGGAGTACTAGATCCAGCAGCACAAGGTCCCAGGGACATGGGGTGCAGGAGGAACAGATCACTTGCAGGGGAGATGATGGCCAGGAGGCAGCTGAACCAAAAGTAGTGAATGGTCTGGAAGTCAACAGAGTATAGGTGTTGCCATTTAACCAACACTGTCTGTCTCCACAGGCCTGTGCCCAGTCCTAGGTGTGAAGGAAGTTGGTTTGCCCCAACTCTGCCCTGTGGGCTCTGCCTTGTAAGCAAAGCCCCAGGCCCAGGTCTGGCCCACAGCTGCCCTCCCCCAGGCACAGACACATAGAGGCCCTACTCTGCCCCACCCTGGGCACTACCTCTGGAGGAAGAACGCAGACTCAGTCTAAGGGAGGCCCCATGGACCAAGGACTTTGATATCACTACCTGGGTTTTTAGGATCTTCCCACCAGGACCCCTCTGGGTTGCCTCCCTGCCCCTTCCTCAGAGCTCCCCCAGCCCCTCTTCAGCTTCAGTCTACCCTGGGTGCCTGAAGCAGGTGGGCCTAACATGTTGCTTAGGCCTCAGGACCAGGTTGGACCAGGAGTCACATCCATGGCTCTTTGCCACCTCAGGGCCTTTCTTCCTGCTGTTCCCATGGTTAGACTTGAGCAGCACCTGTCTCCGCAGGCAGAGACTGGGCTGGCTGCCCCAGCTCTGTATGGAAGGAGGAAGGGGGCCAAACCTGGGTCTCCCAGAGCCCACTAGCCCAAAGGTCTCCATATCATGAATGCTGCAAAGAGGCAGGCAGACGCAGTTTAGATATCATTTTTTTTCTACTTGGGGAGAAAAAGTGAGGAGATAGAGATAAAAATACAAAGAAAAACTAGCTTCATTTTTAAACAAACAGGCCAGGTCCTACCAGGCCTTCTTCCCCATTAAATCCCAAGGCCATCTCCAGTACCAACCCCAACCCCCGCACGGCGCCGAGGGAAGCTTCAGGCTTCGGGCAAGAGCTCCAGCCCAGGCAGGGAAGTCATGGCCCTAGTGCCAGAGCACAACCTTCCTGCCCTGGTCCACGCTCACCACGTGGCTCCCGGAGTAGCACCAGGCCACAGCATTGACAGCAGTGCTGGGGAAAGGGAGGGGCAGGCTTCAGGGGGGCTTTGGGAACTATGCCTGCAACCTGGCTCTGCCCCGACTGCTGGACCTGGGTAGTTTGAGGCCCTCTCTTGAGCCTGTTTCCTCATCTGTAAAGTGAGCTCACAGAGCTGTGGAAAGGACAGACCCAGTGTGTGTGGAAAGTACCTTGTGAACTGCAAAGGGCTCTGGTCGGGTGGAGGGTGGAGGGACAAGGGCTGGAGACTCCAGAGTCCCAGTATGTCAGAACCTGGAATCAGCCTGGCAGGACTGGGGCCAGGCAGGTGGAGGCCATGCTCACCAGTGGGGTCCCTGAAGTCTGCTTTCCAGTTTCCCGGTGTCCACATCCCAGATGTAAAGGGCCCCATCATAGGAGCCTGCCAGTGCATAGCTTCTGTCCGGGCTGTAGTGGCCACAGCAGAGCAAAAAAAGTGGGGGTGGGGTCAGAGAGGAGGGCACACACAGGGTCCAGCAGGGCACACTTGGACACAGGCATATGCTCTCACAGACATACCTGAATACAGCTTTGGTCCAGTCAGAACCGCACTTGAAGCCATCAGCCCTGAGGACAGACAGGGCTGGGGTCAGAACAGAGGTCACCACTAGTCCCTCTGCAGGGAGCTTCCAGAGCTTCCACTCTGTCAAGGGGTTTGGTACCTCAGCAGGACCTGGTCTGGAGGGGCCTCCAGGGAGGGTCCCAAGAGGGTCTATTACAGGAGAAGAGAGGCTCAGCTGTCCCAGCAAAGGCCACAGGGTCAGCAGGCATGAGGCTGGTACCTGAACACCTGGCGGATGTTGCTGACACGCAGGTCGATGACCTTGAGTGTGTTGTCTCGGGAACAGCTGAGCAGGTGCAGCTGGTCGTGGCTGAGGCTCAGGGAGGTGACCCGACCCTGCACAGGGATGACCTGGGTGCAGTGGGGCCCCCTGAGGAACAAGGACAGAGACAGGGATGAGGAACAGCCCAGCCAGGCCACTCCTGACAGGAAGGGGCCAGGCGCAGCAGCCTTCCCAGCTAACCAAGTCCAGAGGAACCCCAGGGCCCTGGATCCCTGGGGTAAAGGCTGCCCGTGACTCATCTCCCTTCTCCTCACTGCAGCCAGCTGCCTCCATCGAGGAACCTAGACTTTGATTTGAAAGCCAGAGCCCTTGAAACCTTTGGGTCACTAAAATAAGCACCATATCATCTGAGCAATGAAGTCTTGTCTTTAAAAAATGTAAGAGAGAGAAGAAAGGGTTGCAAACAGTAGTTGATGGAGGTCAGTAAAGGCTTGAGGCAGGCCTAGCACTGGCTCTAGCTTTGCTTTTTTTTTTTTTTTTTTTGAGGCGGAGTCTGGCTCTCTTGCCCAGGCTGGAGTGCAGTGGCCGGATCTCAGCTCACTGCAAGCTCCGCCTCCTGGGTTCAAGCGATTCTCCTGCCTCAGCCTCCCGAGTAGCTGGGATTACAGGGATCTGCCACCACACTCAGCTAATATTTTTAGTAGAGACAGGGTTTCTCCATGTTGGCCAGGCTGGTCTCGAACTCCTGACCTCAGGTGATCCGCCCACCTCAGCCTCCCAAAAAGCTGGGATTACAGGTGTGAGCCACCATGCCCGGCCTCTAGCTTTGCTCTTACAAACACTTCAAGCCCAAAGTTAGGATCTTTGGTTTAAAAAACAACTACAATAATTTTTTTCCTTTTGATATAAAAGTGGTAACTAAATGGAAAAAGGTACATCTCCATCTTGGTTGCAAGGTCCAGGTGGAGTCCAGCATTGGACCAAGAGCCATGAAGACAGTGGCACAGCTTCCTGGGGGAGCTGAGCCCAGCCAAGAGGCACTAGCTGGCAGTGCCAGCCCCACAGCCTTGCCTGCCCAAAGTGCCACCAAAACTCATCCTGCCATGGCCAGAGAAAGGAACAAGAACTTGGGAGCCCTGTCCCCAGCCCTCCCCCAGTCCTCCCCCAGCCTGCGCCTGTCACCTGCTGTCCCAGAACCGGATCTTCTGGTCATTATGGCCACTAATGATGATATGGTCCCCACACACCACGTCATTACAGTAGGAAAGGACATTGATGGTCCTGGAGCCTGGGGACCAAGCAGCAGACCCCAGGGCCTCAGAGGAGGGTTGTCAGGAGCCACCCCACAGGACACATGGAGAAGCTGAGGCCCAGAACGCAGTGTCCTCCCAAGACTAGAACCCAGGTCTTCTGCTTCCCAGCCCAGGGCTCACCCACGTCTTTTTCCCACCCACAGCCTGTGGACACCAAGAAACCAGGCAGAAAACACCACTGGGGGATACCATTGGGGGACTGGAGGGCCTTGAGAGGTTTCACCCCCAAATGCCTATGAATCTCAGAGCCACTCCCAGAGAGCAGGTGAGGTCCCTCGTACCCTGGCCTGGGGCTCCTGGCTGGTGGGGAGGGGAGGTGGGGTTGGGGCTCACAGTAGGCACGGCCGAGGTCCCACTCCTTCACTGTCCGGTCACGGCTCCCAGTCACTGCCTGGTGCCTTGTCAGCTTGAATTTGGCAGCTGTCACCTTATCTTTGTGTCCAGACAGTGTCTCCTGTACCCCAGCCCCAGGTGCGGATCAAGAGTTTGGCCAAGACCCCATAACAGGCCCCCTAGTCCTGACGTATGACCCCCTGACCCCCAGGCAGCCTCCCCAGTCAGGCCTCACCTTGGACTGTGCCTCCCCCACCTTCCAGAGCTGGGCAGCCTGGTTGTAAGTTGCTGCTAAAACCTGGTAGCCCTGGAGAAATGGGAGAGGAAAATGAGAGGTGCTAAGCCGTAGGCAACATCCTTCGGGCCAGAGAATGAGGCTAGGGGCTGCCCCAGAGCTTCCCACAGCCCAGGTCTCCAAGGCAGGCAGAGGAGCCTCCGGCCCAGGGATGAGGATCTGTGTAAGAGCCCAAGGGCCTGGTTCTAAGGTATCCATGCTGCGCCCTCAGGTCCCAGAGCCCCCACCTGTCCAGTGTGGAGATCAGAGGGGGCGCAATCCCATGCCACTGGGGCAAAGTTCCTCACCGAGGGGTCAAAGTCCACACTGGTGATGCTGCCACCAGCTCCCTCCAGGGTCTGGTTGACCTCTAGGCGACCTGGGAGGACCAGGAGAAGGGACAGTTGAAATGAGATCCTAACCTCACAAAATGGAGGAATTGGGATTGAGAGCAAAGATCAGTCCCCATTGCCCCCCCCCACCCCCACAGGTTAGAAGACAGAATCGCTGGGTCTGTTCTGTGGCCTGGGCTGGAGACTACACCTCCCCTAACTGCTGGCAGTGGGTCCCAGGGACAGCTAGTCATTTCACAGACCAGGCTAGAGAGGACCAGGAAGAAGGGACTATCTGTGGGTCACGCAGCAAGGGATCAGGCCAGCCAGAAACTTGCCTTTTCTAGGAAGCCCCCAGGAACCAGCTCTGACTCCCCAGGACATCCCCTCTCCAGAGCACAGAGCTTGGGACAAGGCCAACAGTTCATACTTGTCCCTTACCTGAGTTCTGAGAGCTTACGTGATGCTACAAGAGGATCACCTGGTAGACTCAGGGACCTGCTCTTCAAGGGCCTGTCCCTGTAGGACCTCATGATAGGGGACCCCCACCCACCCCCATCAGGGACCATCTGAACTCAGCCTTCCCCATTCTGCAAATCTGGACCCTAGGAGCCAGGAAGCTCCACCCTTCTTCAGAGCAGCGAGCCCCGAGTCTCACTCTTTCCAAGGCATTGTCTAGTCACTGCCCACAGAATATTCCAGATGGAGAAACACAAAGAGATCCAAGACCTCTGCCCACCAAGTGAACTGAGGAGCGGGTCTGGAGAGAAGCCCCGAGTTGGCCTGCAGGGGAGGGCTCCTTACTTCCCACAACATTCCAGAGGTGGATCAGGCGGTCAGCCCCTCCAGTGGCCAGGAGGCTGCTGTTGGGGCCAAAACGAACAGCATTGACCTCAGAGAGGTGGGCATCCTGTGGGGAAAGAGGAGATTGGTGCCCCAGCCCTCCCCACACATATCTCTGTGAGTGCTCACAGGCCTTCCCACCGGTGCCTGTGCAGACACAGCCTGCTGCAGACATGGTATCCCCATCCCCGGTTTCTCTGTCTACACTTTTGAGTTTCAAACCCGGCCCCACCAGGTGTTCTCACCTCTGCCAGGACCCCTGCAGCAGCCTCCGTGCTATGCTACTCTACTCTCCTGCCTGGCCTCCCAGCCTCCTCTCTCTCCCTCCCTGGCCCATTCCCCCATCATAACATGCGTAAGTGACTCCCACCACAGGCTGTGGGAGGCAGCCTCCTGCTCCTGCTGAGGAGCCCAGCCTTGCTTCCCTAGCCTCCTGGGACCACCCCTGTGCCTGCACTTCCTCACCACTGCCCCACCCATATGGCTCAGCTCCTCCCTTACCAGCACATCCTGAGCCTGGGTAGGAAGTCGGGTGGCCACACATACAGGGATGATCTGGTATCGCTGCTCAGGGGCTCCCCCAATTGAGTGACCTCTCCTCTTCTTAAAACTGGGCGTAAGGTGGGTTGGGGTCAGGAGGGCATTCAGCAAGGCCTTCTCAGGTGGGAGCCTTCAGCTCCCCTGAGGCATCAACCATAGGAAGCAGATGGGGCAGGAGGCAGAACATGGCCCCAAGAAGCAGCGAGTGCATTCCTCAACCCAGCCTTTACCCCAGGGGTCAGTGTGGAGAGCACACAGAGGCAGGCACAGGAGCAGGGTAGGGTTGGTAGGTGCAAAGAAACCTCAGGGCTGGGGTTTCAATCCCAGTCTTGCCACTTCTTGGCTCTGTGACTCTGAATGAAAAATGCTCATTCAGAGCATTTTTCCCAATTGAGTAGGAGCTCCTGCCCTGCCTGAGGCTGGAGCTCTTGGTCCCCTGTGAGGACCTTGGATGAAGACAGACCCTTGTGATGACAGAACCTGGAAGACAGCTGAGCAGGGGCTGGGGCTGAGGCCATTCACCTGGCTCCTGTCTCCAGGGCCCAACAGACTCACACAGACAGCTGCGCACCACAAGGATGGACAGGTCGAGGCGCAGACACAGACCAAGCCTGGGCTGGGGAACCTGACACACACGTGGGTGCACACAGGCACACACACACTTACTCCAGAAGCCCCTTCACCACATCCACACAGTGGGACAGCGTCAGGGAGGTGGCTGAGGCAGACCTGAGACAAAACCGAGAGAGATGTGCTAAGGGATTGGCTGGTGTGTGTACAAATGGCTGTCCATCATCTCCACACTTTGCCAGAGACCTGGAGGCTCGTAACCTCTCAAGTCTGGGACAAGAACTTGACTTCTCCAAGACCAGGAGACTAGGATGACCCAGACCAGTCCCAGGAAGGTCAGGGCAGCAATGGATTTGGTAATGAAAGTCTCCCAAGGTCTCCCTCATGATGAGAAGAACTGCCTCACCCTACAAGTACCCACCAACAAAAGTTCCTGGGAAGCTGAGCTGGGGCCTACAGAGAGAAGAGGCGCTGAAGGTTCCCCCAGGGTGGGGAAAGGATGGGGAAGCCTAGGCTTGCTGGGTGACCTCAGCAATGCCCAGGAGAGGGTGTGTCCTGCAATTACTTGGCCCACAAGGGCTCCCAAGGACTTTGGGGACCAGCATCTCATGCCCCTCCCCACGGTTTCTTCACTGCCCCAAGGCCTGGACACTGGGGACCTGCAAGGAAAGACTGAGAAGAGGCGTTAGGCTGGGGAATGGGGCCCGGAGAGGGGCAGCCTCAATGACAGGCAAATCAAGAGGGGAGACCCTGCGGAGGGGTACCCAAGGTCTGAAGCCCCAGTCAGGTCCCACAAGTGTTAGCGCACATCTACACGTGCTCATACGTTCACACACAGACGGGCTTAGTCAAGTTTGTACACACCTGTGTCTCATGTCCCTGTGGATGCACATGCTTGTACACCTATGGCTGCACACACATGCCTGGCATGACTGGGCTCTGGGCTTTACCCACAGGTTCCCTCCTGGTGACAGCTATTCACAAGCCTGACACCCCACCCCCAGAGCTCTGATCCCAAGAAGGAGGGAAAGGGTTGAGGGTAGGGGTTGGGGTGGGTGAGATGGAACTGACCACAAGTGGCTCCAGACAATGGAGGTCAGACTAGCCCTGGGAGATCTGAGCTTTCCGGCCTCTCCTCAAGCTCCCTCCCAACCCAAGAGCTGACTCCAAGGTCCAAGAGGAAGACCCTGGCAGCCTCTGGGGTGGGGCTGAGCTCAGAGCTCTGAGACCACCACCTGGGTCCTCACCTGAAGGGCCTCTTCCACTTCTCACAAGCTTCATTCTCCAGGGGCTCTGGCTCAGGGGCTAGAGCCAGAGTCTCGGTTCTCTCCCTCATCCCATCGCCTACAGTGTCCGGACCCCTAGGAGGAGAAATGAAGCTCAGAAACGCCAAGGGACCAAGCCAGCCCCTCCTGACCCCAGCACAGGACACGCTGAAGACAGGAATTCTCAGTGATGAGGGTTCTGTGTGGGTACACGTGCAGCGGGCATGCATGCAGGCTCCTACGACCACACGGTCGTCTGCAGGTGTCCCGTGGGCCCCGACTACTTGGGGTCCTCGGGACGCGGCTATGCACAACTACAGTCGGCGGCCTGGGTCGCCGCAGGCAGGCGGGGCCGGGAGGCAGAACACAAGGGTCGGACCGGCCCATCCCCACTCTTACTCGCTGATGCTCACGGTCCGCTTGGCAGCCTTCTTCAGCTCCTGGGACACCCGCGCCTGCTTGGCCCTTGTTGGGTAAAAAGCATCCTGAGAGCCTGGCGCGGCGCCTCGCACGCAGGCGGGGCGCGACCCGGTCCCTTTCTCCAGTGGGCGGCTGCTGCCCGCCTCCCTTCCAGACACAAGCGAGGCCCGACTCTCCCTTCAGGGGCGGGGCCTTTCCTCGGAAGGGGCGGGGCCTGCTCCTCACCGCTCCCGGCGCTCGTTGAGCAGGTTGCGCTCAGCTGCGGCGCGCGCCTTGCGCTGCACGAGCCTCTCCAGCAGGTCGCGCGCCTCCTCCTGGAGCCTGCGCAGTGCCGCCTCCCGGAGCACCACGTGCGCGCGCAGCGCCTCGTAGGCTGCCCGCTGCACAGCGTTCTGCGCCCGCCGCTCTTCCACCTGCTGGGCCTGCTGCGCCCGTGCCTCTCGCAGCTGCGCCACGCGGACCTTCAGGGTTGCCAGCCTGGAGGATGGAAAGAGCGGATAGCGGGTCCCGAGCCTCCCCCGTCACTGCCCAGTGGGATTCTGCCTCGGAGCAGAGACCGACCTGCCCATGCCAAACGCGGCTAGCCGGTGGCTAAGCCAGGTCTCCCCCAAGACTTCGCCCTCAGAGCCCAGCCGTTCGGTCCTCTGGCACCAACCGATAGGCTCAAGGGCACGTGGGGAAAGCTCTTGGCCCGCGCCATTCTCCCGCATGGTTGGCCCTGGGCCTCCCCGAGGTGGGCGCGGTCCCTCCCGCCCCCGCCCCCGCCCCCGCCCGCGCCCCCGCCCGCGCCTGCGCCTCACCTGCTTTGCAGCTCCTGCAGCTCCGACTCCAAGGCGCCCAGGGCCACGCTCTTCTCCACCACCTGGTAGGCCATCTGGGGGCGGACAGGTGAGCACGGCGGCGCTGAGGCCCCTCCAGGCCTCTAGTCCCTCCCGGGCCGAAGGCGCTAAGGGACAGTTGGCTGCTCCCCTGCCCGCCCCCTTCCTGAAAAACAAGCCGTGCCCCACACAGGTTTGGGACCTTGCAGAGGGACGCGCTGCTGTTTGTGGAGCAGTGGAAGGCCCTCGGGCTCTGGAATCAGCCCTGGGTCCCAGTCCTCGCTGTGCTGCTTCCTTTCTCTGCGACCCTACTAGGAACCTCTCTGGCAAGAGCAACCCGCTACACTGCCTCGCCTGAAGAGTGAGAAGACATCGCTCCGCTCCCAGCGCCATGCAGAACCACTGCGAGGACTCCTAGCGCAGAGGCTGCTAAATGCCCATCCGGCCCTCGGGTGCCATGATGTTCCCAGCAGGCTACATGCTCTTTCCATCCTCACCACACCAGGAGGCTGGTACTGCCACTCTCACTTCACAGACGAGGACACCGACAGAGAGGTTTAAGTGTCTGGCCCAAAGTCACGTAGCTAAGAGATTTGAGCCCAAGCCACCTAACTGCATCACCCTCCAGGCTGGTCAGGGGAATGTGAGTTCTGTTCCCCACCCCTCCCTGGGGCCTTCCTGGCTTCACTCAACCCAGGCCTGCCCAAGCACAGGTCTCAGCAGCGAGGAGCCCTGCGCAGAGGCACACAAGGCTAAAATCAGGCATGGACTCGGGGAGCCAGGGCCCAGACTCAATATGGGAACAGCCCTGGCAGCCTAGGAGAGGCAGTGAGGGTCATTTCATCTGCACCCCCGCCTCACTCGACATGCCTTCAACTCAGAGCCAAGCAGGGTCGGTGGGAGAGACAGACCCCAGGCAAGGCAGCTCCCACCAGTGTGACAAAAGAACATGAGGGCCAGAGGCGCCTCTGGCCCAGGCCAAGGCTGGGGGCTCTTATTGGTAATCTGTTCCTGTGTTCTCACGTGGGCCTGGTGAGGACAGACTGAGAAGCAAGGTTGATGCTGCCACCTGCACTGACATGACGCCCTATGTGAGTGAGTCTGCGGAGAGGGAATCTGCACATGCGGGTTGGGGCACCTTTATTCATAGTTGGCCCCATTTATAACATAATTGTTTTCACCACTGAGTAATCTGATCACCACCTCCACTTTCTCACCTGTTACTTGCTTTCATTTATGTTGTACTATTATGTTATACCATTCAATATTTCATTGTATGCCTTTCAAAATTCAAGTAGTAGAGGTAGAAAACAGATTAGTAGTTGCCAGGGGTAAGGGATGGTTGAGGGGAGAGGGGTGAATGTGACTAAAAAGGGGTAGCAAGAAAGAGATCTTTGTGGTGGTGAAACAGTGCCATATCTTGATGGTCACACAAATCTACACGTGATAAAATGATAAAGGACATATACACACTTAACACCAATCCCAGTTTCCTGGTTGTGGGTACTATAGTTATGTAAGATGTAGCCAGTGGGAGATGCTGGGGGAAGGGGACGCAGGAACTCTCTGGACTATCTTTGCAACTTCCTGTGAATCTATAATTATTTTAAAATAAAAAGTTAAAGTAATAATAATGATAAATGCTTGTGATGTGTGGAACTATTAGAGAAATTTTTACAAAAGAAAAGAAAAAGCCTCCCCACTGCCCCCATCCACTGGCGCATCCAATGGGTACTGGCTGGTGTGTGTCCAGGGAAGGAATGCTGGGAGCCAGGGAAAGCATCCCAGGCAAAGGGAGCCGGGAGCTCAGAGATGAGAGTGGCAGGAAATGCAACAGGAGCCTGGTGAGCTCAACGGGGGAGCCAGGCTAGGAGCTTTGGAAGATCTACAGCACACTAACCATGTAGAAAGGTAGTAAGACGGGCCTTTACTTTTTACTTTATGGCTTCTATTCTCTTGAGTTGTTTACAAGCATGTTTGTGTACTGCTTGTCTTTAATGGAGATCTTTTTTTTAATTAAAATATGTCACTCTGAAAGCTGTATGGAGAAGGGACAGGGAGTGCTGAAGGAGTGTTCCAGGGTAGGATGAAAGTTACTTGTACCATGTCAGATATGGTACAAGAAACAGACATTGATGGATTTGGGGATAGTCAACATGACCTTGTGACCAGCTCAGGATGGAGGGCTGGGAAGAGTCAGAGGCGCCCGGGCGTTTCCAGCCTGTGTGAGAACCACTGGGGGGCAGTCACAGGAAGGACAGCCCACCTCATTCATAGCTTAGTCTACAAATAGTCCTTAGTATGGAATGGACTGTGGACACAGGCCCTAAAGATACAGGTTTGCCTTGGAGGCAAAACAAGACATCCCACGGCTTGGGGAGCTCACAGCCGAGGCAGGGGGTGGTGTAGGGGGTCAGATGTTTGAGAATCACCTCTCAAACAAATATTGAATTGGACCTACAACAGCAGCTCTGGGGAAAGGTTCTCAAATGAGTCCGTACCTATGCCCACACTTCTGTTGGGCAGGTGACTTGCCATGCTGTGACTGGATGTGTATTTACTGGGCTATCACAGTCTCCTTCAGAGGACTGGAAGCCCCCATGGGCCAGCTCTTGTTTATTGCTGCATTCCCTGTACCTTGGATATAGCAACTGTCAATAGATGTTGAGAGAATGAATGGAGAGAACAGAAGGTGATTTGTGTGAGAGGGGCTCAAATCCTGGCTCTACCTCTCCAAGCCTCAGTTTCCTCCTCTGCAACCATAAAGTTGTGAAGGATTAACTGAGACAATGTTTAGCCCAATGCCTGCAGGGAGTCAACTCTCAAAACAGCATGGACCAAAACAGCGTGGGCCAAATTCTGGGGGAGATGGTGAGCCTGATTTTAGATGTGATGTCCAAAAAGCAGCTAAGCAAGAGAGTCAGGAGCTCAGAAAAGAAGGCTGGGCTAGAGACAGATCTGAGAGTTGGCAAACAGAGAAAATGGGAGTCCGTGAGCCCCAAGAACACCCATATTTGAAGGAAGGGGAATAGGGAGGAGGGAAAGGAGGCAGTGAAGGAAGTTCAGAGGCAACAATCACAAAAATGAGAGGGAAACTAGGAGAGCATGGTGCAAGAGAAGCCAAGAGATACTGTTGCAAGGGGACAGGGAAGGCGGTAGTGTCAGGTGGAGCGTCCATACCCTGCCAATGAGCTAAATGAACCTTACTCCTGTAGTCTGCAAATGTACATTGAGCATCAACTGGTGCGAGGCCTTGGGGATGGCTGGGCGAGGGGTTAGCCATGGAGTAGTGAGCAGAGTAGGCTAAACAATGTGGAAGGGAAATGGGCTGCCAGGCCCTTGCACACCTAACTCCCTCCAGCTGCTGTTGGACCCACTTCATTGTGGGCTGCCCGGGGCACTCTGACCCCTGCTCAGCTTCAGGTCAGGGCCTGGCACACACTAGGGCTCACTCAATGCTTGCAGCACTGGGCTTGGAGAATGCAGCAAACACAGGTGTACCCCTCACTGGCTGGCTCCCTTGGACCACATCTCTCTACACCATTTTCAGACCCCTTCCCAACTTACCTCACCACAGACCAGCCGGAGCCCCTCTTCCTCCTCCTGCCACTTCACCCTCAGTGTGGGCAGTGATGGGACTTGGTCTGAGTCAAGCCCTGACTCCTCCCTGCCAACCAATCAGAGTGGTGCTCAATGTCCCCCAGTTCACCCAAGTGCCCAAAGGCACCCAAGGGATGCTACATGAAAAGCCTAAAACAAGAGCCATTAACTTCCTCCTGGGAAGATGGAAGCTAGCAAGCCAGTAAAGGAAAAGGCAAGTCTCTAGAAATGAGCTGTCCATGACTCCTCTGCTCCAAGATTCCCCTAGGCCTTGGCCAAGGACCCTTCTCAAGAGCCACCTCCCAGCCGGGTACGGTGGCTCACGGTGTAATCCCAGCACTTTGGGAGGCCGAGGTGGGCGGATCACAAGGTCAAGAGATGGAGACCATCCTGGCCAACATGGTGAAACCCCGTCTTTACTGAAAATACAAAAATTAGCCAGGGGTGGTGGTGTATGCACCAGGAGGCTGAGGCAGGAGAATTGGTTGAACCCAGGAGGCGGAGGTTGCAGTGAGCTGAGATCAGGCCACTGCACTCCAGCCTGGCTGACAGAGCCAGACTCCGTCTCAAAAAAAAAAAAAAAAAGAAGCACCTCCCAACTCTGAATCCCAACCTATTCCTGGTTCTCATCTTTACTCCCTCTTTGGAATAGGTAGCAAGACCCTTTCTTTAGGCATCAGGCAAGGAACAGGGAAATAGAAAAAGACTGAGAAAGGGAAAAGACGTTAAGTGTAGGGGTGGGAGGGGAAGGAGATGGGACAAATGCAGAAAGATGGACAAAGAAAGTTGGAGGGGAAAGAGATTCTAAACAGCTATCCTGTGGGAAGGCCAAGGGCCTGCCTCCCCCACCACCCCCACCACCCCTGGGCAGCAGCCAGGGGCTGATGAGGCGCTAGGGAGAGAATGAACCCAGCACAGGCAGCTCTTTGTGACCACAGACACACATACACTCACCAGGGGCCCTGGTGGGTGGTGGGAGTGACACTGTTTGGCTCCGGCTGCAGCTTCTTTGAGAACTTGTCCAGCAGCTCAGCCTTCTCTAAGAGATGGTTATCTGGAGGGTGCAAAAGAGTGAGCCTGGGGCAGAGACAGATACCCAGCAGCCCCCTGGCATGCAAGTTATCTCCAGCTAGGATGGCTGCAGGAGCCCAGAGATGCTAGGCATGGGGAAGCTTCTGGCAGGCTGGCCTTGCCCCGTGCCTGAGGGGCGTCTGTGCAGCTCTACAGGACCTTCAGCCCTAGCAGTGTCCTCATAGCACCGGTCCCCAGGCCCACCGGGAAGAGGACCTGCTCTCCCAGGGACAGAAGGATGACCACTGCGGGGTACTGCCTGCTGAGGGTCCTGAGGGAAGGAAGGGGCCTGGAATTGATTCATCCCTGCCTCAGAGCAAGGTTTAGCCCCAGAAAGTGATAAACCGAGCTCTACCTGTCAATAGCCTTTGGCAAGTCACTTCCCCTCCAAGGGCTCTAGCTTTCTGCACTTAAAAATAATCCCCGGCCAGGCGTGGTGGCTCACGCCTGAATTCCCAGCACTTTGGGAGGCCAAGGTGGGCGGATCACAAGATCAGGAGATTGAGACCATCCTGGCTAACACGGTGAAACCCCGTCTCTACTAAAAATTACAAAAAATTAGCCAGGCGTGGTGGCAGGCGCCTGTAGTCCCAGCTACTCTGGAGGCTGAGAAGGGAGGCTGGTGTGAACCCGGGAGGCGGAGCTTGCAGTGAATGGAGATCCCGCCACTGCACTCCAGCCTGGGCAACAGAGAGAGACTCCCTCTCATAAATAAATAAATAATCCCAACTTCCCCAGCCCTGGTGTAAGGTACCCCCAGGCTAGAATAGAAAGTCCTTAAGCAATTATTCAGCAGACATTCTGGAGGTTTTGACCCTGGAACACACTCCCTCCCCCATCAACAGTCACTTCCTCTTTTCTCACCAGTTCCAGGGGAGGGCGGGGTAGTAAGCCCAGGCCTAGCTCCCTCCTCATCAACTTCCTTCCCACACTACTTCCCACCTGTCTGTCACCTTGACTGAGGCCCCTGGGCCTGGCCTAGTTCTCACGAAAACCCCACCTCAGCCCCCAGGGTACTGCATCCCCCAGCAAACCTAAAGAAGGTCTCTATACCCAATTAACAAGTAAGAAGCTGAGGTTAATACCTAATTAACAAGTAAGAAGACTGTGACCTGCCCAAAGTCTCAAGACTGGCCCTTCAGTCTGATTTCAGCCCTCCAGGTCTCTCCAGTCCCTCAGACTCACAGCTCCCGGGGCGGGGGGGGGGGGGGGGGGGCGGTGACCCCCCCCGCTCAAACTGGACGGTTCCACTGTCCGTCTGAGCAGTCGAAAAGTGTGGCTGCTGGAGGTGGGGGCTGGCCTCGAAACCCTGAAGGCAGAGGACCAGCAGCCTGGAAGCTTGCAGAGAAATTTCCCTGGCTAAGAGCAAATTTGATTGTGGGGGTTTGGCCAAGATTAGCCCCAGTGAGAGAGCCGCAGGGACTGTGATTAGACTTCCAACAGCAGACATACAATCGCTGGTGGCCAGAGGCGCGATACACAGGCACACCTGTTCATCCCGTCTTGAACTGCCACACCCCATCCTGACCAGCTGCCCAGAAACCATTCTGAGAGTTCGACTTCGCTGGACTCAGCCGGCATCCGCCAGCAGCCCGGGGCCCCCTGATGCCCCCTCAGGTTGGGTAGGCTGACGGGGAGGTGTTCCATAAGCCTGCGCCAGCGTCGCCTGTCGGCGGCAGAGCCTGAGATGCACAGACTCCTCCTTAGAGGTTCCGAGTGTCGCCCCTCTCCGGATGGGCCAATAAGTGGCTGCTCTGGACAAGTCCCGCGTTCTTTCATTGCGCTACGGAGACTAAGTGCACTAATCAAGCCCCTACCCCGGGGACTGCCCGGAAGGGGAGGCACAAGAGACCCTTCAAAACCAACACCCGGGGACGCACTTGCGTCTCGGAAGCCCAGCTCGTGGGAGGCAGAGCCCGTCCTGATGGGCGACGAGGGCGGGGGGGCAGGAGGGGCTTGTCCAGGTTCTAAGCAGAGCCTGGATGGCAAGGGGCGGAGTCCTGGCAGTCGGGGTGGGCGTAACGCACAGGCTCAAGGCACAAGGCACAGCGCACTCGGGTCACAAGCGGAGGAGCCAGTCAAACCCTCTCCCCGCGCCCGTAGTCGCGTCCCCTCAGCGACCATCCTCTCAGCCCCGGGGCGCACTCACAGGCCGGCACCAGCTCCAGGAAGAGCGCCTTTTGCATACGGTCCCGAAGACGCAGCTGCCACACAATGTGGCGTTTCCATCGGGCTACGGGGGCGCCGGGGACGCCGGGCCCAGCCATGGCCGCGCTCTGCCGCCTCTCGGCGCGTTCCTCCCGCCCAGGACGGCGCCAGGCCCGGGCGGGGCCTTGCGCGGACTCCGTTACGCCAGGGGGCGGGCGGTGGCGGGGAATCCCCGGCTTGTCCCAAGAGCGCTCTGGTTGGGAGGACCGAAGGCCGACGCCGGGAGGAGCCGCCTCCGGGAGGAGCCGCCTCCGGGTCTGAACCGCCGGGGTCCCGTCCGAAATGTTCATCTAAGTGGGGGCTCTTGTGGCTGTGAGGGTCATAAGCAGGAGCGAGGTCGGAGCCTCCGGGGCGGCTTCCCCCACGCGGGTGGAGCGCTCCGGAGGTGGGGCCCTCAAGGTCCGGGTCCCTTAACCCCGTCGCGCCCGGGCGGAGTCCCACAGCTGCTGATGCTCCCCATGCCGCTGCGGTCCCGGCCGCGCGCCCAGTCAGGGACCCGGAGGCCCTCAGCCCCGGGCTCTGCGCGTACACTGAGGGCGCGCGCAGCAGGACAGCGAGATAAGGAAGCAGAGACGGAAGGGAGGAATCCCAGCTTTCCGGGGATGATGGCGTTCGAGTTGGGTCTGTGAGGGATGAAATAGGAGTTGGCCAGAGGGAGAGAGAGGGACTCTAGGCCTCGAGAAGAGCACGTGCAGAGGTTCCGTGACACGAAAACGCCAGGTAGGTGTGGGGCTGGGAGGACAGGAGGCAGAAGGGTTTATGGCTCCACATGGTCGCCGAAATTTTAGGTCCCTGAGAGTAAAGGGGTGCAGCTGCTTTCATCTGGAAAGCCCCTGGCCGGGAGGAGAGAAGGGACTTGCTTGCCTGGGGTTGCAAGGGAGTGGGTGGCTGAGATGGCCAGCACCCCAGCATCCTGACTCAGGGCCGGATGCTTCATCCCACTGGGTGGAGCAGACACATCTCTTGTGGATACCCTTGAAAGTGAACCGTGGGTCGCAGGGCACTGGTCAAATCGTCTCTAGCTAGGTGCTAGAGAGCCACCTCTGCAGGCTCAGGCTCCTGTGACACACGAAAGGAGGGACTCGCTGGGCCCAGCCTCACCCTGGGGCATGCCAGCAGGCCCTGCCCTCTAAGTGCTGGCAGACCTGGCCTTCCTTAGGAAATGAGAGAAATTGGGCAACCTTGGGAGAGCAGTGCAGGCCCTGGAGGTGACGAGTCTGTTGAGATTCTGATGGGGACGAGTCAGAGGATGTAGAAAGCAGCGAAGGCCCAGTCGCCCCCAGGTCAGTGTAGCCTGCCCTGCTTTCACAGTGAGCTGGGCTCAGTCTCTCATATGTCACTGTCTTAGACGCCCATGGCCTTTGCACAGGCCAAGCCTGATGTTTGGAACACCATCCCCTCTAGCGGGCCTGGCTCCTAATCATGCATCACCTCCTCCAGGAGTACTTTCCTGCCCCTACACTAAGTTCAAGCTTCTCAGATACCAGCCCCAGTTGAGTTCGAGTTACAACTGTCGCCAGTTATCACACCATCCTGTAATCTGTGCAGTGCCCCTTAGGGCAGGGCCTGGGTCCCAGATGTCTCTGTACCTCTAGCCCCAGCCCAGGCCTGGCCTGTCTCTTGAAGGAGTATTTCTGTTTTTTTTTTTTTTTTTTTTTTTTTTTTTTTGAGACGGAGTCTCGCTCCGTCGCCCAGGCTGGAGTGCAGTGGCGGGATCTCAGCTCACTGCAAGCTCCGCCTCCCGGGTTCACGCCATTCTCCGGCCTCAGCCTCCCGAGTAGCTGGGACTACAGGCGCCCGCCACCTCGCCCGGCTAGTTTTTTGTATTTCTTAATAGAGACGGGGTTTCACCGTGTTAGCCAGGATGGTTTCGATCTCCTGACCTCGTGATCCGCCCGTCTCGGCCTCCCAAAGTGCTGGGATTACAGGCTTGAGCCACCGCGCCCGGCCAGGAGTATTTCTGTTAAAGATGGGTGGTAACATTCAGCAAAAGGCATGCCCAGGAGACAGGCACAGTGCCCATGGAGACCCAGGGCCAGCTGATGACAGTGATGAATTCCCTTTAGAACTGGCTGACTCTTGGGTGCTTGGAGACACTATATAAATAAGGAACTCTGGCTGTGTGCATTGGAGAAGATATTAACAGGGCTTGGCCTGGCTGTGAGGTGCAGAGATGCTGTTTCTCTCAGGTAAGGAGTCATATTGGGGCAGGGTTTCCTAATCCTTTTTTGACTCACAAAATACACCTAGGAAATACTAAATAAATTGTCATTTTTGAGTAGTATATGATAAAGAAGTGATTGATTTTGACTAAAAATATTCATGTTCTACTTTTAGAATATGAAAGACTGTATTACAAAGATCACTTGAAATAAAATTTTAGATAACATAATATATGGAGACAAATTTCTGCTTTTTACATTTAACTTGCTCTTTAATGTATCTCAAATTAATTATGTAAGAGAAATATTATTTGACCAATAAATATAAAAAAGTGTTATACCATGATCTGGGGACCTAATGTACTTTACTTTTTTTGTTCTGTTTTGTTTTTGAGACAGGGTCTCTCTCTGTTGCCCAGGCTGGAATGCGATGACACAATCATGGCTCACTGCAGCCTCATTCTCCTGGGATTAAATGATCCTTCCACCTCAGTCTCCTGAGTAGCTGAGACTACAGGCACATGCCACTATACCTGGCTCTTTTTTTGTTTATTTTTGAGACAGAGTCTCACTCTGTCACCCGGGCTGGAGTGCAGTGGTAAATCTCGGCTCATTGCAACCTCCACCTCCGGGGTTCAAGCGATTCTCGTGCATCCGCCTTTCGAATAGGTGGGATTACAGGCACGCGTCACCACACCCAGCTAATTTTTGTACTTTTAGTAGAAATGGGGTTTCACCATGTTGGCCAGGCTGGTCTCCAGCTCCTGACCTCAAGTGATCCACCCACCTCAGCTTCCCAAAGTGCTGGGATTACAGGCGTGAGTCACCGTGCCTGGCCACCCAGTTCATTTTAAATTTTTCTTTAAAGACAGGGTCTCACTATGTTGCCCAGGCTGGTCTTGAACTCCTGGGCTCAAACATTCCTCCTGCCTTGGCCTCCCAAGTGCTAGCATTACAGGCACGAGCTACTGCACCTGACCCTAAAGTACTTTAGAATGTAGTTTAAAACTTGCACCTGGCTGGGCGCGGTGGCTCACACCTGTAATTCCAGCATTTTGGGAGGCCGAGGCGGGCAGATCATGAGGTCAGGAGATTGAGACCACAGTGAAACCCCGTATCTACTAAAAATACAAAAAAATTAGCCGGGTGCAGTGGCGGGCCCCTGTAGTCCCAGCTACTCAGGAGGCTGAGGCAGGAGAATGGTGTGAACCTGGGAGGTGGAGCTTGTAGTGAGCTGAGATCGCGCCACTACACTCCAGCCTGGGGGACAGAGCGACACTCTGTCTCAAAAAAACAAAAAAAACAAAAAAAAAAAAAACTTGCACCTGGGAGGCCAGACACGGTGGCTCACACCTGTAATCCCAGCACTTTGGGAAGCTGAGGCAGGTGGATCACAAGGTCAGGAGTTCAAGACCAGCCTGGCCAGAATGGTGAAACCCCATTTCTACTAAAAATACCAAAAAAAAAAAAAAAAAAAAAGCCAGGCTTGGTGGCTGGTGCCTGTAATCCCAACTACTTGGGAGGCTAAGGCAGAGAACTGGTTGAACCTGGGAGGCAGAAGTTGCAGTGAGCCAAGATCGCGCCACTGCACTCCAGCCTGGCGACAGAGCGAGACTCCATCTCGGAAAAAAAAAAAAAAAAAAAAAAAAAAAAAAAAAAAAAAACCTTGCACCTGGGTTAGGCATCTGCCAGAAGCCAGAGTGATTGTTCAAAAACTTAAATCAGGCCGGGCACAGTGGCTCACGCCTGTAATCCCAGCACTTTGGGAGGCCGAGGTGGGCAGGTCACCTGAGGTCGGGAGTTTAGGATCAGCCTGACCAACATGGAGAAACCCCATCTCTACTAAAAATACAAAAATTATCCAAGTGTGGTGGCGCACGCCTGTAATCCCAGCTACTCGGGAGGCTGAGGTAGGAGAATGGCTTGAACCCAGGAGGCAGAGGTTGCAGTGAGCTGAGATTGCGCCACTGCACTCCAGCCTGAGCAACAGGACAAGACTCCGTCTCAAAACAACAAAAACAAAACCTTAAATCATCTCAAGTTCCTCTTGCTTAAAACCCTTGAAAGGCTCTCCAGCATAGTCAAAGCAAATACCAAACCCTTTACCATGGCCTTCAAGGCCCTGCTTGATCTAGCCCCTGCCCACATCACTGATCTTACCTCTTCCTACTCTTTAGCCTTATTCACTGCACTGAAATCCCACTGCCAAGCTTAGTCCCACCTTGGAGGCTTTGCCCTGGCTGCACCCCCTTCCTAGTGCTCTTCCTCCACAACTTTTAGGGGCTAGCTCCTACATACCAGGCGGACCTTTTCTGTCACCCATTCTGAAAAAGCTCCCATCCCAATAAGCATCTATCACATCACCCTTGTTCTTCCTTTCAGAGCACCTAATACTCCCAGAAAGAATCACATTTCTGTGTTTGCTAGCTGTTTATTATGTCTCTTCTACAGACAGGCTGGTCTGTGGTTACAGTGATTTCTTTTTTTTTTTTTTTTTTTTTTTCTGGAGACGGAATCTCGCTCTGTCGCCCAGGCTGGAGTGCAGTGGCATGATCTTGGCTCACTGCAACCTCCGCCTCCCGGATTCAAGCAGTTCTCCTGCCTCAGCCTCCTGAGTAGCTGGGACTACAGGCACATGCTGCCACGCCCGGCTAATTTTTTGTATTTTAGTACAGACAGGGTTTTACCACGTTGCCCAGGCTGGTCTCGAACTCCTGAGCTCAGGCAGTCTGCTTGCCTCGGCCTCCCAAAGTGCTAGGATACAGGCGTGAGCCACCGCACCTGGCAGTAGAGTGATTTCTAATATTGCCCGTGACTCTGTTGGCTGAACTCAGCTGGTGATTCTCACTTTGAGTGGCTTATGTGACTGCGATCACACCAGGACTGGAGTTACCTGAAGACTCAGCTGGGCGGGTTGCTATTGATGGCTTGCTTGCTCATTTGGCTGGCAGGAGATGCCATCCATTGGTTAGAGGGTCGGAGCTGCAGACCAAAGCACCTACATATGGCCCCTTCGCATGGCTTAGCTTTCTCAGAGCATGGTGGCTAGATTCTGAGAGGGAGCATCCCAAAACATGCATCCAACAGTACGAAAGCTGTCAGTCTCTTACGATTTGACCCTGAAATTAGAACACATCACTTCCTCTGCATTCTATTGACCAAAGCAGTCACAGACCAGCTCAAATTGAAGGAGAGGGGACATAGGCCCCAGCTTTCAATGAAAGGAATGTCAAGCCAGGCACAGTGGCTCACACCTGTAATCCCAGCACTTTGGGAGGTCAAGGCGGGCGGATCACGAGGTCAGGAGTTCGAGACCAGCCTGACCAACATGGTGAAACCCTGTCTCTACTGAAAATGCAAAAATTAGCTGGGTGTGGTGGTACATGCCTGTAATCCCAGCTACTCAGGAGGCGGAGGCAGGAGATTTGCTTGAACTCCGGAGGTGGAGGTTGCAGTGAGCCAAGATTGCACCATTGCACTCCAGCCTGGGCAACAGAATGAGACTCCATCTCAAAAAAACAAGAAAAAAAAAAAAAGGAATGTCAAAAAATGTCTGGCCATCTTTAATCCACCCCATGTGATACTAAATAAAACTCCAAATCTCAGTCGCTTAACACAACAAAGACTTACTTCTTACTCATCCCACATTAGACAATGATGGTGTACTGTTCTCCCCCAGCAGTGACTTAAAACCAGAGTGCGTCCTTCTGACATCACCATAATCTCAGTTATTTGATTTCAACTGCTCAGATCGGGGTAGGGGAAAGGGAAAAGACTGAGATTAACACTTAATTGCCTTGGACTGAAATGACACATTCTTCTGCCCAGTTCCAATTGGTGACATCACATCTACTAGGAAGGCTGAGAAATGTAGTCTTTCCATATTTCCTGGAAAAGAGAAATGGGTGTGGATACATCACTGTGGTTAACACACACCAGTTTCCCAGTCTCCTCCTCTAAAAGCATCACCACTAACACTACATAGTGTATACTTCCAGAAACATTTGTGCATATACAACACATAAAACACAAAGGGGGCCAGGCACGGTGGCTTACGCCTGTAATCCCTGAGCAGATCACTTGAGTCCAGGAGTCTGAGACTAGCCTGGGCAACATGGCGAAACCCTGTCTCTTCTAAAAATACAAAAATTAGCCAGGCATGGTGGCACGTGCCTGTAATCCCAGCTACTCCAGAGGCTGAGGTGGGAGGATCACTTGAGCCCAGGAGGCAGAGGTTGCACTGAGCTGTTATCATGCCACTGCACTCAGCCTGGGTGACAGAGTGAGACCTTGTCTAAAAAAAAAAAGAAAAAAAAAAACCCACAGAAAACACAAAGGGTAGCATTTACAGACTTCCACACTTTGCTTCTTCCTCTTTTTTTTTTTTTTTTTTTTTTTATGGCGGAGCCTTACTCTGCTGTCCAGGGTAGAGTGCAATGGCACAATCATAGCTCATTGTAACCTCAAACTCCTGGGCTCAAATAATCCTCCCACCTCAGCCTCCTGAGACTGAAGATATGAGCCACCACACCTGGCCAAGCAAAGGATTTAAATAGACATTTCTTCAGGCCAGGCACGGTGGCTCCTGCCTATAATCCCAGCACTTTGGGAGGCCAAGGCGGGCGGATCACCTGAGGTCAAGAGTTCAAGACCAGTGTGGCCAACATAGTGAAACCCCGTATCTACTAAAAATACCAAAATTAGCTGGGTATGGTGGCGCTTACTTATAGTCTCAGCTACTTAGGAGGCTGAGGCAGAAGAATCACTTGAACCCGGGAGGCAGAGGTTGCAGTGAGCAGAGATCGCACCACTGCACTCCAGCCTGGGCGATGGAGTGAGACACCATCTCAAAAATAAATAAATAGACATTTATTCAAAGAAAATATACAAATGGCCAATAAGCATGTGAAAAATTGCTCAACATCATCAGTAGGGAAATGCAAATAAAAAACCACAATGAGATAGCACTTTATATCTACTAAGATGGCTATAATTTTTTAAAAAGAAACTAACAGTGTCAGGGAGGATGCGGAGAAAATAGAACCCTCATGCATTGCTGGTGGGAATGGCTGGTGGCGCAGCTGACGTGGAAAATAGTTTGGAAGTTTCTCAAAAGGTTAAACGTACAACCAGCCGGGCGCGATGGCTCAAGCCTGTAATCCCAGCACTTTGAGAGGCCAAGACGGGCGGATCACTAGGTCAGGAGATAGAGACCATCCTGGCTAACACAGTGAAACCCCCGTCTCTACTAAAAAAAATACAAAAAACTACCCAGGCGAGGTGGCGGGCGCCTGTAGTCCCAGCTACTTGGGAGGCTGAGGCAGGAGAATGGCGTAAACCTGGGAGACGGAGCTTGCAGTGAGCTGAGATCTGGCCACTGCACTCCAGCCTGGACGACAGAGCTAGACTCCGTCTCAAAAAAAAAAAAAAAAGTACAACCATCACATGATCCAGCAATTCCATTCCTGGGTTCATATCCACAAGATCAAAAGAATCGAAAACAGGGACTTGAACAGAGATTTGTATGCTGCTATAGTTTGGATGTTTGTCCCCTGCAAATCTCATGTTGAAATTGGATCCCCAGTGTTGGAGAGGACTAATGGGAGGTGCTTGGGTCATGGGGGCAGAAACCTCATGAAGACATAATGCCCTCCCTAGGTGGGCAGGAGTGGTGAGTTCTTCCTTTATCAGTTCCCAAAGAACTGGTTGTTTAAAAAGGGCCTGGAGGCCTGGAGCAGTGGCTCACTCCTATAATCCCAGCACTTTGGGAGGCTGAGGTGGGCGGATCACTTGAGGTCAGGAGTTCAAGACCAGCCTGGCCAACATGGTGAAACCCCATCTCTACTAAAAATACAAAAAAAAAAAAAAAAAAAAAAAATCAGCCCAGCATGGAGGCAAATGCATGTAGTCCCAGCTACTTGGGAGGCTGAGGCATGAGAATCACTTGAACCCAGGAGGTGGAGGTTGCAGTGAGTCAAGATCACACTACTGTACTCCAGCCTGGGTGACAAAGTGAGACTCTGTCTCAGAAAAAAACAAAAAAAAAGGGCCTGGACTTCCCATCTCACTCTCTCTTGCTTCCCCTCTTACCATGTGATCTCTGCACACCCTGGCCCCTCTTCACCTTCCATGGTGAGTGAAGTAGCCTGAGGCCTCACCAGAAGCAGATGCTAGTGGCATGCTTCTTGTACAACCTGCAGAACTGTGAATCAAATAAACCTCTTTTCTTTATAAATTACTCAGCCTCAGGAATCAGAGTAAGACATACACCCATGTTCCTAGCAGCATTATTCACAACATCCAAAAGTGGAAACATTGTAAGTGTCCATCAACACATGAACTGATAAGCAAAATGAGGTGTGTATACAAAGAACAGAATATTATTCAGCCATGAAAAAGAATGAAATTCTGATACATACTACAACATGGATGAAACCTGAAAACATGCTAAGTGAAATAAGCCAGACATAAAAGGACAGATCTATAAATCCACTTATATAAAATATACAGAATAGCCAGGCTTGGTGGCTCACGCCTGTTATTCCAACACTGGGAGGCTGAGGCGGGTGGATCACCTGAGGTCAGGAGTTCAAGATCAGCCTGGCCAACATGGTGAAACCTCATTTTGGATCACTTGAACCCATGAGTTTGAGAGCAACCTGGGCAACACAGGAAAACTACAAAATATGTAAAAAGTAGTGGGGTGTGGTGGCATGCGCCTGTCGTCCCAGCTACTTGAGAGGCTAAAGCAGGAGAATCACTTGAGCCCAGGACATCGAGTCTGCAGTGAGCCATGACTGTACTACTGTACTCTAGCCTGGGTGACAGAGTGAGACCCAGTCTCTTAAAAATAAAAAATTAAAGTATGGTTAAAATGGCAATTTTTGTGTTACTTATGTTTTACCACAATTTTAAAACAAAAACAAAACCTCACTCAAAAAGAGTGAGGTTTTTGGGAGGCTGAGGCCCTCAAAGTGCTGGGATTACAGGTGTGAGCCACCACGCCCGGCCTCCTGATGTCATTCTGAGGTCAGGAGTTTAAGACCAGCCTGGCCAACATGGTGAAAGCCCGTCTCTACTAAAAATACAAAAATTAACCGGGCGTGGTGGTGCGCTCCTGTAATCCCAGCTACTCGGGAGGCTGAGGCAGGAGAATTGCTTAAATCCAAGAGGCGAAGGTTGCAGTGAGCCGAGATTGCTCCACAGCACTCCAGCCTGAGCAACAAGAGCAAGACTCTGTCTCAAAAAACAAAAACAAAAACAAAACAAAGTAGTAAAATCCAGAAAATAGAACTTCTACAAATCAACCAAACTGAAAACCCAATATAAAAATAAGCAATAACTTTCATCATCAGAAGAGAAAGAAAACTCACTGATCTTGCATGCCCTCCAAAAAAGAAAGGAAAATAAAAGTTATCCACAAAAATTATAATGTAAGTGAAAGTACAAATGAGGGGTCATTTTTTTTACTCAACATATTGGCAAAAGTTAAGAAATTGCAAGATACAGTCATGCACTGCATAAGGATATTTTAGTCAACAACAGACTGCAGATAAGACAGCAGTCCCATAAGATTATAAAACTGTATTTTTACTGTACCTTTTCTATGTTAAAATACACAAATACAAACCATTATGTTAGTTGCCTACAGTATTCAGTGTAGTACACGCTGTACACGTTTACAGCCTGGGAGCAAAAAGTTATATCATATAGCCAAGGTGTGTGTGGTGGGCTCTACCCTCTGTTTGTGTAAGTACACTATGATGTTCACACAAGGATGAAATCACCTAACAATGCATTTCTCAGAGCGTATCCTGATTGTTAAGTGATGCATGGCTATATTCAGAGTTGGTGAGAGTGTGGGGGAAATGGAGTCCATTGTTCTTTGCTGGTGGGAGTGTCAATTGGTTTAATCTCTTAGGAGGACAATTTGGCCATCTACACACTGATATATACGCACATCCTTGGACCCAGCAGCTGCACTCCAGTGTGCAACAGGATGAATGGTTACAGATATCATGGTACATTCATAAGACAGAATCCGATGCAATTCAAAGAAGGAGCTGGACCTATGTGTCCCAACATTGGAAGTATATGTCTGAAATACTTCATAATACTTCTTCAAACCCAACGGGTTTATTTTTTGTTTCTAATGTTATATTCTGTTTCTTTTTCTTTTTTTTTTTTTTTTTTTTTTTTTTTGAGACGGAGTCTCGCTCTGTCGCCCGGGCTGGCTGGAGTGGTGTGGCATGATCTCAGCTCACTGCAACCTCTGCCTCCCAGGTTCAAGCGATTCTCCTGCCTCAGCCTCCCAAGTAGCTGGGATTACAGGCGTGCACTACCACGCCCAGCTAATTTTTGTATTTTTTAGTAGAGACAGGGTTTCACCATGTTGGCCAGGATGGTCTCGATCTCCTGACCTTGTGATCCACCTGCCTTGGCCTCCCAAAGTGCTGGGATTACAGGCGTGAGCCACTGTGCCAGGCCTTCTTTTTCTTTTTTAATTGAGACAGGGTCTCTCTGTCACCCAAGATCGAATGCAGTGGTGCGCTCATAGCTCACTGTAGCCTTGATCTCCCAGACTCTAGTGATCCTCCTGCCTCAGTCTTCCAAGTAGCTGGTTCTGCAGGGGCACGCCACCACACCAAGCTTTTTATTTATTTATTTAGAGACAGGGCCTTGCTCTGTTGCCCAGGCGAGAGTGCAGTAGTATGATCTCTGCTCACTGCAACCTCCACCTCCCAGGCTCAAGCAATCCTCCCATTTCAGCCTCCCATGTAGCTAGGACCACAGGCAAGCATGTGCCACCACACCCTGCTAAGATTTTTTGTTTGTTCGTTTTATGATTTTTTTGTAGAGAAAGGTTTTTGCCATATTGTCCAGATTGGTCTCAAATTCCTGGACTCAAGCAATCTGCCCACCTTGGCCTCCCAAACCACCGGGATTACAAGCGTGAACCACCTCAACCGGCCATATTCTGTTTCTATTATAAATGATGAGATTAAACGTTCGGATGGCTGTTTGCAAACAGTTTTCATAAATGACACCTTTAGGGGTAGGTTAGTTTTTTTCTTGGTACATGAAAAACCAAATGAGATATGATCATCGTGTCTATTATTTTTTCCTTCCAGCCGTGGAATTGCAGCCTTAGTGACATCTGGATATGAGTTTTGAGCAGATAAATGCAAGAATCTGATAACAATCATCTTGAGGCAAATTTGCAGGTTTATTTTTATGCTTCTTTTAAATTAGTTATTTATGTCCATAACCAATAGCCCAACTAAAGATGATAATTAACTAATATATTAATAGAATTAAAAACTAAACAGGCCAGGTGTGGTGGCTCATGCCTGTAACCAAAGTGTTGGGAGGCTGAGGCAGGAGGATCACTTGAGCCCAGGAGTTCGAGACAAGCCTGGGCAACATGGCAAAAACCCATCTCTACTAAAGGTTAAAAAATAAACAGTTTAAAAGTCTGAAATGGTTAAAAAACATCCATGGTATGGGGAAAGTAGGTTCAGCTGTAGCTGTGTTAGTCTTTTTTTTTTTTTTTTGAGACGGAGTCTTGCTCTGTTGCCCAGGCTGGAGTACAGTGGCACCATCTTGGCTCACTGCAAGCTCCGCCTCCCGGGTTCACACCATTCTCCTGCCCCAGCCTCCCAAGTAGCTGGGACTACAGGTGCCCACCACCATGCCTGGCTAATTTTTTGTATTTTTAGCAGAGACGGGGTTTCACCATGTTAGCCAGGATGGTCTCGATCTCCTGACCTTGTGATCTGCCTGCCTCGGCCTCCCAAAGTGCTCGGATTACAGGTGTGAGCCACCGCGCCCGGCCGCTGTCTTAGTCTTTTGGGGCTACTATAATGAAACACCCTAGAGTGGGTAATTTATAAACAAGAGAAATTTATTGCTCACATTTCTGGAGGCTGGGAAGTGCAAGATCAAGACACCAACAGATTCGGTGTCTGGTGAGGGCTGCTCTCTGCTTCAAAGACGATGCTTTCTCTCTCCATTCCCACATGGTAGAAGAGGCCTGGGAAGCTCCCTCAAGCCTCTTTTATAAGGGCACTAATTCCATTCATGAGGGTGGAGCCCTCATGATTTAATCACTCCCTCAAACCCCACATCTGAATACTATCACATTGGGTATCAGATTCCACACTGGGTATGGATTTTGGGGTGATACCAACATTCAGATAGCAGTTGCTAACGGGGTCTCAGCACTCCCTGACGTTGTGTGCATACCACATGCGTTACTATTCAGTATTATTTTATGAAAGTCGCCAGAATCAAAATGGAGTCACGTGACCCAGAGCAGTGGGTCACACCTGTAATCCCAGCACTTTGGGAGGCTGAGGTGGGCAGATCACTTGAGCCCAGGAGGAGGTTGAGGCTGCAGTGAGCCCTGATCACGCCACTGGACTCCAGCCTGGGCAACAGAGGGAAACCCTGTCTCGAAAAATAAAAACAAAAAACAATGCCGGGCGCGGTGGTTCACGCCTGTAATCCCAGCACTTTGGGAAGCTGAGGCGGGCGAATCACAAGGTCAGGAGATCTAGACTATCCTGGCTAACACGGTGAAACCCCTTCTCTACTAAAAATACAAAAAAAAAAAAAAAAATTAGTGGGGCATGGTGGCAGGCGCCTGTAGTCCCAGTTACTCAGGAGGCTGAGGCAGGAGAATAGTGTGAACCCGGGAGGCAGAGCTTGCAGTGAGCGGAGATCGCACCACGGCACTCCAACCTGGGCGACAGAGCAAGACTCTGTCTCAAAAAAAAAAAAAAAAACAGCAACAACAACAACACAACAACAACAACAACAAAACGGAGTCACTAGTATTTAAAAAAAAAAAAAAACAAGGCTGGGTGTGGTGGCTCACACTTGCAGTCCCAGCAGTTTAGGAGGCCGAGGTGGGAGGATTACTTGAGCCCAGGAGTTCAAGACAAGCCTGGGCAATATGGCAAGACCCTGTCTCTACAAAAAATTGTAAAATTAGCCAGGCATGGTGGCGCACACCTGTAGTCCCAGCTGCTCAGGAGGCTAAGGAGGAGGATCACTTGAGCCCAGGCAGTAGAGGTTGCAGTGAGCCAAGATTGTGCCACTGCACTCCAGCCTGGGCGACAGAGTGAGACCCTATCTCCAAAAAAATAATTAATCAATTAATTTTAATAATTTATTTTAACACAAATTACCTGGAACTTAGCAGCTTAATTAATTAATTAACTTTAAAAAATCCCTGACAACTACAGTCAGGGAAGGATATGAAGAGAGAATTGTCATGCTTGTATGCCTCCTAAGAAAAGCAATCACAGGCCAGGCGCAGTGGCTCACGCCTGTAATCCCAGCACTTTGGGAGGCTGAGGCAGGTGGACCACTTGAGGTCAGGAGTTCGAGATTAGCCTGGCCAAAATGGTGAAACCCTGTATCTACTAAAAATACAAAAAAATTAGCCAGGTGTAGTGCCACAAACCTGTAGTCCCAGCTACTTGGGAGGCTGAGGCAGGAGAATCACTTGAACCCAAGTGAGCCGATCGTGCCATTATACTCCCGCCTGGGCAACAAGAGCAAAACTCCATCTCAAAAAAAAAGAGAAAAAGAAAAATAATCACAGGTCGGGCACAGTGGCTCACACCTGTTATCCCAGCACTTTGGGAGGCCAAGACAGGAGGATCATTTGAGGTCAGGAGTTCGAAACCAGCCTGGCCAATATGGTGAAACCCTGTCTCCACCAAAAATACAAAAATTAGCCAGGCGTGGTCACACACGCCTGTAATACCAGTTACTCAGGAGGCTGATGCAGGAGAATCGCTTGAACCCTGGAGGTGGAGGTTGCAGTGAACTGAGATCGCACCACTGTACTCTAGCCTGGGTGACAGAGCCAGCCTCTGTCTCAAAAAAAAAAAAAAAGAAAAGAAAAGAAAAACAATCACAAACGACTATAAAAACCACAACCTGGTACAAAAGCCACTGCAACCTTCCACCAAAAAAAAAAAAAAAAAAAAAAACTTCTGTGAGGAAATCTGCCCAGCAACTGCCTGGCCAACCCCAGACTGGTGTTACTTGATCTCAGTAGCCAAGCATAATTATTTCAAAACAATTATATAGTCTTCCTCATTTTTTCCCTTTGAAAACATTTGTCTTCCTTTACCTCTCTGAATACGCACTGGTTTCTATGGCATGTGTATTCCCATTGTGATGTTCTATTCCCAAATAAATGTCATTTTCTTTTAAAGAGCCTCTCTATTATTTAGGTTGACACCTTAAAGGGAGAACAGTGTTTGGGATGGAGTGAACTGAAATTATACCTTTCCTCCCTCCAAGAGAAGAATCAAGCATCATTCAATATTGGCTAATGTGGAAAATGCTTTGAAATGGGCAAGAGAGGCCAGGCGCAATGGTTCATGCCCGTAATCCCAGTACTTTGGGAGGCCAAGGCAGGTGGATCATTTGAGGTCAGGAGTTCAAGACCAGCTGGGTCAACATGGTGAAACCCCGTCTCTACTAAAAATACAAAAAATTAGCCAGGCATGGCGGTGCGTGCCTGTAATCCCAGCTACTCGTGAGGCTGAGGCAGGAGAATCACTTGTACCTGGGAGGCTGGGGTTACAATGAGCCCAGATCGTGCCACTGCATCTGCATGGGTGACAGAGCAAAACTCCATTTCAAAATAAAAAAAGGGCAAGAGAGAGGAGGATGATCCCATAATGTTTTAAAAGAAACCAGGTCAAAGTTATGTGAATAAAAGGAATACAAATTTCTTTGGTATGAGACGTGACAGAGGTAGATTGGGATGAAGTGGCAAGAGGATCACCTCACAAAGAAGTTAGACCCTTTATTGAAATGTGTTTGGTTTCAAAAGTGTTAGAAGGAAAACCAGGCACAGCCACAGGGAAGCTTCCTGTCACAGTACTCCCCCTCCCAGCACAGACAGGCCACAGCCTGCCCCTCTTCAGAGATCTCAGCTGACCCCAGGAGAAAGCCACCAGGATCTGGGAAGAGAGGTGGCTGTGAAATTCCCAAGACACTAGAAGGGATTGAGACTGGAGGGGGTGGGGAAACTGACTAGAAGGTCTTCAAGGTAGGAGACCATGAGAGCTCAGCTCAGGAGAAGGGGTAGAAAGGCAGGACCTCCTCTGCAGCCTCCACCTTGAGGCCCAACCCCTTGTCAAGAGACAGGGATTAGGGGCGGAGCAAATCAGGCCCAATTTCTACCTTACCCCACCCTAAAATCCTCCCAGCTTTCTAAGGTTTTAGGATATTGATCTATGTGAAAAACAGTCGATTCAATGTGACACAGTTTATGGGCAGTGGGTGAAGAGGAACCTGGTCCAGTGAGGAGTAGCTGCCCTCCAACCAAAGAGTCAGTAAAAAAAAAAAAAAAGTCAGTTTTGAACACACCAAGTTTAAGGAACTTGTGAGTCGACCAGAGGGAGATGTCCTAGAGGCAGGAGGAAGGCCTGAGCTGGAGGTTTGGGGGCTATAAGCATATGGTTGGAAGTGAATGAGGTCATCCCAAAAAAGAGTGCAGAGTGAAGAGAGGGCCTGTCGCAGACCTGGAGGACACCAGTATTTCAGGCTGTCCTAGCCCGATCAGCCAAGACCACTAAGGGACAAACCCATGGTATGATGAAGTCAGGTTTCTTGTCCCCTTGTAATAAGACAGCACACTGGAGAAACCGAGGAGTGTCCCACTAAGCACAAAGGAAGACAGTTTTACAGGGCTTGGGAGCGGGTAAAGATGAGGTGAAATTTAAATGAAGCAATATTTTAATAGGCTCAAAGCAAAGCAGAGCTGTGTATAAAGGGACTGGCATCAGTTCTGGACTGCCACAGGACCTACAGTCCTGTTTCTTTGGAAAAAATAAGATAGATGTGGAATACTGTGTTCAAAACTTCCTTACCTGGATCTCTGTACCTGCATTATAAACCCTGTCCGCTTAGTGACTTAGATCTTTCAGGCCAGAGTTTCTTTTTCTTTCTTTCTTTTTTTTTTTTTTTTTTTTTTTTTTTTTTGAGATGGAGTTTCGCTCTGTCACCATCTATACAGTGTACTTCACTCTGTACAATGGCACAATCTCAGCTACTGCAACCTCTGCCTCCCGGGTTCAAGTGATTCTCCTGCCTCGGCCTTGAGTAGCTGGGACTACAGGCATGAGCCACCACGCCCAGCTAATTTTTGTATTTTTAGTAGAGACAGGGTTTCGCTATGTTGGCCAGGCTGGTCTCGAACTCCTGACCTCAAGTGACCTGCCCATCTCAGCCTCCCAAAGCGCTGGGATTACAGGCGTGAGCCACAGCACCCGGCCTCATTCTTATTCATATATATATTTTTTTCTTTTTTTCTTTTTTTTTTTTTTTTGACGGAATCTTGCTCTGTTGCCCAGGCCAGAGGGCAGTGGCACAATCTCGACACACTGCAACCTCCACCTCCCAGGCTCGAGCGATTCTCCTGCCTCAGCCTCCCAAGTAGCTGGGATTACAGGCGCACACCACCACGCCTGACTAATTTTTGTATTTTGGGTAGAGACAGGTTTTCGCAGTGTTGGCCAGGCTGGTCTCAAACTCTTGGCCTCAAGAGATCCCCATGCCTTGGCCTCTGAAAGTGTTGGGATTACAAGCGTGAGCCACTGCACCCGGCCTATTAATACAATTTTGTAAACCAAAAAGTACCCAAGGCAGGTCCCTATCAGTTTAGAGGTTAATTTTGCCAGGGTTGAGGACGAACCTGGGAAAGAGACAACAGCCATGGTAGAATCTGTGGCCCATACTTTTTTTCCAAAGAGGAGTTTGAGGCCAGGTGGGGTGGCTCACGCCTATAATCCCAGCACTTTGGGAGCCAAGGCAGGAGGATCCCTTGAACTCAAGAGTTTGAGACCAGCCTGGGCAACATGGCATAACCCTGTCTCTACAAAAATTACAAAAAATTAGGCTGGGCATGGTGGCTCACACCTGTAATCCCAGCACTTTGGGAGGCCAAGGCAGGTGGATCACCTGAGGTCAGGAGTTTGAGACCAGCCTGGCCACCATGGTGAAACCCCATCTCTACTAAAAATACAAAAATTAGGCCAGGCATGGTGGCTCACACCTGTAATCCCAGCACTTGGGGAGGCCGAGGTGGGTGGATCATGAGGTCAGGAGTTCGAGACCAGCCTGACCAACAGCATGAAACCCCAGCTCTAAAAAAGTACAAAAAAAAAAAAAAAAAAAAAAAGCTGGGCGTGGTGGCGAGTGCCTGTAATTCCAGCTACTCAGGAAGCTGAGGTGGGAGAATCTCTTGAACCCGGGAGGCAGAGGTTGCAATGAGCTGAGATCACGACACTGCACTCAGCCTGAGCAACAGAGCAAGACTCCCTCTCAAAAAAAAAAAAAAAAAATTAGCTGGGCGTGGTGGTGTGCACCTGTAATCTCAGCTACTTGGGAGGCTGAAGTAGAAGAATCGCTTGAACCCAGGAGGCAGAGGTTGCAGTGAGCCAAGATCGTGCCACTGCACTCCAGCCAGGGTGACAGAATGAGACTCCATCTAAACAAACAAACAAACAAAAAAAGGCAAAACATTATTAAAGTTAGAATTAAAAAAAAAAAATGAGCCAGGTGTAGTGGTGTGTGCCTATAATCACAGCTACTCAGGAGGTTGAGGTGGGAGAATAGATTGAGCCCAGGAGGTCCAGGCTGCAGGGAACAATGGTCTTGCCTCCAGCCTGGGTGACAGAACAAGACCCTGTCTCAAAAAAACAAAAACAAATGAACAGCCCCTGCCCTCTCCCAAAAAAAGACAAACAGTATCTCACACACAGGTGACCCCTGTGAATACAGTCTCTGAGGAGTGATGAAAGAGGAAGCCCTGTGAGAGGTGCAGACTGCTGCCCTCTAGAACACCAGGATGCCTAAACAGTAGAAGGCAGTTTCATTAGCGACATCAGTTTGCAAACTGAGAAGAGACACTTTCCTGCATGTACCAAAGGTGCTCTCTCTTCGTATAGGGAAAGGGCAGGCTGGTTTTTATGACTCATAGGGTCTGTATTTCACAATAATCATACATATTCAGCAGGTTTGGGGGGAAAGCTATACATATTTATGAGGGGATATGAGTGCATGAGCAGTGGGTAAACACATGTAACATACATTCCATGTTCACTTTGTGATGGGGTTTTTGCGTGAAAATTAGGTGGAATTTGGTTCTTTGCATCAAAAGGTGAACTATAGGACACAAACACAGTTTGCGTGCAGTCTCTTTTTTTTTTTTTTTTTTTTTTTTGAGACGGAGTCTCGCTCTGTCGCCCAGGCTGGAGTGCAGTGGCCGGATCTCAGCTCACTGCAAGCTCCGCCTCCCGGGTTCGGGCCATTCTCCTGTCTCAGCCTCCTGAGTAGCTGGGACTACAGGCGCCCGCCACCTCGCCCGGCTAGTTTTTTGTATTTTTTAGTAGAGACGGGGTTTCACCGTGTTAGCCAGGATGGTCTCGATCTCCTGACCTAGTGATCCGCCCGTCTTGGCCTCTCAAAGTGCTGGGATTACAGGCTTGAGCCACCGTGCCCGGCCAAAAGGTGAACTATAGGACACAAACACAGTTTGCATGCAGTCTCTGTGAGCTTGCTGAAACTGGCTTGAGGTCTGCAGTTGCTTATCAGGAAAGAATGTTTGTAAGATCTGTCCTTTGTCGATCAGCGTTGTAGTGGTTTGAGTTGTAAATCCCAGTAAAAAAAAGAGTCCGACAATTTGCCTGATAGCTCCTATTGCTAGGGGTTTAGTAAGAGTGTGGTTTTTCTGGTAGCAGTAGAAATTTTTTTTTTTTTTTTTTTTTTTTTTTTGAGGCGGAGTCTTCACTCTGTCGCCCAGGCTGGAGTGCAGTGGCACCATCTCGGCTCACTGCAAGCTCCGCCTCCCGGGTTCGCGCCATTCTCCTGCCTCAGCCTCCCGAGTAGCTGGGACTACAGGCGCCCGCCACCGCGCCCGGCTAATTTTTTTTTTTTTTTGTATTTTAGTAGAGACGGGGTTTCACCGTGTTAGCCAGGATGGTCTCGATCTCCTGACCTCGTGATCCGCCCATCTCGGCCTCCCAAAGTGCAGGGATTACAGGCGTGAGCCACCGCGCCCGGCCGCAGTAGAAATTTAAGAAGTTGCCATGCCATCTGAGCCCTGAGGTAGGCAACGTTTGTTTCCTTAACCTTAACCTTGAGGTCCATCGGAGTTGATAAAAGGGCATCTGGCCAGACCTGATGGCTCATGCCTGTAATCCCAGCACTTCGGGAGGGTGAGGCGGGAGGCCAGCAGTTCTGGAGCCACTGTACTCCAGCCTGAGAGACAGAGAGAGACATTGTCTCAAAAAATAAATAAATAAGATAAAGGGGCATTTGTCTTGATCGCTCAGATCACACAACTAATAAGTAGTATTCTTTCTAAAAGCCACAACAATGCTATTCCGCTCTTATAAGAGCTACTGTGTAACTCCTGCCCAACTCAAACCCACAGGCCCAGGCTCAGAACACTTGGCTCCGTTGCTTAACTGTTTCCTTGCCAGCACGAACCCCCAAACTCCATCTCCCAACATGCCGCGGGCCCCCTTTCTGTCAGCCTGACTCTTGAACTCCTGAGAAATGTAGTTTTTCCAGCAGCCCAGCCCCATGAACTACAGTTCCCATGTGGCAATGCGCGTGCCATTCCGGTGGAATTCACCGCGGTCTCCAGTTTGCAGTGATGGATGCCAGAACCTGCACCTGGGGCTTGGTGACGCGGTAACTGAGATGCTGGAGTCCCCGGTGAGAAGGACGATGCCGAGCGCCCGTATTTTCTCCTGCCTGTCCTCAGACCGCCGCCGCTGTTGGGCTGTGGAGACGTCTCAACTAAAGTGGAGCCGACAGAGGCCCCGGGAGCCGTGGTGACAGCGGCGACAACCACTAGGGGGCGCGAGGCAAAGGTTCCCCTAGTCCTCCCCTAGTCCGGGACCTCTAGGCGGTCCCGGGCGAGAAGCGCACGCGCAAACGCGGGGCTTCGCAGCGTCTGTAAACACCAAAGAGCGCCTGCGCAAGCCGAGAGTCTCGGGATCGACACGTGGGGGCGCCTTAGTGAAGATAACCGTAATAAATAGTAACCTAACGGTCCAGTCGTCGTTCTGTGGCCCTTTCTTTTATGATTCACAAGGAATGATCCTCTTCATCGTCTCTCCTAATTCAGTCCTCACAACAGCCCTTTTACAAATGGGATAACAGGTTAGAGGAAGTCAGGCAGAGTCCCAGCATCATAGAGGGTAAAGGGCCAGGGAAGGATCAGGATTCAAGGACTGCACCCAGGCTCTGCTTCCAGCTTGCTGTGTGACTGGGTAATTTTGTTCCCTTAGGGACCTGAGCTTTCTCATTTGTAAATGGGAACAGGCTGTTGGGAGGATCAAATGAGATCCAGGGGTGAAAACAGCTTAGTTACTTTCGGGAATTTACCCACGCTGTATATAAAGGCAAAATATTATTATAGTCAGGTGATTGTAGATTGAGGAACCCATTTCCTCATTCTGCAGATTGCAAACCTGAGGGCCCCAAGAGGTACAGGGGCTTGCCCCAGGTCTTGGCAGGCTGTGAGCAAGAGCTAAAGCCTAATCCTCCTGCCCTTAGGCCTGGAGCCCTTCCTTGTACCCCAGGGGTCAGTGTCTTTGTTGGATACAGGCTTAGATTGACTGACTGTACCCTGAGAACCTAGGGGAGTCCCTGTTCCCAATTCTTCTTCTACCCCCACCTTGGCCTGATGGAGGAAGACCCTGCTGTGTCGAGATGACCACAAGAGGCAGGAAGCTGAGGAGGATCTGGAAAATTCTGGAGGAAGAGGAGAGTGTTGCTGGAGCTGTACAGACCCTGCTTCTCAGGACAGTAGCCCAGGTAAGGGAAAGAGCCCAGGCGTGACAGATGAGGGGGCAGCACTAAGGGGGCAGACTCTGAATGGATAGGAGTGGGAAGGCAGTGGACTCTGTTTCTGAGCTTAGGAGGAATCGGGTACTCAGGTGACTCCATCTGGGGGCATTGGAGCTGGAGGTGATACCTGGGCTGGCCTGGGTGATGAGAAAGGGAAGTGATGCACATTGAGCTGAGGCGGTAGTAGCCACTCCCCAGCCAGGTGAAGCGAGGTGGCACCTAGGCACACGGTGGCACCTGCAGGATCATGCAGCTACCCCCAGGGAAGGGGACTTTTCTCTGTCCCTTGGAGAGGTGGAGCTGGACTGTATGCAGCTGATTCTCTCTAGATTGCTCTTAGAGGTTTTGGGGGTAGGTTGGGGGAAGGGCTGGGAGACTCTGAGGTCTTGTTACAGATTGGGACTCCCCAGGCAAGTCATGAAAGGCAGGTATTTGTAGAAATATAAATCCAAGATCCTTCAAGATATCCCATGTAGGCCAGGCACGGTGGCTCACGCCTGTAATCTCAGCACTTTGGGAGGCTGATGCGGGCGGATCACCTGAGGTTGGGAGTTCGAGATCAGCCTGACCAACATGGAGAAACCCCGTCTCTACTAAAAATACAAAAAAAAAAAAAAAATAAAAATAAAAATTAGCGTGGTGGCGGGCGCCTGTAGTCCCAGCTACTCAGGAGGCTGAGGCAGGAGAATGGCGTGAACCTGGGAGGCGGAGCTTGCAGTGAGCCGAGATCATGCCACTGCACTCCAGCCTGGGTGGCAGAGGGAGATTCTGTCTCAAAAAAAAAAAAAAATGAGCCAGGCGTGGTGGCGCATGCCTATAGTCCTAACTACTTGGGAGGCCGAGGCAGAAGAATCGCTTGAACCCGGGAGGCAGAGGTTGTCGTAATCCCAGATAGTTCCATTGCACTCCAGCCTGGGCAACAAGAGCAAAACTCTGTCTCAAAACAAAACAAAACAAAACAAAAACAAAAACAAAAAGATATCCAAGATAATTTGATGGAATTATCTGGAGGTAGCTCTTGGATTCACCTCCAAGCATTTCATTATTTGGGCCTTCACTTATCATTTCTGTTTTTCAGCCCAAGAAACTGAGGCTGAAAAGGAAAAGGACTCTTTTGTGTTTTGTTTTGTTTTGTTGTTGTTGTTGTTTTTGAGACGGAGTTTCGCTCTTGTTGCCCAGGCTGGAGTGCAAGGGTGCAATCTTGGCTCACTGCAACCTCCGCCTCCTGGGTTCGAGCAATTCTCCTGCCTCAGCCTGCTGAGTAGCTGGGATTACAGGTGCCCGCCACCACGCCTGGCTCATTTTTTGTATTTTTAGTAGGGACACAGTTTCACCATGTTGACCAGGCTGGTCTCAAACTCCTGACCTCAGGTGATCTGTTCGTGGCTTTCCAGAGTGCTGCGATTACAGGCATGAGCCACCACACCCCGCCAGAAAAGGACTCTCTTAAGGACACACAAGGAGTTGGGGTAGAACTGGACTAGGACAGGGATCTTTCCATCACATGGCAGTAGTCAAACATCTTCATCAAACATTTATTTTAGTGTCTAATGTATGCTCCGAGAAGGACTAACTTGGGGTAGCAAATAGAAGCCAGGATTGTCCTCAGACCTGGCTTTTAACCAGCCCTCCCAGTGACTTAAGACTATGATCCGGGGTGAGTCCCTGTCCCACTCTGAGCCTCAAATTGTCTGTAAAGTGGGGATGCTAAGCCTTGGGACTGTCTCAAGGTTTACCTATAAATTAAATGAGTTAAGACCTGTTAAGTGCATAGACCAGCACCAGACCCATGGTAAGCATTCAGTAACTGTTAGCCACTGTTGTTACTTGTGAACACAAGTTGAGGCAGGCCACAGATGGGGTTCTCCTAGAGTCATGCAGGGGCAGAGAAGCAGCAGCCCCAGGTCTGACCATCTCCAGATACCTCCACACCCTGCCCTGGGTGCCTGCATTTCTGGAAGTCAAGAGGGGGATCCCATCTCCTCCTCCAGTTCTGGGAACCTGGCAGGGGAGAAACGTCTCGAGCGTTTACACCTGCACATGCACATGATTCTCTTCCCCACAACCTGAGGCCAAGAGTGAATTTGGTTTTTACTCAAAGCTACACATTACAGCTCTGGAGAGTCAGACCAGAATAAGACCCTGGGCTCTTTCTGGCCTCTTCAAGGTGTGGGGTTGTGCATGAGCTTCCTGCTTGCACGGCAGAAGTCCATGAATGCTAACAGCAGGTTCTTGGTCCTCCTTTCCCCTCATGGAGCAGGAGCTGGGGGAAGAGGGGCGCCTGGTGGGAGACAGGGCCTGACGTCAGATACCACCCCCCGGCCCACCTTGTTAGTAGTTGGAGGCCTGGCCCTGTGCTCACTTCGGCTCTGTTTCAAGTCTCCCTAATGGAAGTCTGGTTCAAACTCCTTATTTATAGAGGAGGAAAGAGAAGCCCAGAGAGGCCAAGAACTCACCGAGAGCCCCACAGTGAGGTAAGTGTGAGTCTGGTCCAGAACTCAAGCCTCCTGATTTCAGGTGAGGGCTCTGCCACAGCCATGCTGGAGGGGGCAGGGCTTGATTCCTCTCCTCCCCCGACTACCCTCATAGTCATGCTTGGAGCCAGCCCCCAGTGTGGCCACCTGGGTGGGCTGTGGTTTGCAGGGAGGGTTGGGAAGGTGGAGAGGTAAGGGAAGGAGAGTACAGGGCCTGGTTGGGAGAAGCCCAGGGCTGGCCTGGAGCCAGTGGGTCTGGGAGCTCTCCTTGGTGTGTGTGTGGCTGCTGCAGGATTGTGGGGCCTTCATCAGTCTGAGGCAGCAGAGGATGCAGATCCCGTGGGAGCACATTCCCGGAGGAGGGGAGCAAAGCAGGCTCAGGAGTGAGTCACGGAGCCCAAGCCCTAAATTTAGAAGGTGCTGAAAGAGGCAGTCTTCCCCCGGGAAGCCTGTGGAGATACCTGCTGACCCAGGACACCAGGGACTCACAGCAGGAAGCAGTGGTTGGCAGGAGTCCCCGGACAGCAGTGCCCATGGAAGCTGAGCCTGCTGCAGGCCTGTTCCAGGTGTGGGTTTGGAACCCAGGGTGAACCTTGACCCAGGGCAGAGCCTTCAGCACCATTCTCAGACAGAGCCCCTAGAGAATTCTGCCCACACTAGTCCTCATGCGGTCCTGGGAGCCAGCTCCTGGAACGTGGAGGGCCATGCTGCCCTCTGGCTAGATATGGCCAGACCCCCTGTGCCTCGCTGCTGTCCCAGCATGCAGCTGTCAGATATTGAGGAGGGGCTGTGTGGGTGCAAGGAGCAAATGCCATTGACACCAGGCCTTTTGCAGCTCTGCTTGGATTGAGGGTTAGGGAGGGGGACAAGATGTCATTTCAGCTACCTTTCTTCCCTCTCAACCCTCCAGGCTCTAGGTTAACCCCACTCAGGAAAAAGAAATCATTGCCTCCAGATTGAGGAACAAAGATGTAGGACAGAGGCCAGGCCTCGGAGACAGATGCCAGACCTGGGGGAAGGAAGCTCAGGAACTGAGAACTGATGGCAGCTGTGGCATTTATTGAGCACTCACTGTGTGCCAGACACTGTGCTAAGCATTCCACAGGATTTACTCACTTCATCCTCATTGTCATGACAGAAATTCTAGTAGTCCACCCAACTTAGATGGAACAACTGAGGCCAGACACAATGGCTCACACCTATAATCCCAGCAATTTGGGAGGCCAAGGCAGGAGGATTACTTGAGGCCAGAAGTTAGAGACCAGCCTGGGGAGACCCCATCTCTACAAAAAATTAAAAAGTTAGCTGGGTGTGGTGGTGCACACCTGTGGTCCCAGCTACTTAGGAGGTTGAGGAGAGAGGACCACTTGAGCCCCAGATTTCAAGGCTGCAATGTGCTATGATTGCACCACTGTACTCCAGCCTGGGCAACAGAGCAAGATCCTATCTTTAAAAAAAAAAAAAAAAAAAGGGCCGGGAGCAGTGGCTCACGCCTGTAATCCCAGTACTTTAGGAGGCTGAGGCAGGAAGATCACGAGGTCAAGAGTTCAAGACCAGCCTGGCCAACATAGTGAAACCCCATCTCTACTAAAAATACAAAAATTAGCCAGGCGTGGTGGTACGTGCCTGTAGTCCCAGCTACTTGGGAGGCTGAGGCAGGAGAATCATTTGAACCTGGGAGGTGGCAGTGAGCCGAGATCACGCCACTGCACTCTAGCCTGGGCAACAGAGTGAGATGCCATCCAAAAAAAAAAAAAAAAAGCTGAATTTTAGAGAAGGAACAAATATATTTTTACTATAAGTACATCCCAAATATTTGCTAAATCTGGTAATCTTACACCCAAGGCACTGCCTCACCCACATTGAGAAACCTTGAAGTGCCACACAGTCACACCCCAGCTCCTACACAGGCCTCAGTCACTCCTGCTCCTGGGGAATGTGCACACCAGCACCGAGGTCACAGAGGTCTGTAGGTTGTCACTCACACATGGCTCTGCACACCCTCTCTAGGGAGGGGCACTGGGCCACAGTAGGTGCCTTTCACACTTGGTCTCACCTTCACAACACCTTCAGGCAGAAGGTCAGGCAGGGACTGTTAGCCCCATTGGACAGATGAGGAAAATAAGGCCCAGTGGGAGAAGAACTTACCCCAGATGTCCCAGCGTATGGCCCCTGGGTATGGAAGTTGGGCTATACCTGGGGCCATGCTATGTCCCTGGGTAGGTCCAGGCTCCCCAAGCAGGCCCACAGCACTCTGGCCACAAAGCCTCCCAGAGGAGCCCCTTCCCTCAGGAACAGTAACAGTCTAGGCTAGGTTTTGGGGCTGCCCCCGCCCCGCCAACCTCTCCTATCACCCAAAGGGTGACCCTGAGCCCTCCCCAGAAGCCCCACCAGTTCCAGGAGGTGGAACCTGTCCTGAGTCAGGACACTGAGGCCCCAACTTTGAGATAAAAAAGAAGAATAAACCAAAAGAAGGAAGTTGTGTGGGTTGCCAGAAAAGGAGCTGTGGTCCCAGGGCTGGAGTTCTTGCCCACCTTGGTGGAGGAAGGCCTAGACAACCTTATCCTTCCTGAAGACACAAGACACTGATGCCCCCACCCCTACCCAGCCTGAGCATAGAGCTGAAGGGAGGGCCTGGGGACAGGCAGATGGATCAGGCGCCTCTGAGAGGAAACTCCAGGGCTTTTGGAAGGATGCATCGACCCCGAAATCGAACTGAGTTCCTACAGGTGGCAGTGCCCAATAGACATCAACAGTGGGAGGGCCCAGCAGGCAGAGCGGGGTGTGGCCATCTGTGCCTGGGAACCCTCCGGAAAGGGAATCCACCTGGTTCTGCTCCAGGCCCTGCCCACCTCAGACAAGCCTCTGGCCCTCTCTAGGCCTGTTCTCCAGTCAAGAGGCCTCCCCGCCTGCTGGGGACTCTGTCAACTATATGGTGGTGGCGGGAGGGATGGCAGCTAGGGGGGAACCTGGGGGAGGCAGCAGCCCCTGCAAGGCCCAGAGGGCAGCTCCCAGGGTTCAGAGGTGCAGGGATCAGAGGATGGGGTGGGGAGAAGGATGGAAGAGGAAGCAGGACAGATGCCACAAAGTTCCCTGCTCGGTGGTCTTGTATAATGGCTTGGGCTAGGCAGCCAGGCCATCTGGGTTGAAACTGCTTACTTAGTGGTGTGTGGTCTAGAACAAGTTACTTAGCCTCTCTGTGTCTCAGCTGTCCCATTTCCTTTTTTTTTTTTTTTTTTTTTTTGACACAGGGTCTCACTCTGTCACCCAGGCTAGAGTGCAGAAGTACGATCATAGCTCGCTACAGCCTGGAACTCCTGGGCTCAAGTGATCCTCCCACCTCAGGCTCCTACTTAGTAGCTGGGACTACCAGCGTGTGCCACCATGCCCAGCTAAGTTTTACATTTTTTGTAGAGACAACATCTCACTATGTTCCCCAGGCTGGTCTCGAACTACTGACCTCAAGCAGTCTTCCCACCTTAGCATCTCAAAGCACTGGAATTATAGGTGTGATTACAGGTGTGAGCCACTGCGCTCAGCTGTTGTCCTGTATTTTATTTGGCAACCCCACTTTGGTGCCGTGTGTGGCCTGGCATAACAAAGTGTGTGTAGTTGTGCAGGTCTGGCCCTGTGTAATAGCAAGGTGAAGTGTTTCTGTGTGGGACTGTGACAGGACATCAGGAGAACTGCAGGTGGGGGTGACCCTAACCTGCACTGACTTTGAGGCTGCGCACTACAGTGTGGCTCCCTGAGGCTCCAGCAGCTCCCTAAGGGCAGGTGTGAGCTGTTTGCTCAGTGAGGCCCAGCAAGGTGTGAGACCCACCCTGGGCAAACACTTAGATCCGGCTCCAGGTGGGACTGGGATGGAACACCTATTGCCACTGTGAAGGACACGTCCCTCTCAAGGCCAACCCAGCCCTAGGGGCCTCAGAGTTCTTGGTGCTGAACCTTTTTTTTTTTAACTGGAGATGATGCTGTGGCACCATCTCAGCTCACTGCAGCCTTGACCTTCCAGGCTCAAGCCATCCTCTTGCCTTAGCCTTCTGAGTAGCTGGGACCTCAGGTGTGCACCACCACGCCCAGCTAATTTTTTAATTTTTAGTAGAGATGGGGTTTCACCATGTTGCCCAGTCAGGTCCTGAGCTCTTGGACTTGTGCAGTCTGCCTGCTTTGGCCTCCCTAAGTGCTGGGATTACAGGTGTGAGCCACCGCGTCCAGCCTGCTGCACCCTTCTGAGGGTCTCTGGAACCCCTCCTCCATGCCACTGCTTCCTGGTGACATCACACAGGTCACTGCCCAATCTTCTAGAACAGTGCCAGGACACTGCCTTGTTGCCCTGGACAACCTGGGAATTTGCTCCACCAAAACTGGCAGGCAGGGTTACCCCGAGGAGGGGGTGGGGGAGAAGAGGTAGGGGTGGGGCCCTATCATCTCCCAGAGGGGAGATCAAGGCAGCCATCACCTGTCTTAACTAGATGGTGAGTAGGGGTGGGCATCCTGGAGCAAGGCTAGACTTTCAGGCCCCTCATTGTCCAGGACACTGGGCAGGTTGCGGGGCACCAAGGGAGGCTGACTCTTGAGGCTGAGAGAAGGCAGTGACTGTGTCAGGGTCACTGGCAGGCAAGTGGAAGGTGTGGTATGTAATAGGGGGTGGGAGGAGCAGGAGCCTCAGGTTAGGAGCTGAGAGACCTAGGTTTTCATTCCTGTTTTTTTTTGAGACAGAGCATCGCTCTGTCACCCAGGCTGGAGTGCAGTGGCCCAATCTCTGCTCACTGCAACCTCCGCCTCCCAGGTTCAAGCTATTCTCCTGCCTCAGTCTCCTGAGTAGCCTCCCAGGCGCATGCCACCACACCTGGCTAATTTTTGTATTTTTAGTAGAGATGAGGTTTCACCATGTTGGCCAGGCTGGTCTTGAACTCCTGACCTCAGGTGTTCCGCCCGTGTCGGCCTCCCAAAGTGCTGGGATCACAGGCATGAGCCACCGCACCTGGCCCCTAGGTTCTTATTTCTACTTCGTCCCTGCTAGTAGGATCTTTGTTTCTCTATCTGTACAGGGAGGGAGTGGGGCCAGATGCCCTTAGTCTGAGGGGTCTTTAGTTCTGCTGTGCGGAGTTCAGGAGAGTGTTAGGGACCAGGTCATGGGGTGGCTGGCTACAGGCAGGTGCCCTGACCCCTCCTCCAACAGCCATCAGGGGGTAGTGAGCAAAAAGTCTGGTGTGACTCTTTCCAAGTGCCCCCTTCCTCAGTTCCAGGAGTCTAGGTCAGTCCTGAGTTACTGGAGTCCCCTTAGGGCTTCTGACTTGCTGTGTGATGCAGGGGCACCCCGTGCTCCCCACAACCTCAGCTACTCCGTCTGTGAGGGGCACGTATGAGATCCAGGCCTGCCCAGTACCCTGTGTAATGATGCCTCACATTCCCACGCTGTTTCTCAGTTTGTCAAGCGCCTTCTCGTACACAGTCTCACCTTCTATACCCACTCTGGCTCCTGCTCCATGATGCCCCATTCTGGAACTGGGACCCAGAGAGCAGCCAGACCTGGACTCTAGCCTGGGGGCTCAGAGAGGCACCTCAATTTACTTCCTGGGCAGGGGACCAGATCTGGGGCAGGGGACTGCAGTGGGCAGAGCAGCGGCATGCTTTGCCAAAACTGTTTCCATTGTTTGATCTTCCATGAGACTCAAAACTTGCCAAACCATCATGTCAAGATGGTTGGAACCGTGCATTTTTGGACAGTGTATTCCTCCCTGCCCCACTCACCCCCACCAGTTTTATTTTTAGTTATTTATCTGGGGGTGAAACTGGCACATATACAACTCTTTTCCCTGCCACAATTCTCAGAGGATAGGTATTATTATTCCAGATGAGGAAACTGGGGCTCAGAGAAGGCCTGTCACTGGCTTCTGGTGACGTAGCTAGGAAATCAGAGGTCCAGGATTTGAACTCAGCTCCACAGGCCCTTTGTGCTGCTAGGTTGTGGGTCCTCCCCAGACTCCTCTCCCCGAGCCCCTCTAGCCCTCCTGGGCTCATTCTTCTGCTCTGGAGCAGATGGGGTCCTTCTTGGCTGCTTAGAGGTGTTCTGAGAAGGATATGAATCGGCTTTGTCATGTTTGAGAGGTTTTCATGAGACCCAGATCCAGAGATACTGAAATTCCTGGGAGGGGTAGCATTTGCAAGGCCAAATTAACGATGAGTAGAATGAGATGATACCCTTCTACCCACCTGCTGGCGAGGTAGCCTAGCCTAAACCTAGGACCCAGGGATGAGCCCAGGGCCTGGCTGCCTGAGCCCTCAGGTGCCACGTCACCCACCTTTACCGACCCAAGGTCCAAAAGATTCTTGGTTCTTCTGTGTTTTGATCTGAGTGATGGTTTGGTTCTTTTTTTTTTTTTTTTTTTTTTTTTTGAGACAGAGTTTCGCTCTTTTTGCCCAGACTGGAGTGCAGTGGCGCGATCTCGGCTCACCGCAACCTCCGCCTCCCGGGTTCAAGCGATTCTCCTGCCTCAGCCTCCCGAGTAGCTGGGATTACAGGCATGTGCCACCACCCCGGCTAATTTTGTATTTTTAGTAGAGACGGGGTTTCTCCATGTTGGTCAGGCTGGTCTTGAACTCCCGACCTCAGGTGATCCACCTGCCTCGGCCTCCCAAAGTGCTGGGATTACAAGCATGAGCCACTGTGCCCGGCGATGGTTTAGTTCTTGCCATCTGCACCTCCCTGAGTTTTTCTCTCTCTGGCAGCTCTCTAGGGTGGGGAAGTCCTTCTATCAGTCTGCCCTCACTACTACCTCCTGTCACCTGGCCTTGTCTTTTTTGCCCTGGACCACACACACCTGGTGGGTGTGAGAGGTTTGCTGCCCTGGTGCCTGCTATCTGCTGAGGTGTGTTTTATTGGGGCCCTAAAAAGGCAGGAGCCACCAGGCCTGTGCTGCCACCTCTTTTCCTCATGGCACATCCAAGAGGATACAGTCCACAAAGCAAAGCAGGCTTTGGCTCTACTGGGGTCCCCTTTGGGTTTTATCTGAGACCCACACTGCCTGAGTGTCCCACCCAGGCAGTGTGGGTATCAGGTAAAACTGCTGAGGCCTGGGGAGGGGCAGTGACCTGCCTAGAGTTAGAGGCAGAGGAGGTAGATAGCAGAGAGTCAGAGCCTGGGCATCCTGAGCCCAGAGCCAGCCCCCTGCCACCCACTCATTCCCAGACACTTTTCAGGAGTGTGGTTTAGAAGGGATGGGTGATTATCTGACTGTGCCTCCCACACTGCAGATGGGAGGCCTGGAGATCTAAGGTCATTCACACAGGCCTCATAAGGACCTGCAGCACATTGTCCAGGATTCACTTTGCAGGAAGCCCTCTGGGGTCACTTGCCATCATAGCTCCCCGCTCACCCCCACTCATTTTTAAAATGTGGCCTAATTTACAAACATCTCGGCGCTTTAAGCACTTCAGGAAGAAACACCTCTATTTGTGAAGCACCGTGACAAATCCTCGACTCCTCGTTTTTTTTCTTAGCACATTTAAGAAAAGCTGTTCCATCCTAGAGCTCTAGGCTGGTGAGGCTAGGAGGCACCTTAGGGTTATCCATTCTGATTCCCTTTTTCTGTAAATGGAAAACTAAGGGCCAGAGAGGAGGAGGCAGTGGGGCACAGACAGGAACGGAGGTGGGAGGAGGCTGACATCTGCATGCTGGTCGGGATGACTGTGGCAGGTTCTTGTTGGGCCCTGTTAGTTGCTCATCCAGAGGAGCTCACCACAGTCGCTGGGACAGACTGCCACACTCACCCTGGCCTGGCCTCAGAGAAGTTGAGCTACTGGACTCAGTTCACACAGAGCAGATGGAGGAAGAGCTGGCACTAGGACCCAGGGAGCTGGGGGGAGCCTCCGGGGCTGGAAGGGATGGCAGGAGCCCTGGTGCAGGTAGCTATGGAGCTCTGGCCAACTCTGCCTGGGGAGGTAAGAGAGCCCAGAGCCCTGGGCCAGATGCTCTTGAGAGCCTAGTCTAGTCCATAGGAGGTGTGCGTGTATGCGTGCATGTTTGTGTGTGTGTACACGCACGTGTGTGCATGCTGAGAAGGGGTGCCGGTAGATAAGGGCCAGAGTGTGGGGCTGGAGGGAGTCCCGGTTCAAGCTCCCAGGTACGAGTGAGACGGGGGTGGAGATGTTGCCTATGTCTGGCCAGCTTGTGAACCTTGAGCCTTGTGGGTTGGATCGGCTTCCTGCTGGGTTTGCACTGCCCAGTGGGAATGGGGTTGGGTGTGTGTAGGCTTGGTGTGCCTCTAGCTTGGTGGGGGAATGCAAGCTGTGGGCATCTCTGAGCTGCTGTGGGGCTGTCATCCCTGCGAGTTAGTCTCTTGATTGTCATGGGGGTGTGTGCCCATCTTTGGATCTCTGGGGTATTGCGTGGGGGCGTCTCTGGGTTGTTCTGGGGACAGCGTGCCTGTGTGTAAATACTGTAGGTTGTTGCAGAGGTGTGTACCTGTGAGTATGGGAGGTGGTGGAGAGAAGGGGTTCACAGTCAACTTCCAGAATTCCTCTTCTTGCACCTCGTGGCCCTTCCTCGCAAAGCCCACTCTGTCTTGGCCTCTCCTCACCCCGTCCCCGGTCTCCGCTGGGGACTGGCCCCTCGCGCGCCGTGTCCCCTCCCGGGGCCGGCGGGGGCCGGCGCTAGGACCCTGCGGGGCGGGGCGGGGCGGGGCTCGCAGCTCAGTCAGCTTCACCTCCGCAGCCTGGAAAATCCCGAGCCGCGGCCGCCGAGCCCCCGAGCCCCCAGCCTAGCCGGGAGGGGCGCGCGGGGCGGGGGCCCGGGGCGGGGGCCCGGGGCGGGGCCGGGCGGCGGGACCCACTGCTCTTTCCCCAGAGCCCCCGCGCGGCCCCGGGTCGCCCGGGCAGCTGCGGCGGCGGCGCTCGCACCCCCAGCCCCGGCGGGCCCTGGCGGAGCGGCGGGCACAGGTGAGCAGCCTGGCCCGGAGGGCGCCCCTCCCGCCCCGCCACCCGCCCCGCGCCCGCCCGGCGTCGCTGCGAGTTAGTTAAGCAGGTTCCCCGCACCGTCCCTCCCCTCGGGTCCCGGCGGGTTCCTGGGTCCCGACGGGCGCCCGCCGGCCACCGCGTCCCAAACGCAGTCTCCACGCCGGCCCCAAAGGGTCTGGGGCGCTCCTCGAGAGGGGGCCTCCGAGGCTGTCCAGCGCCCTTCCGCCCTTCCCCGGGGCCAGCCCCTGCCTCTCTCTAGCTCCCCACCCGCCAGGACCCCGAACAGCCCCACCCGCGCCCCCAGCGCGCTGATTCCCGTCCCCAAACCGGTCTTGCAGGTCCCAGGAAGGTGGCGTCAGCATCTGCAACCGCGTCGACGTTGTCGGAGCCTCCGCGGAGGACCCAGGAGAACCGGACTAGGGCCAGGGCCCTGGGCCTCCCCACACTCCCTATGGAGAAGCCGGCGGCCTCCACAGAGCCCCAAGGGCCTCGGCCGGTCCTGGGCCGTGAGAGTGTCCAGGTGCCCGATGACCAAGACTTTCGCAGCTTCCGGTCAGAGTGTGAGGCCGAGGTGGGCTGGAACCTGACCTACAGCAAGGCTGGGGTGTCTGTCTGGGTGCAGGCTGTGGAGATGGATCGGACGCTGCACAAGATCAAGGTAGGGTTGCCCACTATCACTTCAGCCTCCACTGCACCCTTACTGGCTCTCTTCCGGAGTCTCCTGGTCCTCTCTCTGGGCTAGACACCTGACTATGTATCTGGGCCCAGAGAGAGTCTCCTGCCAGGGACCGGGAGGAGGCCAAGCCCCATCACACAGATGGGCCAACAGAGGCCTGGAGAGCAGGTGTGACTCAACCTGCCTCTCTCAGCTGGAACCCAGGCTTCTGGATGCCCCTGCCTGCTCCAGGGAGCTGGGCTGCTGCCAGGCCCTTCTAGGAGAGTGGTCTCCCTCAGGGACCCCTCTGCTTGGGAAGCCTCCACCTGGTTCCTGACTTGAGTTATCCAGTTGGGAGACTGGGCCCTTCTCTCCCTGATTCCTGGTTCTCTCAGCCTGAACTGGGTCTCCTTCCCTGCTTTTTGCACCCTGGGGTGCCCAGGACCTGAGTCCTTCCTGCCTGATGCCCTGCTCTTGCTCTTTCCCTTCCCTCCCTCCGTGGCTGCTCCCTCAGTCTTCTGCAGGGACTCAGGATTGTGGCTGGCAGATCCTGAAGGCAGGGCTCTGATACCCCTGCCTTGCACAGAGCCAGGCTGCAGGTGGGCTGGGGGAGGAAGGGGCCTGGGGTCAAGGGAAGCCAACATAGGGAGCAGTTGCAGACACATCAGTCGCTCACAGCCATCTCCCCTGCTCCTCCCAACCCCACATTTCTCCTCTCTTTGCCTTGCAGGGCAGGCTTGGGGTTTGGGACCTTGGGAACCCACCTCCCCCAGAGGACCAGATGGGGGGGTGGTGGTGAAGACTCTGGTTTAAGGGCCTCAATAGCTGCCCCCAATACATCTGGTGTTGCTGTGGGTGCTGCATTTCCAGGGCTCTTAGGTCTCCCTGCAGTGGGCTTTGGCAGTAGGCTGTGCCCTTCGCCTCCCTCTTCCTTGCCTTCTCCCTTCTGCTATCCTCCTGGAAATGTGGAGGAGTCCACCTTCCCCTTCTGCCTAGTCTCAGACTTAGCTCAGGCATGTATCTTGGCCTCTTACCAAGGCCTGAGATGTCTGACCTTTCCCCTCTGACCCTAAGCCCTTCTGCCTCACTTTGTCTTAGTCATTTACATATACTTCTGTCCTTCCCCACAGGATTATCTGCTTCTCACTTTCTGCCTCCCCTTCTCTTCTCTGACTCTGTCTGCACCTTGGCCATCTGACTGTCTTTCCCTCTGGGTTTCCATGTGTGTCTCCCACTTTGGGATTCGCTGCCCAGGGCCAGAGGACCTTGACCTGTGTCTGAGCCTGAGGAGCAGGGAAGGGGAAGGCAGTTGGCATGTGCCCGCTGGTTGTTCCCTGAGAGCAGGGACAGGTCCTATCCTCTTTTTTTTTTTTTTTTTTTTGAGAAGCCTCACTCTGTCGCCCAGGCTGAAGTGCAGTAGCAAGATCTCAGCTCACTGCAACCTCCACCTCCCAGGTTCAAGTGATTCTTCTGCCTCAGCCTCCTGAGTAGCTGGGACTGCTAGTGCACACCACCACACTCAGCTAATTTTTGTATTTGTAGTAGAGATGGGGTTTCACCACATTGGCCAGGCTGGTCTTGAACTCCTGACCTCAAGTGATCCACCCACCTCAGCCTCTCAGGTCCTGTCCTCTTTGCGTCCCCAGCATCCAACACAGTTAGAGCAGGGATATTGGTGGAAGAGAGAGGGAAGGAAAGAACGAAGGGACAAATTGAATGAAAGGTGAGAAGGGAATTCACAAGAGCCTGACTGTGACCTGGGAAAGCCTTCAGGTGGGCAGTGCACACTGGGGGAGAAGTGTAGTTTCCCTACCAAGCTGGCACTCCAGAAAGTCAGGGGAGGAGGGGTCTGAACTGAGGCCAGTACTCCCACCCTCTGTGTCAATAGGGCAGAGCTACCTCCTCCATCTGGCTTGGTTAATGAACAAACCCTGCCCAGCCCAGGCCTGGAATTGGTGGGTCTGGGGCCCAGGCTGAATGCAACAGACCACTCGTGGCCAGAACAGGCTTGTCAGGTGGCCTTCCTTGTGGGTGGCGGAGACTTGGAAAAACTGGGGTGTTATAGGCTTCTGGACAGGCATACACCCTCCTGGGCAGCCAGGACCCTACCCTCCTTTTCTTTCAGACTGAACAGATGTTGGAGGTGCTAAAGGGCCCTTAGTAATCCCTATGTCATACCCTTCCTGCCCCTGGATGCAGGTGAGGATATTGGGGCTCAGAGAGGGGCAGGGACCTGCCTAGAGTCACACAGCTGTCTCAGCAGAGCTGAGTCTGGAACCCAGATCTACAGCATCTTGGCTAGTGCTCCTTCCTTGCTTCTCCTTGCAGGCTGCCTCCCCAGCTTTGCTCCCCACAATGGAGAGAGGGTGGGGAGAGGAGGTGAGCAGAGCCCAGACCCAGGAAGGAGGCTGGGACCCTGGTTATGGGCACCCCAAGGTGCCAGCTCCCCGCTCCTCATCCTCTCAGCACAGCTAGTTGGAGCTCTGGGAGAGATGGACAGAGGCCTGTGATCTTCCCATCCCCAAGATTCCAGGACTCCCAGGTTCCATGCAGATAATCCCATTTCTGATAAATGAGAGCCCCTGCTCTGAGCCAAGCATTTCTCCCCCTCATCTAATTTGCCCTGAGGCTAGTCTGGGGCAGTAGTAGTCTTGTCTGCATGTTACAAACAAAGAAACTGAGGCTGAGCGAGGTAATGTTATTTGCCTAAGGTCATGCCACAGCTGAGGCAAGAGTGGAACCATGCCAGCCTGGCTCCAGAGCCCCTGCCCCTCTCCGCATGGGCTTGCATCTTAGTCAACACCGTGGCCTTTAACCCCATCCATAACTCTTTGAAGGCCTGGAGGACGCCGTGTTCTTATCATCTTATTCTTGTTTGATGGATGAGAAAGCCGAGGCCCACAAAGAGGAGTGGCTTGCCAAGGTCACCCAGCAGGTCTGGAGCCAGAATCCCTGGGGATGACTGGGTCACTCCAGGAGGCTGGGACTCAACTACAGGTGTTTGCTGAACTTCTGCCCCCCTTTCTCCCTCCCCTCTCCTGCCCCAGCCTGCTCTGGACCTGTCCCCAGAGCTGGGAAAGCAGCTGCCCCCTGGACATGCCCGGTGCTCCTGATCCCAGGGTGGGGGTGGGACTCCACCTAGCTATCTACCTGATTTGTTTCCTCCTCCTCATCTCCCTTCCCCTTCCCCGGGTCCAGAGGTCCCTGGCAGCCACTGTGGCTCAGGGCCCAGTAGTTGGAGCCAGGACAAAGGGAAAGGGGCTGTTGGAGGCCACCTCCACCCCTTCCCTCCCTCCTGGCCTCCAGCCTGACCGGGCCCCAGGGCTGCACTGTGCTCTGAATACTGGAGAGGAGGCAGATCCCACCTCCTGAGAGTTCAGACCCTGTCCCAGGGACAGATGCTGAACATGGATCCTGGGTACAAGGCAGGAGGCAGCTTGGAGGCTGAAGTCAGGTCTCTCAAAGCCCAGGTTAGCTTCCCCATGGCACCTGTATTGGTGTGAGAAACGGGAGACCAAGAGCTTCTGTCAGTCATTCAACCAGGGCCAGCTGGGGTCCAGTCCTGGCTGTTGCATGTGACCTTGGGCACATTCCTGCCCCTTTCTGGGCTGCTTGCCCATCTGTGCAATTGGTCCCTCTTGGCTCCAAGAGTCTCTGAACTCAGCACCCGGGCTGGGGCCCTGGGGGAGAGATTAGGAGCAGGCAGACAGCAGAGGACGTGGCCTGTGAGGCCCTGGCCTGGGTACAGACATGCTGTGTTCTCCTGAGGCCTGCCGCGTGAGAGGCAGGGGAGACCTGCGTATCTCCTCAGTGGTCTTCAGACCCTGGTGAAGAGAGGACAGACAGTTCCAGGTGACCTTCCACCCACTGCACAGGCAGCCTGGGGGCAGGAATGAGGCCTGAGAGGAGCCTGGGCCCATGACAGGAGAGACCTGACCCTGGAGCAGGTGTGGGAGGGGGTGTGGCTGAGAGCCTGAGGCTCTGCTGGCCGCAGGAAGCTGGGCAGTGGGGACCTGTCTCCTCTGACTTCCTGTCCTGCTGCTCCTCCCCTTCCCCTTTGGGAAAAGCTCTGGTGGCCCCTCCCAGCCCTGTCTCACTGTCCACCTACCCCACACCACAGGCCACCTGGGTTCCAGACTCCAAAGCCAGTGCTCAGCTCGTGACCCCTCAGCACCTCACCCTCTCACCTGGTGAAATGCCAGATGGCTCAGGGGTCTCCAAGGCCCTTTCCACCCTTACCAGTCTCAGGGACTCAAAAGGGTCATGGGAAGGTGGGGTCAGGGCTGTGTGTGGGACAGGTCTCCTTAATCCCATCAAGCAGATGTGGAAACTGAGGCTCAAGGCAGGTTCACTTGTGCACAGCCAAACAGCCAGACATGGCTGAAGCTAGATCAGGACCTAGGTCCTTGACTCGCCAAGGCTGAGATCTCGCAACTCCCTTGGACCGGGTTATTAACGTGATTGGACTCATGGGTCTCCCTGTGCTGTGTCACTGTGGGAGGGCACCTTAGAGGGGACCCAGCTGGGCAAGAGTCCGGTGCTCACTGTGTGACTTTGGGGGTCATTTCACCTTTCTGGGTCAGTCTTCTTATTGGCAGTGGCAGGGGCACGAGTTCATCTAGTTTTAGGGCCTTGGACTGGGTCAGTTCAGGCTCTAGCTTGGCTCTGCCTGCTATGGGGCACAGTTTCCCCGTACAGGAAGTTGCTGGGCAGGTGGTCTGTAGAGGCTGTCCTAACCTTAGGGGAGGCTGCCCTGCTGGAGACAGTGAGGATGGTGGCTGAGGTCTTACCAGTCTGTGCCATCAGAGAGGTCCCTAGAAGGGGATCCTGAATCCGGGGTTAGGCACTGAGCTGCCTGGTTCCAGCTCCGACTTGGCATGGGGGGAACTGGAAGAAGTAGTTCCAGAGCTGTCCTCAGGGAACAGGCTCCCAGAGAGCATGACCCCAGTTAGTTAGTGTCTAGACTTTGGGTTGGAGGTGCTCAGAGAAGGGAAAGATCAGAGGTGGCTGGAGGTGTGAGGGAAGTCTTCCTGGAGGAGGTGCCTGGGTTGGGTTGAGGATGCTGGGGAAAGAGCACCAGGATCCAGAGTCCTGGCTGTGTGCCCCTGGGCAAGTTGTCTATGCCTGGGATTCAGCTTCCTTATCTGCCCTGCCTGTCTTCAGAGACTTCATTCATTCACGCATTCAGCAAGCATCCATCGTTAGCCTCTTTCTGCTTGGCTCTGTGCTGGAGGTGGGGGACAGAGAGGGCAATCAGATCCAAGCCCTGCCCTCAAGGAGCCCCCAGCTGGGTGCTGAGACACACACTTGTCACAGGAGCTCTGGAAATCTAGAGAGGGCATCTAAATTAGCCTTGGGAGTCAGGGAAGGAACTGCACAGAGGAATGTTCAGGTGATCCTTTTGGAATTGGGTGGGGAATGAAGATTACAAATTTGATCACATTGGAAGCATTCCATACAGAGCAGCAGCTGTGCAAAGGCCCAGAGGCGGATCATGGGGTGCTGTGCAAAGGCCCAGAGGCGGATCATTTGGAGAATGGGAGGTGGTTCAGTGTGGGCTCGGAACTCAGGGGGCTGGAGGTGATTAGAGAGCTAGACCGAGGCCCCATGCCTTGAGTCTTAGAGGCTCTGGGGTGCCAGGGGAGGGTCTTAGACAGGGAAGCCGGTAAGAGGGCGCTGCTGCTCTATTTGTCTGGGCAGAGGTGCGGAGGCCCACCTTAAAGCCAGGTTGTGGGGAATGGAGCAAAGGATGGAATCCAGAGAGCCTTAGGAGTGATCATGGACAGGATATGATGGTTACAGCATAACTCTTTGCGATGTGCGCACTGTGAAGTGTTGTGCAGGCTGGGATGCAGGACGGCACGGATGTACAGCCCCCTCAGTGCCTGCGCTAAGCAGGAACCCTTATGAGCCGGAGTGGAGTGGAGGGTGCCTCCAGGCTGTGTCCCTGCTGGGACTAGAGGAGCCCTCAGCCCCCAGGCTGGCTCTGTGCTCTCCACACCCAGCTCCCCAGGCTCCGGTTTTTAAACTTTAAAGAGCCCCAGCTCAGTTTCCAGCCGAGAGTCTTTAAAGTTTCAGGAGATGAGAGAAAGGGAGTCCTGGAGACAGATGGGTTTTCTTTCTTCCCCCGCATCTCCATGCCTGGCCGGGCCACCTGGAGCCAGGGCTGTGGGTGCCATGACCCCAGTGCTCTGTGGGGCTCCGGGGCCTCGGCGGGGCTGTTCCAGCTTGTTCCCGAGGAGCAGGAGACCTGGCCTGGGTGCCAGGTTGCCACTGAGGATAGATGGGAATAGAAACCTTATTTCAACCCTGACCCCTCATCTTTGCCCCTGACTGGGCAGATGGTGGTGCTCTGGCAACAGGTGGGGGAAAGCAACTCAGACCACCTGTCAGGCTTGAGACAGCACCCTCCTGGTGCCTCCCTTCATCCCCTCTGGCATGCTTGGACTGGCCTTGATGCCCTGGGGTCCCTGGAGACTCAAAAGCATGGGCAGCAGAGGGTCCCATGCCAATCACAGTAGATTCTTGTCACCTATCTTTGATTAAAGAGAGCCTGGGGCAGGTGGCACAGGGCAGCTGGAGCTATTCTCTGGGGCTTTAGCATAACCATTGCCTTCCTGCCCCTCAGCCTGGGCTCCCCGAAGGCAGGTACTTGCCACCTCTGATGCTTCTCTCGAATCCTATGTCCTGGGGCCAGTGAGCAATATCTGCACATATATACTGCCTCCTGCTGCCCAATAGGATATAGGGGGTGACTGCCACCTCTGCTCTCCCCTCTGGTGCCTGAGCCATTTACTCATCCTTGGGGTTTGTGTTACCACCTCCATCTGCCCCTGGCTTCCCGAGATCCCCTCCATCATCTCCTGCCCGTGCCTGCCATCTTTGGACCCTGCCAGAGTGGCTGGGGCCTGGTACTTTGCCAGGGAGGTGATGAGTCTTGAGGTAGAGGCCTGCCTGATAGCTAGAAGGATGGAGTTCCCTTGTGTGTCTCCACTTGCATACATGCATGCATTCATTCATTGCTTCAGTATGTTTATTGAGCACATACTACGTTCCAAGGATTGTGTCATATCTAGGAATTTAGGGGCAAACCACACAGATCAGACCCTGCTGTCATGGGTTTCACATCCTGAAGGGGTGACAAGCAAGATAGAAGCAAACAACTAAATAAGATACCAGATGATGGTTGTGCATAAGGATGAGATAATGTGATAGGGATTGAGGATTCTGTTGGAGCCTTCGTGTGTGGAGCTGAATTGTGGGTGACTGTGTGTGTGATGTGGCCCTTAGTCTGGCAGACACTGAGCTCCTCAGGGGCAGGTGCTGGGTTTCCCGTCTCCCACTTCCTACCCACCTGACAGCCCTGGGACAGGGACCTGACAGGGTCAGTCAATCTGTGTTGAAGGTATGTGCGCCTGTGCCTCTGAGTGTGAGACTCTATGTGTGTTTCTGTGTCTGGTGTTACTCTGTGTGTGTGAGTCACACCCCCTCACTGCAGAAGCAGAGTTGTCTGTGATCCAATTATGTCTCCTCAGCTGTCTCCTGGCAGCTCCTGCCCCTGGCTCAGCTCTGACTGTGCTGTGGTTTCCCCTTCTGAAGCTCCCTGTCCTGCCTCCAGGGGCCCCAGGGCATCAAGGCCAGTTCAAGCATGCCAGAGGGGATAGAGGGAGGCACCAAGAGGGGTGCAGCTGCCTCAAGCCTGTCTCTGGGACTCAAGGTCTTCCCTTTGGGGTGTGTTTTCTATCTATCTCTGTTCCCCTGTCCCTTAATGGTTACTGGCAGTGTCCTTAATGTCTCTCCTGGTCACTTCGTTCCTGTGTCTTAAGGTTACTCTGTCCTTAATGTCTCTACTGGTCATGTTGTTCCTGTCCCAGCTGTTTATTCACTCAACAAACCTCTTCTCATGCCTCCCACCCATCCTGCCAGCCACCTGGAGATACCAGATCTGGGTCCTGCTCTTAAGAGACTCGAGTCCTCATGGGGAGACACATGGAGACAGTGACAGCCTTTTGTGAGCAGTGTGGGGACAGAGACATATACTGGGGCTGAGTGAGGCCAGTGACTGGCAGCATGGTGGGGGGATGGTACAGGGGCTTCTCCAGGAGGTGGTGTTTGGATGGGGCCTCGGGGACCCAGCAGGATAAGGCAACAAACTGAGAAAGTCTTGGTGAGTTGGTCAGGGAGATAGGCTCCCCCTGTGGCAGGGGTTCAGGGCTAACAGTGAGGAAGAGAAGAGCCAGAACCAGGGTGGGGAGGACATTTTGGAGTTTAGATTTTATCCTGATGGCAGAGAAAGAGAGAGAGAGAGAGAGAGAGAGAGAAACAGACAGACAGACAGACAACAGAAGCTTTCAGGCTGGGAAGGGCCATTATCAGCTCTGGATTTTAAAAAGCTCCCTGGCCACAGGGGACAGAGTGGCCTGGAAGTCAGGAGGCCAGAGAAGAGGATGTGGCTACAGGGGTCCAAGCAAGGATGGTGAGGCCTATCTGGGCTGGTGAAGAGGAGCTTCTGGGAAGGTCGTGGCCGAGTGGAATCCAAGGGGCAGAGTTGGCTAGAGGTTGAGAGTAAGAGCATAAGGGACAAGTCCAGAACCATACCCCCTATGACAGCGCTGGGCACAGGGAGAACCATGCCCACTATGGTGATGCCAGGCACAGGGAGAACCATGCCCCCTATGGCGGTGCCGGGCACAGGAAGAACCATGCCCCCTATGGCGGTGCCGGGCACAGGAAGAACCATGCCCCCTGTGGCGGTGTCGGGCACAGGGAAAACCGTGCCCACTATGGCAGCACTGGGCACAGGGAGAGCCATGCCCACTATGGCTATGGCAGTGCTGGGCACAGGGAGAACTGTGCCTGCTATGGCAGCGCTGAGCATGGGGAGGGGGAGACGTCTATGGGCTGCCCAGGGTGTGGTGCTCCAGAGGCCGTTAGGGATGAAGCCTGGAACTTTACTGCAGAGCTCTGGGGGCGTCAGTCCACTGGTGGTCCGGGAAGCCCTGGGAGGCTTTTTCCCTCTTTGTCTTTGCCTGTCTTGATGTCTGGAAGTCAGCCCTGGCCTCTGTGTTGTCCCACTGGCCTCCCCTACCCCTTCCCTTTTCTTCTAGGCCCTCCACTCTCTGCCTCCCTTTCTCAGCTCTCCCTTCTCTGCCTGACTCCCCCTCGCCCCCTAGGATAGAAGTGGAGAGGTACAGGGCAGGAAGCCAGCCTCTGCGATGTCGTTGGAGCAGGACATTCATCACTGCTGCAGAGCTGGGCCTGCTGCTCTGGAGCCTGGAGGTGGAGGTGGGGGTGGAGGTCCAGGGAGGCTGCTGGGGACTAGGGAGGGAAGGGGGAAGGAGGCAGAGCAGGGATGAGTCACTCAGCCCTGGATGGAGAGTGGCAGAGAAGGCCTAGCTCAGTCTGCTCAGGGAGCTTTGTCTAGGTGAGACATGGTAACATTTCTACTCTCCACTACAGTCTCGGGGGCTCCACTTTTGGGGAGAAGATGAGTTGGAGGTAGCTGCTGCCAGATCCCCTTCACTTCACAGGAGAGGGCCATAGGGATTGTCTCGTCATTTTGCAGGTGGGAATACTGAGTTCAAAGATGGGGAAAGAAGACCCTGCATTGGGCCCACACCACTGTGCTCTGTGTCCTTCCAACCCCCACGCCAGCTCTAGGCAAGCCAGCCCCAACATCCCCCCAACTCCACACACACCCTCAAAAGCCCCAGCTCCCAGCATGGACCTGTCAGGGATTGTCCTCCTCTGGCCAGGTGCTGGCCCACCTGATTCCTTGGGTCCTACACAGAACAGAGCCTCGTTCTCAGGGAATAGTCTCAGGGATGGACTTTTGATAGTGCTGGGTTCCAACCTGGTTCCTCCACTTCACTTTTCTGAGCCACTGTTTACCAATGGGCGTAATTGTCCCTCCTCCCAGGTAGTTCAGAGGATGGAATTCAGTGAATTTATTATACCAACCTCCTAGCACAGAGCCCGGCACAGAGCCACACACCATCCACATTTGCTGAGAATGGATGAATGAATGAACAGGTCCCTAAAGGACAGTTCCATTTCCCACCTTTGTCCTTGTTCACTCGGGTTACCTTGTGGCACTGAGTTGATCTCTTTCCTTCCCCCAACCAGTCCAGGCCATTTATAGTTCTCAGGCCATCACCTCTTCCGGGAGCCCCTTCCCCCTCCCTTTCATCTGGGTGCCGTCTCTTCTCCTGGTCATCTTTTAGGGCCCAGCTTAGATACCCCTTCCTCTACCTGCATTTCTGGCTTCCCTTTGTCCCTTCCTTGAACCTAAAGAGTTGTCATTGTCAGTGCCTGCAAGCCCTGCCAGACAACGCAGTGTTCCCAGGTTAACTCAGCATCAGACGGGTAGTCTCAGGCCCCAACCAGCTGAGTCACAGCTTTCAGGTCTGGGGAGCAAGGACTTGGGGTTCTGGGCAATGCTTTTAATTAGGAAGAAAAAAAAGGAAGGCTGGGTGTGGTGGCTCATGCCTGTAATCCCAACACTTTGGGAGGTTGAAGCAGGTGGATCACTTGAGACCAGGAGTTCGAGACCATTCTGGCGAACATAGTGAAGCCCCATCTCTACTAAAAATACAAAAATTAGCTGGGCGCGCTGGCACACGCCTGTAATCCCAGCTACTCAGGAGGCTGAGGTACGAGAATCCTTGAGCCTGGGAGGCAGAGGTTGCAGTGAGCCGAGATAGTGCCACTGCACTCCAGCCTGGGTGACAAAGCCAAACTCTGTCTCAAAAAAAAAAATTTTCTTAAAAAGTGATTTTTATCTCTTGTATAAACGATATTGTAGCACCAGTAATAAGAATCCAAAAAAGAAAAATAAATATAAATCACCCAGAGCCTCAGTTCCCTGAGTAGAACTTTTCCTTGGTTCCTTCCAGCTCTCATTCAAAGGTGTAGAGTTTGTTCATAGTTTAAACCATGGCACAGGTACTAGTTTGTATCCTGTTTTATTCACTTAATCTTGCTCTGTAGAAGTTTCTCATATTGGCCGGGTGCGGTGGCTCATGCCTGCAATCCCAGCACTTTGGGAGGCCGAGACGAGCGGATCACGAGGTCAGGAGATCGAGACCATCCTGGCTAACACGGTGAAACCCTGTCTCTACTGAAAATACAAAAAATTAGCTGGGCGTGGTGGCGGGCACCTGTGGTCCCAGCTACTCTGGAGGCTGAGGCAGGAGAACGGCATGAACCCGGGAGGCGGAGCTTGCAGTGAGCCAAGATTGCGCCACCGCACTCCAGCCTGGGCGACGCCTGGGCGACGAGCGAGACTCCGTCTCAAAAAAAAAAAAAAAAAAAGTTTCTCATATTGCTACAGAATTCTTAATTCAGGAACATTTCTGGCAACTGCTCCCCATAGGCCTGTCTGGGTTCTGAAGGTGCAGAGCTAGCTCAGTGGCCGCCCCTGCTCGGGGGAACCCTCCGCCCTCCGTGGTGTGCAGTCATCATTAGGGTGATGTGTCACTCTTACCCCAACTGGGGCTGCTGGTGGTGGTATTCAGGTTGTTCTCCAGTATAATTTGCTAATTGCAGATTCAATAATATACTCATGAATATTGTAACATAACATTTTTTCTTATTTTATATTTTTTTCCTGAGTATAAATTTGTAGTCCTGGGATTTTGGGAACTGAATTGAAAAATTTTTTGGTGGGGTGCAGTGGCTCACACCTGCAATCCCAGCACTTTGAGAGGCTGAGGTGGGAGGATCACTTAAGCCCAGAAATTTGAAACCAGCTCGGGCAACATGATGAAACCCCATCTCTACAAAAAATACAAAAATTAGGCCAGGCGCGGTGGCTCACGCCTGTAATCCCAGCACTTTGGGAGGCCGAGGCGGGCGGATCACAAGGTCAGGAGATCGAGACCACGGTGAAACCCCGTCTCTACTAAAAATACAAAAAATTAGCCGGGCGCGGTGGCGGGCGCCTGTAGTCCCAGCTGCTCAGGAGGCTGAGGCAGGAGAATGGCGTAAACCCAGGAGGCGGAGCTTGCAGTGAGCCGAGATCGCGCCACTGCACTCCAGCCTGGGCGACAGAGCGAGACTCCGTCTCAAAAAACAAAACAAAACAAAAAAACAAAAAAAAAAATACAAAAATTAGCCAGGCGTGGTGGTGCACACCTGTAGTCCCAGCTCCTGGGACAGTGAACTGTGATCACTGCAGTGAACCAAGAAAGAAAGAAAGATAAATTTCTTTTTAAATCATTTTTATGATTTAAAAAGTATTTGCCAAATTATTTTCTAGAATAATGGAACCAATTTTTGCTGCCACTGTGTAACAGTTTTACCATATCTTCATAAGCAGTGAGTACCTGATAAGCAGTGAGTATTTTATATATTTTTGGTAATTTACTGAGCATAAATTGGTACCTCAGTACAATTTTACTTTACTTTTCTTTGACTGTCAGGACTATTAAAGATCTTAAAGCAAGTCCCAGAATCTCCCCTGAACCTGTCTCTTGGTATTTCTGAAGGCTCATGCCTCCACCCCCCAGCCCTTTACCCCTTTTTAAGAGGATGATGGCAGAAGTAGTAATAGTAGTTGTCCTTGTGTTATAGAGATCTGCAAGAGTTCAGGGATTTTCATGGCTGCACCTCCTTGGGAATTATACAGATGCACGGAGGGCCACGGACCAGGGCTCCGGCATTCTAAAAGTCAGAGAAGCCCACACAGGCTCAGCCTCTTTGTTGGCTTACCTGCCTATCCCTCCATTCAGGAACAGCTCCTTACTGAGCGCTTGCTATAGGCCAGGCCCCCTGCAAGGCCTGGAGGATGCCAAGATGAGCAAGGGGCCACAGCATTACAGGCAAATGAATGCATGACAATGCGAGCTGAGAAGGGAGCTGCTGGGGGTCTAGGAGACAAGGAAGGGTGGCCTCCAGCCCATCCTGGAGAGTTTAGGGATAGGGCAGGCTGCCTGGACAGGGAGCAGCCGGGCTGAAGTTTGAAGACATATTGAAGACATAATAGGAAGGGAGCCAGTGAGAGAAAGTCCTGGGAAAGCATTCTGGGCAGCGCTGGAGGAGGAGGTGCCTCAGCACCCCTCATGACAGCACTGAGCAGACCTCTCTCCTTCCCCTCTTCCCCTGAACCCTCAGGTCTGTGCCCTGGAACAGCTCTTGGGATTTTTTGGGGGCCAGGGGGAGTGTAAAGTGAAGGGTCTTGGGGGTCTCCATTTTGGGGACCCCAGAAACCCAGAGGCAAGGGGCAGGTGCTCCATTAGCTTGGCCTGATGCTTGCCTTGTGGGGACCTCAGGGAAGGGCACAGTGGAGGGCCCTGAAGCCAGCAGGTGGTGAGTGGGTCCTGGGAGGAGAAGCGGGAACAGAAAGGGCAGAGGGGCACTGGCGCTGGGGCTCGGACCTGCTGTGTGCTGTGGGCCAGGCTTTGCATCTCTCAGAGCCTCCTCTCCTGGTCCAGCATGGTGAGGGTAGGGCCTGGCTGTGGGCTGTGAGGGTGAAGGGGGCATCTGTGCGGGGCCCTGGCGTGAGAGAGCTGCCCACCCCCTCCCTGTGCACTCATGCTGTGGAGGAATTTTGGCATTTTTCTTATTTTAAACTTTGTTCCTTGTTGTCCCTGTATGTCCTGTCCTTTGGGGGTTAGTGGGAGGTGTTCCCCCAGGGCAGGGCCTGAGAAATCAGGGAAAGTTGCTGGGGCCTGGGGCTGGAGGAGGGGCAGCTACTGCCAAGGGCTTTAGGGACCAGTCTCATCTAATCCTTACAGGACCACTCTGAGGAAAGGATTATCCCTGCTTGACAGATGAGATGCTGGGGCTCAGAGTCCTTTGCCCAAGCCAAGTCCACACAGCTGGGACATGGCAGGGCAGAGGTCTGTCTGACACAGATGGACCAGCACTGCTGTATGAACTCTGGGCCTGCAGGCAACAGGGGCTTCAGGTTTGGAGCCCCAGCACTGGGTTCTGGAAAATCTAGAGCTTGGGTCAGGAACTTTGGAGGAAGAATCTGTGGGCTCTACCTCCCTGGTCAGCAAGGCCTCAGTCCAGAGCACTGCATTATAACCATCAACTAAGGCAGCCTCCAGTTGCCAGGGTGTTTTGTTTTAGCTGGGCCAGTCCTGCCCCTTGGTGAAGGTAGCAGAAAGTCTTGACACTGTAGGGTCAGTCACACCTGGACTCTGGTTCTCTGCTTCACTACTGTTAGCTGTGTGGATTGTACCTCCCTGGGCCTCAGTTTCAGCATCTGTAAAATGGGGGCAATGCTTCCCTCTGGGGTGTTGGAAGGGTCAGAGGCAATATCTGCAAAGGATGCAGCTCTGTGCCCTTGACAGCTGGCAGAGGTGGTTTGAGCTAAATTTCAGCCCCTGTGGGGTCCATGGTCCAGGTGCTCCTGTCTCCTTTGCAGGGTGCTGAATGGTCAGTGATTTGGAGCAATGGTAATGGTTATTGAGGTTGGGACTATTGTTCAGGGCTGTGATTGATTTGATACTTTGTGCTCCACCCCATCAGGAACTCTTCCTCTCATTTGAATATGGTTCTGTTGGGAAAGGGTGATTTGCTTAACAGTTACTCCTGTCACAAAACTATCTGCTGAAATGCAGTGTATGGAGAAGTTAGCACAGCCTGTAGGATATTTCAGAGCCCAGCTGAAGCCAGGTTTCCCCAATGGTCACCTGAAGGGTTCTGAGTGAATAGATCATTTCCTGGGTTCCTAGGACTTTGGGATAATCTGTGTGCTCCACATATTCCATGGGCAAGGATATTGGCGTCCTGCTATGTAAGGTCTTGGAGGGAGGACTAGCCTTGGGTCTACCTGTCTGTGTGTCTGTTTGCTTGTAACTGCCTGGGCCTTTGGCTCTCAAGGCCAGGACACAGCTCCATGGAGGGGACCTGACTTCCTTTCCCATCTCAGGTCAACCATCTCCCTGGGTCTTGGGAGAGACTGCTGCCCCTCCCTGGAGTGGAGAGTCCACCTTCTCTAATGCTCAGCACTGGCAAGGCATCCCAGAGAACACAGGCAGGGGGTGGGAGAGAGGTGAGGGGTAGAGTGAGACACAGCTTGGGCACTGGACCCTGGACTGTACTTGTTTGTTTAACCCTCCAGGCCTTTGCACCACTGGTCCCCCTGCTGAAATGCACTTCCCTGCCCCTCAGTGGCTCAGGGCCTTATCCTTTTGGGCTTAGGCACACTCTACCATGCAGTTCATGTGCATTCCCCTCTCCTAGCCCTGCTCATGCTATCTTGAGATTTTGTGTCCCTGTCCCTTACCACTCTACTTGGCGGGACCTCTTTGGGGCAGGGCTCAGGTCCAGTTCACCTCCGGTCTCCCACCACCCAGTTGCACACAGGTCTGGCACACAGCAGGCTTCAGAGAATGGTGAAAGGATGAATGGAAGGGCAGGGCAGGGTGAGGCGTGGGAGGCACCCAGAGTGCACAGTATCAGCAGACACCTGCAAGTGCAGCCTAGTCCTGGCCATGTGGAAGGGTGCGTGGCTACTCACGGAAACCCGCTGGAGTAATAATAGCTACTTTTTTTTTTTTTTTTTAAAGACTAGTCAAATGCAGTAGTGAGAAGGGGGAAAACAGTAGAACAAGGAGTTCGATCTGTAACTTGCTGTGAATAATCAATTGAGATCACTCACTACATTTGGACCAGCCAATAGCTACTTTTCTTTTCTTTCTTTTTTTTTTTGAGACAGTCTCACTCTGTCACCCAGGTTGGAGTGCAGTGATGCAATCTCAGCTTACTGAAGGCTCCTCCTTCTGGGTTTAAGTGATTCTCATGTCTCAGCCTTCCGAGTAGCTGGGATTACAGGTGTGTGCCACCACGCCTGGCTAATTTTTTTTTTTTTTTTGTATTTTTAGTAGAGAGGTTTTCACCATGTTGGTCAGGCTGGTCTCGAACTCCCGACCTCAAATGATCTGCCCGCCTCGGCCTCCCAAAGTGCTGGGATTACAGGTGTGAACCACTGTGCCCGGCCTATTTTTGAGTATTTACTGTGCGCTAGGCATATTACATGTGTTATCTCATTTAATCACAACATCCCCACAAGATAGCTGCTATTATTATTTCCATTTTTCACATGAGGAAATGAAGACTCTTAAGCGTTAACTCTCGTGCCCAGGAGATAGAGCTGGGATTGAGCCTGGGATTGCCAGCCTCAAAGCCTGTGTGGGTCTTTCCTGCTCCTTGCTTGTCCAGTCCCTTCTGACCATGGCTTCATGGGAATTGGGGAGCTGTGGAATGTAGTGCTGGCCCCAGGGGTTCTGGGCAATCCTGGTTTTTCACCTTGAGAACTTGAGGGGGTTTGGAGAGTGGAGTGCCGGGGACATAGCCTGTAGTTTTTCTCTGGCGTCACTTGCTCCCCCAGCCTCAGTTTTCTTTTCTTTTCTTTTCTTTTTTTTGTTTTTGAGACAGAGTTCCGCTGTTGTTGCCCAGGCTGGAGTGCAGTGACGCAATTTCGGCTCACCGCCTCCTGGGTTCAAGCGATTCTCCTGCCTCAGCCTCCTGAGTAGCTGGGATTACAAGCATGTGCTACTACCCCGGCTATTTTTGTATTTTTAGTAGAGACAGGGTTTATTCATGTTGGTCAGGCTGGTCTTGAACTCCCGACCTCAGGTGATCTGCCTGCCTCGGCCTCCCAAAGTATTGGGATTACAGGCGTGAGCCACTGCGCCCGGCTGGTCTCAGTTTTCTCAACTGTAATACCGCTGAATGTCGGGGTCCCTGCTGTCACCAGGTTTTAAACGCACTCAAGCCCAGCATGGCTCCTTGGTGGAGCAACCTCCCTTGGGTTCCTGTTTCCAGGGGGAGTTTATCAGCGGCGGGGGCGAGCCAAGATGGCCTACCAGGCAACACCTGACGGGCAACACCTGGTGTGGACACTCACCCAGGGCCTAATAGCTGTGGGCCCGCCCACCTGGTGCTCTCCAGAGACTCAGCCCTACCCCACCACCTGTCCCTTCCCAAGCCTCTTAGAATTACACCTTTGGGACGTGGCCACCACCACCAGCAGGAACAATGATGGATGTAATTTCTTCTGCTTAGCGCAGCAGTGCTGCCTGCTGGGGGCTGTGGAAAAGGCACGAGCCAGGCCGGGGGGAGGGGGGACGCCTGTGGACACTTGCCTGACCCCCACGACCCGGCCTGCCTCAGTTTCTTCACCTGTGCTGCCACAGCAAAGGTTCTTACCCTCTGGGCAGCAGCCTTCCTCCACAAGAGTCTGCCACTAGCCTGGGAAACCTTTGAAGTTTCTCTTTATAAGATAAAGTGCTACTCAGAGTTTACACTGAGCAACTAGTCTGTTTCGTCACTCTGCATGCTCCGCCCACTGTCCTCTGTCCCAGAGGTGGGTCTTTGGCCTATGGAGCCACAACAGCCCTGCTCTGGAAGGAAGATGGGGCAGCATGGGTCCCTTCACAGTGTGCATTCAGCTGCTTTGCAGCTGGGCCTTGGGGGCACTGAGCCTGGCTGGGGAAGAGGCAGTCCCAGGTTGGATTCTAACCCAGGAAGCAGAGTTTTGTTGTCACTGCCCCTCCATACACTCATGGTCCAGGATACCATGTTTGAAGATTTGCAAAGCCAATTAGCATCCAGATTTGGATTTAGAGAAATTCTGGTTTCCTCAGAAGCCACGCTTGAGTGCTCTTTGATGGTTAAGAGGACAGGAAGATCTGATTTTGAGTCCCTGCTGGGCTGCTTTCAGGCTCTATGATCTGGGCAAGTTGCTGAATCTCCGAAGCTTCAGTTTTCTATGGTGCAGTGCAGGAATGATAACAGCAACCATCAGCTAGGTTTGGGGTGAAGAATGAGCACGTGTTGAATGTCTGGGGCAGTGCCTGGAGCTCCCTGTGGCCGCTGAGGAGGCTGTTTGGATGCTAGTGATGATGCCGGATCCGGCCTCTGTCTTCTTCAACCCCTTTTCTCACCATCGTGTTCCTCCTATCACTCTGTTCCTTCATTCATTCACTCAGTTACTCACATCTCATTAGTGTCCTCAGGCTAATGTAGTTCTCTCTGTGACTCTCATGATCCTGACACTTACAGGCCAATTATTTTGTAAAATGAGACAAGCCCTCATTCTGGGTTTGTCTGAGGTTCCTTTGTGATTCTATTTATGTTATGTCTCTGTGGCAGAGGTAGCACAGAAGTGATATCTGTATTCCCCTTACTGCGTCCTACCAGGCAACACCTGATGGCAACTTGTCCTGTGATTCATGATATTCCCTTTGATCACTTGATTAAGGTGCTATCTGCCAGGCTTCTCTACTATGAAGTGACTCATTTTCCCTTTGTAATTAATAAGTATTTTGATGGGAAGTTACTTTGAAACTATGTAAATCCCCCATTCCTCATCAAACATTCCATTTATTTGTTTATTCATACCTGTATAGACTTTGATTTCCTATTTTAGTCAATGGAATATCATCGGTTATGGTCATTATTGAGTTTAATACACAGCTTATCTCAGGTTGAGCCCGTGGTAGGGTGACCAACTGTCCTAGCTTGCCTGGGACTGAGGGATTTCCCAGGATGTGAGACTTTGCAGTGGTAAAACTGGGGAAGTCCTGGGTAAACCTTGAAGAGTTGGCCACTCTGCCAGGGGCAGAGCCCTTCAAGCTGGTTCCAGTGTCCAAAATCTCTATCAGTAAGTATGTGCTTACTTCCTGGCACAAGAAGATGTTCTATGCTCATCTTTTACTTTCTCTGACCGAGCCCTGGAATCACCTGTTTTTCCAAGAAGACCTAGACCCAGGTACCTTTTGAGTCATAGGCTATACCACACCATGGAGACTGAGCCAGATGGAACTCATTCACTGCCCACAGGCCACACTCTCACCTCCCTCTGCACCTTGGCTGGCTGTTCTGTCTGCCAGGGGCACTTGGCAAACGTCTACCCTCTGCACTGAGATTCTCCATGAAGCCTAATCCTCCTACCCAGCCTGTGGAGATGATCTCCTTCTTATGCCCCCACTGAGCACTTTAGGGCACCTCCCCATTTCCAAGGTGGGCTCCTCCTTTCACTGCAGACCTCTCAAAGACAGGCCTCCGACTCATCTCTGACTCCTCCAGGCTCAGCACAGGGCTGGAGCTGGGGGCTGCTGATTAAATGGTTGGATCTAGTCCTGCCCCATTATACAGCAGAAAGGTAAATGGGGTAGAGAGGGAAGGTGAATTGTTTAGGGTCACACAAACAGTATTGCAGTCTCGAGTCTGTCCTTGAACCTTGGTTTCCTAATTCTATAATGGGGCCAATATCCCAGAGCGCTGCTGTAAGAATAAAATAATATGTATAAAACACTTAGTATAGTACCTGGCACATGGTGGGTGTACCTGTCAGTATTGCTGGGGGACCTTTTGAAATTGTTTTCATTATTTCAGAAGCAGTACTATACATGTTAGATAATAAGAAATACAGACAAGTGGCCAGGCACGGTGACTCATGCCTGTAATCCGAGCACTTTGGGAGGCCGAGGCAGGTGGATCACCTGAGGTCAGGAGTTTGAGACCAGCCTGGCCAACATGGTGAAACCCTGTCTGTACTAAAAATACAAAAATTAGCTGGGCGTGATGGCAGGTGCCTATAATCCTAGCTGCTCAGGAGGCTGAGGCAGAAGAATCACTTGAACCCGGGAGGCGGAGGTTGCGGTGAACCAAGATCGCCCCATTGCACTCCAGCCTGGGCAACAAAAGCGAAACTCCATCTTAAAAAAGAAAAAAAAAAAGAAAAGAAAAGAAAAAGAAAAAGAAATACAGATAAGCAAAATGAAACCATCACATTCCTATCATTTAGAGATCTCCACTGTTAACACCTTAGCAATTGTGCCTCCTGAGCTTCCTCTATGCATATATTTTTTTCCCCCAGTTGGGTTATGCTGCCTTTTTTTTTTTTTTTTTTTTTTTTTTGAGATGCAGTCTTGCTCTGTCACCCAGGCTGGAGTGCAACAGCATGATCTCGGCTCATTGACACCTCCACCTCCCTGGTTCAGGCGATTCTCCTGCCTCAGCCTCCTGAGTAGCTGGGATTAGAGTTGTGTGCCACCACGCCCGGCTAATTTTTGTATTTTTAGTAGAGATGGGGTTTCACCATGTTGGCCAGGCTGGTCTCAAACTCCTGACCCCAAATGATCTGCCTGTCTCAGCCTCCCAAAGTGCTGGGATTATGAGCCACTGTGCTCATAACTGTAATCTGACCTATTTTGTAACCTTTTTTTAGGCAGCAGTTTCTACCATTTTGTTTCAGTGCACCTGATACTCTGATCACGTTCACATTTCTCCAGTTGTCCCAAAAATCCCCTTTATAGATGCTGCGTCTAAATCAGTTTGCAATCCAGAGACACACTTTACATGTGGTTGTTATCTCCTGCAAGTCAGTCCCACCAAGCCCCTTCGTTGACGTTGACTGGTAGAAGAGCTTGGGCCAGTAGCCCCACAGAATGATTCACTATCTGGCTCTGTCTGGCTGCATTCTCATGTGGTGTCACTTAGCTCGTTCCTCTGTCCTCTGTATTTTCTGTAAACTGAAGTTATATCCAAGGCTTGATGGGTTTCTTGGTGCCTAGCCAGCCGGCATTGGTGTGTCCTTCCTGTGGCATCCTACCACCATTAGTGCGGCTAAGGCCTATTCTGGGATGAGGGGGAAGACAACGTGACCTCTCCCTCATATGTTTGCTTGTCTCCTCTTGTGAGTGGAAGGTATTATGTGAGGGTTCTCTTGGCACTGTCTAAATGCCATTTCTGGGAGATCTTTTTAAACTAAACAAGAAAACTTGTCCATTTGCTGAGAGGAACTTGATCTTGGGGATAGGGCACTTGAGGAAAAAAAAAAAAAATCACAGAACAAGGACATTGAGTTTCATCTCACTGAGTGCAAACCTAGGGAAACCTGTTCTGTTTTTACTTGCTTTCCAGATATGTGATCTGGGTTAAATCCTAGCTCTGTTACTTACCAGCTGAGTGACATTGGGCGAGTTACTTAACCTCTTTGAACCTCAAGTTCCTCCTTGAATTTCTTATCTGGCAGAGTTGTTGTGGGGAGGTTAAATAAAACAAGGTGCCCTTGGCCATCTTCTACCCGGATGGAAAGCTCTTTGAGGGCAAGGCTAATACATAGTAAGAAATCCAGGCTGGGCGCAGTGGCTCATGCCTGTAATCCCAGCACTTTGGGAGGCCGAGGCGGGCGGATCACAAGGTCAGGAGTTAGAGACCAGCCTGGCCAACATGGTGAAACCCCGTCTCTACTAAAAATACAAAAAATTAGCCAGGAGTGGTGGCGGGTGCCTGTAATCCCAGCTACTCGGGAGCCCGAGGCAGGAGAATCCTTTGAAACCGGAAGGCAGAGGTTGCAGTGAGCTGAGATCACGCCACTGTACTCCAGCCTGAGCAACAAGAGCAAAACTCCATCTCAATGAAAGAAAGAAAGAGAGAGGTCAGGGCAGGGCAGGGGAGGGCAGGGCAGGGCAGGGGAGGGGAGGGGAGGGGAAGGGAGAGAATTCCAGGCCGGGCGTGGTGGCTGACACCTGTAACCCCAGAACTTTGGGAGGCCAAGGCGGGTGGATCACAAGGTCGAGAGATTGAGACCATTCTGGCCGACATGGTGAAACCCCGTCTCTACTAAAAATACAAAAATTAGCTGGGCACATGCCTGTAATCCCAGCTACTCCGGAGGCTGAGGTAGGAGAATCACTTGAACCCGGGAGGCAGAGGTTGCAGTGAGCCGAGATCACGCCATTGCACTCAAGCCTGGGTGACAGGAACGAAACTCCATCTCAAAAAAAATAAAAATAAAAAAAGAAATCCAAAGATGTTTGTTGAAGGAAAACAAACCAACCCACAAATAGGAGGACAGGTGGTATGGCCGGGTGATAAGTACCAAGGAGGAAACAAATCATCCATTGGGCATTTGATTTTCATTTATGCTTTTTCATTTAACATGTAGCCATTCCACGCTCCATGCTGAAGCAACCATGAGCCTCTGCCCATGAGGAGCTCACAGGGGTCTGGGAGGGCACAGACATAGAGATTCATTGTGTGGGAGCCCAGAAGGTCTGGCTGCGAAGGCTTCCTGGAGGAGGAGACTGGACTGAGTTAGGGGAGATGGTCTCTGGATACAGAGGCTGTCTCCTGGCACAGGTGGCTTTTTGGTGAGCTGGACAGGGCTTGTGGCAAGAAGGAAGTCCATGCTGGCTTCAGAGGCCCCTGTTCTTCGCTGTCCTCTTTCTCTTCTTCCCCCTCTGCCTGTCTGCCTTCTGGTCCCCTAGCCAAGGCTCTGAGCCCTATATGATCCTGACAACCCATATATCTGTCTGCAGTGCCGGATGGAGTGCCGTGACGTGCCAGCCGAGACACTCTACGACGTCCTACACGACATCGAGTACCGCAAGAAATGGGACAGCAACGTCATTGAGACATTTGACATCGCCCGCTTGACAGTCAACGCTGACGTGGGCTATTACTCCTGTGAGCAGGCATAGCACGCTGATCCCAGTCCCCCTGGCCTCCATCCAGGCCTCCCACCAAGCCTCCTCCTCCCTCTTCCCTCCTGTGGTCACTCACATGACCAAGCTGCTCGGAGACTTGAGTGCTGATAGAACTGACCTCCCTGTCCACTCCTAGACCCTTAGGCACACACCCATACACTTACAAATACATATGCACTCACATGTTCATGTATATACACGCACACATACGCATACACTCAATCAGGTACACAAGCCCCACCCACATGCCACATAGTCCCGGGCACACATTTTCATGCACACTCATACTGTTTTTCTCTCATACACTCACGTTCACATAAACAAACCAGCCAGGCCAACAAGGTAAGGGCTATGTGAGGTTGTGAGGAGCAGGGCTGGCTGGAGACACTAGGGACAGGTCTTGCCCTGTCTTTTTTCTGGCTCCAGCTGTGGGACTGTGGTCTGGGAGGGAGGTGCATCTTTGCACTGGAGAGCTCGCAGTTAATTAGGCATCCCCGCATCTCTGGCCTCTGCCACACCCTTCCTTGTAGGCAGATGGGCCAGTGGTCTGGCTGAACTGTCCCTTGCCCTCCACAGGGAGGTGTCCTAAGCCCCTGAAGAACCGTGATGTCATCACCCTCCGCTCCTGGCTCCCCATGGGCGCTGATTACATCATTATGAACTACTCAGTCAAACATCCCGTGAGTCAACCTGCCTTCCCTGCGGCGGAGCCCGGGAGAGGGTCAGGCAGCGCAAGGCTGAGGCTGCCACCGTGACTTCCATGTGACTTCGGGCAGGCGTGGGCCCACTGGCCCTCAGTTTCCTTCCTGTACAGTGAGGATAATGGCTCCTGTCTCCCTGCTGCGTCTCTTGAGCAGATCAGGAGAGGACAGTGTGGCCACCTCTGTGGCGAGTGGGTGGGATGGGCTGACTTCGATTGGTTGGGCTCTGGGACAGGGAAATGAGGAACAAGAGGTGAGAGGCAGGGTCCTCTGGTCCTCCCTGAGGCTGAGCCACTTTGATCTCCCTGGGCAAGGACAGGCAGGTATAGCTGGCCTGGGCAAGGGTGAGTGTGTGTGTCTGTGAATGCCCATATGTGCTCATGAGCCCTGACCCCAGACTGGGGGCTTTTCTGAGGGGAACACGGAAAGCTTCAGGAGGGGCTAGGATGACCTAATCTGATTCTTCCCTTTCTCTGTACCCAGAATCAGGCCTGATCTGGAACAGATGTCATGGCATGTGAATTAACTGTGTGTGTGTGTGTGCGCGTGCGCGCATGCACGTGCATGCGTGCGTGTTTGTGTATACTCACAAAAACATCTTCTTTGCCCCTACCCCGAGTCTCACCTCCCTGTGCCTTTGTCCCCAGAAATACCCACCTCGGAAAGACTTGGTCCGAGCTGTGTCCATCCAGACGGGCTACCTCATCCAGAGCACGGGGCCCAAGAGCTGCGTCATCACTTACCTGGCCCAGGTGGACCCCAAAGGTGAGGGCTTGGCCCTGGCAGCTTATCATGGGATCCTTCCCTATACTACAGGGGTGGGGCCTGATCTACTAGGGATCCAGAAGGGCATCTGTTAGGAGCTGTTTTGCATTTTGGGGCATCTCCATCCAAAGCCTTCATTGAACCAAGGCTTGGGACTTTACAGTGGTTTGAAAAGAGTGGGCCAGGGAGGTGCCACTGCCCCACTGATGAAGCTGGGAGCGCTCTTCCTGGGCTTTGCCATCCCCATGCTTTTCCTTGTTCCCTGCTCACTGGCTGTTCCCTCTGCCTGTCCTGGGGGCCTGGGTTTTCCAGGCCTCAGTCAGAATTCTCTCCCTGGGGATGGCTGAGCTACTCCTGTGGCTTCTGTCACAAGGTGGCCACGTCTCTCTCAGCTGAGATTCAGATCCCTGTGGCCATCGGCCACCTGCACATCTCCCTTTGGATGTCTTCCAGGCACCTGAGCCTTGTTGTGTCCAGTGGGGGACTTGCCATCTTTCCTCCTAACCCGCCCCTTGCCCTAAGTCTCCACTTTTCAGTCATCTATGCCCAGAACCTGCTGTCATTTGGGGTCACTCCCTCTTCCTCAGCCAAATCCAGCCACTGATTTTTTTTTTTTTTTTTTGAGGTGGAGTTTTGCTCTTGTTTCCCAGGCTGGAGTGCAATGGTGCAATCTCAGCTTACTGCATCCTCTGCCTCCTGGGTTCAAATGATTCTCCTGCCCCAGGCTCCCGAGCTGGGATTACAGGCACCTGTCACCACCCACAGCTAATTTTTTGTATTTTTAGTAGAGATGGGATTTCACAATGTTGGCCAGCCTGGTCTCGAACACCTGACCTTGTGATCCACCCACCTCGGCCTCCCAAAGTGCTGGGATTACAGGCGTGAGCCACCATGCCCAGCCCCAGTCACTGATTCTTACTGATTCTGCCTTCTCAGCAGCTCCTGAGTCTGGCATTTCTCTCCATACCAACTACCTTGTCTGTGTGTAACAGCGGCCAGAGGAATTTCTCTAAAACACTTATCTCCACATGACTGTCATCTGCTTGAATTTACTCTGTGGCTCTCCATTGCCCTCCAAGAAAAGCCTAAGCCCCATCCCAGGTCTCCTGGTGTCTCTCACACCTCACCCATCCCCACTCCTGTGCCCAGGCAGCCCTTCCCCACAGCCTCCCCTCCTCACCCCTCTAGGGGTGCTGCAGGTGTCACCTCCTGATCCCTGATACTCAGGGGAGTCACTGGCTTGCTGTTCTGTGGTCCATTCCCCTTGAGTAGAACATTCGGCTCCTGTTGGGCCCCCAGTGAGTTCCTCTCTGGGTCCCCAGGGCTGACCCAGGGTGGGTGTCACAGTGAACATGGAGTGAGTGAGTGAGTGAATGACTAGAGGATGGGGAAGCCTTGAACATCCTTGCCTGGAAATGCTCCAAGCCTGGGAGCACACAGTGGTCCAGGCCTAGCACTCCCCCGGCACCTCATTGTGTTGGGTGTCAGAGGTAGAGTGGGAACTTGGGAATGAAACAGGGTGGAGAGCTGGGCAGTGGATTCCGGGTCAGGCCAGGCTGGGGTGCTCAGCCAGAGGCCTGTGTGGTCAGGGGAGGGCTTGGAAGGACAGGCAGAGGAGAGGCTGAGCGTCAGGGGCATTCCTGGGAGGGAGGTTAGGTTGAGAAGGGATGTCAGTGTGATTGAGGGAGGCAGCAGGTGCAGCGGGGTGGGTCAGAGTTTCCACCCATGTGTAGCCTGTGCTCACCTAGGACCCTGTGGTTTTCTTCCACGTAGTCTTTGAGGCTGGGCAGAGGGAAGTGGGGGACAGAACTAAGCCTGAGGACCTCAGTCTGAGGTGGAAGGGAGTGAGGGTAAAGTCTTGTAGGACTTGCCTCACACACCCGCTCCTCATGGGGAAGACAGTGGCCTCCCTGCAAGCTCTGGGCAGAGGGTGGGGCTTTTGTCGGGGGGAGGGGCTGGGTCCCTGAGGCTGCTTCTCCTCCCTTCCCTGCCCTCACAGGCTCCTTACCCAAGTGGGTGGTGAATAAATCTTCTCAGTTCCTGGCTCCCAAGGTGAGTGGCCTTGGGATTTTTGGGGGGTGTTGGAGGCTGGAGAGAGGACTATGGGATGAGGTGGGTGGAGTCAAGCATGAAGCCTGAGGGCCAGGCATGGTAGCCCATGCCTGTAATCCCAGGACTTTAGGAGGCCTTGGTGGGTGGATCACCTGAGGTTGGGAGTTCGAGACCAGCCTGGCTAACATGGCGAAACCCTGTCTCTACTAAAAATAAAAAATTAGCTGGGTGTGATGGTGGGCGCCTGTAATCCCAGCTACTTGGGAGGCTGAGGCAGGAGAATCTCTTGAACCCGGAAGGTAGAGGTTGCAGTGAGCCAAGATCGGGCCACTGCACTCCAGCCTGGGCCACACAGTGAGACTCCATCTCAAAAAAAAAGAAAAAAGAAAGAATGGAGGATGGAGCCTAGGGCTCAGAGAGGATAAGTAGGGCTGAGGGACGAGTTTTGAAAGGGAGCTAGTCAGAATGCTGGGGGCTGAGCCGCTGGAGGGCGCTGGAGGGAGCGTGGAGAAGACCTGGACCCGCGCCCCAGCCACCCCCTGACCCGCGGGGCGGCGGGCCCACAGGCCATGAAGAAGATGTACAAGGCGTGCCTCAAGTACCCCGAGTGGAAGCAGAAGCACCTGCCTCACTTCAAGCCGTGGCTGCACCCGGAGCAGAGCCCGTTGCCGAGCCTGGCGCTGTCGGAGCTGTCGGTGCAGCATGCGGACTCACTGGAGAACATCGACGAGAGCGCGGTGGCCGAGAGCCGAGAGGAGCGGATGGGCGGCGCGGGCGGCGAGGGCAGCGACGACGACACCTCGCTCACCTGAGCGCCATACCGCTTCAGGGACGGAGACAGGACCGGGCGAGCCCTGGGGCGGCGGCTACTCCTGCACTTTCTCCCCTCCCCCACCTGGCGCCTCCTGGTGGCACCGGGCCGGGCCCAGGCGGGCGCTGCAGCCTGGCTGGACACAGCCCCAATAAACGATCCCCAGCCTCAGCCGGCTCATCACTGTGCCTGCTTCCCACCTGCCTCATGGCAGCTGCCGTGGTCCCCTGCGTCTGCCCTTAATTTTGTTAAGCTTACTGATCAAACGGCCTTGGATCCTTCCAGCATCTCCTCATTTCCCGTTGTGTAGTGGGGAGGAGAGGGGGTTTATCACTGCCCCCCTCTTGTCCGTACTCTGTTCCATTCTCTGCCCATGTCTATCCAGCTGTCCTTGTTGAGTGGTCATTTTGGCATTCACACTAGGATATTTGCTTTATTTTCACTGCTTTAAGGCAGCAGTCCCCAACCTTTTTGGCACCAGGGACCGGTTTTGTGCAAGACAAATTTTCCATGGATCAGGATTGGGGGAGGATTGGTTTTGGGATGATTCAAGTGCATCACATTTATCATTAGATTCTAATAAGGAGCTCACAACCTAGATCCCTCGCATGCGCAGTTCACAATAGGGTTCTCGCTCCTATGAGAATCCAATGCCACTGCAGATCTGACAGGAGGCAGTAATGCTAGCTCAGCCTCTGCTTACCTCCTGCTGTGCAGCCTGGTTCCTAACAGGTTCCTGATAGGACCAGTACCAGTCTGTGGCCCAGGGGTGGGAGACCTCTGCTCTAAGGGAAGGAGCAGGCCTGGACAGAGACCCTGGGTCAGGAATCAGAGGGTGAGGTTCTACTCTGTGTCCATCGGCCCAAGGCCCTTTGGGTCCAACCCAAAGGACTGGGGGTCTGACACTCCTGTCATCCCAGAAGGGAGGTGGAAGGGTCCGTGGGTCTCAAGCCACAGGGCTGTGGGCCTCAGAGCTGAGGCTGGGGCAGCATACCCTGGAGGGAGGTTGGGGGTGCAGGTGAGGGGCCTCAGATTCCAGTGCAGTTGGCGGGGACCAGGCTGGGTGATTCACGCCCTCCCTAGGTCATTTCGAAGACCTCAGGACTGTGTTAACAGAAATGGTAAGGTCCCCAGACCCCCCATCCCCTTGCCAGTGGTCAGATGCCAGCCCTCTCACCCTGCGCTGCACCTCACTGGTCTGAAGTCTAGAGGGATGCCTGGGCCTCCCCTGTGATCTGTGGCCCCCAGGTGCCCTCTGCTGCCCAAGGGACACCCCTGCTGCCAGGTCCAGAGGAGGGGCCTATGCTCTGCTCCTCTGCAATGTTTTTGACCCCATATGAACTTGAGGCCCGGAAGTTCTCCCCAAGGTCTGGCCCTGTTCTCCCCTCCCGGAAAGCTCCTTTGCCTTAGCCCTACCACCGGAAGACACGGTCTACTCAGAGTCAACTCTTTCCCAGAGGGACAGGGTGAATGGCCAGTGGAGGGCAGGCAGGAGATTCTACAACTCAAAAGTGGGTTGCTTCCCAACTTTGCCCAACACTGGCTTTGTAACTTTGGGCAAGCCCTCAGACTTCTTGGAGCCTTATTTCCTAACCCATAACCTGGAATGATAATTTTTGCCATCAAGCAGAATGTGAGGATTGAGATAAAAGGAATAAATTGCCCAGCACTGGGACTGGCATGTAGTAGGTGCTCTGATGAATGACACTTTCCTCTTCTCAGGGGGTAAACCCTCATCCCCCGCAATGTGAGATCTGTTCTTCCGAATATACCCTTTGTGCATATGCAGAAATGGAAGCCCAGAGAAGGTCTCTGGTGTGGCTGGCCCCAGAGGTGTTCTGGACACAGGACCCAGAAATGCCTGCCAAGCCTGGTACCCTCATGTGTGTATGTGCTGCGAGGATGGGTGGGAATCTCCTGTTCTCTAGGTGTGGGTGCTGGAACCTCAGGCTGCAGCCTTCCGCTGAGGGATCCTTGGGAGGTGTGGCTGGGTGGGTAGCTTCCCCACAACCCTGTCTGTGGGCACCCGGGGAGGGAAGTGAGATACCCTTGAAGAATATGGTGGAGGAAGGATTTCCTGGAGGAGGTGGTCAGGAACCACGGACGGCCTTCAACTGCCTCCTGTCCTCCCGGGGGTGTGGCCTCCTTAGGGGTGGGGTGTGTGTCAGGGCAGACTCACCAGAAGAGGGGTGGCGAGAGCAGGGAGACTCAGGGAGAGGTGGACTCAGCGGGCGAGGTGGCAGGGGTTAGACCTGAGCCTCAGGAGACAGTCGGAAGACCCGCAAGCAGCTAGAGGGGCAGGAGAGAGACACAGACCGATGGGTCCGGCGGGCGGGCCAGGCCAGCCAACTCCAGGACGGTGACTAGGCGGGGGGCGGGGCCGAGGGGGGCGGGGCCCGGCCCTGCCCTGCCCTGCCCCAGCCCCAGCCCCACCTTCCCCTCCCGGGGAGTCACGTGGGGCGGGCGGAAGCGCCCGGAGGGGTGGGCGCGCCTGGCCCCTTGCTGCGATTTGGCGGCGGCGGTGTAAGTCGGTGGTGGCGCCGGTACGCTTGGTCCCCGCGTGGAGCCTTTACTCAAAACAGGTCAGTGCGGCTGCCGAAGCCTCCCCGTCTGCAGCCCCCTTGCCACATTGGCCTGCAGTTTCCCCATTCTGCAGAAAGGAACGCCGAGGCCGCGGGCTGCGTCTGATTCCCCGGGTCGTCTTCTAGTTACCTTTTTGGGCGTGGTGGTGGGGGTCGCCTCCTGAGGTGGGGGTCTGGCCTCTCTGGCGGGCCAGAGACGGTAGGGAGGAGGGTGAACCAGCGGGACCCGGGGCTTCCAGCCCGTAGCCCTTTGGCATGAAGGTCTCCGGAGTCAGCCGTCCTCGGGCGCCTTGGGGTTCCCATCTGTGAAGTGAAGGCTCCCACCTCGTTGGCCGCTGAGACCCTTACATTTCTGGAGATCTGTACGACCCTACGCCCTGGGCCTGGGGCTCCAGTGACCTTGGGCAGGCTACTTCCGGTCTCTGCATCTCAATTCCCCACCAGCAAATGGGGCATGGCTTCCCCAGAGCCCCTACCTGGCCCAGTTGCTGGTAAAAGGAAGTATGTGTTCAGGGAATGGGGTCACGCTGGGAATGGGGTGGTTGGGCCTGGAGAGAGCAGGCTTGGGGTGCAGCCTGGGGACAGGGGATGGGTGTTTGGTGCAGGGCCGCGGGGGAGGGGGGGAATCTGACCAGGAGCCATCACACTGTGGTTTCTGCTATATACATTCCCTTCCCCCACATCCCATGTCCTGGGGAGCCTTCCCTGATCCCAGATAGGTGGGAGGGGGGTGCTTCAGGGCCAGACACCTGGGGGTACTCAGAAGGATTTGACTCTCTGGTGGGTCCCAGGGTCCCAGACTGAGGCACTTGTGAAAGCTATTCGTGTAGACTACCCAGTGGCCAGGCTGGGAGAGACCACCCAGCAAGATCATCACAGGATAAAAGGCGCCCAGCAGAGCTGTGAAGACAGGTGTGGACAGGTGCAGGCCCCAGGGGAGGAGATGACTGGAATGGGCTTGGCAGTTAAGTGGCAATTTACAAGGATAAGGACCCTCCAAAGGCGGGGGTGTAGCTTGTGCAAAGTCAGGAATTTGGATAGTGTGTCTGAGGAATGGCAGAAAGATGGGTGTGGCTGGCAGAGGGGCAGAGAGAACTCATCCTGTGTCCCATGCCTGGCTGGGGATTGTGGGGACCGGGCCTGGGGACCCTGCCTCCCCACTGGCTACTGGCATATTGGAATAGTTCAGGAAGGGGTGTCCCAGGCAGAGTACCGGTGACTGATGAGGTGGAGGGGGCAGAGGCCACCAGGGCCCCGATTGCCTCCAGGTTTTGTTTTGCTTTCAGGCCTCCCACTCAACCCCAGCTTTATGCCCCCACCACCTGGGCTCCAGCCATGCTTCACACATCCAGCCTCAGCTTTTTGTGCAGATTGTTAATCCTCCTCCCAACCCTCTAGAAGCTTCGTCCCCATTCAATTCCCCAGGTCCTTTGGGACTTCAGGTTTCAGAGATGGGGTGCTGTTGCCCCTTCTTCCTGCCCAGCCTTCAGTCCTGTGTAATGGCACGGCTTAGGAAGGGTCTCCTTGGAGCTCTGTGGGGTTGGGGCCTGCACAGCCATGGGGCTCACTGGGACCTGGGGCCCCGAGTCCTTGTGCAGCCACCAATCACTATGTGACTCTACAAGTCCCCAAATTCCTCAGAGCCTCCATTTCCCCATCTGCAGGATGGGGTGATCAGCCCTGGCCTCATGCCCCAAAGAGAGACGGTGCTGGGACAATAGTCAGGCCTATCTGCTAAGTCCTACCTCCAGCATTGAGTGTTATGAATGAAAGAAAGAGAGAACCCAGGGGAAGGGGTCAGTTTAGAGGGGTTGGGTGGGGGGTATCTGAGAGTACCGGGAGCTAGTGGTGGACCAGGCCTAGGGCATCGGCTGGAGGTGGGGAGTCCCTTCCATTTTCCGGAGCCCTCTCTCCTTCCCACCCAACTCTCCCTTGGCTGAGCTCAAAGCCACTCGCCACTGCCCAAACAAGTGGCCTCTGTTCCCAGGGTGGGGGGAGGGGAGGCAGGCCCTGGGCTCCAGGCCCGCCTGTCCAGCACTGACCCTGGCCCCCCACCCCTCACTCTGGGTCTTAACCCTTGGGGGCCTGGACTGGGCCCTGGGCTCCTTGAGGGCTGGTGATTCTTGTTCACCAGCTGTCTGCTCTACCCCGCTTCAGGCTCCCAAAGGTTCTGTCACATTAGGAGGGGATGCAGTAGGAAATGGGGAAGGAAGGAGGGAACAAGGGTGGGATAGGCTGGAGCAGATATGGCCATGGACACTTAGAGACCACTTGTCCCAGAAGCTTCTTTCACAGATGGGGAGACTGAGGCCAAGAGCTAGACATCAGGGTAGGATCACACAGAGACCCCTGGTGGGGGTCAGGACAGGTTCTGTCTCCTAGTCTGGCCTCTCTGGGAGAAAGGGGAGGGAGGGAGAGGGAACATTTTTTTTTTTTTTTTTTTTGAGATCGAGTCTCGCTCTGTTGCCTAGGCTGGAGTGCAGTGGCCCAATCTCTGCTCACTGCAAGCTCCGCCTCCCGGGTTCATGCCATTCTCCTGCCTCAGCCTCCTGAGTAGCTGGGATTACAGGCAGGTGCCACCATACCCAGCTAATTTTTGTATTTTTAGTAGAGACAGGGTTTCACCATGTTGGCCAGGATAGTCTTGAACTCCTGACCTCGTGATCCGCCCACCTTGGCCTCCCAAAGTACTGGGATTACAGACGTGAGCCACTGGGCCCGGCCAACATATCATTATTTAATAGTAGTAATAATAGTAGCAGTAGCTATTGTTTCTTGGAAGCTTACTATGTGCCAGGCAGTGTGGTAAGCACTTTATATACTGAATTCATTTAATCCTCAAAATAGTCTTGTGAGGTAGGCACCATTCCCATTTTACACATGAGGAATCTGAGGTCCCAAGAAGTTAAGTGATTTGTCCAAGATCATCCATTACATAGATAGCTGGGAATCTACATTTCCATTGCTTCACAGTGAAAACCGCAAGCACTGGAGGCACTGCAGACAGAGGAGATCTAAACCCAGTCCTACCCTGGGAATGCCTAGTCAGTGACAGGCAGAGACTAGAGGACCAACTGGTCAGGTGACATTGTTGGTGACCAACTGTGGATCTGGGATGCCCTCAAGGGTACAGGGGTATCCTGCTTGCAGACTGGACTAATTGCTGTCAAATCCTGAGCCCCCGTGGCCCTGGCCCTGGGATGAGTGTCTTGTGGAGGTCTAGTTTCTGCTGTTGTCCTATCCACCTTGGCTCTTGTTCATACAGTGGTTCTCCCAGACCCCATTTTGCTGATGAGACTAAGGCCAGTAAAAGATGGTGACTTGCTTGCAGTCTCCCAGCCAAGGAAAGCAAGAGCAGGCACTGGAACCCCGGCATGGCTCTCTGAGGCCCGCACCCTACCACTCTGCCTGAGGCCTGGTTGGGGCTTCCTGAAGCATTGAGCTTCCTTCAGACCCTGCCCACACTGCCTTGTTACAAGGTCCAAGTCTTTTCTCCCTGACCAAACCAGGAACCTGATCCTGTTGGGGTGCTGGGGCTTTGCTACAGCAGGTGTCAGTAACTGAACAACCCTGGAAACATAGTTCCAGAGCCCAGAGACAGGGACCACCTGTGGTCCAGTGTGTGGGGCTCAGCGTCAGAGGGGCCTAGAGGAAGATTCAGGCATCAGAGAGTCCTCCCTGAGGGAGTGTGTTAAAATCTCCCTCCTGTCCTTATCTTCATTGTTGTGAGGGCAAAGTTAAAGGCAGGAGGGTGGGAGAAGATCAGGAGGGCCACTCCTCTGTCCCCATTCTCAGAGCGGAACCAGGGGCTACACCTGGAATCTTGGCTGTCAGTGGTCCTGGAAGAGCTTGGGCTGGCCCTGCCTCCTTCTGGCCAGGCCAGTGCTGGGGTGGCTTAACCCCCGGGAAAGAAGACCAGGAGCAAGGCTGAGCTGCCACTGCATTTTGGCTTTCCAGGTGCCAAGGTCTCCCCTGCCAGCTTTCCTACTGGCCCACTGAGCACTGCCCTACCCTGGGCATCCCCTTCTCTCCTCCGCAACCCATAATGCATAGGGCAGGGGTCTCCCTATAGTCAGGCACAGAGTCAGGAGCCCAGGGTCTGCCTCAGGCCTCTAGCTCAGTGAGACCTTTGGCTGGGCATTTATCTTCATTGGATTTAACTTCCCTGGAGCTTCAGGGAGGGGCAGTAAGGAGGAGCTCTGGGGACCCCCCGGCTCTGGGGACCCTTACCAGCCCGCAGGTGTGAATAGCACAGGACAGAAACCAACCAAATTGGGCAGGTGAGAAGGGGAGGGAACCAGGGGGAGGGGGCTGTTTCACTCCTCTCCATTCCCTTCTATTCTCCACACTGAGCAGCTAGAATTTTAAGATTCTGAGTCTGAGATTCTACGCTGGTAAGATTTGAGGGTTTTAGGGTTTTATGCGCCTATGAGTCCCAGCTTCTGAATTTCTGAAATTCTAGGTTCCGAGAGCCTAAAAAGCCTCGAGTTAGGCTGGGTCACCCCCGAGTTGAGGCTGAGGCATGTGCCATGCTTCATCCAGGTTGGTGCAGACAGCTGAGGTCTGGAGAGTTTCTCAGTGCTGGCTGGTGGGTCAGAGGCACAGCTGGTCTCCAGGTGCCAGGTGCTCCCTGCACCTACCACCCCCAGCACACACCCAGCTGCCTCCCTTTCAAGAAATCTGGGAACCCTACAGACTAGGTGGTAGCAGAGGGGCAGTCAGTTATCTTGGCAGTGGGGAGAGATGGACCAGGCCCCCTCTGCATTCACGGGTGATAGTGCAGCTGTTCCAGTGGACACCAGGGCGGGGTTGTGGAGAGGCTTGGGGAGGGCTGGCGGCTGGCTAATTCAAAGAGCAAGGTCAGGGTCACACTGCTGGCCATCGGGGCTCAGCAGACCCAGGTCAAGCATTGAAGGATCAGAGCCAGGCTCAGGAGCCTCTGCAGAAAGTGGTAGACATAGATCAGGAGCCTGAGGGGAGGTATTGCCCTGCCTTATGATACAGAAGGCTGAGCTTGGCTAAGGGACTTAGGAGCTACCAACCCCAGCTGTTTCCGGTGCTGTCTGGGCCTGTGGACACAGCAGCTGCACTCAAGAGGCCACAGGTCAGGAGCAGCTCAGCCCCTCAGGGAAGCACAACCAAGCCAGGAGCCCGACCAGGCAGTCATCCAGGAGAAGGGCACTGACGGCCAGGATTCCAGGTGTGGCCCCTGGTCCTGTCCACCTTTGGGACATGACACAGGTGCCCTTTGGGACACAGGAATGTCCTCCTGGAAGACTGCCTGGCCGGGCTCCTGGCTGGGTCGTGCTTCCCAGCCCCGGCCTGCAGCGCATCCCTCCAGTAGGTACTCCATGCGGATATGGTCATCATTCCTCATGGGTTGGGGTAGGAGGGGCCCAGTTCTGCACCCCTTGATGTGTGACCTGGGCAAGGCTTTCACCCACTTGAAACTTGGTCTCTTGGGTGGCGAGGCACGGTGGCTCACGCCTGTAATGCCAGCACTTTGGGAAGCTGAGGTGGGCGGATCACGAGGTCAGGAGATCGAGACCATCCTGGCTAACACGGTGAAACCCCGTCTCTACTAAAAATAAAAAATTTAAAAAAATTAGCCGGGCGTGATGGTGGGCACCTGTAGTCCCAGCTACTCTGGAGGCTGAGGCAGGAGAACGGCATGAACCCAGGAGGCGGAGCTTGCAGCGAGCCGAGATCGTGCCACTGCACTCCAGTCTGGGCGAGAGAGCGAGACTGTCTCAAAAAAAAAAAAAAGCAGCTTGGTCTCTCGGTCTCTGGGGACCTTTATCCAGGTGGACCGCTGTGTGGGTTTGCAGCTTAAATGCAAGTTTGTTCCCAGTGACCACAGTGTGCCTGGTAGGGAGAATGGGCCACCCCTCCCCACTCCAGGAGCAGAGTTGGAGACTGACACTTTTCCAGGTGATAACAGGACAGCTCTGGGGCAGCGGCTCCCGTGCTTGGTGAAGGGGTACCAGAGCCTTGGCTAAAGGTTTCCCTCCCCTGCTCCGCCTGGGGCTGCTCTCTTCCTTCTGTGTCTTTCTCGGCTCTCAAGATGGACATGCTAAGCCTAGGGAGTCTGAAGATCCAGGGGGTGTCCAGTGGTTCTGTTCCAGTTTCTGTTCCACAGACATGAACCAGGACACTCATTTGCCTCTACTGCCTGTGGCCTGAAAACCCACATTTCTAAGTGCAGAACTGGCTTAGCTCACTTGGAGGTATGTGGGGGGTCGGGGAGGGAGGTTGCTCCAGTATCTCTAAGGTTGCCTAAGAGACAGGCCCCCTCCGCAGTTCTTCCAAGGAACAGGCTGCTGGAGATATCTGAGCTCAGGCTGGAAGGCCAAGGTCTGAGTCATGGTCCTGACTTGCTGTGTGGCCCTGTCTAGGTTCTTGCCCCTTCTGGGACTGGGACTTACTTTCATTTCTAGAAATGCAGAAGGTTGATTTGGTGGTTCCTAAGTGCCTAAGGAGGAGGTGGTTGGGTTGTGTGGTCCTGGTTGAGAAGGCAGGACTGGGGTCTGCCTAGTAGAACTGTGACTGGGTGGGACTGGGTGGAATGGGAGGCACTTTATGCTGGGAGGCTAGAGGCTGGGTTCTGGCCACACTTTGGCCACTGATTTGCAGTGGGCAAGTTGTCATTTACCTGGTTCTCCATGTGTAGAATTGGGAAGTGTTCATTCAGTCAACAGATACTCACTGTGTGCCACCTTTGGGACACGAGTATCCCTGGTCTTGCCTTGAGAAACCTTGCACCCAGCCAGGGTTGGGGGTGAGATAGTATGTATGTGACAGACACAGTCACAGATGGTGACATCTGGTGTGATCAGGGCTGTGACCGTGGGAGTTAGAGACTGCTTCCTCGAGCAGGTGGCACTTGAGCTTGCAGGGTGAGGTAGAGAAAGATGTTCCAGGCAAAGGGAACTATGTAAGCAAAGGCCTGGTGGTGAAGTGCTGGTGTTGGAGCATGAGTGTGGAGGAAATGAGACCAGAGGGGAGGGGCAGGTGGCAGGAGCCAGTGGGTGGCAGCCCCATGAGCCCCACTGGGTAATGGGGAGGTCAGGGAATGGGTAGGCGGGCAGGAGAGGCAGCCCCTGCCTCAGGACTGGGGGTTGGTCTCAGAGACTCCTAGAAGTCTGGGGTGGTTCTGCCCTGCTCTGGGGAATGGCTGAGGGGGTTTGAGAGTCATACTTCCCCCTGTGTGGGTGAGGGCATCCCCAGCAGTGTTTAAGGGGCCTGCCCAGCAGGAAGTGCTGGGGCAGCCTCAGAGGTCAAAAGAAGGGACAGGCCTTGCCATGGAGGGTGCCAGGGAGCCTCAGAGTCAATCTCCAACTCCTAGATCTCCCGGCTGAACCTTGGCACCTGCTTCCTCCAACTCTCCCTCGCTCTGCCCATCTCTCCAGGCAGCCCCATGTCCCAAGCCTCCTAAGCAGGGTGAGCCGGGGTCAAACCCTGATCGAAGGCCTCCCAGTCCAGCCCTCTGCAGACCCTGCCCCTGGCCACCCTCTTCTTGACTCTGTTGTGTGCCCAGCCCCAGCTGCTGTGGCTCAGGAGGCTTCCTGGGGAGGAATTTGAGGTGGGGGTGTGGGTGGGGGTGGGGGCACTTCAGAAGGGTGAGCAGCAAAGGCTGAAAACACTGGAAGGTGCCACATATTGAGTGCCTGCTCAATATGCCTGCAAACCAGGCCTTTGTAGATTTCCATTCATACATTTCACAAATATTATCGATTGAGCATTTTCTAGACGCTGTCCTAGCCATGGAGGATACAACTGTGAATAAGACAAGGTCTGTGCCTCTCAGCTGAAGAGTCTGACTTTAACAAATATCCATACAAGGCAGTGTCTGGTAGTGATAAGTGGGATGCTGAAAAAGGAAACAGAGTAAGGAGATAGAGGCTAATGGGGTGCTTTTTAGGATAGAGTGGTCAGGGAAGAAAGGCCTTGCATTTGAGGAGGTGCCCAAATGGGTATGAGGAGTCATGCAGATGCCTGGGCAAGAACATTCTGGCCAGAAGGAGCTCGGGGCCCAGCAGTTGAGTGGGGGCATGCAGGGACAGGTTGCACAGGCCTGGCAGGCCGGCTGCTGGCTTTGGCTTTTACTTTGAGTGAGGTGGCAAGTCACTGGGGAGTGAGAACTGATCAGATTTGGGATCTGCTTCATCCCTCCCTCACAAGCCTGCAAGGTGGAGCTATCCTAATTCCATTACACAGATGAGGAAACTGAGGCTCAGAGAAGTTAGAATAATTCCCAAATCCCACAGCAGGAGGAACCCCTGCCTGCTGCCTCTCTGTCACAGTGTGCTCCATCACCAGAGCACCCTGCTGTCCTCCATGACTTCCTGTTGTCTGGACAGTAAGGACCAGGGTCTTAGCACGGCCTTCAAGGCCCTTCTCGGTCGCACTCAGCCTCCCTCTCCCTCTATCACTTGACCTCCCCTTCTCCTTCCTGGGCCCTACCTGTCTCCATGCTGTTCCCTTGAGAGGACCCTTGATTCAGATTCTGGCTCCTGAGTGACTATGAGCCAGTTACTTAACCTCTCTGAGGCTGTTTCCTAATCTGTAACATGGCCTGAAGCCACCTGCTTGCTAGGTTGTTGGAAGGATTTTATGAGGCAATCCATGTGATATGTTTAGTGTGGTGCCGGGTAGACAGTAAGCACTGCGTAAGCGCCACCTTTTGTTGCTGCAAGCAGGGGTGGCTGGATCCAGTGAGCAAGTTCCAGTGTTCCCTGTGGCCCTGCTGGAGAATGGGTTGGAGAGGGAGACTGAGTCAGGGAGTCTTCCCTGGCTGTTGTCTGATTATATAGTCAGGGAGACTGAGGTCACACATCAAATTGGAGGCCAAAGCCTGTGGGGCTGGTCCCTCTGTCTCCCTCTCTCCCTTCTGGCCCTAGTCCCGGCCCCACCCATGTGGTCACCCTCCCCAGCCAACACAGGCAGCTTCCCCTTTCACGTGCCAGCAGTAAGGGACCCCCTTATCTTCTGTCTTCTGTATTCCAGGGGCCATCTAGAGACTAGGCAGGTCTGGGTCCCTGTTCCCCTGGGCTCCTACTTCTGGGGTGCAGAGGAGCCCACCAAGTCCCTCCTCCTTGGTGGGCAGGAACTTTAGGTTCCCGGTGAGCTCACAGAGGAGTCAGTTGGCATCCTCTCTTTCCTTCTTGGGGCAGGGTGGGTGCTGGCCCTTGGCCCCCAGGGCACATGGTGAGGGTCTGTAGCTTGAGCACTGGTGCCACTGGGTCTGTCCACTCCTGCTGCCTGTGATTCTGTGGTCATCCCTGTGCACTCCCACCCTGCTGTGGTCAGCCCCATCTCTTCCTGTTTCTGCCTCATTTATGGTGTTCGGAGTCCCCCTCCTGCTCCCCCTGGGGGCAGCGGTCACAGGAGGATCTTCCAGGAGTCATCCTGTGGCTCCTCGGGCTGCCCCTTGCCCTCTATGGGAGGAGGTGCCATGGGAAGTCCCCAACCCCTGTAGAGTGTGTCTGTGCCGGAGGGCCAGGGAGGCAGGCCAGAGCCCCATCTTGCTGGTGGTGGGAGCGCCCCAGGTCTCTGTAGGTGTAGGGCTGATTGGGTCACCTTTCTGGGTGGGAAGGGACTGAGCTAGGCCGAGGGTGAGGACTGGGAGAGTGGGGAGGGTCCTGGGGTGAGGCTGTGGAGGGTTGAGGTCAGGAGCTACGCCATGTATCAGGTGAGCCCAGTGAGCCAGAGTGGGCCCTGGTTGCAGGGGGCAGAGGCCGGAGGCAGGGGTGAGGGCCCAGAAGTCCAGGCAAGCTGAGAAGGCTAGGGTGAATGGGGGCAGCATGGATGCAGGGCAAGGGTGTGCCCAAAACATGGTAAACAGGAAGGAGGTGGGGGAAGGGGCAGTGGTCCCCAGACCCATTTGGGGCCAGGGGTATGTGGTGCGGCCAGAGGGGCATAGTATGTGATAGACTTTTTGACAAGGCCTAAAACCAAACCATTTAACTTTCAGCTACATGTATTTGCAAGTGAGGTACGTTAGACATTCCTGAGTCATCCCACACTTCCTTCCCTACCTGACCATCTTTTGGGGTCTTGGGCATGAGGGGACCCTGGCTGAGGCTTAAGGTGTGGTGGATGAGAGTCAGGGCCAGGGTGGGGTCTGATGGTGTCTGGAGGACAAACCTCAGGGACCCTGGCGTCTGGAGTTTATTAGTGAGCCTCAGTCCATTTCCCATGTGAAAGTCCGAGGGCTGCGCTCTGTGCTGCTGGCCACCAGTGCCTGGGAGGGAGACCTTATTTGATTAGCTTTGTCTTAGACCCTTGGGAGGGTAAGGCAGGGGCAGGGAGGGGGCTTTGGGTCTCAGTCTCTTATTTTCCAAGCAGACAGCCTAGGAAATTAGCAATTTCACTTATAATAGTTCTGTTAGTAATCTATGCATGTTACACTTAAATCATAAAGCTACCTTATAATGATGGTTTTGGGGAGCAAACTGGAATAAACTCAATTCTAATGACTTAAAACATTTATCATTTTTTTCTAATTATAAAAATGGTACTCAATTGTGAAAACTTGAAACAGTGCCGACTTGAAGGTTGTAGAAAGTGAAAGTCTTTCAAGATTGGGGTTGGAGTTAGTGTGAGGCCTGAAAGTGGGGTCAGCAATGCCTACTGTCCCTTAGTCTTTCATGTCCCTTAGTCATTAATAAAACTGTGGCTTAGCATTTTATTAGGGCGATGCTGGTAGGGTTGCTGCAAGAAGGTTGTTAAAAGGTCCTGCCTCCCGCCAGGTCCACTGTGTGTGGGTGTGCGTGTTGTGTACTGCTCAGAGGTGCCTGGCCGGTGTGTGGAAGTGAGGGAGAAGGAGGACTGAAACCCAGCCTGTCCTCTTCTTGCTCAGCTGCTTCCCCTGGTGTGGGGCTCCTGGAAGAAGAGGAATCTTTTTCTTCTTTGCCTAACGGCCACACGTGGGTTGGAGACAGCTCTTCTCCCCCGGCTCCCCACATTCCCCACGGGGAGCTGTTGGGTTCGTTGTATGATGGGAGTGTGCCGTGCGGGGCGTTCCAGGCGGAGGTCCAGAATGCCATGGAGTCAGGTCTGGTCTGGAGCTCTACAGGGGGACATGGCTGGAGGCAGGCTGTGGTAGTCATTGGTGTCTGGGGTGACTGAGAACCTCGGGATGCGGAGGGAGTCTAGCCCAGAGCCTGGCTACAAGCCTAGCACCCAGGGTCAGGACTAGGCAAGACCTTGGGGCTAGGGACAGGAAGTGACTGCCTGGCGGCAGAGGAGTGAGCAGAAGAGCAAGCTGACCTCCAGTACCCACGCGGTGGCGTGTCATGGTCATCTGGGTGCCAGGCTCTAGGAGGCAGGGGGTGACAGCTCTACTTTGTGGAGGGGAAACCGAAGCTCAGAACGTGATGTGACTTGCCCCGGGCTTCAGACAAGAAATGGTGGAGCCAGGACTGGAACCAGAGTTGTCTTGCATCCTAGGTGGGGAGGGGACCCAGGCCTGAAGCCCAGGGACGTTGCTGATAGACCCCCAGCTCCCCACCAGCTAGCTGAGGCAGCTCTTCATTCCCCCAGGCGCTGGGGTCCCACTCAGTCCTCACTGCCCTGAGGGGCTGCTCCCCATCAGCCACCAGCACTGCGGAGACCCCAGAAGACGGGCCACACCACACATGGGCCAGGACAGGAATCTCCTGGTGCCAGGGAGAGTTATAGGGCAGAGATGTCGCCTGGGGTGGGACAGGAGGCCCCAGTGTGCCTTCCTGGGACTGTTATGTGGTGGCCGCCAGTCCCCAAGAGATGGAAAATAGGCTGCTTGGCCCAGGGATCAGTCAGCTTGCCCACTTGAAGGCTGTACCTGCTGCCTTTCCTGGCAGGGCTGGAGGGAGGTGGCTTCTGCAGGGGTGTGGGGGCCACTTCTGCACCCTCTGGGCTGGGAACCCAGCCCCCACTAGTTCCTCATATCTACGGAAGTGTCTCTAAGACTCTTGCCTGAGTGAGCGGAGCCTGGAGAAAGCCCAGGAGGGCAGCAGAGCGAAGGGGCCCCTACGCAGAGGTATCATCTGGTGCCTGGGCTAGGGAGGGCTGAAGGTGGAGTTCTGGGCTGTGGGGTCGTTGCGCACGGTTGAATTGCTGGTAGGGAGCTGTGTGTGGTGGAGAAGAGCAGATCTGAGGTGTGGTCATTGGGTGGGGTGGTAGGTGTGTGTGGCCCTGGGAGATGTGTGGCCCTTGAGGTAGTGTGAGGCGTGCATTTGTGGTACCGGTGGGGTGTGGTTTGTAGACCCAGACCTGGCCAGAACTGGCTGTGTATGTTCTTGGTTCCTGTTGAGGAGCTCCGAGGAGTTTCCTGAGGTCTGGATGCTGGGGTCCCTGCCCTGCCTGCCTGTGCTGGGACAGCTGGGCCCAGGGTAGAGGATGAGGCTGTATAAGGGAGGTGGTGGTGGACAAGCTGAGGCCTCAGTCAGGACCCCTAGCCTGCCTTCCTCCCCTCCTGGCTCCCCGTAGGGCTAGGTCTTTCCTCGAACCCAGGGCAGAGCCCTGTGCGGAGGGGAGCTGAGGATGCAATCAGGGGAGGCGACTTGGCCAAGAGGACTCCAGAGCTGGGTGTGGAAAGGGTTAGGGCCTTTAAGGCTGCCCTGATCCAGGGCTGACTCATGCAAATCAGAATGCAAAACAGGCTCAGGGAGGCTTTAAGAGAGGGCCACACCCACACAGTCAGCAGACTGCAGGTGACCGAGGGCCAGCCATTGAGCCTCTCCAAACATCTTCTGTTCCTACCCCACTGACATCTCCTGTTGCCAAATTCACCAGGTCCTTTTCTGTCCCTGGGCCTTGCACACCCAGTCCCCTTTGCCTGGAATGGCTTCTACCTGACTACCTCCTACTTATCCTTCAAGGCCCAAGTCAGAGGTTCCTTCTAGAAGCCTCCCTTACTTCACCAGACAGAAGCAGTCACATCCTCTGAAGGCCCCGTGAGCTACAGCAGGTGACCTGGTGAGCTTCTACCTCACACAGCTTCCATGACATGAAGAAGAATCCCAGTCCTTAGGGTTGTTATAAGAACGAATGAGGGGCCGGGTGCAGTGGCTCACGCCTGTACTTCTAGCACTTTGGGAGGCCAAGAGGGGAAGATTGCCTGAACTCAGTAGTTTGAGACCAGCCTGGGCAATGTGGCAAAACCCCATCTCTACAAAAAGTACAAATATTAGCCAGGTATGGTGCATGTGCCTCTAGTCCAGCTACTCTGGAGAAGCTGAGGTAGGAAGATCACTTGAGCCCAGGAGGCTGAGGTTGCAGTGAGCTGAGATCATACCACTGCACTCCAGCCTGGGTGGCAGAGTGACCCTGTTTCAAAAAAAAAAAAAAAAAGAACAAATGAGATGGAGAAAATCTACCAGGGGCTGGGCACATGATTGCCAAATGGTGTACATTTAGGGAAAGAAGGAAGCTGGAGGATGCCTGTCTTTGGCTAAGGCTCTGGGTCATCTTCTTGCTGGGCTGGTGAAACAGGTCACTAGTCAGTAGTGGGTGGAGATATTATCAGGGAGTTGCTGGGCTGGGACAGAGAAGGGGTGATGAGATTTGAACTCTGACCTTGGGGTTGAAATGGTAGGTAGAGAACAGAAGGGCAAAAGTGTTGGTCCCAGCAAGAGGGACTCAAGCCAGACGTGAAGGACTGGCTGGCAAGGATTAGAGATTCCAGGCAACCCTTACCTCTGGACTGGGACTGAGTGCACCTGTGAGCCCAGCCAGGTCCTGGGTACCACTGTGGATGGCAGAGGAGATAAGAAAGGGTATGGACTCTCAGGATACTCCAGGATACATGAGCAACCAAAGAGAGAGCAGAAGCAGTGCTGAGATGTGGGGCTCAGCCTTAGAGGACTAGGAGCTTGAGGGGGCAGTCAGGGTGGACTTTTTGGAGGAGGTGGCCTGGAGCCACCTGAAGATGGGAGGATGCGGTTTACTCATTCATTGTCAGCAGACAGTTTCGGGGGCTCCCTGTTTGCCAGGCCAGTGCCTAGTGTGAGAAGTGACATGGAGGAAGTCATGGACAGGGCCAGCCCAGCCTGGCTGGGGGTTGGGGTGTCACTGACAACTTGAGCAAGTCACTTCCTCCCTGGGGGTGTGTGTTTCTTCATCTGTAAACGTCAGAACTGAATGAAGTTGAATGACGGACCAAGGAGTGCTTGAAGGCACTGGGAACCATGGAAAGGCTTTGAATGGGGGTGGGACCGTAGTTGGCATAGCAGAGAGACGCTGGAGGGACACGAGAGAGAAGGAGAGTCAGGAAGGGGGTGTGGGGGTGCTGAGGCCTGACTGGGCCCTTGGGGTGGAGAGGAGGGAAATCCCTCAGCTCTTGGCTGTGCTGTCGCAACAGGATGACTCTCCCCTCTGCCAGGTCCCTGCGTTCCTGAGGATGAGGACTCAGTGATGTGTCATAGCAGCTGAGGGGCTTAAACCTCCAAACTAGGACTTGGATTAGGGTAAAGCAAGTGAGGCGCTTGCCTCTGTTGCAGAATTTGAGGGGGTACCAAAAAACTCAGTAATTAGCTGGGTTTGGTCACGAGATCCTGTGGTCCCCGCTACTGGGGAGGGGGAGGTGGGAGGATCACTTGAGCCCAGGAGGTTGAGGCTGCAGTGAGCCATGATCATGCCACTGCACTCCAACCTGGGCAACAAAGCGAGACCCTCCCTCTCTCAAAACAAACAAACAAACAAAAGATACCTAAAATTTAAAAACAATAACTATTTATTTAAAAAAGGTCAGTAATCGAGGTATATAATATTTAATGCCATTTAAAAATAAAAATGAATGCCAGAAATCCATGATGAGCAAAATATAAAACATTTAACATTTTAAATAAAAAGAGGACCAGTACTGATGATTCTGTCTTTGCCTCAGGCTGCAGTGTGGCTTAGCAGGGCACTGCTCTGAACTTTTTCCAATTTGCTGCTTTCTCCAGGAAGCTTTCCCTGACCCCAGTCTGGTTGAGGGCCCCCTAGGCTGTTTTTACTGGATGATGGTATCTGATCCCTTCCAGCCTGAGATTCCTGGAGGGCCAGTCCAGGTCTGAGGTCTGGTTCATGCTTGCAGTGCCTTGAACAGGGCTGTTCCAAAGGGGTATCAGTGCCCAGTCACCATGTCTTTGAACTTAGCCAGATGCCCTTAGTGCAGGAATAGGAACTTGAGAGAGGCCCAGTAGGGAGCCAGGCTTTTCTCAGGGAGAGAAGTAGTTTCCTGTTTCCCAGACCTTGTCATTCTAGTGGGGGTGGTTGGGACCATCATCTATCAATCTGTGTTAAACCCTTAGCACAGTGCCTGGCCTATATATAGCAGGTGCTCAGGTTTTTTTGTTTGTTTGTTTTGTTTCATTTTTGAGCCAGAGTCTCACTCTGTCACCCAGGCTGGAATGCAATGGCGTGTTCTGGGCTCACTGCAACCTCTGCATTTCAGGTTCAAGCGACTCTCCTGCTTCAGCTTCTTGAGTAGCTGGGCTTACAGGCACCCACCACCATGCCCAGCTAATTTTTTGTATTTTTAGTAGAGACGGGATTTCACCATGTTGGTCAGGCTGGTCTCAAACTCCTGACCTCAAGTGATCCACCTGCCTCGGCCTCCCAGAGTGCTGGGATTACAGTCATGAGCCACTGCGCCCGGCCCTCAGGTTGTGTTTTGAGAGGCCATGAAGAGTGGTTAAAAGTTGATGGCCAGGCTGGTGGCTCACACCTGTAATCCCAGCACTTTGGGAGGCGGAGGCGGGTAGATCACTTGAGCCCAGGAGCTAAAGACCAGCCCGGGCAACATGGCAAAACCCCATCTCTACAAAAAAAAAAATGGAAAAATTAGCCGGGCGTGGTGGCGCAAGCCTGTAGTCCCAGGTACTTGGGAGGCTGAGGTGGGAGAATTGCTCGGGCCTAAGAGGCAGAGGTTGCGGTGAGCAGAGATTGTGCCACTGCACTCCAGCCTGGGTGACAGAGCGAGACCCTGTCTAAAAAATAAAGCTGAGAGCTACAGTCTCCAGTATGAATAGAGTGTAAGCCACAATGCAATTTTAACTGTCCAAGTGAAAGTAATGTTAATAATATATTTCATCATGTAAACAATAGGGAGATTATTGAGATATTTTGCATTTTTTTTTTTTTTTTTTGGTGCTCAGTCTTCAAAATCCACTGTGTTCAAAATCTAGCACATCATATTCCAGGGACCACATTTCAAATGTCCAACAGCCATATGAGGCTACTGCTGGCTGCTATTGGACAGCACAGGGCTAGACTATATACATACTGCCTCCTTCTTAGGTGTGTGGCTTTGAAAAGTTATTTAACCTCCCTTTATCTCAGTTTCTTCAACTTTAAACAGTGATAGCAATCATATGTACCTCCCAGGGCTGCTCTGAGGCTTTAATGAGTTAATATAAAGTGCTTGGATACCTGGCATGCAGTAAGCACTGTTTATGTGGTCTCCTTTTCTTTTTCTTTTTCTTTTTTTTTTTTGAGACGGAGTCTCGCTCGGTGGCCCAGGCTGGAGTGCAATGGCCGGATCTCAGCTCACTGCAAGCTCCGCCTCCCGGGTTTACGCCATTCTCCTGCCTCAACCTCCAGAGTAGCTGGGACTACAGGCGCCCGCCACCTTGCCCGGCTAGTTTTTTTGTATTTTTTAGTAGAGACGGGGTTTCACCGTGTTCGCCAGGATGGTCTCGATCTCCTGACCTCGTGATCCGCCCGTCTCGGCCTCCCAAAGTGCTGGGATTACAGGCTTGAGCCACCGCGCCCGGCCAGTCTCCTTTTCTTGTTTTAAATTGTCGTTTGAGTAGCACTGCCATTTTTGCCAACGCTTTCATCTGAAGTGCTAGCTACTTAAAGGTTGTTTTTTAAATACTCACTTTTGGGCTGGGTGCAGTGGCTTATGCCTACAATCTTAGCACTTTGGGAGGTCAAAGTGGGAGGACTGCTTGAGACCAGGAGTTTGAGACCAGCCTGGGCAACATAACAAGACCCTGTCTTTACATAAAATAACACAATTAGCTGGGCACTGTGGCATGTACGTGTAGTTCCAGCTACTTGGGAGGCTGAGGCAGGAAGATTGCTTGAGCCTGGGAGTTGGAGATTGCAGTAAGCTATGATTGCACTACTACACTCCAGCCTAGGCAACAGAGCAAGACCCTGTCTCAAAAATAAAATAAGGCTGGGTGCAGTGGCTCACACCTGTAATTCTAGCAGTTGGGGTGGCTGAGGTGGGTGGATCACTTGAGGTCAGGAGTTCAAGACCAGCCTGGCCAACGTGGCAAAACCATGTCTCTACTAAAAATACAAAAATTAGCTGGGCATGGTGGTGCGCACCTGTAGTCCCAGCTACTCGGGAGGCTGAGGCAGGAGAATCGTGCTTGAACTTGGGAGGTGGAGGCTGCAGTGAGCCAAGATTGTGCTACTGCACTCTAGCTGGGGCGACAGAGTGAGACTCTGTCTCAAAATAAATAAAATAAAATACTTAAAAAATATATACCTGTTTTAGCCCTGTCCTAGGAAGTGATAATCATGGAGTTTACTTAAGATAAATACCTGTTTATGTGATTGTAAGATGTAAAATGTTGATGAATACCTGCTGAAGCCGTTATGCAGAGCACAGCAGTTTTGAAGTTAACCCTAGTGTTGGCAGACCTGACTGCTCTAGGCCCTGGGGAGGGAGACCTGTCTATGCCACCCCACTGGTCACTAGCCCCACAGAGCCCTGGCCATCTGCATAGCAAGGGTGGTGGCCTGCCTAGGGGTGTCCTATTCTTTCTCCTTCTACCTGGAAGCGTCCGCTTTTGGTCTGTTTTCCTCAACCTCCTCTACATGTTTAGGGGCAGGGCCCTGGGGTCTCATGCCCCTGACTCAGTTATCCCACTTGTTCCCTTAGGCCACTTCATGGTCCCCAGGCTTAGTGGAGAGGGTCCTGTGTCCCTGGGTCCTCTAAGGTCCCCCACCTCTCCTGACAGGCTCTGTGTCAGGGACACTTCTTTAGTCGTGGGGCTGCATTGTCCCTTCCTCACCCTTCCTGGGGCTGTCCCTTCCACAGTCTGCCCCTATACACATCCCAGCACTGGTCTTGCGGGGCCAGAGAGTAGGGAAGTCCTGACTCCTCTTTACCACCTGTGCGGCCCCCACATCTGGACAGGCCTGTCTGTCTGCCTTCTCCCTCCAGGAAGGCCTTCCTCTGGTCTGACTTCTGTTGCCAGCTTCTATGAACATGAGGTTCCCTGAATCCTTTCCTCTTCCCTTTTCCTTCTCTTCCTCTTCTTCCACCTCTTCCCCATCTCTTCTTTTTTCTTTTCTTTTCTTTTTTTTTTTTTTTTTTTTGAGTCAGGGTCTGGCTCTGTCACCCAGGCTGGCATGCAGTGACTCAATTACAGCTCACTGCAGCCTCCACCTCCTGGGCTCAAGTGATTCTCCCACCTCAGCCTCCTGAGTTCCTGGGACTACAGGCACACACTACCATACCTGGCTAATTTTTGTATTTTTGTCGTACAGATGGGGTCTCCTTATGTTGCCCAGGCTGGTCTTGAACTCATAGACTCAAGGAATTCACCTGCCTCAGCCTCCCAAAGTGCTGGGATTATAGGCGTGAGCTACTGTGCCTGGCGCCCATTTCTTCTTTCGTTTTCCCTGTCCCTCTCCCTCTTCCCCTCTCCTTCTGTGGCATCTCATAGTGGCCTTGCCTCATGGGCTTTCTCCTCCATCCCTGTCCTTGCAGCTTCTGCCTCAGGCCAAGATGAGGAGCCCTTCAGAATAGCTGCTGTCTCTGGGAGGACCCAGGCATCCTTGGCAGCCCAGCTGGTGAGTCAGGAGATGGAGTGGTGGGAACAGGGCTGGCTGTGGCATGCTAGGCCTTAACATTGAGGTGGGGGGAGGCTTGAAGGAGGCTGACACCTGATAGCCCATTTTCCATTTTGAGAACTGAGCTTGAGAGGCAGAGGGTGAGGCCCAAAGAGCTTGCTACGAGCCTCCCAGCAGGCCTTGGAACCTTGGAACGGGGAGGGGGTATGGGACGAAGGGACAAGGCAGGGGCCAGCAGGCTGAATTTTGAGGGTCTGTTTGTATGTTATCTCCTCATTGGATTCCCCTCCCTGCCTGGCAAGTTTTGTTCCCTTTCTCATTCTCAGGCTCTATTCATGGTTATCACATTCCCTTTTAATTTTTATTTAGTTTTTGGAAAATGATACAAAATTAAAAAGATACAGAAGGGTATAGTGTCTCCTGTCTTCCCAGCTGTCAGTTCCCCTCCCCAAACTCAGTCATATATATCCGTACAGTTTTCTTTGTTTATATTTGCGTATATATATAACATGTATATTTTTTCTTTTTCTTTAACCAAGATGTTTACATAACATTGTTCTGCATCTTGCTTTTCCACTTAACACATCTTTAATATCATTGTATATGAACTTTAGAATCTGCTGGTCTCAACAAATTCCAGTTGGTAATTTTAGTTAGGATGGTGTTAAAGTTTTAGCTTAACCCTGGAGGAACTGACATCTTTATAATGTTGAAGTGAAAAGTCTCCCTCTCCTCAGAGGTGCATTTCCAGGGAAGCTGGAGTTTGAGGTGCAGGGCTCCTTCCGGGATGTAAAGAGGGGCCCGAACAGTGTGTGCACATGGTCATGTGTTTTTGTGAATTTTGCAAAAGTGAGATGCTCTTAAGGAGAGTGTGTTAGTCTGTTTTGCATTGCAATCAAGGAATACCCTGAGTAATTTATAAAGAAAAGAGGTTTATTTGGCTCATGGCTCTGCAGGCTGTACAAGCATGGCACCAGCACCTGCTCAGCTTCTGGTGAGGCCTCAGGGAGCTTTTAGTCAGGGCAGAAAGCGAAGCGGGAGCAGGCGTGTCACATGGCGAGAGAGGGAGCAAGTGAGAAGCCGGGCTCTTTTAACCAGCTAGCTCTTATGTGAACAAATAGAGTGAGAACTCACTTGTTACTGTGGGGAGGGCACCAAGCTATTCATGAGGGATCTGTCCCTGTGACCCCAAACACCTCCCACTAGGTCCATCTCCAACATTGGGGGTCACATTTCAACATGAAATGTGGAGGGGACAAACATCCAAACCATATCATAGGGCGCCTAATTGTGTAAGCTTCAGGCTCCATGAACTTCAGGCCCTATGAACTCTGGATCTTCCACTGTTCCCTCCTGTCCCTTCAGGCCTTAGTTTTCTTCCTAGGAGGAAGCTGGTAACTGTTGTCACCTTGCCCCCATGTGTCTTTTCAGAGATGCTTTGTTCACCTACCGGTAGCTGCACACTGCTCCATGCTCTCCCTTGTTTTTTTTTCACAGAGAGAAAATGTTATACAAACTGTTCTGCACTTTTCTTTACTCGTTTAACAGTGTATCTTATAGATCATCCCATGCCAATATGTAAGGAGTTTCCTCATCCTTATGGCTGCTCAGTATTCTTTTGCACAACTATACCATAATTTAGTTAACCAATCTCCCATTGGTAGCCATTTTGGTTATTTCCATTCTTTTGCTATTAAACAGAGGCACTGCAGCCAGTAACCTTCTATATATGTCAGTTCTGGCGGGTGCCAGTAAAAGTGCAGGCTAAATGCCTATGGGTGGCTGGGTCAACCATCTGCATCTCTTTTTTTTTTTTTTTTTTTTTTGCTGGGGGGACAAAGTCTCTGCCACCTAGGCTGGAGTGCAATGGTGCAATCTCGGCTCACTGCAACCTCCACATCCTGGGTTCAAGCGATTCTCCTGCACCTCAGACTCCCGAGTAGCTGGGATTACAAGTGTCTGCCACCATGCCCGGCTAACTTTTTGTATTTTTAGTAGAGATGAGGTTTTACCATGTTGACCAGGCTGGTCTCAAATTCCTGACCTCAAGTGCTGGGATTACAGGTGTGAGCCACCGTGCCCAGCCCAGACATCTACATCTCTTAGGGCTTTCACACCTAGAGGCATTCCACAGCCAGGGAAGGGATGCCCTACCCCATTACCAGTGCCTGTATTTTCCAACTTTATTGCTCTTTGACAGTCTGATAGGTAGAAAGCAGTATTTCAGAATATTTTACATTCATATTTCCTAGTATGGGGGAGGTTAAGTTCCTTTTCAGATATTTAAGAGCCATTTATATTTTCCTTTCTGTAAATTTTTTCATTCATACTCTTTGCCCATTTTTCTGTTAGATGATTGATCCGTTTCTTATTTCTGCATGCTTTTCAGCTTTGAGGAAAATGAGCCCTTTGTGTGGAATATGAGTGGCAGATATCCCCTAGTTTGTTGTTTAGCTCTTGGCTTTGCTTATGGTGCTTTTTACCACGCAAGAATGCTTGATTTTTGTGGAGTTGAATATTTAAGTCTTTTCTGTGTACCTTCTGGATTTGTTTCACTTTCAAAAGGCTTTTGACTCTCTGAAATGATTTATTATTATTATTATTATTATTATTTTTTAGAGACAGTCTCGTTCTGTTGCCCAGGGTGGAGTGCAGTGGTGTGCAGTGGTGTGATCATAGCTCACTGCAGCCTCGAACTCCTAGGCTCAAGCAATTCTCCCACCTCATCCTCGCAAGTAGCTGAGACCACAAGTGTACAACTGGCTAATTTTCAGGGTTTTTTTTTTTTTTTTGGTAAAGACAGAGTCTTTCAGGCCGAGACGGGCGAATCACGAGGTCAGGAGATCAAGACCATCCTGGCTAACACGGTGAAACCCCGTCTCTACTAAAAAATACAAAAAAAAACTAGCCGGGCGAGGTGGCAGGCGCCTGTAGTCCCAGCTACTCGGGAGGCTGAGGCAGGAGAATGGCGTAAACTTGGGCGGCGGAGCTTGCGGTGAGCTGAGATCCGGCCACTGCACTCCACCTTGGGCGACAGAGCGAGACTCCGTCTCAAAAAAAAAAAAAAAAAAGAGACAGAGTCTTTCTGTGTTGCCCAGGCTGGTCTTAAACTCTTGGCCTCAAGCAGTCCTCTTGCTTTAGCCTACCAAAGTGTTGGGATTACAGGCATGAGCCACCATACCCAGCCCTAAGATGGTTTTGTCAATCCTTTCATTTTTTATTTTTTATTTTTTTTTCTGAAATGGAGTCTCTCTCTGTTGCCCAGGCTGGAGTGCAGTGATTTCGGCTCACTGCAGCCTCCACTCCTGGGTTCAAGCGATTCTTCTGCCTTAGCCTCCTGAGTAGCTGAGATTACAGGTGTTTGCCACCACGCCCAGCTAATTTTTTGTATTTTTAGTAGAGACAAGGGTTTGCTATGTTGGCCAAGCTGGTCAAACTCCTGACCTCAGGGGATCTGCCTACCTCGGCATCCCTAAGTGCTGGGATTATAGGTGTGAGCCACCTCACCTGGCCATGGTTTTTTAAAATACTGAAATCTTTGATCCAGCTGTAATTTTTCTTGTTGTAAAGTGTGAGATAGGGATCCACATTAGTTTTTTTTGAGAGCGCTCTACAGCTGTCCCAACAACTTAATAACTGCTTGTTTCCCCACGAGTTTGAGAGGCTACTTTTGGTGTATCCTAAATTTGTATATGTATTTGGGTCTACTTTTGAACTTTCTGTTCTGTTTAATTGTTCTGTTCACGCACTGTAACCATATACTGTTTTAACCATTATGGCTTTATAATATGTTTTAACATGTGGTGAGGTTGACTCCTACTGTTTACCCTCCCCACCCTCCACCCCTGCTTCCAGAATTTTCCTGACTCTTCCTGCTTGTTTATTTTTCCATATGAACTTTCAAATCAGCTTGTTTAGCTTCAAAAAAATTATGTGTACATATTTAATTGGATTGTGTACATTTATAAAGTAACTTAGACATCATTAATCTCTTTATGTTGTCTTCTATCCAGAACTTACTATGCTCTGCCATTTGTCCAGGTCTTCTTTTTGTCCCTCAGTAACACTCCCAATTTTTCTTCCTATTGCTATTGTTTATCTCCTAGGAAGTTTATTCTTGGTGTTTTCTATTTTGTGATGCTCTTGTAAATGGAGTCTTTCATCCTGGTTTCTACCTGTTTATTGCCTATAAATGTTGATTTCTGTTATGTTAATTTTGTTTGTTTTTTGTTTTGTTTTGTTTTGGAGACGGAGACTTGCTATGTTGCCCAGGCTAGGGTGCAGTGGCATGATCTCGGCTCATGGCAACCTTTGCCTCCTGGGGTCAAGCAGTTTTCCTGCCTCAGCCTCCCGAGTATCTGGGACTATAAGCGCCTGCCACCACACCTGGCTAATTTTTTGTATTTTAGTAGAGATGGGGTTTCACTGTATTGCCCAGGCTGGTCTCAAACTCCTGAGCTCAGGCAATCCACCCGCCTTGGCCTCCCAAAGTGCTAGGATTACAGGCGTGCCCGGCCAGTCTGTTATATTAATTTTGAACCCAACTATCTGGTTGTTATAGTTTCTCAGTTGAGCTTCTTGGGCTTTCAAACTCAACACTCATATTATTGGCAACAAATGGATAGTTTATCTCTTCCTTTCTGATTTTAATACCTCTTGTTTATTTTTGTTGTCCAGAGGTTTCAGGGCAATGTGAGGAATAATAATAACAACAGTAAAATGGATATCCTTTTCTCATTTAAGAAGGTATCAGTTTATTTCTGTTTTAGTAAGATTTTTGTTTAAGTAAGCTGGATATTGAGTTTTATCATATGCCTCTTTAGTGTCTGTGGAGATGATCAGATGACTTTTCCCTTTGATCTGCTAATCATCTCTTCTGGTCACCTTCTCTTCATATCACCTCTTGACTCCCACCAGGCCAGGAGCTCTTGATTACAGGGTGCAGGGGTAGAGCCTGAGTCCCCATTGCCTAGTGCCAGGCTATTTTGAAAGAACAAATGGATGAATGACCTTAGTGGGAGGGTTTACCCAATTCCAGGGCCAGGCCCCCAGAGGCCATGTGATGCTGGGTTTACTCACCTCCCACAGCATTTCACTTCCTCCAGGGGCATGGAGGTAGGGGGAGGCTAGTCTCAGCTCCCAGACTGGGCTTGCAGGAGGGACCAGCAGTGGTATACTTCAATGCTCATTAAGCCCTTGGCCTGGCCCTCACTGGGAACTGGTGCCTCAGAGGAATTGGCCTTGCCCTGGGTCTTGCAGAGGGCAGTGAGGAGGAGGTACGAGACACAGCACCAATCATGCCACTGGCCATTCTCGCGGCAGTGGCCAAGGCTGTGTGTTGGGGTGTGGGGTGGTACCAACCCCAGAGATCATGGAGGGTTTCCTAGAGAAGTAAACGTGAGCTGGATGCTGGGATAGCACAGGGGAAGGGTTGGGGAGGTTCAGGCAGAGAGAAGAGCCTTTGTGTTCAGAGACCTGGCAGTACCTGGCCTTGTTAGCACATGGAGCACAGGGGAGGAAGCTCCAGGACAGAACTTGAATCTATGGCTTGAGAGAGCCATGCAGACTGCTGGTGAGGGGACCTCTCCTCGGCAGCCTTGCCTCTGACCTGTGCCTGTCTGTCTATTCTAGCTCTGGACAGTCAGGCCAGTTGGGCCTCCGCTGGCAGGAACCATGGCAGAGGCTGGGGATGCTGCGCTGTCGGTGGCCGAGTGGCTGCGGGCATTGCACCTGGAGCAGTACACGGGGCTCTTTGAGCAGCATGGCCTGGTGTGGGCCACTGAGTGCCAAGGTCTCAGCGACGCCCGCCTGATGGACATGGGCATGCTACTCCCTGGCCACCGCCGCCGTATCCTGGCTGGCCTGCTCCGTGCCCATACCCCACCAGCCCCTGCACCCCGCCCCACCCCACAGCCTGTGCCCATGAAGCGCCACATCTTCCGCTCACCACCTGCACCCGCCACTCCACCCGAGCCGCTGCCCACCGCTACAGAGGATGAGGGGCTCCCCACTGCCCCACCCATCCCACCCCGGAGGAGCTGCCTTCCGCCCACCTGCTTCACCACTCCGTCCACAGCTGCCCCAGACCCTGTGCTGCCCCCACTGCCGGCTAAGCGGCATTTGGCAGAGCTGAGTGTTCCACCCGTGCCGCCCCGCACCGGACCCCCCCGCCTGCTGTTGAGGTGAGTGGATGCCACCCAGGGTGGGAGGCACACAAGCAGAGGATCCCAGAGGGTAGATGGAGTTTGTGGCCTTTGGTGCTGGGGTAAGAAAGGCGCTTCGGAATGCCAGGGGAACAGCGTGTGCAAAGCTTGGAGGATGGGAGAGCTGCCCGGTGACTCGGGAGGAGTTGGAGAGCTGTCCAGGTGCTCAGCGCAGTGCCTGGGCTGCTGGGCGTGTGCCAGTGAGGCCTCCAGGTTTCTGTCTTGGGTGGCTGGGTGGACAGTCATGCCATCACTGATCCAGAGACCCCAGGACAGAAGTGAATTTGAGAGGAAGTCGAGTTCAGCTTGGGGCCTGGCAAGTGTGAGATACTGCCGGGCATCAGGGTGCATTTGGACATCAAGAGGCAACATGTGGAGGAAACGGAAAGCTGTGGGGTGGGGTTGGGGGTGAGGGGACTGCCCAGGTCCTGGTGCTGTGCTCTTTCACACCCTTTCTCCTTCTCCCACTGCCAAATGTCACCAAATCCTGGGACACTCTCAGGCCTCATCCGGCATGCCCTCCCTCCTCAGAACTGTTTCCCCTCCGGGGCTTCTGGTACCCTGTGTTTTCTTGAGTTTCCCCTGTCTCCTGTGGATGTTCCATGTTAATCTCCTTCACAGACGCCCTCCCTTCCTGGCATCTGCTGGGGTGCCCGGCTGTCAGGGAGCATCCGCAGACAGGGTAGGTATGTGTTTGGGGTGAGGGAGATTTGGTGGAACACTTGGGCGAAGTCAGGCTAATCTTGGAAGGCTTCTTGGAGGAGGAAGGGTTGTGTGGAGAGAGGTCTCCTGGTCCCTGTTTGTTTATTGCTGGGCACTCTGCTGGGCTCTGTGCTTCCATGGTCTCCATGATCCCTGCAGCAGACCTTCTGGGAGATTTGTGTGCTGGCTTCATGCAGGACATGAACGAATCAGAGGGACAGCAGGGAGGGGGCCCTGGCTGGATTGATACCAAGGACATACTCAGGGGGCCTCATGGGGAGGGTCTGGGAGATTCTTCCCACCCAGGGAGGAGCATTAAGTCAGGGGGCCTTGAAGGCCAAGCTAGTGCTGTGGTGTTTTGAGGGTTGATTGGTGGAAGCACAAAAAGACTACATGCTTTTCCTGGGTTCACACAACTGGTAACAGGTATAGGGTCTCTCCAGGAACCTGGATGGAAGCTCAGATAGAAGTTTCCTGGTGCCCTTGCGCCCTCTAGTGACCATGCTTCTGCATGCAGGAGCGTTTTCTATTCCAACCCCATTAGCTTCGGGGAAAGAGAAAGAGACAGAGAGAGAGAGGGGATAGAGGAGAGAAGAGAATAGAGAGAAAGTCTGTCTGTCTGTCTCTGGGGTTGGAAGTGGGTGAACAAAGGGAAGAAGCAGAGTCCTGGCCAGGTCCCCTCTCAGGCCCTTCCTGTGACTCCCTGACAGGCAGTGGAGGCCTGGATTCCTGCTTGGGAGGCAGGATGCCTGGGTCGGGCCCAGCTAGCTTTGTGACTCTGATGAGGACCTGCTCCTCTGGGCCTGTTTCCCCATCAGGTGCCCTCTGTGGTCCTCCACAGCCTTCTGGGCCCTCCTGGCACTGACATCTGAGTTCAGGAGGCTAGCTGGGTAGGAGGAAGTTCTGTCCACACCCCAGGGCCCCAGGGTACCAGCCCCTACTCTCAGAGCCTGTCTGAACATAGCCATTTAGGCCACATGAAGAGGACGCCAGGCCCCATGGTCAGGAAGAGGTCTGGCCCCTTGTAGTTTGAGTACCCAAAATCTGTTCTGTGCTAAGAGAATTGGAAGAAAATTATTTCCTGCAATTTGGGACTATTCCTTACAACAGCAGAGTATGGTAGCAGGTAAGCTACCAAGCTTGGCTTCCTGTGTCCTGGGGTCTTTGCCAGTTGGAGTCATGGGCATCTGCAGTCCTCAGCTTTGTACACACTCAACTCAGAGAGTGTACAGTCTTCAAAGCCCTGTGGTAGAAAAAACTCACAGCAGATAGAGCCTCATGTGTGTATACCAGGCCAAGACTGGGTACTGTAGTGATCAGGGTGGGGGCCAACACGGACCCTGACTGGCCACCCTGTCCCCTCTCAGTCCCTTCCTGTGACCCCCAGCTCCATGGCATGTAGAAGAACACTGCTCCTGCCCACTCCCGCCTTGTGGGAGTCCCACCACAGTGTCTTATGACATGGCCTTCCTACCCCTGCTTGCAACCCCTTGTGATGGGGAACTCACTGTCTCAACCTTAGGGCCTTTCACACAAGGTCATGTGGTGGCTGAGGCCAGTCATCTCCAGGCTCCCCAGTGGAGTTTGGGGGTGGATGCGTGTGCATGTATGTACTCTCAGGGTCTTGAGTCAGTGTGAGGCTTGTCTGGGCCAATCTGTATGTGCACCCATACGGATGGATGTGGGTGGTAGTGCAAGCTGTCAGGGTGGTAGAATGTCTGTGCATTTACACAGACAGGTTCTGAGAGTGTGTGCTACTAAGATGTGGAAGCATGTAAGGATTTGTGTAGTTTCAGTGGTGACATGGAGTGGTGTGTATGTGAGTTTATTGGGACCTTCGTGCTCACATTACTGCTGTGGTGGGGACCCCAACAGTGTGTGAGTACATCTGTGGGTGTGCATGTGCTGTTTGAGCAGTACATGGCCTTTGTGTTATTTGTGCACTGTCAGGCTTGAGCCAGTGTGTGCACGTGTGTGTACATGTGCTGCCAAGAGGGTGAGTCCATTAGGATGGCAGCTCCACTGGGGCCAGGATCCTGGTCGATTTTGTTTGCTGCAGAATCCCCAACATCTAGAACAGTAGTGGGTGCCTAATAGGCCCTTGGGAAGTATATCGTGTGGGTGAGTCGATGAATGCCAACGTGAGCCTGTGTACTGCCATGTGCTGAGCTTGGGGTGCATGTGGGTAAACATGCATGTGACTCAGCACCCAGTGAGTGCCCTCAGCACAGCTGGGCCATAGGGCCCTGAGCTCACTGCCCCAGCTCCCTGTCCCCCATCCCATGACCCAACCTATGTCATCCCAGATGTTTTAGGAAGGGAGAGGTCTTCAGAGGAGACAGGTGGGAGGAACGAGGCTGCAATAGGGTTCTAGGCCACAGACCAAGGTTTAGGCAAATCAGAAACAAGCAAGAATGGAGTTTCCTCCTCCCAGCCCTGGCACAGCCCAGGACTCTCAGAACCAGTCTCATCATTCTGCCTGGCCTGGGGGGACTCTACATCACCCCCAGAGTCTGCACCCCCTGCCATTATTATTATCGTCATTATTATTAATAGAGACTAGGTCTCGCTCTGTTGCCCAGGCTGGAGTGCAGTGGTGCCATGATAGCTCACTGTAGCCTTGAACTCCTGGGCTCAAGCAATCCTCCCACCTCAGCCTTCCAAGTAGCTGGGACTACAAGTGTGTGCTACCACACCTGGCTAATTTTTAAATCTTTTGTAAAGCCGAGGTCTCCCTTTGTTGCCCAGGCTGGTCTTGAACTCCTGGGCTCAAGCAATCCTCCTGCCTCAACCTCCCAAAGCACTGGGATTACAGGTGTGAGCCACCGCACTCGGCCCCCTACCATTAATTTAAGCTCGTGGTGGGGAACTTACTGAGGTTTCCAGAGATGCTGAGAAACTTGCCCAGAGTCACCCAGCCCGGCAGAGGGGAAGCCAGTGTCCAGACCCTGCCTCCTGTCTTCAGGTCAGGTCTACTCAGCTCTAAGTGCCGCAGACATGAGCCCTGTGAACTAGCTTCCCTGAGGGTGGCAGAGGGCTCATTTCTGATGTGAGGTTCCAGGGTCATGCTGCAGATCCCCTCCCAGCTTGCTCCGGCCTTTGGTGTCCCTCTCTGATACCTGCATGCCTGGAGGCACCTCAGGAAGTGGGAGTGTGTGCCCAGAAGGCAGCTGCCCAGCTGGAGCCACACTGCCAGGCTTCCCTCCTGTGCCTTTGACTGCCCCGCAGTCCAGCCAATCCCTGGTCTTCCTGGAGGCTGATCACTTGTTGCCAGGCCAGAACTTGCGCCCTTCATAGAGCCTCTTTCCTAGCCTCTCTGTGTCTCCTTATGCGGGTGGAGTGGTGGAGAGGCCACTGCCAGGACTTGTCAGTCAGGACTTCCTGGGCTTCCACCCTGTGAGGGCCTGCAAGACCAGTGGACACTGTCGGTTGTCTCATCCCAGCTTGGGTGGGGGTGCAGGCTGGGGGCGGGGAGGAAGTGTCTGCCCCGGGGGATTCTGGGTGACTTTTCGCTTTCTCAGTGTTTTCAGGAAGTGTGTGTGTTGGCCACGGCTATAGTGGGTGGAGGAGACAGAAAGCAGGAAGCCTCTAGGAGACCAGAGCTGGGTACAGACATACACACACACACACACACAGACACACACACATAGACAGACACACACACACACTCTCTCTCTCTCTCTCTCTCTCTCTCCTTTCTCCTCTCTCTCTCTCTCTCTCTTTCTCTGTCCTCTTCCCTCCTGGACAGATCCACAGTTATACACAGAAACACACACGCACGACATAAAACTTGAAGACATAAATCACAGGTGCAAAGCCACACCTGGGCCCCAAAACCTCCAAGAGAACGCAGCCTCAGACCCACCCAGGGACCAGGGGCCAGGCTGTTTGGGAGACCAGCCCAGACGGGACCCAGACTTACACAGGCAGGTCCACGGCATTCTTGGGCATACGCAGCCCGCCTGGCCAGAGCTGTGGGAGTCCTCAGCCCTAAGACCCAGCAGGCATCTGAGGGTAAGCGAGGGGCTGCCGTTGCTGTTGTTGCTGTCGGGCAGGTAGGAGGGAGGCCCTGGGAGGGCTGAAGTCCCTGTCTGTCACCTCTGGCCTGGTTTTCTGTGCTGCTCTCCTCCCCTTCTCTTTTTTTCTCTTAGGGTTTTGTCTTCTTTTACTTTCCCCACTTCTTCTCTTTTTCTCCTGCCTTTTCCTTTTCTCCCCTTGTCTCACTCCTCCCTCTCCCCTGGGCTTTCTAGGTCTCCACCTCCCCATATGCCTCTCCTGAGTCCACCAGGAGCCCACGGTGCCTGTTTTCTGGGGTTTTCTCAGACTCTGCCCCACAGAATGCTCCTCTTTGGGGTTCTTGCCCCTTGGGGGCCTGGCGCTGATCGCCTCACTTCTCTGCTCCCAGCTCCCTGCACCCCTCTGGGTGTTCCCTCGGGGAGGCTTAAGTTTGGCTTATTTCACTGTCAAGTTCAAGGGTGCTGTGATTCTGAACCTCCCACCCCCAGATCGGGGTGATGGGGAGATGGTGTGCTTCTTAGCCCTCCTCCCCAGGACTGGTGCTGTAGTGGGTGCTTATGGAGTGTGGGGGCTGGTCTCCCCTTTCCTCAGTTACCGTAGATTCCTAATGAACTCAACAATCCTGTGCTCGGGTTACTGGGGACATAGACCTCTAACCAACTCCTATCCACACACCTGGTGCTCTCTAGCCCTGCCCTGTGCCCCTGGCTCATGTTTTCCATAGGGCCCAGCAGATACCTGCACCTGCTCTTTCTGCCAGGCCAGGCCTGGGCTGGACCCAGGAAGGGCTCAGTACTTCTGTGAGCTCCCTGAGGACTAAACTTCCTCCCGCTGCTGCCCTCAGGAGGCAGCACAGGGCTAGGCCTGGGAAGTGCTTAGAGCTGCCATGGGAAAGGGACCTCTGCCACCTCCTGCCTGGACGGCAGGGCTGGCCAGTGGGGAAGCTGAGTGTAGGTCTGGTTGTGGAAGGCCAAACAGGTTGTGTGGGCTTAGAGGAGGGAGCGGTTTGATGGACTTCTTGGAGGAGGAGGCATGTCCTGAGCACAATGGAGTTAATAATCCCGGGTCAATACGTGGAAAAAAAGCCCCCAGCAGAATGCTTGGCACATAGTGAGTGCTTAGCGAGTGGTAGCTGTTGTCCCAGGGAGAAGTGCTGAGAGCTGGGTGAAGGCGCAGTTGTGAGGATGGGCTCCAGGTTAACTGGGCGCTGCCGTGTGGAGAGGTTGGAGAGCTACTGACCTCCAGTGATGAGGATGCAAGTAGGGTGGTGGTCATTCAGTACACACTTACTGAAAGTCCCCTCTGTGCTGGGAACTGCTGGTGGCATGGAGAGGACTGGCCCTAGGGGCTCCCGGCTTGTGCAGAAGTTAAGAGAGGCAGACTGTGGACATCCCATTCTAGCAAGTGAGACCCTAGGAAGGGCTGTCTATGCTGGGGGCTTGGCAGAAGTGAGCAGAGCAGAACCAGGAGAGTGCTGGAGGGGATGACCTTTGAGTTCATGATGGAGGAGGAAGGACGAAGCCACAGAGGAAGCAGGAGGCATAGGACTGAGGCCTGGGCCCCTGAGAGTCCAGAGCATGATTGAGGAAGCGGGCAGCCAGGACAGTTTACCCCTGTGGAAAGGGGACATCAGGGTGGGACACAGGTGTCCCCAGATCACTGGACCCACAGCCCTGATGGTGAGAGTCCAGGGGCTGGGATTGGGCCAGGTCCCCCCAAGACCTGTGTGACATCTTGTGGGGAGGTGGTGACTGTAGGATGGGGTTAGGTCTGGGTCCTCAGTCCTCTGAGGCAGTTCAGTGAAGCACACATTGACTGATATGACCATATTGAGTGATTGGAATTGTGGGGAGCCCCAGGGAGGCCCCATATCAGCCTGAGATGTGAGGGGAGGCCTGCAATAGTGGGGAGGATGGATGTATGATTTGGGCTTTTTGTAGGAGGAGTAGGAGTTGGCCAGGCAGGGGAGGGTGTTCCAGGTGGAAGGAACAGGGTATCAAAGGCCTGTAAGTATGCATTGATAGACTGCAGCTCAGTCAAGGAGGGCTGGAGTGTGAGTATCAGGGTGAGTCCAGGGTCAGCCTGAGATATGCAGACTGCTCCACTCTGTGGCCTTCCTTCTGTCACAGTGAGACCTGGTTCTTTCGGCCAGAGATTGGTGTAGACAGAAAGATAGGAAGGGGTGGGGGTGAAGGAAAAGGAGATGGCATCAGAGGCTGCTAAGGCTATGAAGCTGGTTCCTGGCTCGGCCTGTAGGGCCTGGGTCTCCTTCAAGTTGAAGAGGTTCTGCTGATGCCATGTTCAAGTGGCCCTTCTTTACTGAATTATCAGCAAGCCTGGAGACAGATTAGCGAGGAAACTGAGGCTCAGAAAGGAAGGGACTTACTCAAGGTCCCAAACCAATGAGTGGTTGAGCTGGGTTCAAGCCCAGGTCTGCCTGGCTCCAAAGCCCTGTCTCTGGTTAATTGAGTAATCACATATCTCATCTGACCTGGGACAGGCCCTGTTTATGCCTACTGTCCTGACATATTTATTAATAGTGCCTCTTTTAACTCTTAGAAGTGTTTCTGGTTTATACAATGAACTATGTGGTCATGGGTAAGAGGAGGGTGACCGTGGGCAGGGCTGTGATGTGTTCCCTCTCAGATGGGTCCTGAGACCTGGTGGCCCGTGGGAGGAGGCTGGCCTCAGAGAAGCCTTGGGACCGTGGCATGGCCTTGTTTGTTCAGCTGTGGTGCTGGGCTGCCAGGGTTCAAATCCCAGCTGTGGCATCAAAAACAAATAACCCAACAGCCCTGTGCCTCCGTTTCCTCCTCTGTAAAGTGGAATCATGACGAGCCTTACCTTACAGAGCTCTGTGAGTAGATGAATGAAGAATCCATGCCAAGTGCTCAAAAAATGCGTGGGAACACACACACGTAGACACGCACAAACACAGTTAATGAATCCAGGTGTTTGTAAGTCCCTGCTGAGTGCTGGAGATACCCCAATGAGGATGAGAGGTCCATGGTCTGCCTCTCGACTTCTGCACAAGCTGCACCCTCCTCTTACCCATTCTGCATTCTGCATTCTGCATACCCCCCATGTCCCCTAACCCCCAGGCATGAGGTCTGCTGTGTGTATTGTCTCTGATTCTATAAAATAGATTTAAGCTGAGGGCCCAGGCTAGGGTGAACCAGCCCCTTAGCTGCCTGGGGTGCCTAGTCTCTTGGGAATAGTGGGTAAGCACGTGGGTTCACATGCCCCTTGGGTAGAGGAGAGAAGACTGAAGGAGCAGGGAGCTGCAGTGCAGGGTGAGTGGGGAGCAGCTCTGTGGGAGAATCTTGGAGGTTGCCTAGAGGAGGAGGCTGGCTGAGCTGCATTTTGAGGTGGAGGTGGGCTTCTGTGGGCTTTAGGAGGGAGAGGGCAGAAGAGGATGAAACTGTGTGAAGGCTTGGAGGTGTCGCCATTGAGGACGTGGTCCAGTGGGTGACAAGTCAGTGGGTGACATCCAAGCCAGGCCTCAGCTGGACCTCGGGATTGGAACGGGGCCTACTCTTAGGGGTGCAAGCAGTAAGAGGCTGGGACTTGGGCTATGGTGGGGGCATTCTCTGGGCCCTATTCTCGGTAGGGGGTCACTGCCTTTTCCCTGGGGTTTTCCCACATGTTGTGCCTTCCTGAAAGCACTTCTCCTTTCCTGGGCTCCGTCCTGACTCAGCAGTGCCCTGATACCCTGTGGTAAGCAGGCAGTCAGGGAGCAGCCAGGAGACTTCCTGGAGAAGGTGGCTAGAATTTCCCAGATGCTTCTGAGAGGTCCCTTTGTTCCACCTTCATCAGACACGGTCCCTTCCCTGTGGAAGCTCCGCTGGGAGAGGAGCCCTGTGCATCGGTTTCCCTCTGCCTTCTTGCCGTGGCAGGGCAGTGATGTGTTCCCTCTCAGATGGGTCCTGAGACCTGGCTGCCCATGGGAGGAGGCTGGCCTCAGAGGAGCCCTGGGACCCTGGCATGGCCTCGTTTGCTCAGCTCTGGTTGTGGGCTGCCAGGGTTCAAATCCCAGCTGTGGCATCAAGAACAAATAACCTAGCATCCCTGTGCCTTGGTTTCCTCCTCTGTAAAGTGGAATCATGACGAGCCTTACCTGACAGAGCGCTGTGAGTAGATGAATGAAGAATCCATGTCAAGTGCTGAGAAAATGACTGAGAACATACACACGTAGACACACATACACACAGTTAATGAATCCAGGTGTTTGTAAGTCCCTGCTGCATGCTGGAGATACCCCAATGAGGAAGGAGGGTGTGGAGCTTGCCTCAGGGAACCCGCCTGCTGCCCGAGATGGGTAGACCCCTCGCAGCTGATCAGGACAGTGATGGGAGATGCACTGTGGTGCCAGAGGAAGGGGGCTGATGCTGCCGGACCCCAGGGATGAGGACAAGCAGGTGGGCAGTTTTTATTTATGGCTACCACCTTCCCCTCAGCTCTGGCCCTCAGACCTGGGGGAGCTTTGGGAGCCAGGCTCCCTCAATCCTGCTTGGCTTTGGAGGGATGACACCCATCCCCATCTCCTTGGACTGAGGTCTGACTGGCCCTGGCCTGACAGCTTGGAATTCTGCTCTCTGCCGATCCCAGGCTGGGTTTCCAAGGCCCCTTCCTCTTGGGCTCTGGGAGGTAGCAGTGATGGTTTGATCTGCCCGTCAAGAAGTCTCTAAGGGAGGCCAGGCGCGGTGGCTCAAGCCTGTAATCCCAGCACTTTGGGAGGCCGAGACGGGCGGATCACGAGGTCAGGAGATCGAGACCATCCTGGCTAACATGGTGAAACCCCGTCTCTACTAAAAAAAAGAATACAAAAAACTAGCCGGGTGAGGTGGCAGGCGCCTGTAGTCCCAGGCTGAGGCAGGAGAATGGTGTAAACCCAGGAGGTGGAGCTTGCAGTGAGCTGAGATCCGGCCACTGCACTCCAGTGTGGGCAACAGAGCGAGACTCCGTCTCAAAAAAAAAAAAAAAGTCTCTAAGGGAATCGCAGGTGACCAGCTGGGGCCAGCACCCCAGGTCATGCTCTTGGGCCTTCAGGCACTCCCCTCAGTCACTTGGTCATCGTTCACCCCTTCCGTTGCCTTCCCTTCCACCTGCCATCTACCTGCTCACCTGTCCACCCACCTTGCCCGCATGCTCTTGCTACTGACTGGGCGGGGGTACCAAGTCAGATGCTGCCCGTGCCCCAAAGGGACTCAGGTCATGTAGGAGAGACAGCCTGGTGCAGTGTCCACCGGGGGATCTTCATAGGTCCAGCTGTGAGAGTATATTCCGACTCAAGACTCCCGCAGGCCCACCCCTTGGCCCCAGATTCCCAGAGAGGCCCGTTGGATGGGGAGCAGCTTGCTGCCAGGACAGAGGCAGGCCTTCGTCTGCCATGGGGTCTTTGAAGCAATCTGAGCCATAGCCCACGCAGCTGTCCAGGAGCCATTCTCTGTGACCCTCCAAGTGACAGCTCAGGAGTGAAGGACTGGGTCTCACAGCGGATAGTGACTCACAGGGAGCCAGCCTGGCTTTGAAAGCTCTTGCCTAAGGGGCCGGTAGTCTTCTAACATCCACACAGGTGTGGCTTCAACTCCCTATGTGGGATGTGCCCAGTTTGCAAGTCACCACACTGAGCGAAGCAAAGCTCCGGTTTCTCTACCAAGTACAGAATCTGCTTATAGTTTCTCTCCATCCGGACACTGTTCCTGTGCAGGCCGTGCTGCCAAAGGCAGTGGTTGCCTGGTAACATGGCTGACACGCCACTGTTTGCAGGTTTCTAGGGGAACAGAGCTAGAAACCTAGTCAAAGGCCAGCTCTTCACACAGAAGAGGAAAGGGATTAACTTTTATCTATACCTGGAGAAGAGACAAGTTTAGTAGAAGGTGATGTGGAAGCAGCCAAGTGTCCTAAGAAGCTCATAAACTTTGGAGTCAGGGTTCATATCTTGGCACAAAGGAGATACTTTGAAAAATGTCATTTAGAATAATTTGTGTGAAGGTCTTTTTTTTTTTTTTTTGAGACAGAATCTCACTCTGTCCCCCAGGCTGGAGTGCAGTGGCACCATCTCGGCTCACTGCAAGCTCCATCTCCCGGTTTCACGCCATTCTCCTGCCTCAACCTCCTGAGTAGCTGGGACTACAGGCGCCTGCCACTGTGTCCGGCTAATTTTTTGTATTTTCAGTAGAGACGGGGTTTCACCGTGTTAGCCAGGATGGTCTTGATCTCCTGACCTCGTGATCCACCCACCTCGGCCTCCCAAAGTGCTGGGATTACAGGCATGAGCCACTGCACCCAGCCATTGTATGAAGGTCTTAATGGACAGCAGCATAAAGGAGGGTCAAGGAAGACTTTCAGAGAAGGGAAATGTGGTTTTAGAGTTAAAGGATTGCTTTGGGAAGCTGAGGTGGGAGGATTGCTTGATGCCAGGAGTTCAAAACCAGCCTGGGCAACATAACAAGACCCAGTCTCTACAAAAAATTTAAAAATTAGCCAGGCATGGTAGCGCACACCTTGAGACCCACCTACTTGGGAGGCTGAAGTCAGAGGATCACTTGAGTTCGGGAGTTTGAGGCTGCAGTGAGCTGTGATTGTGCCATTGCACTCCAGTCTGCCACAGAGTAAGACCCAGTCTCTTAAAAAAAAAAAGTTAAAAAATGAATGGATGTTCCCAGGCAGAGAACAGGGAGAAGGGTGTTATTGGTGGAGGCAACAGCAGGAGGAAAGGCCTGGCATCATGACCACACCCCAGGCAGACCCTGTCACTTCCTCCCAGCCCCTCCTTGCTTTCATGGTGGCCCCACACCGTCAGCCATTGCCAGGAACACTGGGGCAACAGACAAGGCCAAAAATAACCCAGGGGGAAGTTGCCCGTCCACCCTGATTCTCCTCCTTGGCCCCTGCAGGACAGTGGCAGAGACAGCTGGTGGGGCCAGGCCTCCAGGGCTCAGGCACCTTGTTTCAGCCTATGGTCCCTGCACATCCTGTGTGCTGGCACATGACACATCCTGTCTTGGTTAATCCTTCTAGTACCCTGCCAGGTCAGTGATATAGCCCCCGTTTTACAGAAGAGGAAACTGAGGCTCAGAGGGGCTAGGTGCTCAGCCCAGGATACACAAGAACTTAGAAACTAAGGCCGGATTCAAATTCATGTCCTTGATGCCAAAGCCCTTCAAAAGACAGCCTGCCAGGAGCAATGTGATCTGTACTGAGACAGATGGGAACACTGTGTGGCTGTGAGAGCCCAGGAGGCCCTGAACCTGGCCTTGGAGAATCAGGGGAGGGTTCCTTGGGGAGTGGTAGCAGAGGTGAGGTGCTGGTGTTGTGGGAGATGGGTCTGGTGGGATCAGGTGAGTTTCAGGAGTCTGAGGGCACCAGGAGGTAGTGAATATCCAAATCTGGGCAAGAGCAAGGTGATCTCGAGACAAGAGACCCACAATTCAGGGCCTTAGGAATTGGTTTCTGAGGCTCTAGTCTGTGCCTTGGGCTTTGCAGCTCATTTCAATCCTGTTCCTTCTCTTTGCTGTCAATGCCTTCTTATCCTTAAAAGCTCAGGTCAAGCATCACCTTCTCCATGAAGCCTTCCCTGACTCCCCATTCTGATCTTTATCCCTCCTTCAATGTGGAGACCCAGTGGATACATGTGACTAAAAGCTAGAGCATTGGGGATAGGTGACCACCTCATTCAGGTCAAAGAGGGTGCCTGCTTCCTTTAGGCTTCGGGGAACCAGGAACTCATCTTCTGGGAGATGAGTTGAGGAGGGCTGTGTGCAGGAGGGCTCGTGTCTGCATGAGTTTGTGTAGTGCCTGAGTTTTGCTGCAGTTCGGGTGAGCTGGGGGCTCAGTATGTTTCAGTCTTGGCTCTGTTGCTTAGTGATGCCCAACTTTTGTTCTGTTCCCAGCCTGCCCACCAAGGAGGAGGAGTCACTGCTGCCATTGTCATCCCTTCCCCAGCCAGAGCCTGAGGATCCCCTGTCCGCCCTCCCTCAGGGGCCTCCCCAGCCCCCCTCTCCACCTCCCTGCCCCCCGGAGATACCTCCAAAGCCAGTACGCCTGTTCCCGGAGTTCGGTGAGTGCTGCAGCAGGGGATGTGGCTCTGGGTGGATGGCCTGGGATCCCTGGGATCAGGCCTCTGGAGGGTATGCAAGGATCACACTCCTTTCTGTGCAACCCTGCCACCAGCCCATTCTGTGGCCCTGGGCAGGTCACAGCCTCCCTGAGCGCTATTCTCTTCATCCTCACAATGGAGACAGTGCCCACCTGTCTGGCCTCCTGACTGTTAAGTGTGGGGCCATGGCCAGCTTTGCCGGTTACCCATGGTCTGATTTTCCATGGTGTTGGGTGGTTTGCTTTTCCTGGGGTTGGCGACATTTCTTGATTCATGTTGCCTTTGACAGTCCTTACCCCGATCCCCAGGCTCACCACTGGCTCAGACCTCCCTGTGGTGTCCCAGCCTCTCCTCTGCCACCCTTTAGTGCTGTCCTGAGGCCTGAGGGTATAAATCACACTTCCTATCCCCTGTGCCTTTTTTTGAAAGCCAGGGAGAAGTGGGGGTGGGGGTCTTGGCATGGGGGAGGCTTTGTGAAGCCCAGTGTGGTGCCCCAGGAGAGGAGGCCAGGCCCCTTGCCCTGAGTCCCCCCAACCCCTCTCTCACCAGATGACTCTGACTACGATGAGGTCCCAGAGGAGGGGCCAGGGGCCCCAGCCAGAGTGATGACCAAGAAGGTAGGGCCAGGCATGGGACTGTCTGCCTGTCAGTGTGTTGGGGGGGTACCCAGCTGCCTGTCAGATCCTGGGGACCACCATATAGAGAGTGGGCAGCCATTTCTTGGGAGGCTTCCCCTTTCCCCACCTCACTTGCCATACAGGGGTCAGGAGTCACGTGTAGCCATAGTGCCTTGGGCCAGGGGTCGGGGCCCAGGCCCTGGCTGCATGTGTGTGGGCATGTGGCCTCCCCCCACCCTCTGTGTTAGGAGCTCGTGTCTTATCCCAGAGTGTCTGTCTGTCTTTCACTTCTTGCGTTCCCGTGTCTGTCTGTCTTGCCTCCCTAGCCTGCAGTCCTTTTCTCTGTCCCTTTATCTTTCTGTTTTTGTCTGTGTCCTAGGTCGGTGTCTGCCACTGGCTCTCCTGTCCCTGTGATCTGGGTCCCTGTGTGGTCTCTGCTGGCAGGGGGAGGGGAGTGTGAGGAAACAGAACTAAAAGTGCTGGGCTGTGCGGGTCAGGGCTGTGTGGACAGAGGGGGTGTGGCAGCCCCGGGTGGGTGTGATCTGTGGTTTGAAGGAAAGGATGACGCTGAGTGGGTCTTGGGGGCAGGAGGAGCCCCCACTGAGCCGAGTCCCACGGGCCGTGCGTGTGGCCAGTCTGCTGAGCGAGGGAGAGGAACTGTCTGGGGATGACCAAGAGGATGAGGATGAGGATGACCACGCCTATGAGGGTGTCCCCAAGTGAGTGTCCAGCCACCCTCCTTCCTACTGCTCAGCCCAACCCCAGCCCGCCCCCTCTTCGCCTCCTCAGCCCAGCCCCCCATCCCCTCATCTCTCGCTAGTGGCGGATGGCACACCAGCAGCCTGAGCTTGTCCTTGCCCAGCACAATTGCTGCGCCACACCCCATGGACGGGCCGCCTGGGGGCTCCACCCCCGTCACACCAGTCATCAAGGCTGGCTGGCTGGACAAGAACCCACCGCAGGGGTGAGTGAGGCCTCTTGGGTCCTGCCGTGCTCTGCATGGGGGAGCGGGGGGGCAGTGTCCAGGACCCCAGGACGCTGGTATCACAGATCTGAAAGCCAGAAGGGCCTGAGATGATTTGCACAGGTCTCCCTCCAGGCAGACTGCGACCACCGATGATGCCCTCCAGACCCATTTTATTGCCCTGAAAATTGGGAGATCGCTGGGCATGGTGGCTCACACCTGTAATCTCAGCACTTGAGATGCTGAGGTGGGAGGTTTGCTTGAGGCCAGGAGTTTGAGACCACTCTGGGCAACATAGCGAGACCTTGTCTTTACAAATACATTTTAAAATTAGCCAGGTGCGGTGGCTCATGCCTGTAGTTCTAGCTACCTGGGAGACTGAGGTGGGAGAAGCACTTGAGCCCAGGCATCTGAGGCTGTAGTGAGCTAGGCCTGTACTACTGCCTTCCAGCCTGTGTGGCAGAGTGAGACCCTGTCTCAAAATAAATAAATAAATAAAATAAAATAAAATAAAATAAAATAAAATAAAATAGATGTGCTACTTTGAGTCTGACTTCAGTCACTTTTGCTGTAAAATCCATCTTCTTGCCAATGGCCATTTGGGATCCTTCCTCCCTAGAACCTGGCTGATCCTCACTCTGAGTGTGGCTTCTGAGGGCTGGAGTAGTCCTGGAACGTGTCCTCCCACCCCCAGTCATTTGCCTGTTGTCCCTCTCCCTCTCCAGATCTTACATTTATCAGAAACGATGGGTGAGACTGGATGCTGATCACCTGCGATACTTTGACAGTAACAAGGTGAGGCCTGCCTCAGTCCTGACGCGACCCTGCTGTAGCCTAGGCTGGCCCCAACACTGGAACGAGGTGGCGTCCCTCCCCAGAGGAGTCCTCGCCAGAGCTCTAAGTCTGACCCCTTAACCCATGTCCTCCTGGCCCTCTGCTGCAGTCAGGGTCAGCACAGGGTCTTGTCTCTGACCAGCTGCAGGAGACAGGGCTGCAGCCTTCATTTCGGCTGAGGCTGGGGGAGTCAGTGAGGTGCTGGGTCCCATAATACAGCTCCTGTCTCTCCCCCAGGACGCTTACTCTAAGCGCTTTATCTCTGTGGCCTGCATCTCCCGCGTGGCTGCCATCGGGGACCAGAAGTTTGAAGTGATTACAAACAACCGGACCTTTGCCTTCCGGGCAGAGAGTGATGGTGGGAAGTGTGGAGTGTTGTGTGTGTGTGTGTAAGTGGGTAGAGAAGACTGGAAGTTTGGGCAGAGGAGGGGGAAGAGAAGCATGGCGCATCTGTCCTCTCACATCACATCCAGGGAGGCATGGTCCCTTTGTGAGGTGGGTGGAGGAAGGGGGCACCCTCTGTGACCAGCTCTGTGCTTGGCATGGTCACTGACTCTTCAGAACCACACAATCAGCGGGAGCAGGCTTGGAGGGGTGAGGTCACTTACCCAGCATCAGTGGCAAAGCTGGGATTGAGCCTGAGCTCGTTCAAGTCAGAGAAGTCGAGCAAAATGATAGGGGGGCAATCTGGGTGGGCTTTCTAGAGGAGATGTTGCCTGAGGAGCCTAGGGCCAGGAGACCCCTGAGGGGCTCCCTGCCAGGCCGACCTTGGGCTTACTCCTCCACCCTTCTCCTGTAGTGGAGCGGAAGGAGTGGATGCAGGCCCTGCAGCAGGCCATGGCTGAGCAGCGTGCCCGGGCCCGGCTCTCTAGCGCTTATCTGCTGGGAGTTCCAGGCTCAGAGCAACCTGACCGCGCTGGCAGCCTGGAGCTTCGTGGCTTCAAGAATAAGCTGTATGTGGCCGTGGTCGGGGACAAAGTGCAGCTCTACAAGAATCTAGAGGTGCTAAGGGGTCACAGAACCTCTCCCCTGCCCATGCCCGCCTACCCTGCCCCAGGCTCACCTAGGACCTTAGCTCTGCCTTTTCTGTTCCCTCTTTTCCTGCACTGAGCCCAGCCCTTTGCCTGGATGTGTCCTCGCTTTCCCCAGTTCTGACCACTTCCCCCAAGCTCTGAGCATCACCCTCCAGTCCCTGCCCTGGCCCCTGCTCCCCCGCACCTCTGCTCATTGCTGTGTGGGCCCTGAACCTGCAGCCCCTTGCCCCACCCAGCTTCCCGTGTCCCCCGCTGTCTCCCTCCTGGGCACCCCCCCAGTCCCTGAGTTGCACTACCTTCCCTTCCTCTCCCCGTCCCAAGCCTCATGCCCTGCCCCTAAAGCCTTGCCCTCATCCCGTCCCACCCACCCTCCAGGAGTACCACCTGGGCATTGGCATCACCTTCATCGACATGAGCGTGGGCAACGTGAAGGAAGTGGACCGGCGCAGCTTCGACCTCACTACGCCCTACCGCATCTTCAGGTGACCCTCCATCCTCTTGGCTCACCGGCATCCTCACTCCTTCCTAATGTTTTCCTTTTGCTCAACGTGGGAGGCTGCCCCTTCCTGTGGGATTGGTTCCCTCACCTGCTCCGCCCTGCCCCACCTGTGGAGCCCCTCTCCCGTCACTTGCTAACTCACTCTGATCTCCCTTCCTCCTAAGAGGTCTCACTCTCCCCTGTGCCGCTTGGCCACTGCTGTCCTCCCCTGCCCGCCATGCTGCTCAGGGGTTGCCCATGCTGGCCTCCTGCACCCACTGCCCCTACGCCTGCACCACCCCTGGAGAGTGCTCTTGTCTCTCATGAGGCTGCTCCTCAGGCATTGTCTCTGGGCCACCAAGGCTCTGCCGTCTGGGTTTCCTCTAACCTTAGCTGTCCCTTGGTGTCTTTCTCTGTCCTCTGCCCTCTCCCTGGGCAGCCTTGCCCACTCCCAGGCCTTCAGCCACTACCTCTGATGTACTGAACTATGCCCGGGTTTGAATCCTGGGTCCATCACTGACTAGCTGTGTGACCTGGGAAATCACTTGGCCTCTGTGTGCCTCAGTTTCCTGGGGAAGTGTTTGTAATACTGGTAGTAACTGGTCAATAAACACTAGCATCACCCCCAACCCTCCCACTTCTCTGCTCTTAGCCCAGGTGTCTATCTCCAGCGGGATCTTTCTGCTGAGCTCTGTCCTGCATGTCTGACGGCTGTAGTCACCTCCCGCTTTCAGCTCTCTGTTCTTCCCAGGGGCCTGTCTCTCCAACCAAGAGGGAAGGACTCATGCTTTTCCTTTTTTTTTCTTTTTGAGACAGAGTTTTGCTCTGTTTCCCAGGCTGGAGTGCAATGGCACAATCTCGGCTCACTGCCACCTCTGCCTCCAGGTTCAAGTGATTCTCCTGCTTCGGCCTCCCCAAGTAGCCGCGATTAAAGGTGCACATCACCACGCTAATTTTTGTATTTTTAGTAGAGATCGGGTTTTGCCATGTTGGTCAAGCTGGTCTGGAACTCCTGACCTCAGGTGATCCACCCACCTCGGGCTCCCAAAGCGCTGGGATTACAGGGGTGAGCCACTGCACCTGGCCCGTGCCTTTCCTTTTTATCCCATCTGGTCCCATCCCTCTGCTGTCACCCTTCTGGCCCGGGCCTGGTGGACCCTTGGCCCCAGCACCTGCCTCCTCACTCTTAGGCCACCCGTGCCTGTCAGCCTCTTTATTCCAACTGCTTTGACTGCTGGGGGGCCTTATTTTTGAGAGATAAGTTTTTATTTGCTCATTTCTTGCATTTGAAGTTCTCTTTGATGACATCCTTGGCCTGAGATTCTTTGCCATAGACCTTAACTACCACACAGCTACAGCCCCACCTGACGGGCGTTCTCTGATTGTCAGTCTGAGAGGCCTGCCCGTTCTCGGGTTTCTTGTTGTCATCAACCCTAAAGAGGTAGACTTGGTGTTCTACACAAAGGGCCTCCTCCAGCTCGCATGCGTGACTCATTGCATTTGGGCGCAAGCACAGGAAGGTGAGCTTGGCGTCTTGGCTCCACCTTTGGCAGCTTTGCAAATTGCACATGCTAGGTTGTGGAGGAGGAGGTCTCCAGGACCTCCATAAGATGGCATTAACGGCCATCACACCTCCAGCAGCGATGCCTTCCTTGGTTGTGGCAATGGGTTATGGGTGGAGTAGACTCATGGTCACATGTGTGACTCGGTGGTGGCAGGGATAGAGCCAGAAGGGTCTTTTTAAAACTAAATTTTTTCAGGGACAGTCATCATTTATTGTTCAACCAGGGCCTCCCACCCTGAAGAGCAGGGCATGCTATGGCAGCCACAGGTGTCTGGGTATGCTGGGCCAATGGAGTGCTTTGTGGGGTGAGGCCATGGAGCATGTCACAGTTGGGGCTGGGATAGGAATGAGGATGGGGATGGTGGAGGAGTCTCTTAAAGACATCTCTCTACCTTCCCCTCCTTTCCACTTACACCCTCTGTGGATTCTCCATCGTCCTCAGGGTGCACTTTGACTTCCTCTGCCTGATGCAGGCCTGTCCTGTCTGTCTTCCAGCCTCTTCTCTGCCAGTCTGCCCTCCTGTCTCCTGGAATGCCCCCTGTGCCATCCTGCCCCTTTGCACACGGTGTTCCCTCTGTCTAGACTGCCCTTTCACCTCTTCACCTGGCTCAGCCCTTCTGATCTGTCAAACCTTAGCTCAGGCATCATTTTCTTCCCAGCAGCCTTCATTCCGCAGGCTGGGCAGAGCCCCCCACTGGGCTTCCCTGCCCCCATACGCTGTTGGGTTCCTGGTGTCCTTGCCTTTGTCCACACCTACTTTCCCTACCAGAATGGGATGCCTCACTCTTTTGCCTAAGCGCTCCCAACACCTTGTCCCCCACTTCATTCTGTGCCTCTTCGTGCTGCTCCCAAATCCCTCTGAGTCTATCCCCACCAACCTCCCCACCCCTGTGTCCCCAGCTTCTCTGCTGACTCAGAGCTAGAGAAGGAGCAGTGGCTGGAGGCCATGCAGGGAGCTGTCGCCGAGGCCCTGTCTACCTCAGAGGTGGCCGAGCGCATCTGGGCTGCAGCCCCCAACAGGTTCTGTGCTGACTGCGGGGCTCCCCAGCCTGACTGGGCCTCCATCAACCTCTGTGTCGTCATCTGCAAGCGCTGTGCAGGTGTGTGTGCTGGGGTTGGGGCACCAGGCAGAGGTGTGGCGGGGTTGGCCATTTGGGATGCCAGGTGTCCTATCTGGAGGAGGGCCTGGAGTGGAGACAGCAGTCAGAGAGCTGCTATTGATGAGGCTTCTCCTGCACACCAGGCCTTTCCCCTGTGATTAGCCTTGAGTCCTTACATTGCCAGGCGGGGGTTCAACTTCTCCCATCACAGGTGGGGACTCGGAGGCACAGGGAGAGGAAGTGGCTTATTCAGGGTCACCTGGCAAGTAAGTGAGCCCAGATTTGAGCCCAGGCTTGTTGGGGTCCGGTGTTCCTCTCATTACAGAAGAATAGGGGAGGCCAGGCAAGAGGAATTGGCAGGAACCCGGCAGGGCTTTGCATGCAGAGGGAGGAGCTGGTGTTTTGTCTGGAGGGCAACGGGAGGCAGGGACGTGGTCAGATTTGTGGGTCAGACTCTGGTTGGTGGGTGGAAACTGAGTTAGAGGGGCAAGTCTAGAGACCAGTGAGGAGACTGCCATAGGATCCAGGAGAGGGAGGAGGAGGAAGCCTGGCCTGGGGAAGCTGTGAGCATTTGAGGGCTATTGAGGATCTATGGTGGAAAACTCTCAATGACTGGATGATGAAGATGAAATGCAAGATGGTCGAGCCCAGGGTTCATTCATCTGCTCAATCAAGGCCACTCAGTCTGGCCACTGTGTGCCAGATGCTGGGGATTCTGTCCTCCTGGGAGCTGACATAGCACAGGCGGTGGCTGTGGGCTGCTGGAGGTGGGGATCCAGGTGGAGGAGCAAGTCTTGGGAAGTGTGCTGGGGAGGCCCTCTGTGAGGAGGTGACATGCCCGCTGAGATCTGAATGGCAAGAAGGAGTGGCCATGAGGACATGGGCGATGACAGTCTGGGTAGAAAGATGATGGAGGGGAAGCAGGAAAGGAGTTGTGATCTAATTCTGGGAGCCACTGGAGTGTGAAAGCAGGGATTAGAAGTCAGGGATTTGCATTTTAAAGAGATCACCTCTGGCAGGGCTGTGTTAAGAGTGGCCTGCAAGAGGCCAAGCATGGTTCCAGGGAGCCAGTTGCAGGGGGCTGGTACAGGAGCCCAGGCGAGGATTACAGGGCTCAGTCCTGCCCTGTGGGGAGCAAGAGAGCATGGCTGGATTCCAGAGCTGCCAGCAGGCCTACCCCCTGGCGCCTGCCTGTGGCCTGTCATCCCTGCCTGTCCCAGTGGACACTGGGGGTGGGTAAGTGATTCCGTGAAGGGGAGGGCACAGGTGATTCTGGGTCTGGCCCTGTGTCTACAGGGGAGCACCGTGGCCTGGGCGCTGGCGTCTCCAAGGTGCGGAGCCTGAAGATGGACAGGAAGGTGTGGACAGAAACACTTATCGAGGTGGGGATGCCCCTGCTTGCCACTGATACTTGGACTCTGCCCCATTCAACAGCTGTCTGGGTCTCCCAGCCCCCTCCCTATCTCAGTGGCCACAGCACCTTGGAGCTAGAAGAGATCCTTAATGATAATCTAGTGGGTGGGAATTTCGGAAAAGCAATTTTTGGCAAAGTCAGCAAACTGGCCAGTGAGCTAAGAATGTTTTTATAGTTTTAAAGCGTTATATTAAAAAAAAAAAAAAAAAAGGAAGAAAATGCAGCAGAGACTGTATGTGTTCTGTAAAACCTAAAATATTTACTGTTTGGCCCTTTAGAGAAAGAATTTGCTAACTCCTATTCTTATTTCACTTTCATCCATTGAATAGATGTGTAAACTGAGGTCCTGGGCAGGGCTGTAATCTGTCTGAGATTACCCTGTAAATGCACATTGACCACCACCCCTGCCTCTTTCCATCTCACTTCTGGCTGACCCAGGGCCTTCTCCCCTACCTTGCATACCCTCTCAGAGGCCCTCAGCCTTCATTTCATCTGAACTCACGTGCACCAGTGGGTATATGTATGTATGCTGCGTGTGCACACGCGTGTACATTTATGCCTCTGTACTGGAAACTCCCAGGTACCCATATGTGGTAGATACAGGGGAGAACCTACAATGGGAGGCTAGGCCCAGGCTGCAGACTCCAGAACACTTGGAGTGTCACATCCCTTTCTCACCTCCCCACAGTGTGTTTGGCACATAAGTGCTAAGGACTTTGCATATGTTAATTAACTGACTTTCAGAACAAGCCAGGAGTTAGGATTAGAATAACCAGTTTACAGCCTTGAAGCCTGGGGAGAGAAAATAACTTGCTGGAAGACACAGAGTGAATCTGTAGTGGCAGGCATTGTTATGCTTTGTTCTATGCTGTGACCCCAGCACCCCATACAGGACCTGACAAAGAGGCAAGGTGGGGGGGCCTAGGAAATGGCTGTGGAAGGAGGAGCCGGATGAAGGAAGGAACTGATTCCCGAATGCTGGATCCCTGCACTCACCCAGAATCCACCCCTATCCCTCTTGCCTAGAGAGGAATGTCAGGGACAGGAGAGGTTTCCAAAATCCCTGCCTACCCCATTGGCTGACAGGTTAGGCACCCACCCCCGGCTATCATAGTCTCAGGAATGCAGAGCTCTAGATGTGGAACTGGGTGGGGCAGCAGCAAGGCCCCTGGGACCAGGCGCAGGGCCTGAGGCGTCCACCTGTCAGGCTGCTGACCCCCTGTCCTGTCACTGAGCCTGAGACCTAGACTCAGAGCCCAGCTCTGGTGGCAGGAGCATCCCCAGCCGCCAGCAGGCCAGGCTGTCCTCACCTTCCCCATTGGGAAAGTGGGCAGATGGCCTGGCTCTCCCAGCCCCTTACCTAACAACCTCAGAAACCAAGTTTCTGCCCGGCACGGCCCCTGGCTGTCAGCTGGCCCGTCTGACCTCCTACAAACCCCTGCAGCTCTTCTTACAGCTGGGGAATGGCGCTGGGAACCGCTTCTGGGCAGCCAACGTGCCCCCCAGTGAGGCCCTGCAGCCCAGCAGCAGCCCCAGCACCCGGCGGTGCCACCTGGAGGCCAAGTACCGTGAGGGCAAGTACCGCTGCTACCACCCACTCTTTGGCAACCAGGAGGAGCTGGACAAGGTCAGGATACTGCAGCTCTGGGGCCCCTTGGGACCACCCTTGTCTTTCTGCTGCCCTGTTCCTTACACTGTCTTAACCCATCTCGTCTACCAGCTCAGGGAGATGCCTTGGCATATGGGGAAACTGATGTTTGGAGGGCAGAAGGGCCCTGCCTAAGCCATATGAAAAGTTCTGGCCGTGCAGGGAGGAGCCAGGCCTGACCCTTGGGCCAAGGCCACGTCCCCAGCATCTGTCTGTCTCTCTCCCGATTCCTCAGTCTCCTGCACCCCGTCCTGTTGCTTCTGAATCCTGCCAAAAGGAGTGAACTTGATGGGGATGCTATTTCCTGTCAGGCTCATGAAAAACAGCTGGGCTGCTCCAACCCACCCCCATCCACACCCAACTCAAGATGAGGCCCCGTATGGGCCCCAGGCCCTGACAGGGTGGGAGCCAAGTCTCAGGCCCTGATCTGGCTCCGCCTGAGCGGGAGGTGGCCAGCTCTGAGGCAGGGGTATGCCATTTGTGACCTCTGATTGGCCTTCAGCCCCTCCCCCAAACTGCCCCTCCCAGGCAGACTCAGTCCAGCTAGAAGCCCGCTGGGAGTCAGGCCTCCACCTCCCAGGGACCCAGGCGTCCTGCTCCCAGCCCAACCCAGTCCAGCCTGCAAGCCAGGAGGGCGGCAACTCCCATTGGTTGGGAGTGCTGGGCAGGCAGTGAGGAATTCAAATGTGGGAGGAATTAGCTACAAAGCACCCCCCGCCACCGCTCTTCCACAAGGCAGAAGGAGCTTGAGATCCTCTGGAGGCTCTGTGGCTGACTGGGCAGCTGTGTCCAGGCCGCCAGCAGGGGTGAGGCCCCGGGCAGCTGGGATCCCCTGGCCTCCGCTAGGCAGCCCCTGCTCGCCCCTCCTCCCCTTGGCGTCTCTCTTCCCTCTCCTTCCTTCCTTCCTTCCTGTTCTCTCTTTCAGTCTGAGGATGGACCACTCCAGGCCTGGGTGACTCCTTCCTCTTCTTTCCTCTCCTCCCCCATACCCTCTTTCCCTGTGGGTCCCCCACTCCTGCTTGGGCTGACCCTCCCTTGCCTCTTCCTAGGCCCTGTGTGCTGCAGTCACCACCACAGACCTGGCTGAGACTCAGGCGCTCCTGGGCTGTGGGGCCGGGATCAGCTGCTTCTCGGGGGACCCCGAGGCCCCCACGCCCCTGGCTCTTGCAGAGCAGGCGGGGCAGACACTGCAGATGGAATTCCTTCGGAACAATCGGACCACAGGTGAGCGTGGGGTGGGGGTCCACCAGGCTGTGCAGTGCCCAGTGGGGTTTGATTTACGTGCTGCTCTCAGGCCGTGATCGCAGCTCCTCAAGGGCCCTTGGTAAATTGTGTGTGAGCTGGGGTGTGCTTGGGTTTGCACGTCAGTGTGTATTTGTGCTGCGTATGCATGTTCCTCTGTGTCTCTGTCTCTGTGACTCTGTTGATGACTTCCCTGACTCGCAGTGTGGGTCCCTCAGGATGGCTGGCAGCTGTGCTGGTGTTTGTGCACCTCTGAACCCCTGCGTCTGTGTTTGTGGGGATGTTGAGAGCTTTGGAGTGAATGTGTGTGCAGAGTATGTTTGTGTTGCTGCGTGAGGGATGCTGTGTTACATTTCTCCATATGTGGGTCACCCACCATGGCAGCCCTGTCTACTGCCCTGCTTGGGTGGAGCTCAGTCCTGAACCTGGTTTGGGTACCATTGGCTCCCCCTTGGGGTGGATGAGGAGGGGTCAGTGCACTGAGCAGTGCAGCTCGTGGCCCAGGCCTCGCCTCTGGGGCCACATCCTAGGACTGAGGGTGGAGCTCAAGGCTGGGGCTCCGGGCTCAGGGCCATGGGTGGGCGGGGCACACTGGGCTGGAGAGAGCCCAGGTGTCCAGGGAGACACAGGAGACCACCCAACTGGCTTGGGCTTGGGGGCAGAACTTCCCCTCCCCCCCGCCATTGCTGACCATGGGGAGCAAAGCTGTAGTCAGGCTGCCACCTTGAGCTTCCTGCCATCTGGGAAAATCCTCTTTCCAGGGATTATTATTGAGTTTGCCCAATGCCCCCCTGATGCCAGTGTGCCTGGCCTGTGCTTACAACCTGGAGAGTGGGGTGGGCCAGGAGTCAGGGAAGCTTCCTGGAAGGGGCAGTGCTGGAACTGGGCCTTGGGAATGGAGTGAATTTCCACAAGTGCGGAGAGGTGGAGAAACAGCCTTGGCAAGACCCTGCAGATAGGAGGGGGAGCTTGAGGCTGCCAGTTAGGGAGCTGGGGCTGACGATTCGAAAGTGAGCCTGGATGCCCAGGCCAGGTGGGAGTGAGGTGGGGACACCCTCTTGGGTGGCCAGCATGACCTGCCATCCTTTCCCCACCTCCAAAGAGGTGCCTCGGCTGGACTCGATGAAGCCCCTGGAAAAGCACTACTCAGTTATCCTGCCGACCGTGAGCCACAGTGGCTTCCTCTACAAGACCGCCTCTGCCGGCAAGCTGCTGCAGGACCGCCGGGCCCGGGAAGGTGGGTGCCACCCCAGACCCTGCCCTGGCCCATGGTATCTGGGCATGGCTGCAGGGCTAGGGAAGCCAGGGCTGGCCAGACTGGTGGACCCATGAGGCAGCCAAGTGGACTCTGGCAGAGTCACCCTAGAGGGCTTCCTGGATATAGTTTGGGGTATGCAGAAGGTGCTTCCTAAATGATCCTGGTGGGAGTGGGGGTAGGGTATGGCGCTGCAGAGCAGGTCACTGCCAGAGTTTCTTTGGACTAAATGAACCTTTATTGAGCCCCTACTGGGTATGGGCTCTGCTGAGCATCTGGTAGTTAGAGCCTGTGACTGGTAGGGAGTTTGAGGACTGAACGGAAAGCCCTGTCCCTCTCTGATCTCAGCCTTCCATTCACTCCCCAAATCAGAAGAAAATCCATAAGAGCCCGCACAGTTGGCCACCACCCCCATTACCTCTCTGAACCACCCCCCTAATCACTCTGCTGGTCTCCTCACTGTTTCTTAGACATGTTGTCACCTACCAGGATCTTTGCCCGTGCTGTTCCCTCTGCCTGAAATGCTTTCCCCCAGGTATCTGCATGGCCAATCCCTCACTTTCCTCAGGTCTCTGTTTGAGTATCACTCCTGCAGAGATGTCATCTCTGACTACCTTATGCAAAATAGCACCCCCCATCTCTCCCTTTACTCTGCATTTCCTTTTCTTTTTTGAGATAGAGTTTCGCTCTTGTTGTCCAGGCTGGAGTGCAATGGCTCAATGTCGGCTCACCGCAACCTCTGTCTCCCGGGTTCAAGCGATTCTCCTGCCTCAGCCTCCCAAGTAGCTGGGATTACAGGCATGCGCCATCATGCCTGGCTAATTTAGTTAGTAGAGATGGGATTTCACCATGTTGGTCAGGCTGGTCTCAAACTCCCGACCTCAGGTGATCTGCCCGCCTCGGCCTCCCAAAGTGCTGGGATTACAGGCGTGAGTCACCGCGCCCGGCTACCCTGCATTTTCTTCACGTCACTTACCTGGTACTCATTTGTCCATTAATGTACTTATCTATAGATTCTCTGTACCCCACTGGGACATAAACTCCTTTTGGCCACCACTGCCTGTAGCCCTCAGATCCTAGAACAGTGGCTAGCACACAGTGGGCACTTGGCAAATATCTGCAGAATGAAGGATGACTCAGGCAGAGCTGGTGCTCCTGGAGGGAGCCCATCCACAGGGTCAGACCTGAGGAAACATTGACCTCAGAGAGCAAATGTCAGGCCCTCACAGACAGGATGAGAGGCAGAGTCTGCTGTGGGAACATTGTGAGGTCATTGCTGACAACATCCCTCCGCACCTCCTGCGTGCTCTCCTATAGGGATGAAGCCCTTCGACTCCCAAAGAGATTTCTTTGGAACTCCATGCTGTTCACAACCTCATTGCCCCAGGTCTGCCTCCCTCTGCCTGATAATGTCATTTATGTAACAACTGCCTGAGTCATCCTTTTTGCCCTGGATGCCAGGAAGCTCTGAGCCACTGTAAAGCTCAGTGCTGTGAACTGTATAAGCCTGCATGGCCATGACAACCTATCCTTTCCATTACCTTTCCTGGTCCAGATTCTCCTTTCTATTTCTTTTGTGGGACCTTGTCAGTCTCTCAAAGCCATTATAGCAGGAGGCAGAGTAGAGAGTGATGGGTGCTTCTAGAAAAGGAGATTGGGGCATAGAAGTTTTCCTGTGACATTCAGGTGGTGGGTGGAGGGGACAGGGTTTGCAAAAGCTGGGAGTGGTGGGTGGGGATATGTGTGTCCAGGAGTGACAGAGAGGCAGCTGGAGAGACAGGCAGGGGTAGACCTGGCAGGGCCTTGAATGGCAGGCTGAGGGGTGCAGAGTCTGTCCTGAAGACCATGGAATGGTTTTGGTTAGAGGAAGGATGTGGTCTGATTTTAGCTAGATCACTCTGGGATTTTGGAAGGGGCTGCCTTAGAGGCCTGGGGGAGAGGATGACTTGTGGGCTGGCTGGCATGGTGGAGATGCAGAGAGGTGGATGGATTTGGGAGAAACTTGAGAGAATGAAGAGCACATGGGTCAGATGGGAGTGGGAGCCTTGGGAGGATGCAGAGGTGGTTTTCAGGTGGTGGGGGGCTCCCTGATGGCTCCCCTGCCCAAATTCTCCCCAGAGTTCAGCCGGCGCTGGTGTGTCCTTAGTGACGGGGTCCTGAGCTACTATGAGAATGAGCGGGCAGTGACCCCCAACGGAGAGATTCGGGCCAGCGAGATTGTGTGCCTGGCAGTGCCCCTTCCCGATACCCATGGGTGAGCACCCCTGGGCAAATCAGACTGTGGTTGCTATAAGGTACAGTCCCCCACTGGGGAGACAGGGAAATAGGCCCAGAGAAGGGGAGGACCTCCCCAGGGTCACACAGCAAACGGAGGCTGCATAAGGGCCGACCCCGGTCTTTTGAGGCCTCAGCCCAAGACTTTTCCACCACCTCTTAGGGGACCGAGTAAGGACAAGCGCCAAGGCAGTGTGGAGGGGGCAGAGGATGGCGGTTGATGGTGCAGGTTGGGGGTGGGCCAGTGCTGGATGAGGTGGGCCTGAGTCCTGGCCTGTGTATTTGCAGCTTTGAGCACACCTTTGAGGTGTACACAGAGGGAGAACGGCTGTACCTGTTTGGGCTGGAGAGCATGGAGCAGGCTCATGAGTGGGTCAAGTGTATTGCTAAGGTGGGCCTGGGGTAGCAGGGCGGGTGTAAGGGTGTCTGACGGGGGAAGGTGGGGCCTCCTGACCAATCCCATGTATCCCAGCTCCCCCATCTAGAGAGCAGCAGCTAGATGGAGGGCAGCAGACATGGAGCAGGCCTGTCCCACCAAGGGCCTACTGTAATCTGCAGCCCTCTGCAGGGTTGGTCAGACCTGTCTTAGCTCTGCAGAAGAAGGGCTGTGGCCTTGTACTCCACGGGTGCTCAATAAGTGAATGACAGTCAGAGCCATCTTAGGATGGACAGTGCCGCCTCCAGGGGAGTGTGCTCCTTGTTCCTGGAGGCAAGCAAGCAGAGGCTGGAGGGAAGAGGCAGGGAGGCCACGGGGAGAGCTCTGCCTCGGGGACTAGAGCCAGGTGCCTGTGGGGTCCCCTGTGCTGTAAGAGCCTGTGACTTTTTATCATTCACTTGTCCATTGATCAGCTGTCTTGTGCGCCTCTTGAGAGTCAGCCCGCAGAGACCTGGGGACCCAGATGAACCAGGCTTAGTCCTAGCTCTTCAGTAGCTCCCATGTGGGTGTGGAAGACAGCTCCCCTGCGGGTGGGGTTCAGGCGGCAGCAACAGTGTAACCAGTGCCACAACAGAGGGCAAGAATGCTTTGGTGCTGTAGGGGCCCAGAGAAGGGCCCTCCAGAAAGTGTCTGGGAAGGCTTTCCAGAGGTGGGCACATCTAAGTGGGTATGAAGTGGGACATGGTACCCAAGTTCCATCTGTGGGCTTGGTTCTGCCTTGGGGAAGAGAAGGCCGCTGGGTGGGAAGAGGGCACCTGCCTGTAAGCCAAGAAGCTGGGGCATTGGGGCAGGCAGTGCTGTTGGCTGATGCTGTCTCGCCCGGCTGCCTCTCTGCCAGGCATTCGTGCCTCCCCTGGCTGAGGATCTGCTGGCCCGGGATTTTGAGCGGCTCGGACGCCTACCCTACAAAGCTGGCCTGAGCCTACAGCGGGCCCAGGAGGGCTGGTTCTCTCTCAGTGGCTCGGAGCTCCGCGCTGTCTTCCCGGAGGGGCCCTGTGAAGAGCCGCTGCAACTACGGAAACTGCAGGAGCTTTGTGCGTGGACCAGACCCGGGCCCCCAGCCTCCAGGGCACCCTATCCTGGGCTCCCAGGCCCCCAGCCCTTGCCTGGAAGTCTGAGCTCTGCCTGGCTTGGCCAGAGCTGCCATCCTGCCCTCTCATGTCCTTGGAGTGCATCTCAGCTACCCCATACATTGGCGGGCGGGTCCTAAGGATATGTGTGCGCTCAGAGAGGGAGGGAGCAGGTTGGGGATCAGGAACAAGACCTGGGCCTCACCTTGACTAACCCCTCCACAGCCATCCAGGGGGACAGTGAGAACCAGGTGCTGGTGCTGGTGGAGCGAAGGAGGTGAGCCACGGCCTCCCTGAGGGGCTCTGAGAAGCCTGGAGCCGTCTGATGGGCCTGGGGACAGGGTGGGATAGGTGTAGGCCCCTCAGTGACTGACTGTCCCTGGTCCAGGACACTGTACATACAGGGCGAGCGGCGGCTGGACTTCATGGGTTGGCTGGGGGCCATCCAGAAAGCAGCCGCCAGCATGGGGGACACGCTGTCGGAGCAGCAGCTTGGGGACTCGGATATCCCGGTGATCGTGTACCGCTGTGTGGACTACATCACGCAGTGCGGTGAGCCCTGCCCCTGGGGTGCCGGCCCCGCCCCCTCCCAGAGAGCCGCCTCCCGTCCCAGAGCTGCGTGGCCCCGCCCCATGACGCAATGCCTCAGGCCCCAAACGCTTGGCCCCGCCCCTCCCTAGGCCTGACCTCCGAGGGCATCTACCGCAAGTGTGGGCAGACATCGAAGACGCAGCGGCTGCTGGAGAGCCTGCGGCAGGATGCGCGCTCTGTGCACCTCAAGGAGGGCGAGCAGCACGTGGATGATGTTTCCTCGGCGCTCAAGCGCTTCCTGCGCGACCTGCCCGATGGGCTCTTCACTCGTGCCCAGCGCCTAGCCTGGCTGGAGGCCTCAGGTGGGCCCTGCAGCCCGTGCCCAGCCTCCTCCACCCATCCCTCCGGACTCCTCCACCCTTCCCTTCTGGCACTTGCACTAGACTCACCCTAACCGAACGGCTCCAGTTGCCCGCCTCTGCTTGTCATTCCCATCGCCACTCCATACGGAGCCCGGGGCCCTGGAAGACCCAGAGTTCCTTACCCTGGTTGAGTGCCTGGCCTGCATTGACTTGGAGGGCACAGGGACTACTGTCACCCACCATGAGAAGCAGGACAGCCCGGGCGGGGTGAGGAGATGATAGTTACAGGGGGTTTCTGACCTGATTTTTCTTTCCCACCCAGAGATTGAGGATGAGGAGGAGAAGGTCTCCAGGTACCGAGAGCTCCTGGTGCGGCTGCCACCTGTCAACCGGGCCACAGTGAAGGCCCTTATCAGCCACCTGTACTGGTGAGGGAGGATACCATTGTGAGACTCTGGGGGGATGGGGTGAAGGTTCTTCTACCCGCCCCCCCGCCTGACTGCCCTCCCCTGGGAGCCAGCTGGGCTTCTGCACCAAGTGCTGACTGTGATCTGCCCTAACATTGGACATTTGTAGAGCAGGGGTCCCCAGCCCCCAGGCCACAGACCAGTACAGGTTTGTGGCCTGTCAGGAACCAGGCTGCACAGCAGGAGGTGAGTGGTGGGTGAACAGGCGTTACTGCCTGAGCTCTGCCTCCCGTCAGATCAGCCGCAACGTTAGATTCTCAAAGGATCGGAACTCTATTGTGAACTTGCACATCGGAGGTGGCGCACTCCTTATAAGAATCTAATGCCTCTGAAACCATCCCCTGCCCCCACCATCCTGTCCTTGGAAAAATTGTCTTCCATGAAACCAATCCCTGGTGCCAGAACTGTTGGGGCCACTGTTATAGAGGATTTTTCCACTTGGGACCAGGTTACCTTGGCTGGATCTCCCAGCTTCCCAGTCCTACTCCTACCAGGACCCAAGATATGGCCAGAAAAACTGTTCCTACCCCATTAAATAGTGGTCCCCTCTGATCAGACCAGTCTTGGACCTGTCAGAAATTAACAGGGAGAGATGGGAAGCTCTGGCCTGACTCCTCACTCAAGGCCCTCCTCCGCCTCTCTCCAGTGTCCAGTGCTTCTCAGACACGAACCAGATGAACGTGCACAACCTGGCAATTGTGTTTGGGCCCACGCTCTTCCAGACAGATGGGCAGGACTACAAGGCTGGCCGTGTGGTGGAAGACCTCATTAACCACTATGTGGTGGTGTTTAGTGTGCGTCCCTGGTCAGTGGGCAGTGGAGGGCAGGGATGAGCCTTCCAGATGGTGGTGACCACCTGTCCTTGCCCCTCGCCCCTTCCCAGGTGGATGAGGAAGAGCTCAGGAAGCAGCGGGAGGAGATCACTGCCATTGTGAAGATGCGTGTGGCTGGCACTGCCAGTGGGACCCAGGTGAAGTCTGGAGCCTGGGGGGCTTGGGCCTACCACCTGCGCCCATTTTCTAGGCCCCCAGCTGAGCCCTGTCTCCCTGCAGCATGCTGGTGACTTCATCTGCACAGTGTATCTGGAGGAGAAGAAGGCAGAGACCGAGCAGCATGTCAAGGTAGGTGCTGGGACCTAGAAGCCAAGGGGCCAGAGAGTCAGGCTGGGCCAGGCACAGGCTCAGATGGCCAGGGGAGCAGTGCTTCCATCCCAAGGAGAGGACCAGTTTGGGACCTGTATCTGGCTGGTGCTGGGGCCTGCTCCTAAGAACTACTCAGAAATACCCCTCTGTATCCCAGGACTCAAGAAGGGCCTGAGAAGGATGGGCTCAGGCTCTGAATCACGTAGCAAGGTTATGGTAGAGCAGGGGCCAGGCACAGGTAGGCTAATCTTCTCCTTGGTCCTTGCAGATCCCAGCATCCATGACTGCTGAGGAGCTCACCCTGGAGATCCTGGATCGCCGGAATGTAGGCATCAGGGAGAAGGATTATTGGACCTGCTTTGAGGTTAACGAGAGGGAGGAGGCAGGTGGGTGACCCTGGGCTTGTGCAGGGTGTGGTATGGCTTGTCTCAGCTGTAGCCCCAGTCTGTCCTCCCCTACCCTGCGCATGAGGATGGGTGGTGAAAAGGACTTTGGTGACGTGTTGCTGTCACACTGATCTCTGTGACGGTGGTGATAGGGTGCTGGCAGGGATTGAGGTTATGCCTGTCATGTGGCTGATAGAAGGGACAGTGAAGGGGTAGATGGTGTTGACTGTGATGGTGCTTTCTTAGGTGTCAGTGACAATGGTGATGGTTGAGGGGAGAAAGGTAATTTATGGTAAAGGTGATCTTGATGGCAGTGGAGGATGAGGCTGTATGTGTTCATTTGTTTTACTGTCTTTGTTGAGTGCCAGGCAGTGGGCTGGGGAGCCACACACATAGTCCCTATCCTCGTTGGGGTTAGTCTGGTAGGGGATGGAGGCATTAGTCTAATGATCACACCAATAAATATTCAACTACAGCTGCATTAACTGCTGTGGAGGAAAGACCCATGGCATCACCAGATCTTTCCCGAGCCAGGATGGGAAAGAAGAGTAGGGGTTATTTGGTGAAGAAGGCAAAAGCCCTGTGGTGGGCAGAGGCACAGCCCTTTCAAGGAGACGAGGGCAGTGAGGGGATGGTGACATGGGTGGGGCTGGAGATCAAGGCAGAGGCAGCCACGCAGGGCCTAGCAGCAATGCAAGACCATCGGAGGGTTAGTGAGTAAGAGTTTAAGAAGATTGCTACTCGCTGCTGGGTGGGGAGAGGGAAATTAGAGCACACTTTGAAGGCCATGGTTTAGTCTGAGGAGAAGGCAGTAATGTGGGCTGGGGTGGCAGCAGTGGAGATGGACAGAGCAGAGAGATTTGACATGCGGATCAGGAGAGGGAGGAGAGGTTTGTTTCTGGATGGAGCAGCCTGGTGGGTGGTGGTGGTGGTGTTTCCCCGATGGGGGCCACGGGGAGGGCAGGAAGGGAGGCAGGGGGTGGAGATCACAGGCATGGTTTTGCACATGTTGAATTGGAGCAGCTTTGGTCACAGCCAGGTGTGTCAAGCCTGAAGCTTGGTCATGGGAAGGGCGGTCGTGATGGTAGTGTTTTGTGTCGTGGCACTTGCAGATGGTTGGAGTGGACCGGGGATGTGTAGGTGATATGTGCCCATCTGCCAGCCCTTGGTGGTATCGGGCCATATGGTCCCAGTGACGGTAGGTGTGACCTCTCCCCAGAGCGCCCCCTGCACTTTGCGGAGAAGGTGCTGCCCATCTTGCACGGGCTGGGCACGGACAGCCACCTGGTGGTGAAGAAGCACCAGGCCATGGAGGCCATGCTGCTGTACCTGGGTAGGTGGTGCCTGCAGGGTGGCCAGGCTCCGGGCATTCCCCTCTTCCAGAGCCAGGGTGGGACCTGGCGGTGCCAGGTAGGAGCAGCTCAGGCAGAGGGCACCAGGTGGGTGGGCCTCTGTGGAGAGGCTGGGGCAGGATGGGGCAGCTTCCTTCGTCCTGGGACCCAGCCCCAGCTGGGTTGGTGCAGCCTGTACCCACTCCAGTCCCCCCCCAGCCAGCCGTGTCAGTGACACCAAGCATGGCATGATGAAGTTCCGTGAGGACCGCAGCCTCCTGGGCCTGGGCCTGCCCTCAGGTGGCTTCCACGATCGCTACTTCATCCTCAACAGCAGCTGCCTGCGGCTCTACAAGGAGGTCCGGGTAAGTGGCCCCACTGGGTTCGGCCTCAGGTTGTGCACCTGTACCCCTGAATGTGCTCAGAGATTCCCCTTGGTCTGCAAGTAGAAATATTCCTGTTGCAGGCTCTCAGGATAGCACAGCAGTGGGGGAGAACTGTAGACTCTCAAGGCCCCTCCTGCTGTGGCCCTGGATGTCCACTCTACTGTGCCCTGTAGCCCCACTAGGCCCTGGCACCCGGATGCCATCACACCACTCCATGCCCATGCTCTGTCTCACTGTGCCTGTGCCTTATCACTGCACCCACGGGAACCTGTTACTTGATGACAGCCCCAAGTTGTGGCCCATGCATGCCTTGTCACATCGTACATCGTACACCTCCCGAGCCACCCTCCTCACTCATTTTGTCCACATGCAGGTGTTCTCCCAACCCAGACTCCACTAGGCACCCTCCACCTTCTGCACATACATGCCACACACACACCCCAACCCCACACATCACTGCACATGCTGTCCTGGCTCTAGACCTGGGGCTTCTTCCATAACCCTGATCCTCTATCAAACAGAGCCAGAGGCCGTGGAGCGGGGCCCCTGAGACCGTGAGTAGCTATGGGCTGACTGCCAGCTGCCTTACACCACCTGGGGGCCAAATGAGCTGGGTAGGAGCATGGGGACACAGCCAGGGCTCCTGGCCATCTCCAGGCATGGTTCCCTGCCCGCTTGCCGGTCGGCACTAGCCCCTATCCTGGGCCTAAGCTCCTCCCCTTTATCCCTAATCCTGTCCCAGGGTCCTTTCCCCAAGATAGGGTTCCCTATCAGTGCAGTGCTCTAGAATTTTCCAAAGGACTCTGTATGGAAGTTAAAGATCCAGTAATGATGGCACCTAGGTTTGAATTAGAGCTCTGATCTTCTCCTGTCATCCCTGCAGCCTCCTTATTTCTAACCCTGGACAGTGTTCCAGGACTGTCAGAACATTCTTACTACTGCCCTTCTCCTGACATGCCAGGGTGGGACGAGAGAGGCTTGTGGGATATCCCCCACCTGGGGTAGGAGTCTCTCTGAGGCCTCCCTGGCTGGCTGTTTCCACTCTGCACAGTCCTAGGAGAGAGAGCTCATCCCCTCCGCCCTTGGGGCCACCCTATTCCTAGGGGGATACTTCTGTCTGAGAGAAGGTCCTTGCTCAGGTTCTGCTGAGAATCTGCATCTCATGATGCCCCTGTGGGTCCCAGCTATGCCTTGGGGGCCACAGAGCATAGATGCCCCTACAGCAGGGATTCCCAGCTGTTAGGAACAGGGCCATGCAACAGGAGGTGAGCATCGGGCGAGTGAACATTACTGCCTGAGCTCTGCCTCCTGTTAGGTCCGCAGTGGCATTAGATTCTCCTAAGAGTGTGAACCCTACTGTGAACTGTGCAAGCGAGGGATCTAGGTTGTGTGCTTCTTATGAGAATCTAATGTCTGAAGATCTGAGGTTTTACAGTTTCATCCCAAAACCATCCCTCCATCCATGGAAAAATGATTGTCCGCAAAACTGGTCCCTGGCACCAAAAAGATTGGGGACTGCTGCCCTGCAAGATGGGCAGCAGAGACATGGTTCCAGGCCTGGTGGTCTAGCCTGAGCTCCCACAGCTACCCCCCACCGCACCCCCAGTGTCTTCAGCCTCTTCCTGCCCCTTGCATTTCCTGAGGTTGTCTGAATAGGCTTGGCTGCCATGGCAGGAGCAGAGCCGATAGAACAGGACCTCATCTCCCTCTCTTTGCATTTTGTGCCTCTTCTAATGCATCCCGGGCTCCTGCTAACCCTGTGGGAAACGCCGTCTCTTCTCTCCTTTGCCCTCTTCTGTGATCACATCCTCACTTCTGAGCCTCTCCACCTGTCCAGTCAATCCCCCTTGGTTCTGGGATGCTCTCTCCCTGGCCCCCGACCTCTAGGAGTGCTTAGAACCCTTGCCGTGGGCAGAAGGGAGGGAGGATGGCTGAGGCACCTGGAAAGGCAGCTGTGGATCCCTGGGCATGGAAGGAAGGAGGCAGAAGAGCTCGAAAAAGGGATGAGATCTAGTGTTCCCTAAGGAACCAGGCTTAGTGCTGGCCCCTCACATACTGAGACATGGAATCCTTACTACTGTTCTCTGAGGAAGAGGGCTGTCCCCACTTCCAGGTGAGAAAACAGGCTTTGTGTGACTTGCCCAAGGCCATCTGTAAGTGTAGACTGGGACTCGCACCCAGGTTTCTTAGTGTGGAAACACAAGCTTATATTCCTGGAAGTCTCAGACTTGAGGACTCAGCAGGGAGGGGTGCTCAGCACAGAGTAGGTGGTGCTTTCCACACCCCAGTGACAGCCAACACCTCTGGCCTGGCAGAGGCCCTGAGCAGATGTGGGCTGGTTACCACGGGGTTATCATTTCTGGCATTTGTTGGTTTATGCGGCAGTAGGACAGAATATTTGAAATTGGAACAATCTCAGGTGATTCAGCAGGATACATGGCCACTTGTGCCTTATCCTGGGGGTCTCCTCTTATTAAAAACCCTGAGGCACCTGGAAAAGGCACATGCTAGAAAGATCTTGGTCCCAGCAGAGATCGTTAAGCATCAAGAGTAAACTTCGTTGTCTGCCTGTGGCCCCGTGCCTTGGAGATACTGGAAACATGAGCTGTCCGATTAGAAATGAAGTCCTTGGGCCAGGTGCAGTGGCTCATGCCTGTAATCCCAGCACTTTGAGAGGCCGAGGTGGGAGGATTGCTTGAGTCCAGGAGTTTGAGACCAGCCTGGTACAACATGGTGAAACCCTGTCTCTATAAAAATTAGCTGGACATGGTGGTACATGCCTGCAGTCCCAGCTACTCAGGAGGCTGAAGTGGGAGAATGGCTTGATCGCATGAGGTGGGGTTGCAGTAAGCTGAGATTGCACCACAACACTCCAACTTGGGGGATTCATTCTCAAAAGGAGATTGCATTGACTGACATCCTTCCCTCCCAAGACCCCCTTTTGCAGACTTCCTGTCTCAGCCACCCTTACATCACACATGTGCCGTGCACATCAGACCCCAGGGAATCGGAGGCCTGAGGGTTGTGTTTTCATTCTTGGAGCCACAGCCTGGTTTGAATACCTTGATTCCTGCAGCTGTCTCTGCGCCTGACTGGGCCTGTCCTGTCCACCCTCGACTCACTTGACTGCTTGCTTCTAGTTCTGTTCCCCTCCCACCCACAGCCTGACTTCTTCCAAACCCACAGCCTGTTTTCCATCCCCTCAGCCCAATTCCTCCTGTACCTGGAGTCCAGTTTCCCCCACATCCTTCCTCCCTCATGCCCAGAGCCTTGTGTTTACCGTGCCTGCAGCCGAATCTCTTTTACAGCCTCTATCTCAAGTCTTTCCATTTCTGCCATCAGCTGTCTTCCAGTTTGCAGGCCGATTGCTAGTGCTCCCAGCCTTGCTGCTTCTGTATGTGCATACAGGTTTCTTCCTTGTATTCCCCCACATCTTGTTTCTTCCGTGTCCGAAGCCTGATTTCCTTCCGCCTGCCTAATTTCCTCCCTGTCTGCGACCCTGATTGTCCCATGCCTGCAGCCCAGTTGGTACCAGGCCCTCCTGGGCACATGCCCATAATCAGGTTAGGTGCTGTCTATAGAAGACATGAGGCTTTCCAATCAGCAGGTATCGGGGTGAAAGCAGAGTGAAAAGTCCTTACTAAGGCCCTCCTAAGCCACACCCCCTGTGAGAGCACAGAGGTCTCCTCCAGTCCCTAGGCAGCCCATCCTTTTGTGATATCACAGGAAGTCCACCAATTCCCAAAACTTCCCTCTCCCCTGGTTGTCCCTTCTCTGGCCCCTGCTGAGGAGCCATGCCTGGAGGTGGCTGGCAGCAATGGTGGGGAACAGGGGGGCGGTAGCTCAGTCTTTGACCCCCAGTTTTGGTTGTAAGTGAATCCCCCTCCCGTGCCATTCACCCTGGTGCCCCTGTGGGCTCCAGGGGTGCTTGGTAGGGGTAGGGCTTCAAGCAAGTGGCTCCCAGAGCAGGAGGAAGCCTCATTAGCTTGACCTTCCTTGGGGGTCATTGCCCCCATCCCTCTGCCTCCGAGCCAGCCTGCTCCTTCCAAGCCCAGACCCATATGCAGAGGTGGGGGCCAGAGGTGAACATTTTGGCAATCTGGTGCCCCTCCCCAGTACATTGGTCTCTCGCTTCCTGACCTAGACCATTGGGAAGTTCTTCCTGTGGTCTATTGAATAGCTGTTCTGCTTAAGCTTGAGTCATTAGCCTTCTTGTGGAACCAAAGAGCTAGTAACTGCTGGTCCCTCAAGCCTTCTGTTCACACGGTCAACCCTGGAGCCTCCGTGGGGCAGGGAGGGCTGAGAAATGAATAATCTGAGACGAACATAGACACGAGCAGCCAACCGAGGCTCTGTGATCACACCTGCTTGTTCCAGCTTGGTGCTGGGGGAGGATGTGCAGTTCTCCCTCCACATACAATCTGATTCAGGCTGATGCTTCAAGTCCTCCAGTTTGCAGGGCATCAGGGTGGTGCTGGGATTTGCTGTTATAGGTGTCCCAGTTGGGACGGCTGCCTCAGAGACTGAGGGTTGACTGTCTGATACTGCTGCAGGGAGACAGGCCTTGGGGGCCTAGGGCTGGGAGGTTGGTTGGGCTGGATTGTGAACAGGGAGGGCTTTAAAAGGAAGGCTTCTTGGAGGAGGTGCTCTGTGCTGGGATGCAAAGAGGGCTGGGGAGTGGGAAGAGGGAGGTGCCCGGTCGGGAGAGCAGCCCCAGTGCCCTTTCTGCAGACTAAAGTGCCCTCTTCTCCTCACCCTACCCCAGAGTCACCGGCCTGAGAAGGAGTGGCCCGTCAAGAGTCTCAGAGTCTACCTGGGAGTGAAGAAGAAACTCAGGCCACCCACCTGGTAAGCTGGGACTGGGCAGATAGGCCTGCTGCTGGGGCCTGTGGGGGCTCAGAACTGATAGGGGAGGCACAGCTGGGGTTTTTAATTTGACAGAGGTCAGTACAGGGGCTCTGATGGTGTGGTCCCCAGACCAGCAGCATCACCTGGACACACTTTCAACACAAATTCTCGGCCAAGTGCAATGGCTCGTATCTGTAATCTCATTTCTTGGGGAAGCCAAGTCAGGCGGATTGCTCGAACCCAGGAGTTCGAAACCAGCCTGGGCAACATGGTGAGACCCTGTCTCTGCAAAAAGAATACAAAAATTAACTGGGTTTGGTGGCGCGCTACTCAGGAGGCTGAGGCGGGAGGATCACTTGAGCCCAGGAGTTTGAGTCTGCAGTGATCGGTGGTCACGACACTGCACTCCAGCCTGGGTGACAGAGTGAGAGTGAGACCCTATCTCAAAAAAAAAAAAAAAAAAGAAAAGAAAAAAGAAACACAGATTCTCAGGTGTCACCCCATTCCTACTGAATCACAGATTCTGAGGGTGGGGCTGGGGCTTAGGGGTGTCAAGGGCCTGGAAGGCTGGTGGGGGCTGAGAGAGGAAGAGGCCAGGACGTGTCACTCTTGTGAGAAGGCTCTGAACTCTGGCTCTGGCTGTGGCTTCTGGGTTCTGTCCTGGGAACCGGGGCGTTGAGCCTCTATGGCCTGTCAAACACCCCACTCTCTCCCCTCTTCCTCTGCAGCTGGGGCTTCACAGTGGTGCATGAAACAGAGAAACATGAGAAACAGCAGTGGTGAGTGAGCGCCTCAGCCTGAGACCCCAGGCTGAGGAAAGTTGGTGGCACATCGCCCTTGATTGGGTCCCTCATCACTGCCCAGATCTGTGTCCACTAGCAGACCCTGGGCTGGGGAGGCAGACACGGTGTTCCCTGCTCAGTCAGGCCTTTGGCATCATGCAGGTCCGTGTCCCACCCTGCAGGTACCTCTGCTGTGACACACAGATGGAGCTCCGGGAGTGGTTTGCTACCTTCCTGTTCGTGCAGGTACCAGGTGCAGAGTGTGGGGTGTGGGGTGGGTCCCTGGAGGCTTCCATTATGGAGAATGGGGACATTGGCTTCTGTGCTATTCAGCCCACCCCTTGCTTCAAGGAGATTTTGAGTTGCTTTTAATTGATTTGCTAGTTTATTCAATAAACCCTTCCTAGCACCTACTGTTAGTCTAGCTCCAAGCCAGGGATGCTAGGGACAGACAGGACACAGACCCTGCCCTTGGGGCACCCCTTATGTGAACAGGAAAACAGACCCAGAAGTGGCCAGTTATAGCCCAGTGTGATGAGTGCTGTGGTGGCAGTGGAGAGCCTAGGGATCTGAGTTTTAGGAAATGTGGGAGAATTCAAGCAAAGAGGGGAATGGCTTCTAGGCAGAGGGAATGGTTTAGGCAAAGGTCCAGAGATATGCAAGAGAAGCACAGATTGTTAAAGTGGAATGTGAGGGGAGAAGCCAGGAGTGCTGGAAGTCAACACAGGAAAGGGAGTGAGAAGCAGAATCTCAAAGAGCCTTGTAGGCCATGCCAGGGAAACTTAACTCGACACAGAGGTCAGTGGGGAACCACTGGCGGGGGGTGGGGGTGGCATTTAGGCAGAGTGTGGTGCAGGCTTGAGTCTGCGAGGGCTCACTCTGGGTGCAGCGTCAGAAAGAGGGACGGAGGGTAGAGCCCAGAGGTGAGCAGGCCAGTGAGGCAGTGGCTGTGGTAGCCCAGGCAGAGACATGGTGGGGATGACTCCTGAGCCAGAGCAGGGCCAGAGGCTGGGTTAGACTTAAAACAGATGAGTTAAGACAAAGAGTTTTTAAAGTGAGAGCTCATAAGTGTTTAGGGAAAAGGGAGACAAAATGACCAGGGTGCTGGGCTGAGTTCTTTCTTAGAGCTGTGTTCTTTTAGCCCTGAGTTTCGTGGTAAGCAAAGCCTAAAGGGAAACGGTGGATTCTGTAGTTCCTGGTTCCTAAGACGGGGCACAGCCATGTTCCTCTAAGAGAAATGTTTTCTTGGTTCTTGGAGGGGTTTGTGGATCTGGAGATTGGAGTTGACTAACAGAACTGGCCGTGTTTTGCCAGAGATGCAGTCATGTTCTCCCCACAGCTGCTTCTCGTATCGGCTGGGATCAAAGCTGAGGGCGTCATCTCAGATCACAGCTGGAGGCATTTCTGGGAAGGGTGGGCAGATCTGAGGCTGAATGTCTGGGTGAGCTGAAGCTGAGCCCAGCCCCTTCCTCTCTCTGCTCCCCAGCACGACGGCCTGGTGTGGCCCTCAGAACCCTCACGTGTGTCCCGGGCGGTGCCTGAGGTCCGGCTGGGCAGCGTGTCACTGATCCCCCTTCGAGGTAGTGAAAATGAAATGCGCCGGAGTGTGGCTGCCTTCACCGCGGACCCTCTCTCTGTGAGTGGCTCTCCATGTCTTTGGGCAGGGGACTGGGGGCCTGGCTGGGTGCCTGCCTTCTACTCCACAGTAGATGATTGCCCTGATTGCCCTCCCCTATTGCCCTCCGGCCCCCTCCGTCCAGCCTCAGTGGGGGCCCTCATAGGCCCCTTTGGTTCACACCATTCAAAGGAGTCCCCTCTGCCTGGCCCTGGGAGCTGGGACTCCCCTCTGCCTGGCCCTGGGAGCTGGGACTCCCTTCTGCCTGGCCCTGGGAGCTGGGAGTCCCCTCTGCCTGGCCCTGGGAGCTGGGAGTCCCCTCTGCCTGGCCCTGGGAGCTGGGAGTCCCCTCTGCCTGGCCCTGGGAGCTGGGAGCCTGGCTGACTGGAGTGCTCCCCGCTGGACTGGAGTGCTCCCCGCTGGCAGTGGAGAGTGGCTGCAGCAGCTTGAGCGGGGCGCCGACCCCTCTGGTCCTTCACAAAATATCTGTGGGCCTGTTCCCCTCCTGCAGCTCCTGCGCAACGTTTGAGCACAGGAGCCCATCGTTGGCTCTAGGATTCCACCGCTGGAAGCCTGTTCAGACACCCCTTATGCTCCAAGGCCTGGTGTGAGCCAGTAGGGGGTGCTTGGGAAACTGCACCCCACACCCCACATCCTCCATCCTGACTGCAGCATGGGGTTCCCCGGCAGGGGTGGGAGGCAGCAGGGTCAGCCTGGGCGGGAACCTCTCCCAACTCTGTTCAGGTGTTCAGACCTCTTAGCCCAACCTGCTCACCCCCGCCGGGTTCACTGTCCCTGTGGTGCTGGAGAGATGGGCATAAGTCAGGAACTTGGGAGGATCACCACCCTTTCAGGGGCATGAGGCCCTGGGGCCTCCGCCGGAAGGGAGCCCCCTGCTACCCCCAGCAAACTCCGGAACAGCAGAAAGCGGGTGCTCTAGAGGAGCACTCAGCTCAGGGGGAGGGAGCTTTTGGCTGAGCTTCTACAGGGCTGAGAGCTGCGCTTTGGGGACTTCAGCCTCCCTTCCAGTATGGGCTGACTGGGGGGTCCAGACTACCTGATGCCCCTTCCCCCATTTGGGGTTTTTTGATAACATAAACATATCTGTATATTTTACCCTATGGTGCTGAGACCTGTGATTGGTTAAAGCGATTGGGCGTCGTGGGGTTGGAGGGACAGGAGGTCGAGAAGCCCAGGGGTGAGTGCCTAGTGCCTGAAGCTGAGAACCTAGGCCTTGCTTTCTCCAGGCCCTGAGTTATTCAGATGACCCACTTCCCCAAGCAGAGCCCTGGCCTGTCTCCATGCCTTCCGCATTGTACTATCGTGCAGTCAGGCTGGAAATGCCGGTCCTTTCCTGTCCAGCACTGACTCTGGCTGGACATGAGCCCCTGTCCTGCTGCAGTCCCAGCTGGGGCCTGGGTGTAGTATGTCAGTGACTCAGGCCTGGTACCCTTGCAGCAGCCCCCTGCTGGAGACGCAAGGTCAGAGCCACAGGAGCCTGAGCAAATTAGGAAGAAGCACCTTCGGGTCACCTGTGGCCCCAGTGCCTACTCCTCCAGAAGTGGGGCCTGTCATGCACTATGGGGCTGCCCTCGCTGGGCACTGCCTGGCCATCTCCTCCAAGACTAGGCCCTGGCCTGCAGGGGAGATAATGAACTGCTCAGAGATGGGTTTGGGACTCCCTGGGGAGGTGCCAGACACCACATTCCCGCCTCTCCCTAGAGCCTCATTACCACCCACTCTTCGGGGGCTCAGCGGGCGGACAGGCTGACTTCCCGTCCTTAGCCTCAGCCAGTGGGGCTGGGCAGAGTGGGTGGGGATGGGCCACGTGACCTCCGACTCAGACATCCAGCTCTGGGGAGCCTGGGGTCCAGTGGAAGACTTGGGGAGCTGGACTTCAGGTTCCCTCTCGCTGTCTCAGGAATTGGAGGTATATAGCAGGAGACTGGAACCGGTTCCCTGAGTCCTGCTGACCTGTTTCACAGGCTGGGGCCAAGCCCCTTGAGTCTCCCAGATCCACAGGTCGCTCTGGCCAGATCCACAGGTCGATGTCTGACCCTTCTGCCTACAGCCAGGATAGGGCTAGTGGACCCCCTTATCCAAGTGCTCGGGGGCCGGAATCTGCTCCTGGATCCGACCTTGCACTGCCCAGCTGGCCCTGAGGACCACCTGAGTGGGTGAGACTGGAGGCACCCCCTGCTCTGCTACGGCCACTGCCCCAGCTCAGGGCGCTGGCTGCAGTCCTGTGCTGGGCCACAAGGTGGCAGCCACGGACCACTCATCATTGCTGGAATCAAAGCAGGGTCTGGAGGATGCCCTGATGGTGCTCCTGGAACAGGCCTTTCTCTGCTGGGGTGTGAAGCGGGACCCAGTTCTGTTTTAGACCCTCAGGCTGGTGACATTCTGAAAGGCAGCACCATACAGGAATGTGCTTTGGAGTCCTGGGCTCTGGGAACCAGGAAGAGGAGGGAACAGCCTTCTACCAAGTACCTGCTATGAATCGGCCCCTGTGCCTCCTGCACTGTCTGCTCTTGGCAAGGGCGAGCTAGGCCCAGAGAAGGGAGGTAACTTTCCCAAGGTCACACCATGCTCGTGAAGCAGGCCTGAGGTCCATTCCCACTGCCCTACTTTGGTGGGGTCTCCCTCTTTGACTCCCCACCTGATTCCAACCCTTTTCTCCTCTTACAAATGGCCTGAGGCAGGGGGTCTGAACTGCCAGGAGTTAGTGGTGGCTTAAAGTGCTTTCCCTCTGGTAGGGGGTAGGGGTGACATCCCAACAGGAGTCTCAGGGCCTCAACCAGAATGAAATATGCCTGTGACAATAGTGCTGGATGGGGTTAGGGGCAGGAGGCTCTGCTGGTCCTTGCCACAAGGATTCCTAAAAATGGGGCCTGTTGGGACCCTGGATGGTTTGCTTATTCACATATTATTTGAGGTCGGGTTGCTAGGGATGAGTTGAAGACCCCAGACCTGGACCTGCAGTGGGGCCAGGAGTAGCTCTTGGAAAGGGAGGGGTTTCCTGGACAAGGAGGTGCTCCTGAGTCAGCCTCGAAGACCTGAGGCCTTGCCAGATATGGTTGGAGTAGAGGTTAAAATACTGAAATACTGGGGGAGGAGGACAGGGCTTCAAGGACCAACCCGAATCCAGGCCTAGCCCCCGGGGAATACGGGGTGCCTGGCGAGAGAAGACCGAGGCACGTCAGAGCCTGGATGGTGAGGGCATTGCAGGTGGAGGGGAGGCCAAGGGCAGAGGGGAGAGGGGCAAGGAGGTGGGGTGGGATGTCTGCCTCTCTCCTGCCTCCTTCCAGCACAGCCTTCCTACCCTGCAGAGTTCGGAGGAGTCCTGGGGCCTCTGGAGAAGGAAATCAGTAGGGCGGGGAAGGGCGGGAGCTGGGACTTCTTTCCTGGCCCGTGCTCTGGTGGCCTCCAAGCCGCCTGCCCATGGCCCGCTGTCTTGGAAAGCACGCATGTGGGTGCCAGTGCTCCTGTTCACAAGCTGTGTGACTTTGCCTGAATTACTTAGGTCTCTGATCCTCAATGTTGTCATCTGTACTTTGTGGGTATTGATAGTAGCTACCCCCTAGTGGTTTGGGGAATTAAATGAACTAGTAAGTGTGAAATGTCTAGCACTACCCCTTGCTAATCCCCTTCTTCCCAAATGTCTGAGAAGATATCATGGCATATTCTAGTCCCAATATATTTGTACTCAACAAGCACTTGTTGAATACTGACTGTATGCAGAGCTTTACTGAACACCAAGGGGGAGCAGATGAGTGAGTGGTGTGGAGGAAGGTGGAGACCTCCTGGTGGGGGATATTGTCAGGAAAGATTGGAGGAGGTGACTCTGGAAGGAGAGGCAGTTCTCCGAAGGTGGAGGAGAGGAAGTGGTCTGAGCACAAGACAAGGGGATGTGACCCTGCAGTGAGCGGCCTGCTGTGGCTGGGGCACAGTGCCCCATAGCACCCTAGGGCCTGTCCCCCATACCCCTGCCTCTGAGATATGAGATATGACCACATCCCAGTCCAGTGGGTTCCTTGGAATCATCCCCCATCAGAACAAGGAACGGTTCCTATTCTCTTAGCCAGCTCTGTGACCTAAGTGACCCTGACCCTGCTCTGGGGACCGTCTCTCACATAAGTGCAGTGGCCTGAACCTCCCAGCCCTTCCTCCAGTATGACACCTCCTTCAGGAAGCTCTTCTGGGTTGCTCTTCCATCCCTCTGTGCCTACTTAAGGTATGTGTATGTGCCCAGGTCACCACACCTAGTCAGGGATTTCCCTGGTCAGCCAGGGTTGGCCCAGCCATAGCATGTCCCTTCTCCCATACCACTTCCAGCCTATGGAAATTTCCATACTTTCTCTGCCCTGGTTACAGCTCCTACTGCTGTATTTATCACCCTGGAGACACAGTGGCACAGGCGCACACATGCCACACACACACTCAGGCCTGCACACACGTGTCTGCACACCTCAGCCTGCTTCTCCAGATCTGTGAGTGCATGCTGCGCGCACACACACACTCGGCACGTGGATGAACACACACACACACACACACACACACACACACACACACACGGCACGTGGATGAACACCCACCCACACAGAGCTCTCTAGGAAAATTGCTGTCTCTCCCTCCTGCTCCTCCTCCTCCACCCTGTCCTCCCACCACTACCCACTTCCAAACGCTGAGACCAAAGAGATGGGCCGGACGGTGCCTCCCACCACTTGTCAGCCTGGGACGCCCTCCTCCCTTTGTGACTGTGGCATGCCCTCCTCCCCCTGCCCGTCTGCCTCCCCAGCTCTCCCTGCCTCCCCATCACCCTGCCACCTCCCTGCGTTCCTGTGTATCTGCCCTCCACACAAGTCATTCTGAGGCCTCTTTGTTACTCTTTCAACTCTGAAGTGGAAACTGCTCCTCCCAGCTCTCCTGAGAGGCTCAGGATGGGGACCTCATAGGGCCGATGGAGGCATAGGGACAAGTGAAAGGGACCTCAGGTCCCGAATCTCCTCAGCTCCTGTCACCTTCAGTCCCTCCTGTTGGGTTAGGGGAGGGCTGTGTGCCTGGCACCATGGAGACCAGTGTCATGGCAACACAGTTCGGGTGGGCACAGCTTCCTCCTCCTGGGGGGTGGGGTCAAGAGGAGGAGGTGCCGAGGAAGTGGGCCTTGTGCTGGTGCCCACCACGGCTGCCTCCAGCTCACCATTCCCAGGACAGCCCACCCCCACCCGCCCAGCCAACTTTGCTTGCCACTGCAGCTTCCACTGCCACAAGTCACTGATCCCATTTGGGAAATCCTCTCTCAAACACTAGCTCCAGAGCTGGGCGCCAGAGAGGGCAGGGGCTTGTCCCAGGTCACACAGCAAGTCTGGCCAAGCTCCTGACTCTCAGACTCGTTTTCTCCTCTGGTCTCCTACCTTCCACCCAGAAGGAGGGTACTGGGGGCAGAGGGGTCAGTCCAATCTCAGTTCCCACCATCATCTCCAGCCAGCCCTTAGAGTTGGCAGTGGGATTGAAGATGCAAGTGATAGTGCCGAGAAACCATCATGGGGCGCCCACCACCTGCTGTGCCAAGGCTTTGCATGTGTCATCCCATTTTATTCTAAGACCCAGGAGGAGGATGACTGGTAAGTGGAGTAGCTAGGACAGGAACACAGTTCCCTCTCAGATGAGGCAGGCGAGCCAAGGCTAGTGTGTATTGCTGTCTCCATCAGACGCTCTTTTAAAAGAATGGCAAAGCTTTTAATCCCATCTTTATTACTGGAAAGGGTGTAGGGGCAGGATCTGGGGCATAGCCTGGGTCTGGCCTTAGGGTTTCTAGAAAGCAGGTTATATTTTTCTAAGAAGATAGAGAACAGAGCCTTCCTAGTGTGGTTAGACCTAGGGAAGACCTTTCTTGCAGTGCAGCAGTGCAGACCAACTTGGAATCCCCAGGTCAGGCTGGAGTCTAGGGACAGAGGGCAGGAGACCCCTGCCTCCTGGGCCCAGCCTCAACTTGTCTCCCGACCTTCATGGAGTCACGTTGCAACTGCCTCCCTCCTGGCTTATGTAATAATTCAAATATAGCAGCTGCCTTCATCCCACAGAGTCACACCCCCTCCATCCCCCCTCAGGTGCGGGGAGTTATGGGGGAAGAGGTGGTTCAGGGCTGAGTGGGAGGTTCAGGGCCTCCTGGCAAGGAAGATCCTAGTGTGCTGGATTGGAGGGTGGTGGTGGTGAGGGGGCTGGTGCTGAGACCCCAAGAAGAGCAGAGCCTTCCCTAGAATATGAAGCCACAGGGGCCACTTCTGCCCTGACCCATCTCTGCTGGAATTCCACATTCCTGGGGGCCCTCCCCAGAGTCACAAGCTATACACACAGCCTTCTTTTGTGGGCTGCTGTCCCAACTGGAGGAGGAAGGAGAGGTGGAAGAGTGTGAAGAGGGGGAAGTAGTCCAATGGGGCAACGGCCACCGTCTTCGGTCCTAGGCTCGGCCTTGCCCTTCACTCACTAGGTTGCCTGGGCACCCCTCTGACCTCAGTTTTCCCATCTGCACAATGAGGGATTAGATTCACGGGCTGTAGCATCTCATGCTCCCTGATTTATAACCCTGGAGATGATCTCAACCTGAGGCTGAAGGCACTTTCAAGTGTCTGGCCCAGCCCCGTTCCATCTGACTTCCCTCTCCCTTTTCTCTGCCATCCCTCCTAGACCAGTGCAGCCACCTCCACCCGCAGGACAAGGGAGGCAGGAGAGGGCCCTGGACTCAGCTGGGGCTGGGCAGCCTCAGGCGGTCTCTCCCTTCCCTGAACTCGCCATCTGTTCCAGACCCCCAGCCCCCTGCCTAGCAGCCATGGGGAGGTCACTGCTCTCACCTGGGGTCACCCCTTCCTCACTGGACAGCTCTGACAGATATCCTGGAACCTGCAGTGGATCCTTCATGCCCCAACCTGAATCCCAAAGTCACCTTCCTGAGGTGTTGAAGAAGCTGCTCCACCTTAGAACTACTGTAGAGGCTGTGGTGGCCTTTCATTCCTTTATCAGCAGAAGCTTTGTCACTTGTGTGGTGGGGGCCATGCTTAGTATGAGAATGCAGAGACCCATGCCAGGCCCTTCCCAAGGACATGGTGCTCCTTCAGCCATTGTCATCAGAGCCACAGAGGGGAGCTTCCTGGCAGAGGAGGAGTAGGGAGAAGCTGTGGGATGGCTCCCTGAGCTCCCCACTCCACCCCTTCCCCATGCCTGGGCTCCCATTGCAAAGACCCAGATGTGGGCTTATTCTGTCTCCTAGCCACAGGGAGTCACCCAAGGGTGTTCAGACCAACCCTTCATGAAAGCCATGTTCCACCAATTACCAGCCTTTCCCTGGAGAGCTGAGGGTTGTCTCATACTGGGTAGCCTCAGCCTGCCCTGGGGTTGGGGGGTGCTCACAGAGCAGTAAGCGTCACTGCCTGCATCCCCACACACCTGTGGTCTCTTGTCTGCAAGACACACATGCCCCTCCGTGCCCTTGAGCTGAGCTCTGTTGTGCACCACCCCATTTCCATCAGCCTCCTTTCTGACTTTCCTCCACCAACATTTCCTGCTTGGGCCTGTTGGAGGCCGCCCAAAGGCTGTGGACTAGGGCCGAGGTAAATAGGACTTTGGCTTGTCTTTTGAGGAAACAGGATCCCGTAGAAGAAATGAGATGAGCCTGAGCGGGGGTTGGGGGGTGACAGCCGGTGGTGAGACAGCCGGTGGCAAGACATTAGGGAAGGGAAAGGCCACCAAGGGTCTCTAGCCCAGAACCCAGTGCCCCCTCCTGCCTACCTGTCCTTGTGGATGGGAGGCAGCGTGTGTGCTGACTGGGCGAGCAATGGTGGGCCAGGATTTGGGATGGACAGAGAAAAGGAAGAGGAGGGGGAAGTCTCCCTGGGATGAGAAACACTGTACAAAGTCGAGGAGAAACCAGTGTGTGCTTAGGGACCAGACCTGGCCCCCCCTGGAGCAGAGGGTGGTGAAGTCAGTCAGGGCTGGATCACAAGAGACCTCAAATGCCAGGCTGAGGAGCTTGGCCTTGATCAGGAGGGCACTGGGGAGCCCTGCAAAGGTTTTGAGAGGGAATTCCATTACCAGATAGATGTCTTGAGGCCAGCCTGGCCAACATGGTGAAACCCTGTCTCTACTAAAAAAAATACAAAAATTAGCAGCTCCTAGGTGCAAGGCGGAGGTGGAGTAGAGAGGTTGACCTGGGATAGGGGCTGGAGCATGACCAGGGGAGCGGGAAGGAAGCAGGGGATGGGGATGGAGGGAGTGGACGGATGTGAGAGAATCTGCTGTCCTTTGGGACAGACGATACAGGAAGTGTAGGAGAGGAATGGGGCAAGGTGACTTTGAAGTGTCCAGCTCGGAGATTAGAAGTTTGCTAATGCCTTTGGGAGGCCGAGGCAGGCAAATCACGAGGTCAGGAGTTCAAGACCAGCCTGGCCAATATGGTGAAACCCCGTCTCTACTAAAAATACAAAAATTAGCCGGGTATGGTGCAGGTGCCTGTAGTCCCAGCTACTTAGGAGGCTGAGGCAGGAGAATTGCTTGAACCTGGAAGGCAGAGGTTGCAGTGAGCCCACATTGTGCCACTGCACTCCGGCCTGGGTGACAGAGTGAGAATCCATCTCAAAAACAAAACAAAACAAAAACCCAAAAAACAAAAAAACTAAGAAGTTTGTTGATGTCTTTAATAGGGAAAAAAGGTGTATTGGATGTTCAGTATTTGAATATGAGGGACCTACGGGTTGTTCCCAGAGGAGATGTCCAAGAGGCAGTCTGGACACCTGGAGCTCCAGGGAGAGGGATGGGCGGCAGGGGACACCCGGAGTTGTTGGTATGCTGGGAGAAGGCTGCATGCTCCGTGGGAGTGGGGTGGAGAATGAGGACAGGACCGCCGTCCTGCGAGGAGCATCCATATTGAGGGGGCGAGGATAGGGTGCACCAGTGAGGGAGACAGAGGAGGGGCCGTCTGGAAGGTGGGAGGGAAACAGCCGCACAGGACGGGGCGGAGGCGGGCGCTGAGAAGAAGCCTCCTTCTTCGATAAAGAGGTAGCTGAAGCCTGTGGAGCCTGCAGTCCTCTCAACGCTATGGGGGCAGCGCGGAGGCCGGATTCCAGAACTGCATCCTCCCATCGCTTTGGGCAGCCACCTTGCCTCCCAGGAGCATCCTTCCTCCTATCCCACCTCCAGTTCCCCAGCTAACAAAAAACGGTGTATCTTGACCCCCGGCGGGGCGGCGGGGCGGCAGGGCGGCGGGGGCGGGCCGGGCCTGCGAACACGGCTCAGCACCCTGGAGAGCGGCCGGTGACCGGGGCGGGGCCTGCGGTGGGGGCGGGGGTGCGCCGTCTGAGCACTCGTGCCTTTGGCTCTGGCTGGGAGCGGTCTTGCAGGCAGACAGTTGGTGGAGGAGGGAAGAACAGTCTTGGATTGTCTCCAGCTCTCTCCCCTTTATGCACCTCCCCCATCCCGGCACTGGCCTACAGGAGCCCCTGTCCCAGCATTTGGGGCTATTACTCTCCTGGCTCCATCAATTCGACGACTTCAGGGAATGAGATGGGAGGAGAGGGACAACTGTTTACTGGGAGCTTTTCAGACATTCCCAAAACCTCACAACCTTTTGAGCTTGGAATTTGTGACCCCATATTTCAGATGAGGAAACTAAATTGAAGTTCAGGAAGGGGAAATACCTTGCCCAGGCATGTGGCAGAGCTGGCATTTGAATTCCACCTGCTGGGCTCTAAGTCCTGAGTGCCCATTAGCCCTTCTGAGTCCTGAATCTTGCATTTTGTTCCTGCAGACTCTCCAATTCTGGGTGACTATGGAGTCTAGTGTGGCAGTGGGATGGGGAGGAGACCTTCCCTTCCACCTACTTGCTTGAGTGTATTCCCAGGAGATTTCTGAAGATGGGGCCACCACCATTGTTTTTAGAGTGGGAAGGCAGAAAGGAAGCTGAGGGCCAGGTGAGACCTCCTGACACCTGCACCCACCCACGCCCAGGAGGCACCCTCCTTTGAACTCTTCTGACCCAGCTTCTTGTTGCCAGGTTCCTCCAGCCCCTGAGCAGGTTTCCAGGACATGAAGGGGAGCTGTGAGGGACCAGGACTGGCCATGGTCCAGGACTGCAGCTTTCTGAGCCCAGAGAATGCCTTCCTAGCTGTCAGGAATGGAGCGGCGAGGCCCCAGTGATAGGTGAGGCAGAGAAGCACAACATGAGTTCTGGGCTGGCTCAGCTGGTTTACAACCAGCCTGGGCCTCGTTCCCTTTGAGAAAATGGTTTGCCCAGAGTTCAGAGATCTAAACTTCTATAATGCCTTCTGGGGCCACAGTGGGAAGCAAAGACTCCTCACATTTTCTTTCCTGACACTTCCCAAACCACAAGACAATGGTTTTCTGCAGCACCCAGCCTGGACAGGCCGTATACACAAGCTCAGTCATTTCTGACCTTGCCCCGTCCACCATGCACCCCCATATTCTTCAGCATGGGTCAGGTTTCTCTTCAGCCTCAGGGACTTCTCTGCTTGAAGCCTGTTGTGTGGGTGGGGGGTATTTTCCCCACAGCTCAGAGAGATGCAGTTGCTGTGGAGGGTTTGCTCTAGCTCCTCTACCCTGGAATATACCCTGTTCTGCCTTTAAAGACCCAGCTTGGACCCTCTCTTCCAGAAATGCTTGCCAACCCTCCCCAACTGGGTCAGGGGTCCCTCTGGGCTTCACAGACTCTGTGCTTCTTTCTGTCACAGCCTGCAAGTCTCCCCTCCCCATTCCCCAGCCTGAGTGCTTCTCTGAGACAAGGGATAGTGTGAGCCATGGGCTCAACCACTGGTAGGCCAATGAATAAGTAAGTTCATGGTGAAGCCAGGATCCAAATCCCCATTTCCTGCTTCAAGGTGTGGAGCTCTTTCTCCTGCACACAATAGCAGCTCTGCTGTGACAACTCCCTATCCGTCCTAGGCCCTAAAATGCCTCTATTTCACTAGGTTATAGCTTTATCCTAGGGAGTCCTCTTTGGAAGCAGGGTGGGGGTGCAGCAGGCCTTCCCCCATGCCTATAGTGTGTGGGCAGGGAAGGCCATGTGGGGCAGGTTGTGGCCTAGGTCTCCACAGATCCTGGTAGAAGTCCATGCTCACACATCAGCTCCAAGTCCCAGCTAAGTCAAGCCACCAAGAGGTGGGCCCTGTGATAAGGCTCTGAGTCCAAAGGCCATCAGTAAAGCCCCCTAAGTCTTCCGTGGACCCAGCTCCAGGCCGGGATGCACCCTAGGACATGATACACACCGGGTGAGGGAGCCCAGAGGAGAGGGCGGCTAGCTGTGCATGGAGGCCTGATCTCTCAGACTCAGGGAGGGCACAAGCGTGTCACCTCATCCTGAAGGCTTCTGTAGTGGGGCAGCAGAGGGTCTGGGTCTGCTGCCCCTGGAGTTCCCAGCCCCATCGTAGCCCATGAGGATTGTAAATCCCTCATCCTCTCCCCTCTCTCCTCCTCTGTCAGCCACTCCCCTCTCCCCCTACCCAGCTCTCTTTCTATTTCTGCCTCTGATTTTTTTTCCTTTTCTGTCTTTGTTCCTCTGTGTATGTGTCTTTCCCTATGCCTCTCTGATCCCTTTGTACTTCCATCTTGATCTCTCTGAGGCTCTGATCCCTCTCTCCTCTCCCTCTTCATGTGTTACTGTCCCCCTTCCTGTCTGTGTTTATCTCAGTCTCTCTGTGTGTGAGTCTTTTTTCCTCTCTCCCAGTCAGACTCTCTCTACCCCTCCCTCTCTCCCTCTCTGTCTGGGCCTCTCTCTGTTCCTCCTCCCTCCTCCCTCCCCCTTCTGCATTATCAGACCTGCTCCAACCTCCTCCCAGAGCCAGCCGAGCAGCAGAGGCAGTGGCAGCGGGAGAGGTGGGAGCAGCGGGGCAGCAGAGCTGGATTGGGGTATTGAGTCCAGGCTGAGTCGGGGGCAGCCCACTGCTCTCAGTCCCTGTGCCTGCTGGGGGTGCCCTGCCCGGAACTCCAGGCAGCGGGGACAGGGCGAGGTGCCACCTTAGTCTGGCTGGGGAAGCGGACGATGAGGAGTGATGGGGCAGGCATGTGGCCACTCCATCCTCTGCAGGAGCCAGCAGTACCCGGCAGCGCGACCGGCTGAGCCGTGAGTATAGTGAGGGGCTGGGGTGGTGAGCGGCTGTGAGAGGTGCCACAGACAGGGTCCTGGGAGTCCCTCCAAGGAGCTGGATTTGGCATGGAGCTGAGCCACGTGGAAGGATCGATCCTGCTCCTGGGCACCCCTCCTCCCCGCGTTGCCAGACTGCAGCCTGGGGTGGGGGCAGGTTACCTCTGAACAGGATGAGGGTGCCTAATGTTGACCTAGTAGGTGATGAGGCTGGGGTCCCGTGGAAGGGGCTGCTGGTTGGAGGAGGGGCTGATAATAAACCTGAACCATCTCTACAAGGGCTGAGAGTATATGTGGGGAGGGGGAGGTCTGCCAAGGAGTTGGGAGGAGCTCTCGGGGCTGCAATAGGCTGGTTCAGGACCCTGGAGAGGGAGAGTGTCTTGGCCCACCAAGGCTATGTGTGTGTGAAGGAAGTGGGGAGGGGGAAAGATGGAGCAAATATGAATAAGAGTGGCCCTGGAGCAAGAGAGGGTCAGAGGTAACCACCTTCCATGGAATTGGGAATTGGGGTTCAGGGACACCACTTTATGAAACTTTACCCCAAAGCATCTGTCCCAGGATAGGGTTCTACAGAGCCAGATAGAATGAGGTGCCAGCCTCGTGTGTGTCCATGTGCAGGGGGGTGCATGTGCAAGTGAGTGGGGGGCTCCATGGAGACACCCCTCTACTAAAGACTGCTGAGGTGGCAGGCAGGGTGTGTGTGTGTGTGTGTGTGTGTGTGTGTGTACACATGTGGAGTGTAAGGGACATGTTGGGTGTAGAAGGGCCTGTAGAGCTCTAGGGTACCTTGATGGTTGGATGCAAAGCAGCCTGTCAGAGTTTGTGATCATCCTTGTGTGACTGAGAGTTTATTTGCACGTGTCTGAGTGTGAGTGCAGGTTGGTCTGCATATGTATGTAGGTGTGTCTTTTAGGTTGCATTTGTATGTTATGTGTGTTGTGTCTGCAAAATAGAGTGAATCAGTGTGCATTTGTATCTGTTCCATGTGCATTCATGTGTGTGTATTTGTTAGTCTGTGAATAATAGCATTGCTGTGTGTGGAGGTGGATATGGCTCTGTGCGTATAAGTATTCTGGTGTGGGTGTGTGATCATGGTGCTAGTGTGTATATTGGTGCTTCTGTGGCTGGTGTGTGTGTGTGTCTATATGTGTGTGTTCATCTGAGTATGTGTGGGTGTCTGTTTCCTTCCCCCTGGCAATTGATACAGCTGGGACACCATGGCCCACTGAAGCAGGGCAGGGAGGGGCTGAATGTATGACCACCTCTTTGAACTCAGGACAATTCATTCTACACCCTGTGGGAGAGATGCAGAAAAGAAATAGGCAATAATGACTCTGCCCTCTGGGGCTTCCTAAGCTTCATAGACATAAAATAGCTTGAGAATAATTAAGCAGTAGAGATCAACGTCATGCTAACAGGTGGGGGTGGGGTGGGAACTGCATAAGCAAAGGCCCTGGGCTGGGCTAGGCATGTCCTGGAGCAGTGAAGATGCTGTACAGAGTAGGGGCAGGCAGCAGCCACATTCTGTAGAACTTTGAGATCCAGGACTCTTAGACTTTATCCAGAGAGCCCTGGGGAGCCCAGGAAGGTTTTGTATAGGGGAGAGACATGATCAGATTTGGGTTCTAGAAACCTGCCATGGGTCAGGCATGATGGCTCATGCCTGTAATCCCATCACTTTGGGAGGCAGAGGCAGGTGGATCACTTGAGGCCAGGAGTTCAAGACGAGCCTGGCCAACATGGTGAAACCCCGTCTCTACTAGAAATACAATAAAATTAGCTGGGTGTGGTGGTGTGCACCTGTAGTCCCAGCTACTTAGAAGGCTGAGGCATGAGAATCGCTTGAACTTGGGAGGTGGAGGTTGCAGTGAGCTGAGATTGCTTTACTGCACTTCATCCTGGGGGTGACAGAGTCAGACTCTGTCTCAAAAAAAGAAAAAAAAAAAAAAAGGAAAAGAAAGAAACCTGCCTCGGTGGCATTGTCTGGTTGAGAAAGAGGTGGGGCCAGGAGGCTAGAGTGGAGGCCAACCAATACAGGGGTCAGTGAGTTCTGGGGCTTTATGAGAACTTGGGAAAGGCTGAATAGATGAGGATAGGGAAGGGAGTGTCTAGGTGGCTCAGGCTTGGACTGGGGTGGGGGGTGTAGTGCAGACACCTCAGTAAGTCAGGATCTCATGAGGGAAAAGGCTCTTGGAAGGCTCAGGAAAGCTGGGCGTGGGTGGACTGAGGTAGTGGGAGAGATCTTTATAGGGTTTCTAGCTAGGATGCAGAGGGTCGGAGATCATGGAGCCATCTCTTGCCAGACAGGGAAATTGAAACTATGGCTTCATTACCGTCCTCTGGCTGCAAGGCTGGGGCTCAACCTCTTCATCAGACCTTACCATCAGTATCATTCTCCTTCAGGCCCTGCCCAGAACCTCTTGGTTGCTGAGCTTGGTCAGCTCAGTGAGGGTTAATTGTCTTTATGCTCCCTGCACCACCACCCCCCCGCAGTCATTCCCCTTGCCCACCAAGCAGCTCCTGCCACTCTTCCTGCTTCCCACTCCAGCCTCCTGTCTCCAGGGACTGCTGATGGCTTGGCTGGGATCTAGCCAAATGGTGGGGGGCGGGGGGTGGGAAAAGCTCCCAGCAGTCCTCTACCCCTAGGTCTTAATGGACTGGGAGTCTCACCCTCGGTCATGCTGCTGTCAGGCCAGGCTTGCGCTCCCCGGGCTTCTGCTGCTTGGGCCTGTGAAATCTCCCAACTCAGCATGATTCCATTCCTGCATTCATTCATTCAACCACTCAACAGGAACTCCTCAGTAGCTGCTTGGTGCCCACTTGTCACTGGGGACACAGAGCAAACACTGACTGAGTCCCTGTTCTCAGGGAGTGCCCAGTCTGATGAAGGAGAAATAAGTGGAAATTCGCAACCCCACAGGGTGAGCAGTGGTGTGTAGGAGGTGGGGAGCCCACAGCAAGCCCGGGCATCAGAGGAAAAGACATTTGAGCCAGAGCTTGATGGATGGGTAAGAATTGCACAGGCAGGGAAGAGCAGAGGGAACAGTTTGTGAAGGTGGGTAGGAAGGGCACAGGGCTAGGCACCTGACTCAGTGCACCCTCCAGGTGGGAGGAGACAGTAAGGGCATTTGGGTCATTTTCTAGCAGTTGTTTTACTACTTTCTACAGCTTGCCCTGCAGATCTATCCAGCCTGCTGTTTTTCATACCCCTAGACATGGGATGTTCATCTCTTCCTTCCTGGGCAGCCCTTCCCTTGTGGTGGTTATATCTGCCCTGGGTCTTCTCTGCAGGGCCCAGCAACTCCAGGCTACCCAGCCTGGCCTTATGTCCTTTCTCCATCCTGTGTTACTGTCCCCTGAAGTAGGGCAGGCTGGGGCACAATGATCCAGGAGTGGCAAGAACACATCTAGGCAGAGAGTGGGAGAAATGGGCAGCCTTTATTAACAAAAAACTGAGATGGGTGCAGGCCCTGACTCCTCTCCAAAAATAATGATAAAGAAACAGGCATGGCCAAATAAGGGAGGGAGGACAGACAGCAGGAAGAACTTCCTACCAATGCAGAAGGGCTGTGAGTCTCTTGGCTTCATGAGAGTGGGCTGTGCGTGTGAAAGGGAAGGTCTCAGAGGACAAGAGGGGGAATTGGAGGCAGAGGCACTGTCAGCCTCTGACTCTCCCATAGGTGAGTGAGTAAAGTCATCCAGGGAGAGGGAACTGGGGATGGGGAGCTGAGAGAGACAGGGGAGGGGGATCGGGCCTCATCATTCATTCATTCAGCAGCCGTTCACTGGCCCTACCAAACATGACCCCCTGGGTGCAGATGGACAGAGCCAGTGACCACGTGGATGGAAGCTCTGAGTTTTTCCTACCTGTGCCAGTGTCACAGGAAGATATTTAGGAGGAGGGGCCACTGGGGCTGGCCTTACAAGGAAGAGGCACTTCAGGCTGAATTGAAGGACAGCACCAGGAAGGAACACCATGTGCAAAGGCCTCAAGGTGAGGCGAGCACGATTTTGTTTACTCAGCACTATAGGAGTTCAGAGTGGCCTAGGCAAGAAGTGCCAGGCTGGGGGGAAGCCCTGGGCAGTGGTGGAGCAGAAGAGGAGTAGGGAATTGAGGCTAGACTGTAGGAAGCACTTTTTTCCATGAAGGTGTCTCCAACAGGCTTGATGTGTAGGTATTATTGTAAGTTTTCAACTTCTTGGTCTCTCCTGACCAGGGCCTGCTGAAGGGCCCAGCCTTGCTTGAGAAAGGGGTGTTCAGCGAACAAAAGAGACCCTGGAAATGAGAGAGAAGCAGTGGCTGAAGAATGTGGGCCCCTTCCAGTAAGTGGCATGCAAACAAATGTAAAGTAACATGCAAATCAGCTGGCTAGGGCTTGGCAGCTTTGGTTGGAAGAAATGAGCCATCACCCCTTCTTATGCTGGCCTCGCACCCCCTCAGCCCCAGCCTCCAGGACAGCCAGAACAGCCTTGTCTGCTCCTTGGAATGCCCCAGCTTTTCTGAGCCACAAGATTGTGGCCTCCAGGGTGGGGGCCATGGGCTCCCTGTCAGCACCCTCACCCTCCCGAGAAGTCGATATATTTAGTAACAGGAATGTTTTCACACATTTATCTGCTATTGTTCAGCTGCTTGCTCCCTGGGAAAGGCCAGGTCCCCAGTGACGTGACCCACTTCTTGAAGTCCCTGAAGTCACCCTTCTCACTGCCCCCCCACCCCCGCCGAAAAACAGGAGGCAACTGGGGCTTGGTGCAGCAGAAGAGATTTGAGTCAAATATCTAGGAGGACTTCCCAACAGTGTAGTTGCTGAGATGTGTGGACCCCGGATTTCTGGGCTTTCATTCTTTGGATGGTTGCCTTGGCCGCAGAGAAGGCTTTGAAGATAGAGCAGAGAAGGTGGCAGACAGGCTTATGCTCAAATTTCAGCATACTGAAAGATGTACTGTTACTCTGTAGCTGTGTGGTCCTGGGCAAATTACTTAACTACTCTGAACCTTGTGTGAATAGTGGGTTGGAGATAATTATCCTTTCTGGGCAGGATGATTGTGAAGAATCCGGAAGTGCAGAGCTTAGTCCCTGGCATGCAGCAGGTGCTCACAAAGGTTAGCTACTGTCATTATGAACCACCCACGATCAGCCCAGCTGCACTTTCAGAGAGATTTAGTGGGGCCTGAAGTGGGAGAGACCAGAGCTAGGAGCCCAGGGCTGTCATCGTGTGGGAGGGACCAGGAGGCCTGAAACAGAGCTGTGGTTGTGGCTATGGTGAGAAGCACAAAGCTCTGTGGGAGGGACCAAGGTATCTCAGAGAAGTGTGGCTACCTCATTAGGTTGTCTAAGACCAATCCCCAGATAATACAATGGAAGAAAGGGCTTGGTGAAGAAGGGGTTAAATCTGTGGCCACGCCCATGCAGTCTGTGAGCCATTCTGGGAGCTGTAGTCTGTTGTTAAATTGCAGTAAGCATAGTTTGTATTGCCTCTTTTGATCCAAATCCACACCCCGCTGCCAGGGCTGGCTGAGGGCTGGCTCTGGTGGGTGCTGGTCTGTGTGGGGCCCAAAGGTGAAGCAGCATCAACCTCTTCCCTCAGGGAACCCCTGGCTTGCTATGTGTTTGGGGGGTGCAGGTCATAATTACAACTCCTCACATGTTTACACAGAAGTTTACAGCTTCCTGAGCACTGTTTCCACATCTATGATCTCATTTAATCCTCACCACAAACCCAAGAGACTGCTGTTTTCTGGATGAAGAAACGGAGGATCCAGGAGGGGAAATCGCTTGCCCACAGGTATTCAGCTAGTGACAGTGGAACCAGACCTGCGGCACAAGTCTGTCTGCTTCCAGAGCTCCTGCTCTTTCCATACATTACTGTTCCAGATGGCAGACAGGCAAGATGTGGACAATTTAAAGTTGGATGTGAGACATCTCAGCAGAGGAACAGCTGAGCAGAGAGCTGCTGATTCCAGGCCGAGAGTTTGGACTTTGTGTTGTGGCCCACCAGGATCCACCCAGGGGTTCTCTGATTAGAGCTGAGCTTTGAGAGAATTGATCTTGCAGCCTGGGCTGAATGGATTGAACTGGAGAAACCAAAGTCAGACTGAGGCTTCTAAATTCCATCCTTGGTGCACCCAGCACTTTGGCTCCTCTCCCTCCTCCATGCTGCTTCTCAGTTTCTTCCTCCTTCTCAGTTTCTTCCTCCTCCTCTCCTTCATCTTCTTCCCCCAGCCTTTTTTTTTTCTTTTTCTTTTTTTTTTTTTTTGAGACGGAGTCTCGCTCTGTCGCCCAGGCGGGAGTGCAGTGGCCGAATCTCAGCTCACTGCAAGCTCCGCCTCCCGGGTTCATGCCATTCTCCTGCCTCAGCTTCCCGAGTAGCTGGGACTACAGGCGCCCGCCACCTCGCCCGGGTAGTTTTTTTGTACTTTTTTAGTAGAGACGGGGTTTCACCGTGTTAGCCAGGATGGTCTCGATCTCCTGACCTCGTGATCCGCCCGTCTCGGCCTCCCAAAGTGCTGGGATTACAGGCTTGAGCCACCGCGCCCGCCCCCCCCCTTTTTTTTTTCTTTCTTTCATTTTTTTTTTTTTTAGTAGAGACAGTGTCTTGCTGGCTGGAGTACAGTGGTGCCATAATAGCTCACTGCAGCCTGGAATTCCTGGGCTGAAGTTATCCTCCCGCCTGGGCCTCCCAAAGTGCTGGGATTATAGGTGTGAGCCACTGCACCCAGCCCATCTTCCTCTTTCTCTCCTACTCTTCTCTGCCTCAGGCTGAGGAGTGATAACTTATACCATAAAGCTGTGCTGTAATATCACATGTCTCAGAAGGGGGTGCTGTCACATACAGTCCATTCCAGCCTGAATCTTCCTTATGTTTGAAGGGCCAGTAGAAGTGTTGGACAAGTGGCAGAGATGAAGGATGGAGAGAAGGATAGCCCATTGTTCTTCACCTCCATTGAGCCCAGGATGAGAGGGCCCTGCTGAAATGGCGTTGGGAGGAATGAAGGCTGAGGAGAGGTTGGACCCCAATCAGACAGACCTACTGAGTTAAGCCAGAGGAAATTTTCTCCTCATGGTTCTGTGACAGGCTAAGATTTAGAAATGCATCTAGAATGACATTGCATTTGGGGTCTGGGTTTCTTTTGGGTCATGACTTGCTTGATACTGAGGCGTTGGGGATATTGTTTGGTTTATTCATGTCTGTGTCTCAGTGTGTGTATGTGTACCTGAATGTGAGCTTCCAGTTGTACATGTGTGTATGCTGGTCTGAGAGGGTGAGAATGTGTGGGTCAGTGTTCGTATAAAAGTGTGAACATACTCATATGCGTGAGCATGTGAGTGTCCTTCTTTAGTTTAGTTTTGAGACAGGGTCTCACACTCTCACCCAGACTGGAGTGCAGTGGCACAATCTTGGCTCACTGCAACCTCTGCCTCCCAGGTTCAAGTGATTCTCCTGCCTCAGCCTCCCGAGTAGCTGGGACTACAGGCATGCACCACTACACCTGCATAATTTTTGTATTTTTAGTAGAGGTGGAGCTTCACCATGTTGGCCAGGCTGGTCTCGAACTCCTGACCTCAAATGATCCACCCACCTCGGCCACCCAAAGTACTAGGATTACAGGCATGAGCCACTGCATCCAGCCATGACTGCATTTTTATGTCTGATTTTGGTAAATAGTTATATGCATGTGAGTGTGGCTTGTTTGTGTACATGTGTGTAGAGTGCCACATACATATGTTCCAGTGAAACTGTATGTGTGTTCCCTGTGTATACAGATGCCCGTGTCTGAATGTGAGCGCAGGGATGAGAGAATGTGTGTGTGTGAAGGCCCAGACACTTTCTGTGCTAAACATTAAGGCCATGCCTAATGTCTGGCTATTCAACACTTTTTCTCCTGGTCCCGCCTTCCTGTAGGTAGAGATCCTTGAAGGGCTGGGCTTTCTTCAGAGGACTCTGGGCCAGAGTCAGGCTTTGTGTTCAGTCTCAGGTTGGGCCAGCCAGGGTCCTAGTCTATCGGATTGAGCAGCTGGACATGGCTGGGAAGTGTCTAGGTTCCGTTCTCCCCAGGAACTCTTAATGGTCACACTTAGAGAGTTTCAGGGACTCCCAGCATGGTCCTCTTGTACTGATGCAACTACTGAAGTCCAGAGAGGTGTAGTGATTAACCCAAGGTCACCCAGCAGGACCCAGGATGAGATGATAGGGCTTGGAGCAGAGAGGGGAGTGTCTGACCTGGAAGGCTGCCCTCCCTCCAGCCCTAGAGCAGGTGAGGAGCTCAGAGGAGAGCCAAGTCTGTGATGTGAAGCCACCTCCTGCACCTGGCCATTTCCATGCCTCCTGGGCCTCAGAGGCTGCCTTTGAAGTTTTTACCAGAGCTTCTGCGTGCTCTGAGATTCCTTCTAGGGATGTGTGAAGTCGACTGTTCCATGGAGCATGGAGACTCCATGGAGAGGAGCCCAGTGGTGAAGTGAGGCCAGTGGAGGGGGCTCCTCTGGAAGCCTCAATTTCTTCTTTGCAGTAGTTGCTTTTGTTTCATTTCTGTTTGTTTTTTAGGTTTCCACCGTTGTAACATTCAAGGCTTTCCCTATTATCTCTCTTTGAGCGCTTATTACTGAGACAGTGCTGGCATTTGGGGCAGTCCTGGAGGCCCAGCTGGGTTCAATGTGAGGGTGGCAGGGCAGTCCCTTAGGGAAAGGGCTGCTTGGGAGAGAGGGATGAGTTTCCCACCCATAGTGGGGAGGCATGAGCAGGGGCGGGAGAGCCTGGTTAGCAAGGCTGTAAATGAGGTGCCTACTCTAGCGAGGAAGTTGGTTGCAGATGATCTTGAGTCCCTTCAAACTGTAGCTGCCACGGGGGGCCAGAGAAGAACGTGCCCCAGCTCTCTTGGACCTGGGGAGGATTGAGTTCACAGAATGCTCCCAGTGTCCTGGGCAGTGGAAGGCGCAAGGTTAGATTGCGCACCTGCAAGCAGGGAGATCCCATTCCCTGGAGAACTGGAGGGAAATTTGTCTTCCTGGAGGTTTGGGGCTGGAGGCAGGGGCTGGATGGGAGGACCCTCCGGGGTGCAGTAGGGGTGGGATGGGGAGGACTGGGCAAGTCCAAGCCGGCTCTGCTGTTGAGCACTCGCAGGAAGGAGCAGGGAGGCAGATCCCGAATCATGCGGGGCTCTAGGGTGGGAGGTCCATGGTTGTGGGGCTCAAACATGGGCTCTGGTTGGGGCAGAGGAGAGGCTTCCTGGGGTTGGGGTCTGGGCAGGAATTGGGGTAGGAGAGGAAAGAAGCAGCAGTTGGGTACCAGCTCCTTCCCAGGTCAGGTAATTCAGAGTTATCTTAAAACTCTCAGTGGGCCAGGCGTAGTGGCTCACGCCTGTAATCCCAGTACTTTGGGAGGCCGAGAGGGGTGGATCACCTGAGGTGGGGAGTTCGAGACCAGCCTGGCCAACATGGAGAAACTCTGTCTTTACTAAAAATGCAGAATTAGCTGGGCATGGTGGTTGATGCCTGTAATCCCAGCTACTCGGGGGGCTGAGGCAGGAGAATCCCTTGAACCCAGGAGGCAGAGGTTGCAGTGAGCCTAGATCATGCCTTTGCACTCCAGCCTAGGCAACAAGAGCAAAACTCTGTCTCAAACAAACAAGCAAACAAAACCTCTCAGTGGGGTGGGATCTGGGATCCAGATGGAGAGAACTAAGGTTTACAGAGTGACCTTTATGTTTTAAAAATGACCTTGTTTAATCACCTCCTTAAATAATCCTTCAAGGGGCTAACCCTATTTTGTAGAGGGGAAACAGATGACACACTTAAATGGTTTAACTGAAGACAGTTAGTGAAGCAACTATTATGGAGATGGGGAAGGCTTAAGGGAACCAGCAGGACATGTCAAGGTACTCAGAACTGGCATTCAAGGGGCCAGGGGTGTTGGTGGAGGGGGGGCAAGGAGAGTGCCCAGCTCCATGAGCCAGAGCCCTGGAGATAGGGCTGCCCTGCAGGAGCTGTGGCTGCAGCCACTGCTTGTCAAAGGAGGCAGGTGGGTGAGGGGGTGAATACCCGCAGTGAGCCTGCATGCTTCTCACCCTTTGCTCTCCTGCCAGCACCCTGACCCTCACTGGCAGAATTCATCTGGATGCCAGGGGGCAAGGGAGCCCTGGATGAAGCTGCCACGTAGAAGTTGGCCTCCAGGGCACACAACCCGGCAGCAAAGGTTAGAGATTGGAGGTGGAGCGACAAATAGATGATGGGAAATTGAAGAACAGAGAGGGTGTGGACTTGCCCCCAAGGTCACACAGCCTGTTGGTATCAGAATTGGAGTCAGAAGCCAGGCCCTGCCTCTGATCTGAACACTCACTTGTTTGTTTGTTTGTTTGTTTCTTTTTTGAGACAGTCTTGCTCTGTTGCCCAGGCTGGAGTGCAGTGGTGTGATCTCGGCTCACTGCAACCTCCACCTCCTGGGTTCAAGTGATTCTCCTGCCTCAGCCTCCCAAGTAGCTGGGATTACAGGCACCTGCCAGCATGCCCGGCTAATTTTTGTACTTTTGGTAGAGATGGGGTTTCACCATATTGGCCAGGCTGGTCTCGAACTCCTGCTCTCAGGTGATCTGTCTGTCTCGGCCTCCCAAAGTGCTGGGATTACAGGTGTGAGCCACCGCGCCTGGCCTGAACACTCACTTTGTCACATTCACTGAGGTCTCCTGAGTGGACTCATATGTGCGTTATCCACTCTCGGGCTGAGAGCTGCTTCCTACCTTGACCGCCATGCTCCATATCTGGGCAGCACAGGGGCTGCTGAAGAATGTCATTCTCAGAACACAGTGTGCCCTGGAGCCCTCACCAAGCCACCTGCTCATTCATCCCATCTGGCCTTGAGGGTTCCCTGGTGTGCTCTGCCTGTGCTTGTCACCCTGGCCGTGGAGATAGACCTGACAGCCCTTGCTGTCAGCTTCGTTAGAGACAGGCACACCCAGATGCAGACAATCAATTCTGTGGGGTGAGTGATGGGACCGCTGATGAGGACCCTTCCTGAGGAGGCGATGCTGGGTCTTAGCCTTAAAGAGCAAATGAGAGTTTTCCAGGTGGAGGAGAAGAGGAAGGGTATTCCAGGCAAAGAGCCCTGCAAGAGCAAAGGTGTGAGCAGCAAGAAGTCAAGGATGGCAGGTTCAGGGCTCCTGGGCTGGAGGAAGGGCCTGGCGGTAGAGAGGAAGGGAGTGAAGGCCCAGCTCACAAAGGGAAGCAGAGGAAAGTTTAAGCAGGGTCAGGCCATGGTTTGCTTTGGGGTTAGGAAGCTCCAAATGATGGGTGAAGTAGGGGGCCTAGACCCAGGTGAGAGGCAGTATTGGGGTTGGCCGGGGACATGTGAGTTGCATTAATGGGCCAGAGGAGGAGTGACAGCCGCTACCTCCTGGCTCACCTGCCTGAGCTAAGGCCCTAGTTCCTCAGTGTCTGCCCACCAGTGCAGGTGTGTGGCAGCTCCAGACCCTCCTCTAGGGACATCCCTCCCTGCCTCATGCTGCCTGTGGCTTTCACTCTCTGGAGCATTCATCCATGGCACCCATAACCACCCCCTCAGACAATGGCCCCTAAAGCAAACCTGTGTCACCGCTGCCTATCTCTTAATAACACTATGACCCCTCCACTGCCAAATCTGATAAAAGACCTCCCTTTGAAGACCTTCCTCCTAGAGTTGGATCTCAGTCCTTCTTGCTGTCCAGAGCCTGGGCCTTGAGCCTCCCTGGGAGGTGAGTCAGTGAGGGCAGCCCCTTATGGTGCTGGGAGTTGAGGGACCTTGGCCCAGCCAACTCACCCATGTTGTGTCAGCCTCTCTGGGCCTGGGCAGCTGACTCATTTTCAGTGCTAATTAGCATCTCCCCTGCAGCTTTCTGCCCCACTCTAAGTGCTTGACAATCATTAGGTGCTATTGTGTGCCACTAGATCCCAGCTCCAGCACCTGCCTGCCCCAGCTTCTCCTCCAGACCCCAGCTGCCTAAGGGACACAAACAAACAACACACCAAAACTCAGACACAATCTAGGCATAGGGACTTAAACACCAATATAAATACACAGATAGGAAAAACTCAATAACACAGAACTCCCCACACCAAGAAGCAGACCATAGCACAGAGAGAGACCCACAGTACACACACAACACAGACACCAACAGATGCTGAAAAGCAGACACACGATCATTCCAAAAAGTGACCCAGAAATGAAACAGAACAAATGGGAACACCAATGCACATGACACAGGTATACACATCTGGAGATGCTACACAGGTACGATTCAGCACAAGTGTGGCACATCCCAGGGAAGCACTCACACTTGGCATATACACAGATGCCAAAATAGCCAGAGCGAGCCACCTGTGCTTCCGCATCTGTGCAGCGTCTCTCACCTCTGGGTTGGGAGACCCGCACATGCTGTTCCCTGTGCCTGGAATGCCCTTCCCCAGTGCCCTCCTCTTTTTACCTGGTTAATTCCTGTCATTCTTCAGGTCTTCCAGGAAGACTTCTGTCTCCTTTATAGCGGCCCTTCCATACTCCCCAGCCTTCGAGTGCTTCCTGCCACATGGCATCACTGACTGTTTTCCAATGAGTTTCTGTCAAGTTTTGGGATGGAGGATTTTGCCTCTGCTCGGTGAGGTGGTGATTGTGGGTGTGAGTGGGTGATTAGGGCCAAAAACAAAAACAAAAACAAAAAACTGGACAGAGGCAAATTTGGGGGGAAGTGAGTTAGGAATAGCTGTGAGGAGCCCCAGCTACTCAGGGCCTCAGAAGATATTTATTTCTGTATTTATTATTTTTTGAGACAGAGTCTCCCTCTGTCACCCAGGCTGGAGGACAGTGGTACTATATTGGCCCACTGCAACTTCCACCTCCCAGGTTCAGGTAGTTCTCCTGCCTGAGCCTCCTGAGTAGCTGGGATTACAGGTGCTCACCATCACGCCTGGCTAATTTTTGTATTTTTAGCAGAGACGGGGTTTCACCATGTTGGCCAGGCTGGTCTTGAACTCCTGAGCTCAGGTGATCCTCCTGCCTTGGCCTTCCAAAGTGCTGGGATTACAGGCATGAGCCACTGCGCCCAACCTCAGAAGACATTTAAACCCACAGAGAGGACACAGCCAAATGCCTTCTGCCTCATTTTCTCAGACCCTGCCTGATTTCTCTTATGTTTCTTCCAGGCTTGCTGCCTGACCCAGTTCCCTCCTTCCCAGAGCTGGCCTTGCCCCTTGCCACCTCTCAGAGCTCACACATACTCACTCTGCTTCTCTGCTTGGCTGTGCCCTACCCCTACTTCTAAGTGAAATCCTCATTATAAGTCCAGTGAAATCCTCGTTATTCAAGGCCTGGGGTCAGTGGGCACGTCATCCATGCCTGGGGTCCTAACCCGTGCCACTGAGTATTGTGAAGGGAGGTAGTGGAGGGATGTGCTTAGGAGCACAAGCCTTGAGGACTGTCTCTTGGTTCAGATCCCTGCTCCTTTACTTCTTAGCTGCAGGATTGTGCAAGTTCTGCCACCTTTGTTCCCTCATCTGTAGAAAGGAGAGGATAATAGAGCCCACCTCATTAGGGCTGCCATGAGGACTAAATGAGACACAGTGTGTAATGTACCTGGCTCCCTCTCCAGGTTGTGTGAGAGCAGGGAGAGAGCTAATGAGATCAAGGATGTGGAAATGCACTCAGGAGGTGCCTAGTGGGTCCTTGCTAATTGGCACTTAGTGAAACAAACACCTCTTGTGTGAGCACCTACTATGTGCCTCCATAGTGGGCTCTGTGCCCCACCCCTCCTTAGTTTCTGCAGGGCTGCCAGTTCTGCACAGCTGTTACTGCTGTGGGGGCTCAGAAGGTAGGGGTGTGACTACTTTTTCAAAATTTATTTTTAATTTTTTACATCTGTTTTATGGAGGCATAATTTACATACGATAAAATCACCAATTTAAAGTGTATAATGAGTTTTGATAAATATATACAGTCATAACCACCATGACAATTCAGAAAATAATATTTTTATCCCAGCAAACTTCCCTTGTGCCCTTTGTAGTCAGTCCCTTTGAGGGGGGACTTCTTATAGGAGTGTGAGAGGTACTGGGTTTTCCTTGGACTGAAAACCTGGGCACATGGAGTGGGGGTGCCTCCGACATGCTGGAAGTTGCCAGGGAACTGCTGACCCTCTCTGGGCCTTGGTTCCTGGCAGAGGCAGTGCAGCCAGGCAGGGGAAGGGATGCTCAGGCCTTGGTCTCCTGTGGGCAAGTCTTGGATGTGAGGGCTGGATCGGCTGGAAGTGGTGGCTTCAGAAACCCATAGAGTGGGTGACGGGCTAGGGAGTTGGTGTTTCCACAAACCTGCCCCTCCTTTGACCAGGTGTGCACTGTGGTCCTGGTGGAAATGGCCATATATTGTCCAGACTGTAGCAAGGGCTGGCCAAGATGGTCCACTCCTCTCCCCATCCTCCCCCCGACCAGGGGCCATAAACCCACTCTAGGATTAACAATTCCCTGAAAAGAAGGGGGTCACTTTTGTCCCCCAGTTCTAGAACTGAATATTAAAGCAATTATGTAACGAGCAATAAATTACTTAAAGTAGTGACTCACTCAACTTAATTAGAGCGCGAGCAGGGAGGGATTAAGGTATTTTTAGAGCACACACCTCACTCTCTCCTGTGGGGGAGGCCTCTGTGCAAGGTGGGGGTGGAAAAAAGACTGGGAACTCATGGGAGCACCCCAGGTGTCTGCAAGGAGATGAAAGCTGATCCTCCGCCCCACTGAGGTCCTAAGGAAGAAAGGCCGAGTCAGAGCTGCAGCAGGAGGGCTTTGGATCAGACTCAAGAACACTTCCCAGTGATGCTTATCGGCGAACTGGGACGGCAACACTAGATTGTAAACTCTGTGAGGGCAGGGATTAGCTCTGTGACTGCCTCCTCACCCAGCAGCAGACGAAGAATGAGACTTGGGAGTCAGACACAACTGGGTGTGACTCCTGCCTTTGCAAGTTGCCAGCATGTGGGCTTGGGCAGGTTCCTTTATCACCCTAAGCTTTGCCGTCTCCTCCACTACAAAGTGGGCACAATAGCATCCACCTGCATGCATATTGTAAGAGTTGAGTGGGCTAAAATGTGCAAAGCAAGAGTTAGTGCTCAGCTGGGCACAGTGGCTCACACCTGTCATCCCAGGTGTGAGGCTCTGAGACAGAGCGCTTCCGCCCAGTAGTTTTGAGGGCAGCCTGGGCAACGTAGGGAGACCCTGTCTCTCAGTCTCTCTCTCTGAAAAAAAAAAAAAAAAAAAAAGGGAAAAAATTAGAAGACTCAGTGCTGACTCTACTAGACCAAAAGCCTCACAAAGCAGGGATTAAGTTTGGTTTGTGTTGTTCACTGTTATATCCCAAGCTCCATTCATAGGACCGCACAAAGTAGGTGTTCAGTAAATGCTTTGTTGTGTGACTGCGTGTTAATTTTGTTCCCATTCTTCTGCTCCAAAAAAAAGTTCATTTTCCTGAGGTTGTGAGTGAAGAAAATAGGCAGTATGGGCTGGGTGTGGTGTCTCATGCCTGTAATCCCCAGCACTTTGGGAAGCTGACGGGGGAGGATCACTTGAGGCCAGGAGTTCAAGACCAGCCTGGGTAACTTAGCAATACCCTATCTCTACTTAAAAAAATTTAAAACGGAAAAAAAATAGGGTCTGTGTGGGGGCGGGTGGGAAGGTTGCAGGGGTGCCTCACAGGTAAGAGTCTGGCATTTATCCTCCAGGCTGAGGAGGAGGTGACGTCCTGGGAGGGATCAGAACCACAACTCCAGCCTGCTTGGATGAGGGTGGTCTTCTGGTTGCCAGGAAGGTAGCTATGTGGGAAGATCTGCCCTTGGTTCGTCCATAACCTGGGGCAGGAGGAGGAGGAGCCCCCAGCCCAATCTGATGGGGGAGACCAGAACCCTCATCCACCATTGCTGGCAGTTCAGAGAAGGTAGTGATAAGTCAGGGTGGGGCATCCTGAAAGGCTTCCCAGAGGATTGGCTGGGAGGGCTGAGGCGGAGAGGACAGCTGGCATCCATAAAATGGAGTAATGATTCTGACCCTGCAGGTTTTCTGGGAGAATTAAATGAACTACATTTTAAAGATGCCTGGTACATGCCTGCGAGGAGGAGGCACAACATATGAACTCCCTCCTTCTTCCCTTCACCCCTCCTCAGCTCCTGTGACATCAGGAGGGACATGCCCTGCGCTGCTCACAGAGGCTGGGTGGGAGGCTCCTATCATGGCCTTCACTGAGGCCGCCTCTGCAGTTGGACCGAGCTGGACACATAGTAGGTGCACACAACAGACGGAGGCAGATCTGTGCTGCTTTTACCAGGGTGTTGGGAGGCTGAGGGAAGGGTACAGCTGGATTGGGGTGATGGAGCAGATCCCTGCTCCTCCCCCAGATCCGAGACCCCAAGACGCCCGTGCCCAGTGGCTGCTCTGATTGGCTCTGACCAGCTCTCCTCACACCTCATAGGCCTCCCAGGGTTCAGGTGATGAATTAGTAATGACAGCATCCAACATCGCTATGACGACCACGTGGCACTCTTAGCCTCCAGTCAGGGCTCAGCCGCAGAGGCCAGAGACCCTTTTGGCTCTGGGCCTTTGTACTGGCGCGTGTGAGCGGGGCTGGGGCCTGAGGGAGATGGGGGAGTGGGAGGGGCAGGGGCCAGGGCATGGGGCTGCATCTGGCATGGACTGGAGTTCATTCAGATTGTTCCATCCAGAGGGACCTTGGGGACAGTTGTTTCCTTCCTTCTCCCCTTCTTTTCATTCCTCCATCCCTCCTCTTTGCCCTCCTCCCACTTCCTTTGAGCCCTGTTCCTGTTTGAGGCCCTAGGCTGCCAACCCTTTTCCTCTCCTCTGGGAATAAAGCCAGGCTCAGCCCTCACCCCAGGGAGCTGAGTGAGGTGGGGGACAGCCACCTTCTGGTCTAGGCCTCAGGGAAGCTGTGTGGGGACCACTGATGGCTTGGCGAGAGGGCCTGACCCAGCTGGGCCGGGGGCTGTGCAAGTGGCTGCTGACCCTGATGAGTGGGGAGGAGGTTTTCAGTGGAGAGGCAAGGTCAGAGATGAAGCAGCATGGGATGGGGGAGCGACAGATGTTCAGAGTGGCCTAAGTGTGAGATGGGGAGTGGAGAACATGGGAGGAATCGAGGCACGAGAAGGACTGGGAGGGAGTGGATGCAGTGAGGAGTTTGCAGTTTGTCCCTGGGGGAAGAGGAGCCCTGAAGATTTTTGTTGTTGCTTCTTTGATTTTTAAATGGGAAGGTTCATTTGAGAGATGGGGAAACAGGCCCAGGGTGGGAAAGTGACTTGCTCAAGCTTAAGTCACTAGAGACAGACTGAGACTACAGGCTCTGCCTGGGTCCTGCTGGACTCTAGCTGGGACCTCTTGCCCCAGACTTGCTGGCCAGGATTTTCCCAGGTAGTCACTACCTCTGAGAAAGGTAAGGAGAGCCCATGGGTGACTTTGCCCTCAGTTTGAATGAAATTTGCATCAGCGAGGGCTGTGTCTGGCAGACTGGCCTGTTTGGGGGCGGGGGTGGGGTGGAGGTGAGCATCCAGGGAAGGATCTGGGAAGTCAGGGGCTTGGCCAGGGCCAGCAAGGCATTAAGGTCAGAGGTGGATTCAAACTTGGGATTTTGGAGACCCAGCCCAGACTCTGTGCTCCATCCTCTTCTCCCTCTCTTAGGAGCCTTTGGCTGAGTTAGGCACCTATAGAAGGCATGGGCCCCCCTGAGCCCCTCACATTCTCCTCAGGGCTCCTTCTGGCCCTGGGGCCTGATACTGGGCCTGCTGTGCTGGAACTTATCCAGGCAGAAGAAACCTTTAGCCCCATTGTCCTGATGAAGAAACTGAGGTCCTGAGGTAACAGTGACTTATTCAGGGTTACAACAGGTCAGTGGCTGGGCTGGGCCTGGCTGTCTGGCCCTCGGCTTGTCTACATGGCCCCACCTCACGGCTCTCCCGTTGCCTCTCCCACCCCGCTGTGCAGCATGGTTGGGCCTGCCAGCCTTGATGGATGGCTCCGCAGCTCAACCTCCCTCCCATTCCTCTCCGGATGCTAGGCTGTTAGCCTCCTAATCACCAGTCCTGCCTGGTGGCCGCCAAGCCATCCATCTCCCCACGCAGCCTTGCCCAGCACAGGTGGTTTTGTCTAGGGAGAAATGGGGAGAAGGGGGGCACAGCAGGTCTTCCTCTGAGGCTAAGCTGAGAGTTTGGCTGCAGCCCCCACTCTGGGAGGCCCGAAGGTTGGGGAATACCCTGCACTCCCTTGCTGGAGTACCAGAAATCCCTCCTGGATCTCCCTAGGGCACCTGCACATGCACACACAGGCACGCACACTCATAGTAACACTAATAAAAGCTCTTGTGTATCAAAAGAATATTGTATGGCAAGTATTGTTGCAGAGCCCTATGTGTCATCCCATTCATCACTCCACTGTACCAATACAGAAACTCAGGCTCAGAGAGGTTAAGTGACTTGCATAGGCTCCATATCCAGGAAATGGAAGAGCTGGGATTTGAACCCAGGTCCTTATGGCTCACATCTTGCATTCACAGCTCCTGCTCTACTGACTCACCTGTGCACACCCACACACACACATGCACAAGTACTCATGCGCATGCATGAACAGGAGCCACCATTTTGGCTCTTGTACCATCCATCTACCTGGGCCAGGTTCTTAAGGAGTGAGGAGAATGCTGGGTTGCAGAGGGCTCATTGTCCCCAGGCTGCCCCAAGCTCATTGTCCCCAGGCCATCTCACCCTGGCTGTTGCACTGGCCGGCTGGGGAGCTGCATGGAGGCGGCAGCCTCCAGGCAGTGGAAAGGGGAGGCTGGGAGACAGTCGATCGATCATCCCTGCAGTGCCTCCTTCCAGGAACTGGGGCCCAGGGGAGTGTGGCGCCGTGGGTCGATGTTCTGGGCAGCAGCATAGTCTCTGAGTGCGTACAGGGTATGTGTGGGGCGAGGCTGGTGTGCCGCTGCCCGCCTTCCCCTGGCTCCCTTCCCCTGCTCCTGCCTTCCTCCTGCCATTCACCTGCCAGCCCCACACCTTCCCCTGATTCCCCCACTGTCCCCAACCTGGGGACTACAGAGGCTGAGAATCAAACTCCCAGTTCCAAGGCACCTGTGTGCCTACTGCTACCATCCCGCCCTGCCCTAGAGGCAGATCTCAGTGGGTGCTGCAAGAGTCACACTATGGTGGTCGGGGGTGGGTGGGTAGGGGGACCAGGGGCTGGAGCTGCGGGGAGGTGAGGCAAGCCCACCTCAGAGCCTTTGGAGACCTCGACAGACAATATGATGAGATAAGAAATGTAAAGGGGCACATAGTGGGTGCTGAATTCATCTTGTCTCATTCCTCCAGTAAGTCTGGAGAAACCAAGAGCAGCCAGGTGCCTCTGAGGGCACAGGAGCTCCCAGGGCTGGCTGGCAGGTGCAGCTAACAGTGTTAGCAATCCTAGGGACAGGTAGCTTGGGGCAGAGGAGAGCATGCTGTCACTCATCTTGATGAGGGGAGAGGAGATGTCTGGTGCTAGGAGCAGTGGTGGCTGGAGGAGGGCTGGGGACCCTCCCCAGGCCACCCCACACTCTCCCTCTGGGAGGGGCTCCTGAGCAGGCCTGGTCACCTTGCTTCTTGGCTGCTTCTTTCCCAGTGGAGGAGCCTCCCCCAGGCTCTCCCACCTGCACTGGCCTCAAGAGAGCTGGGATTGAGCCTCAGTTCAGGCACCTGCTGGAGGGTGGAGGTCAGGGCAAATCACTTTCCTCAGCCCTCTCATCTGTGACAGGCTCTGGTGAGGGTTAAATGAGATGTTGCCTGTCAAGTGCCTGCCACTTCCCTGACACCGAGCAGCTAGGCTGTTCAGGGTTCTCCGGCACCTGCCTCCCCTGGTCCCAGCACTGGGTGGGCAGCTGTGTTCTACCGGTCACTGGTGGGTCCCCAGGGCCCCGACACAGGTCCTGCTATTGAGAAAGAGGGAAGTAAACATCCCAGGGCTGGAGCTCTACCCCCTATGGAGGTGTCCCATCTTAGGCTCTGTCATCTCCTCATTCACCCTGGTACAGGGACAAATGTGCCTCTCTGCACTAACTGAGCTCCCATAGGCAACTAGGAGTGGTGTCACTTGGGGTGGGGGTGGGCAAGGACCTCTGGACTGGGATTCCCAAGCCCTGACTTCCTGTTATTTCAGACACTGCCTCATTGTTCCATCTTGGGCAAGACCTGTCCCCTTGAGGGTAAGAGAAACATGTGACCTCTGACCTCCAGAGTATCTCTTCAGTGCCCAGATGATTATGTGTTCTAGGGGACAGGCGAGGCTGGGGGGTAACACCCATGCCACTGATGGACAGACTAAGGAGGAGGGTCCCAGGACTGGGGCCAGCTCAGGACTCTGGTAGCCTCAGTGCCCTTGACCTGGTGTTGCTGCCGTTTTGCCCCACCGCCGTCTGCTCTGTCTCCGCGTCCGAGTCACCCGCCTGGCCCTCTCCAGTTCTCTCCTCTCTTTTATTAGTGTCTCTATATTGCCTCCTGCCTCGGGCTTATCTCCTCCTGTCATGCCTCTATCCATCTTTGTCACTCCCCTGCGACTCTCCCCCACTCCCTGGCACACTCTCTCCCTCCCTGGGAGTCAGGAGTGGAGCCCCACTGGGAATCAGGACCTCCCTGCCTCTGGTCTCTGTCTAAGCAGTCTCTGCGACTCTGGCCAGCTCCTATCTTCTTCCGCCTTCCCGAATCTCTCTCACTGTCTGATGAAGTCTCTGACTTTCATGTCTCTGAACTCCCTTTGTTTTTCTCTATATACTTCTCTCTGCTCTTATCTCTGGGCCTCTGTCTCTCAGGGCCTGACTGGTCTTGACCTCTCTGCTTCCATCCCCTCGAGAGCCCAGCCAGGCAGCAGGTCCAGCCCTCCAGCCCGGAGAACAGATGGAGTCCACCCTCCCTCTCTCTTGCTGGCTGCCTCAGAAGCCCCCAACAATGGCTTCCACCCTACACCGTGCCTTGTTGCTAGGCCTTGGGCTGGCAGCACCTGGCTTCCATAGCGACGGGTGCTTAGAAACAGAATGCCACATCTCCCAGTCCCACCACGGGAGTTTTTGCCGATAGAGACAGTGCCTTTCGATCAATCAGGAAGCGTGGCCAGGCTCTAGGCTGCCTCCATCTTGAGGAGGCAAGAGAGGAGGGGACCATGGTCTCTACCTTCTGGAGCTGGGGGGACTGTTGGGCTGGGAGGAGTTGCTCAAGTGTGGCCCTGAAGCCAAGGAAGGAGCTGGGGGAGGCCCTGGGCTCTTTTCCCTGAGTCAGCCTGCTGCAAGAAGTGCAAGCTTGGGAGCTGGAAGAGGCTGTGTTGAAATTGCTGTTCCACCATTTCTAGCTGCACAACTTTAGACAAATGACCTCAGGTCCCAAGGCCTCAGTTTCATCAACTGTAAAATTGGGCTAATAATATCATGAAGATTAAATGAAAGAATAGATCTGGCACTTAGAAGGTGGTCATCAATGGACATTCCCCTCCCTTCCCCTTTAAAGTTGTTTAAAATTTAATTGACGGAGAGGAGGAGGAGGGTTCTTCAGGCCTGTGGAATGGTGTAAGCAAGGGGTTGGAGGCTTGCACGCACCTCACATATGCTGGAGTATTTAGGGAGGACCAGGGGCCATATCTGGATATGGTTCTGCCAGAAGCAGCCAGGTCAAGCTGGGTGCCATGCCTGCACCTGTAATTCCAGCTACTAGGGAGGCTGAGGCAGGAGGATCACTTGAGCCCTGGAGTTCCAGATCAGCCTGGGTAACATAGTGAGACCCCGTCTCAAAAAAACAAAACAAAACAAAACAGGCAGGCTGAGGTGCCCATGGAGAAGAGACTCTGTCTCCTGGGAGGTATATTCTTGCCAGGTACAAAGGGATGGACTTAATAAATTTCTTTTCTAACATTTGGGGCTGCTGGGTAGGGAGCCACATTGGGGTCCCCTTGCTTATTCTCGTGCTGCTCCCTACTTCCACCCTGTCACTTGGTCCCAGGAGAGGGGCTCCCACTGGTTCCTCTTCCCTGCCAGGCCTGCCCACCAAGGCCACCATGGCCACACAGCCTGAACCCTGGGGCCAGCACATATCCATGGAAAGCCCCACTCTGTCATTGTAGAGATGAGGAAACTGAGGCTCAGAAGTAGGAGAGCTTGCTGGTGCTAGGGCCCAGCTCTTCCCTCTTTTCAGGCCTATCTTCTGCACTAAGGACTTCAGGCCACCAGGGAAGGTGGGGAGGGAGGAGACGAGATGAGGTAGACTTGGGTGGGGGCCTGACGACAGAGTCTCATGTCACTTGGGCAACCAGGAAAGGGTTAAACATCCCTTATCACAAGCCATGGGCACTGGCACTGCCAGAGGATGCTGAGGCCTGCTAGGGCATGAGGACAACAAGCAACATCCTTTTCTGAGCTGTCGAGAGCGCCAAGCTCTCTGTTAAGTACTTTTGAGCCTCTTCTCATGTATTCACAGCCACCTTCCAAGGAAGGCCAGTTGATCCCCAGTTTAGAAGTGAGAAAACGGGGGCTCCAGGAGGCACTTGTCTAAGGTTACACAGCTGGAGAGTTTGGCACGGGGGTTAGACTGAGTCACCCACCCAGACCCTGGCCACTCCCTGCGTCCCCCCTCCAGGACACCCATCACTCCCTTGACACCCACTAGGAGTGGGTGTTCATTTCCTTGGGCTCTCCCAATCCCAGTCCTTGGTATCCCCAACTGCAGGCAGACACAGGTGCTTGCTGCTGCCCTCCCCTTAACCTGGCATCACAGAGACTCAAGCCCACTGACCATTAGGTTCTCAGGGGCATAGAAACCAGGTGCTGGAGTCTTAGAGTCCTGCAATCAGGCATCTCAGGCAGTCAGGACAACAGAATGTTAGAATCTTGGGCTTCTGCATTCTCTAGACCCCAGGTTCTCGCATTCATAGAATGTAAGAAGCACAGACTCTCTGAATGATGGGGTGTTATAATAGAGGCTTTGATTTTCTAACAACATGAAGCTCCCGGAGTTCTTGGAGCCTTGAAGCCATAGACTGGGGCCTCCCTGTGTGATGGTTTCTGAGTTAGCAGGGAGTGTTCAGAGCATGGGGCCTTAGTCCCTGTTGCTTAGACTTTCTTGCCTTGGTATTTCTGCTGGGCTCAGCTCTTAGCAGCCTTTGTGTGTGTGTGTGTGTGTATGTATGTGTGTGTGTGTGTGTGTGTGTGTGTGTGTGTGTGGCGGGGACTGGGGTCAGGGACTGACTCTAGCCTGAAGCACCCCTGGAGTGGGGCCAGCCCAGAATAGCAGGTGGAGGAAAGCCGAGCAGCCTCAGGGCTGCAGCTGTCTGGTGGTGCAGGAAGGGGTCTGGGTGGCTGCCTTTGGCAGAGGACCAGCCTGCCTCCTTCATCCGCTACCCAGCCTGCTACCAGAATCAGGAGGAGGCATATCCACGGCACTCCTAGGGCTAGAGTCAGAGCAGCCCCTTCAAGTTCTTCAGACTGGATGGCAGGAGGTGCCACTAAGGGGAGGAGATTGGGGAAGTACTGGGACCTTTATCTGCGGTGAGGTGGGGCACCGGGGATGAGAGATGGAGTGGAGGTCAGTAAGGGGTGTGGGATCAGTGAAGGGGCTGGGGATTTAGTGATGGGCTGGGGCTTAGGATGGAAACAAGGGCTCTGTGGATGGGAAACCTTTTGAGAGGGTGGAGACAATGGGGGCTCAGCGAGGGGATGTGGCTCAGTGGAGGTTGCTGAAGAGTTTCTTCGGGTTGGCTACGTGTGGTCGCTCATGCCTGTAATCTTAGCACTTTGGGAGGCCAAGAAGGGCAGATCACTTTAGGTCAGGAGTTCGAGATCAGCCTGGCCAACATGGTGAAACCCTGTCTCTACCAAAAAATACAAATATTAGTAATGGCAGGCGCCTGTAAGCTACTTGGGAGGCTGAGGCAGGAGAATTGCTTGAACCTGAGAGGTGGAGGTTGCAGTGAGTCAAGATTGCACCACTGCACTCCAGCCTGGGCGACAGAGCGAGACTCCATCTTAAAAAAAAAAAAAGGTTTCTTGGGGCTGTCTCTGTGCTGCTCCAGGTTCCCAAGGATGGCGGTTGGGGCTGGGGGAGCCCTCTGTCCCTGGGGTAGGCTGAGAAGCAAGAGCTCCTTTTCCCAACTCTGCCCAAAGCTGGAAAGGTTGTTAGAGCTGCTGAGAAAGCTGGCATCTGCCTCTCCTTTTGCTCATCTTTCTTTCTGGTTTCCATGGGAATCTGTGGCTCAGGATGATCAGGGGTTGACAGGATGGCGCTGTGGGAGGAGTTGATGTCAGGCAGAGCCATCCCACATGGGAAGGAACCGACTGGTAAGAAAGTGAGTTCCTTGTCCCTGGGAGTATGCAAGCAGGGTAGGGGCTGAATGGCTAGAGTGACTCCAGAAAGTGGTTCAGATGGGGCAGAGGAAGTAGTCTGGAGGCCACTTGCTTGAGACAATCGTGTTTTGTGTAATTGGTTCAGGTGGCCCCGCCAGCCCCACCTTCCAGACATCCCTGGGCCTCATAGAGGGGGTCGCTGCACGCTAGGCACTGCCTCTGATCCACCCCCAATTCCTGTGCTCTGTTCCTGGCCTATACTGGACACGGACATATGGAGCTGAATCAGACTCAGTCTCTGCCTAGAGGAGCCCCAGTCTGATGGGGGAGGCACACAGGGACACAAATATAGCTGGGTAAGTTCTACAAAAGGGGGCACACCTGGCTGGGAGGCAGTTCCACCACTGATTTCTGTAGTCTGTAGATGTCTTTTTGAGCAATTCTTCTGGGTCGAGACTTGTTCTATTTGCTGGGGTAAAACAGCAGTGAGCAAAACAGAGCTGACAGCATGGTGGGAAGGTTGAGCTCTTCCAGACCGTGATGAGAAGTGTTGGTGAGTGATGGGGAGTGTGGCAAGAAGGCAGAGTGTGGGCACAGCATGAGAGGAGGCTTTGCCCAGATTTAAGGACCTGGAAGGCCTTGAAGGCCAGGACCAGGGCTCCAATTGTCCTGCTGGCAATAGGAAGACATATGGGTGGGGGTGAGGTAGAGTCAGACTTGGGTGTGGAAAAGATGACTCTAGCCAGTGTGGGCATCGAAGAGGAGGCACAGAAGCAGGCGTGGCCACCTGTGCCTCTGTGTAGGAGCTGTGTGAGCATGTGCTTGAGGATGTGTGTCTGTGTAGAAGACTGGGGTGTAGGTGTGATAGGAACACGGACGTGTATCTATGGAAATACTCCAACTGTGCATAGGGGTGTATGTGTGTATGATTCTGTGGCCCAGGGAAGCCTGTGAAAAGGAAGGATCTTGGGGTCTATGAGTGATAAGGAGCAGAGACTAAGGCCTAAAGTATGCTGGGGCTCGAGCCCCCTGGACTTTAGCCCCTGTGAGCTGGCAGGTCTTAGACTAGTCCTGGACTAGAATCCTATGGGTTCCCTTCCCCCAGAGGGTCATGGGGCCAGCCATCTGCTGAAGACAAGACAAACATGCATGCAAATCACATGAAAATGGATGAGGCCTGTGGCTGACCCACCCCACAGTCCCCATCTCCTGGGCCTGAGTTCACTCAGCCTGTGCCCTTCCTGACCCAGAGCTGCTGCCAGGGCTCTGGGAACAGGCCTTGCCCACCAGGAGCTGAAATCCACATTGTCCCCAGTACCTGCCCGTGGCCACATCCTCTCTCTGTGAGGGCTACTCCCATATCTGGAGCTATAGCCAGTGGACACAGAGCTGGACCTGGACTGGTGGCCATGGGCAGCACCTCTGGCAGGTGTGAATTTGAGCATACACATGTGTCGCATACTTGTACACACATTCCCACGTGAAAGCATGCACATGCTATTCCTGGACACTTGTGTACACACACCACTGCACACATATACCTGCGTGTATGCATATACACTCACTTCTGCACACAGACACATGCCTATCTGCATACATGCACACATGCCAACCCCTGTAGATATACAGACATATCTGTGTACACACATACAAGTTCAGCTATACCACTGCAGTATCACACACCCTCACAAAGACACAAACCTGTGCTCACACCCTCTTCCACCCTCACACACATCATGTTTACAAGCCTGTGTACAGTCTTACACACATGCACACATGCACAGAGCGGCCTAAGGGTGGCTCACCCCTGCCCAGGTGAACACCCGTGCCCTCTCCAGGGCTGGAGTGTTGAGGAAAGGGTTTGTCTGGATGAAGGCAGAACCTGCAGAGATGTTAGTTTGTTCCAGGAAGCATCTTGGATTGTCCCTTCACAGAGCCCTTGGAAGTGGGGACCTCTTTTAGTCCATGGGCTATAGCCCAGGTCACAGAGAGAGCAAGTCACACGCAGCCTCTCCTGAGGGTCCTCCAATACCAGGATCTAGTCCTTGCCCATATATTTGGGCCTGGTGCCTGGGTAGGCCTGTCTGCTCAGGAGAGGTACCTTCTGCCCAGGGAGGCCTGCCTGGATACTGCCTCCTCCACCTCAGCTTCCTGAGCACTAAAAGAGAAGCAGGCCAAGCTTCGCGGCTGCTGTGAGAAGTCTGAGGTCAGAGAGGGCCAAAGCCTTGCCTGAGGTCACCCAGCATGTCAGGGAAGGGCTCGGGTTTGAATCTGGGCTTCCAGTGGGGACGTGTAACCATGGTCCATGGCAACAGGATAGATGCATGTCAGGCAGCAGACAGGCCCTTGGAAGCAGGCATGTCATTGTGGGGGATAGGAAAAGACTCACCGTATGTGGAGTGTCTGCCGGGACCACGTGTGGGAGATGGAGAGACGGTGCTTCTTCACCAGAGCTCACTGGGCATCACGGGCTCCCAGCTTGGCTGGAACATGGGGACTCAGGGAAGAATCAGACATGCACTGCTCTTGAGGGAGGGCTGGGGGATAGGTGAAGGACGAAGAGGGCATTATAGACTGGGGAGACAGTGGGGGCTACTTCTCGTTGGATGACAGTTTTCTTCCTGCATCTTGAATCTAACTTTCAAATTTCTTTCCCCTCAAAACTTAGCATGGAGTACATTCTCAGTAAATATTTATGGCATGAATGAATGAATGAATGAAAGTATGATATTGGCAGGCAGATATGCCTTTGGAAGGGTATTCAAAATGGGAGGGCAACAGGTTGGGCAAAGGCAAGGAGGTGGAAGAAAAGTTAAGTTAGAGGTTCAGGGTGGTTCAGGGCACAGCTGAGTCAGGCATGGCTGGACAGGAAGTGGTAGGAGAAGCAGCAGGAAAAAAGTCACATGAGGATGAGCCTTGCATGTTATATTGGGTTTGGATGTTGCCTTGGAGCCCAGTGAAGATTATGAGCAGAGGGTGAACATGGTCAGAGTGAACCTGCCCTGGTTTGAGAAGGGGGGGTGTGCTAGGCTACATAGTAGCTGCTCATCTTTGGTGCAAAGAGCACTGGGTTTGGAATCTATAGGCCTGGGTTCACATTCCTATAGTTACCAGCTGTGCCATCTCAAGTAAGCATCTACATTTATCTGAGCCTCAGTTTCCTTGTTTGTAAAATGGGGCTAATGCTGTGCCTCCTGAGGCTGTTGGATGGGGCCTGGGTGAGGAAATGCTTTACCAGCACAAGTCCCTACCAATGAGAGGTGTAATTTTTATTAGGAACAAGGCAGGGCTGGTTCCTGGACAGGGCCTGAGGTTGAGTGGGCCCAGGACCTAGGCTGACAGCTGAGTCACCTTTTCCAGGCCAAGTGGCCTCTAAGGTGGGGAGACAAAAGAGTTGGCTAGAGGGGCTGGGCTAGGCATTCCTGAGCTGAAGCTGGGAGGAAAGCTGGGGCTGGGGCTGAGCTTCCTGGTGTCTGAGATGGGCAGAGGGTACAGACACCGGGATAGTAGGACCCTCAGCCACTGCATTCTTGGGGACAAAAGAGGAGCTGGGAAATCTGATTTCCTTACCTGCTTTTGCTCAAGAAGCAAGGAATGTATTTAAGGTACAGACTGGAGTGAGATGGCCTGGATTTGAATTTCAACTACTTACTAGCTATGTGACTGTGGGCAAGTTACTTTGTGCCTCAGTTTTCCTTACCTGTGAAATGTGACTAATAATAGATCCCACCTTATATCATTGTTGAGAAGATGACATGTGAGGCACACAGTATGTGCTCAATGCATGTGAAAGCCTCCCAGCCCCAGATGTACACACCGGCCTGTAGGGGTCAGCTCTGGCCCTCAGCTCCATGGGACAGAGGTCACCCTGGGAGGAGAATTATCTACTCCAGGGTTCTCTGACCTGGCAGCAAATTAGAATCAACTGGGGACATTTGCAGACATCTGGGATGGGGGTTCCAGATGTCAGCATTTAAAATGTTCCCAGGCAATTCTAACATGAGTCAGGGTGAGAACCCAGCACAGGATCACAGATTGTGGAGTTGGAGTGAGGTAGGGATCTCTGTGTGAGTAGAGGAGTCCTTGGAACGGGGTCACTCCTAGCTATAAGAGTTCGGCAAGGCCTTTAAATGTGCCAACTTCAAGGAGCCTTGGTTGCCCCTCAGGGAGGGCGCTGGTTGGGGAATTTCAGGGATTGTGTGAGAGGGTTTTTCTGAAAGGGCTCTGCACTCTACCAAGCACTGAAAGAAAGCAGTGCACTTGTTTATTGAATCTAGTGTAATAACATTTCACAGATGGGGAAACAGAGGCCTAGAGAGGTGCTGTGGCCTGCTCAGCATCCCACAGCAAGTCTATGGCACAGTTAGGACTCAAACCCTCTGAGGAATGCTTGGATCTGAAAGGTTGACACAGAAAGACTCTTTGAGCCGAGGGACAGATAGAACACACACCAGGGACCCCAGTCATTGAGCTGTAGTTTGAGAGATTCAAGTAAGACTTAAGAAATAACTTCTTGGCTAGGCGCAGTGGCTCACGCCTGTAATCCCAGACTTTGGGAGGCTGAGGCGGGCGGATCATGAGGTCAAGAGATCGTGACCATCCTGGCCAACATGGCGAAATCCCGTCTCTACCAAAAATATAAAAATTAGCTGGGCGCCGGGCGCAGTGGCTCACGCCTGTAATCCCAGCACTTTGGGAGGCCGAGGCAGGCCAATCACGAGGTCAGTAGTTGAGACCATCGTAGTTAACATGGTGAAACCCCGTCTCTACTAAAAAATACAAAAAATTAGCCGGGTGTGGCAGCATGTGCCTGTAGTCCCAGCTACTCAGGAGGCTGAGGCAGGAGAATGGCGTGAACCCGGGAGGCGGAGCTTGCAGTGAGCCAAGATCACGCCGTTGCACTCCAGTCTGGGCAACAGAGCAAGACTCCGTCTAAAAAAATAAATAAATAATAAAAATAAATAAATAAATAAAAATTAGCTGGGCATGATGGCGCACGCCTGTAGTCCCATCTACTCAGGAGGCTGAGGCGGGAGAATCGCTTGAACGCAGGAGGCGGAGGTTGCAGCGAGCTGAGATCAAGCCACTGCACCCCAGCCTGGTGACAGAGAGAGACTCTGTCTCAAAAAAATAAAAATAAAATAAAATAAAATAACTTCTCAAGAGGTGAGTGCCATGGAGGTGGTGCCTGGAGTTGGGAGCCCAAGAGATGGTGGCAGTGCCAGGCCAGGGTCGGCTGTTGACCGTGGTCTGAGGTGGCCTCCCCTGAAGAACAAGTAACTCTGGCCAGTGGCTGTAACAGATACCTCCTGGGCACCTGTGTCTCACCCAGGCTTGTCCAGAGCCCAGGACCGAGCCAGTGACACATGCTCAGAATTTACCAAGAGAATTGTGCACCGAGCTCAGACTCAGACCTAGTCCTTCCAGCAGCCTTTACATGGGCCATCCCCCTTTACATAAGAGAAAACTGAGGCCAAAAACAGGAAGGGAGGCCTTGTCGGGGCCAGAACCTTTACACACCTTAGCCCAGGTAATCTTTTCTACACTGTTAATAAGCAGGATAAATTGCCCCTGTTTCAAAGATTCAATAAAATACATTGACTTGGCCCAGATCGCTTACTCTGCACCTCTCCTAAGTCCCCAGATGTGACTCCCAGGAAAGACACAAAAAAGGGCTACCCAGAGGGATAAGGTAGTATCCACGGAAGCCCTCCCAGAGGAGGTGGGCCTTCAAATGGCCCCTAAATGACAGGCAGGAGGGAAGGATCTGGGAGGGTATTGGGGGTGGGGTGGCATGGGCAAAGGCCTGGAGGTGAGAGTCAGTCATTGATGTGAGAAGAGCAAGAAGTAGAAATGTAAGGAATCGTGGGGAGGGGAGTCAGAGCTGGATGAACAAGTGAGGGTTCAGCTGTAGAGGGTCTGGCCCGCCAGGCTGAGGGCCCAGGCTTTATTGTGCTGGGGGTAGGGAGACACTGAGGGTGAATAGGGGAGAGCATGTCAGAGCATGCCTCAGAAAGGTGGGAGAAATGCTGGCATGGAGGGCCGCCCCCTGAGTTGGTGGGGTGGCCGGGCTCTGCCAAGGCTATGTGCAAGCTGCCTGGACTGTGTCCAAGAATGGGCACAGTGACTCAACATTGAGAAAATCACTCCCCAGGGAGAAAGGGCCCCGATGAATCACCCAACTGAGGTGGGGAGGCTGGGAGGCCAGGAGGCTGGGGGCTCACTGAGTCACCCTCCAAGAGTTGGTGAGGAGGGGAGCTGCAGAGAGAGAGGCCGGCAGTGCAGTTGGGGGCGGAGATTCAGGTCAGACCACAGTGAGGGCTGTCAGGGGACTCTGCCTTCCCAGCATTCCCGGGTTTGATCCTCCTGGCCGTCCTGTGAGGGAGATGAGAAAACTGAGGCCCAGGAAGTGGGGGGAGGGGATCCGACCAAGGTCATGCGGCAAGTCGCTGGCAAAGGCCTAGCGAGACCCAAGCGCACCCTACAGTCCAGACCCTTCCCGCCGCCCCAGCCGCTTTCATGCCAAGCAGAGGCCTAAGAACCGGGTCGGTCCGGTCAGGGAGATGACCCCGGTGACCCACTGAACCCCCGGACGCGGCCCCTCCGGGCAGCCGGCAACTGAGGCCGGGCTGCGCCGCCGCGATGGGACGGCAGGGGGCGCAGGAGCGTCGCGGCTGCCGCAGGCGCTTGAACCCAGAAGCCGCTCTGCGGAGAAACGCGCTCCCGGCGCGCAGGTCCCACCGCGGAACTGCGGACCGTGTGGCACTGGGGCCTGCACCCTCTCCGGCTCCGGGGACGGCAAAACGGACCTGCCGGCTCAGGCCTGAGGGCCCAGTCAGTCGCGGCCGCCGTGTGTGCGCTCGGTGTCTGTGCGCACGTGTCTCCCTCGCAGATGGGCGACTGCTCCAGGGCCTGTCCGTCTCGGAGCGGCCTCCAACATTCTCCCGACATCCCCCTGCCTCCTACATTGAGGGAGAGGAGTAAGCCCGAGGCTCCTGCGGTGTCCGCGGCCCCTGCCCCCCTTTTCCTTCTCCTTCCCTCCCTACCCCACCCCACTGCGCCCGTCTCTGCCTGGGGCTCTGGCTGGGCCCCGGGCCCCAAAGTAGTGGCGGGGAAACAGGGTGCGATCAGACAGGGTGGAGGCTCTGAGAGCGGCCCTTGCGAGATGCGAGAGAAGTGGCGATCGGGCGAGGGGCAGCGAGCGCAGGCTGACAGCAGGCCAGCTGGAAGGGCCGAGGGAACCCAGGGCGAGAGAGAAGCGCGGTGACAGAGGCCGGGGGTCCGGTGGGGTCAGAGGATCCGACGGGCAGAGAGGTGCGGTCCGCGGTGGCGGGGACATAGGCGGGGCCGGGGAGGGCCGGGGGCGGGCGGGGGGCGGGCCGGGGCGGGGCCGGGGCGGACACTCGGGCGGACCAGGCGAAGCTGTCGCGGACGCGCTGACCGAGCGCAGCGGCCGGGCCGGCGGGCGGGCGGGCCGGCGGGCGGGCGGGCGGGCGGGCGGCTGCGAGCATGGTCCTGGTGCTGCACCACATCCTCATCGCTGTTGTCCAATTCCTCAGGCGGGGCCAGCAGGTCTTCCTCAAGCCGGACGAGCCGCCGCCGCCGCCGCAGCCATGCGCCGACAGCCTGCAGGTAGGGGGGCCCCGCGCTGGGCACCAGGAGAACGGGGTGTCCGGCGAGCGCCGGGCCGGGTCCGCCCACCCCTAAGCCCCCGAACCCTTCTCAGGGAGGAGACCCCTCCTCTAGTTCTGAATTCTACTCCTGTGCTGGGACGGCAGCGCAGACCAAGAGCCCTTGAAGCCCCGGCTCTCAGTCCAAACGTCACCCCAGACTCTGAACTCCTTTCGGATCCGGGGCTCCACCCCAAGCACTGAGCTTCCAGTCCACGGTGGGACTGCAGTGCACACTGAGAGCTCTGCCCAAGCCTCGAATTTCGTTTCCTTAGATTAGTGGGGACCCCTGCCCACGCCTCGGAACCTTCATCATATATGTGGGACTCCCGGCACACCTGGACCACCTGAACCCTCAGCTATCCTACAGGACCCCACCTCAGAGCCGACCTCACCCCAAGCCCCAAACCTCCATTCCACAGCCTCAACTAGACACCGCTCAGATTCCCACCCAAACATCTGGACTTCAGTGCTCAGCCTGGACCATAACCCAGAGTGCAAATTTGTCCTTCCATCAGGGCTTCACTGGCCTCCTCTGTGGGACCCACTCCTCTATCCCTTCCCTCCCTCCCTCTGTGTTGGAGATCTCCAAGCCTTACCTCTGCTTTGCGGTGAGGAGGGGCAGGCTCAGAGAGCAGAGCTAGTGTCCCTGGGACCCCCTTGCATCCCATGTTCTCAGGCATGGCATGGTGTGGGCTCACGTGGAAGGGCCTGAACGTGGAGTGTGCTGCCCTCAGGCGGTGCCCAGGGGTCTGAGGTGGTGGGGGGATGATGCGGTGGGCACTGGCTTTTGTAACTTATAAAGCCCCTCATCCCAGCTGCCTTGGTCTTGATGGGGGCGGCTAGGGCTTGAGATAGGGAAGAGTAGACTGCAATCTGGTGTCAGTCACCTGCGGTGGGATGTGTCCAGGCTGGGTGGGTCTAGAGTGTATGTGTTTGTGTGAGTGTTCCTCTGTGTGTGCAGCACGGGCTGGGTTGCATGTGTTGTGTGTGTCTTGTGTGTAATCTTGTGTGTTGTACCGTGTATGAATGTGTCATCAAGAGTGGGATTATTTGTGGGGAGATTATGGAAAATGTGGGAATTGTGGGTCTATGGCATTGTGTGCTATGTGTGGCTGGGGAGGCAGTGTTGTGGCTGTGGAGTGGTAACTGGGTGTGTGGCTGTTGTGTGTGTAGAGAACTTGTGTGTATGTGGCTGTATGTCTGTCATTGTACAGTGGAGCTGTTGTAGGGGCAGCTTGCATACAGGGCTCTATATGTAGTTGTGTATGTTACTGGCTGTTGTGTGTGGCCAGGAAGGGCCACTGCAGGGGCCTGATGGTTTCCATTGGGTCTCTTGTCAGAGAGGAGTTGGAGCAGGGGGGTGCTGTGTGTGCCAGTGTGTTTGCAGCCTAGGTGGCTGGCTTAGAGTCACTATGGCACATCTTGGGATTGCTTGGGGAATATATCTATTAGGACCTGAGTGCTGGTGTTTGAGTGTCATGTGTCTGTGTGGTGGCTGCTCCTGCGATTCTGGACAGGAAAGGGTTGCAGGCAGGGCTGAGGGGTCTGAGGTGAGGAGCCAGTTGACAAGTGTGTGAGTGTGTGTGTGTGCATGCATGTACGTGTGCATATGGGAGTGGGGTGGGGTGGGAGGAGGCAGTGGGCCAGCAGGGCTGTCTATGCTAAGGGGCTGTGTGTGCCCACAAACGTGTGACATTAGGTGTGCACATTATCTATGCAGGCTGTGTCTGCATGTGTCTCTGTGTCTAGGTGGCGTGCGTGTTGAATTTAATTGGATGCATATGCCTGTGGTTGAGGAGGTGAGAGGTGTGTGAGGTGCGTGGTGGGAGACGGTGTGAGTGTGGTGTGAAGTGAGGGTGTGTGAGCTGTGTGACTTTTTGGTGTGACGTGTGGATTATGTGATCTTTTCTCCCCGTGAGTTGTGTGTGTGTGGTGAGGAGTGAGTGGGGGATGGACAGTGAGCTGGCGGTGTGTGTGTTGGGGGTGTTGAGGACTGTAGAATGTGCTGCGGTGGGAGTGTGTGCATGAGGTGTGTGTGAAGAATGAGGTCTATAACATTTGAGGCGTGTGGAATATAGCGGGTGTCCCCATAAATGTCTGTGTAGTGACGCATGTGTGCAGGAGGGCTTGGCTGCCATCCTGTCCTTGCTCCCCTCCTGATCAGGTCCCTAGAGATGCCCTGGAATGTTCTCCATGCCTCCCCAACCCCAACTGCCCCTACCCTTTGCCCTTCATCCTCCTTGCCTTGACCAAGTCCTTTGTTTTGGGTTTCCGGTGGAGCAGGCGCTGGACAGGCGGGCGGCAGGCGATGCCGCGGTCTGGGAACCTTTGTTCTTTTCCTCTTAGTTTAACTGGTGTTTGGGGCCCCGGTTTGGAGGAGGGTGTGGAGAGGATGCACGAGGCAGCAAGGTCACTGTGTTTACTACACCTCTTCGTCCTCCGCAGAAGGGAGGCATACGGCGCAGGCGGTGAGGCCTGGGTGGTGTCTTTGGTGGTGCCTCTTGGTATAAGAACAGCTTGGGCTGGGCTTGGAGTTTGCCAGCTCTGCAGTCTTAGTCCATGGTGGCCCAGCGCCCTTCCTGGCTTATGTCAGCGGGCTGAGCAGCTGAGCAGCCAAGCACCCGCTTCTCCAGGTTCACCTCCCCTCGCCCCTTCTCTGTGTGGCTGCAGCCCCTGGAGACAACCAGGAGGACCTCGATTTAGCTCTATTTGTGTTCACTCCAGGTCAGATGGAGGAGAAATAGTCCCCGTCCTCACAGAGACACTTATCTGAAAGGAGAGAGCTGGTCACACCTTTGGGGACCCTCTAGTCTGACGCAGTCTGTAGGGGATGCAGTCTGTAGGGGGATCGAGGTCATGCCTTCCAGAGAGAGCTGTGGGAAAACCCTACTGGGCCACCTCCCAGCAAGTGCTTGAGAGAAGAAACATCCAAGATTCCTTGAGATTGGAAGGCTCAGAGAAGTCTGAGTCAGTCAGGGAAGGGCCTGGGGTCGATGCCACAGTGTCACACTCCAGAAGGTTCTCTGAAATGAATAGGCTTGAGCTGGACCTTGAAGGGGGTGTTGGGGTGGGCAGAGAAATGCAGCCTGGGGCTAAGGAAGGTTGTAGCCTGACTGGCAAAAGGGATCTTGCTGACCATTCCCCAGGCAACACTGTCTGGCTTTGGGTAGCCATCCCTGGGCCTCCAGCCTTCTCAAGCTTTCATGGTACCTTTTTTATCCCATTGCCTCTGGCTGGAATTATCTTCATCGTCATTGACACTGTCATCTTCATCATCTTTCATGCAGTTCTTTCCAAATACCAAGGTCCTTTCACAAATGTCTCATTTAGCAGATTAACTCATGTGATTGTCTAAAAGTCTTTATGGAACACCTGCTGTGTACCAGACAGGCACAGTTTTAAGTGCCGGGGTCATGGTGGTGACCAAACTGGCCTCATGGAGCTCTTACCTTCTGTGTCCAGACATGCTGCCAGTCGCCCACCCTTCTGTGTTTCCCCAGTCTGGGGCGCCTGGTTCTGTGGGGCTCCGCATGTACACCCTCTGGTGCTGGGGTCTGGCTCCTACCAGAATGTGAGCTCTGCAGAGGCTGGGCCTGAGTCTCTCCTCTACCCACCATGTGTGTCCTGAGCTGGGTCTGGCAGAGTCCAGATGCTCACACATATCATCAGATGACCGGAACTGCCCTGTAGGGTTGGCAGCCCAGCTCCGTCTAGGGAAACTGGGGTCCAGCGGAAGAGGGGACTAAAGGCATCTCATCAGGCACTTCTTTTACCAGTAGCTCCAGAGACCAAGAGGGGTCAGGTGACTGGTGCAGGTCTCACAGCAGGGTGGCAGGGCTGGTGTCAGAGGACAGCACTTCTTGCTGCCAGGTTGGGCTCTGGCCCCAGCACCATGCTGCTCTCTGGCTGGCCTCCGTGCTGCCTGCGGCGGGTAAACGATTATTAATGACCCCCCTGGCAAGGAGACAGGAAATGTTTCCCAGCCACAGCTGGGGACCTGCTCCCTGCCAGCCCCAGCTATCCATACCCGCCCTGACCATGGCGTCAGTGCTGATGTTATCTTCGTTCTGCCTGAGTCTTCTTTGCTCCTTCTGCCCATCCCCTCACCTTCCTGATCTTCACATCCTAAGGGTAAATGATGAGAAGATACAGAGCTTTCTTTTCCATATCCCTGTCCCTCACCACTTTCTCCAACCTGACTCATCTCTACCTTCTTCCTTTTCCCACGTCAGCCAGAAGTAGCTCTTCCTCCAGGAAGGCTTCTCTGAATGCACAGCCAGCTCCTCCAGTGGCCACTATCTTGGGCCCGAGGCACTGAGTCCCCCTCATTGCAGACTCTAGTCCTCCACTGATGATTTGCTCTGATGGTCTTAGGGCTGGCCTGGGAACTTCCTGAAGCCTGTCCCTAACTGCTGCCTTAGGACTGACATATGGAGGGTCCTCCCAGATGCCACCTCCAGGAAGTCTCCATTTTCACCCAGCCCAGGGATTCTTACCTCCTTTGAGCACCCTGCCCTTCCTGTCTGAGTTACACATGTGTACTTCCAGGACTTCCTAGGTGGACATTGGTGAACACCTGCTATGTGCCCAGCAGAGAGGGTGGGAAGAGATGAGCAGGATGCAGGCCTTAAAATCCCCACACATTCCCCCAAGCCTGAGCAATGTTGCATCAGCCCCATGGCAGGTGGCACAGACCTGGGTATAGGGCTGGGGGCGGGGAGGTGGGGAAGCAGGGAGTGATGTTGGTAGAGTGTGTGGAGAGGGCAACGAAGGAGATAAACTCAGGGGCCGTGGTAATATAAAGCAGGGACCCCTATTTCAGCCTAGAGTGGGAGGGAGGGGCACGTTGGGGAGCTTCCAGGAGGAAACAAATCTAGACTGAGAGCTAAGGGTCAAGCCAGGAGAAAGTTCTGGACAGAGGGGAGAGAATGGTTATTGTGAAGGTTTGTTGGTGGCAGACAGGGAGGAGAGCCTGTGGCAGCACCGCTCCATGGAGCAGGCCCCTGGGTGCCAGGCGTCTGGGTCCAGGGTATGGGAGCGGTGAAGCTGGCCCAGCAAGATGGTGCAGGACTTGTAAGCCATGTTAAGGACTGCGGACTTGTTCTGGAGGGAAATTGACCCTTGGGAAGAGTTGAGGGAAGAGATATGACAGATCAGATCTGCATGCTCGGGAGCTTCCTGGACCATGGTGTGGAGACTGAGGGGGAGGCTGGTGTGGCCCAGGTAAAGGGGGTGATGAGGCCTGGACAGGGAAATGGCTAAAGAATGCAGGGGAGGGAATGGAGTGGCCAGGGCTGGTGGAGGGAGCCAGCCAGCTGTAGACATGAAGGTCAAGGGAGGAGAATGCTGCCTCACCCAGGTATCTGGGTGGGTTTTGTGCAGTCTCTGAGAGGTATAGGAGGGAAGACAGGGGTTAGTGGCAGATGCCTGGGCCTGTGTCAGGGCTCTTTAAAGACCAAAAGGTCTTGGAAAAGCCTCGAAGGAGGTCATGAGCTTTGAGGTTAAAGGGAGACCTGAAGCCCACTCAGGGCTGCTATAGCGTCACCTGTAACATGGGGAACTCGGGATCTGCCCTGGGCAGAGTGTTCAGAATTCAATAATCGAAACAATCTGTGAAATATAATACTTAATAAAATTCAAATCCAAAAATGTCTGAGTACATTCCAAAATGAGTAAAAATGTAAATTTATGAAAATGCTAAACATACGTGATTGTTCTAATGTAAATTGTAAGCCTCAGCTGCTTCCCAAAACTTTGGATCAGGCTCCCTTGAAGCTGCTGCCTCTGATGTGGCTACCCCCTGTGGCTTCAGGACCTTCCTGTTCAGCTCCCTTGAGAGGAGCCGGCAGGGCCCCTCCTCTGCAGAGCCTGTACTCTGGCTGGTGGCTTCAGGGGGCAGGCATTCTGCCTTTCCTGTCCCCCACCCTAAGGGAGTTGGCCTTGCATGCCTCCCATCCATGGTTGCCTCTACTGGGGGCTGCCACTGGGAGACAGGAAGGGCATGGGAGTTGCAGGAGCTCAGGGTAAGAGGGGCCGAGAGCTCGTGGTATGGAGCGGGAGCGGGAAGGTAGGGTGGCCAGAAGAATGGAGAGGGCCGGGAGTAAGAGCAAAGGGAGACAGGCAGAGCTGAAGAGCGGTATCGCCCCAACATCAATACTGGTATTTCAGAATAGAAAAGCTGTGCCATTTCCTGAAACATCATAATGTTGAAGTCCAATCTTGCAGTCTCTGAGCTGGGCATTCCTTGGCCCCCACTCTCCAGTATTCTTGCATGAGACCATTTTTTCTGGGCTGCATTTTCTCACTTGTAAAAGGAGGAAGTTGGGGGTCAATATCTCCCAGCGATATATGAGCTCTAGCTCTAGAAGTGTAGGATTTTGAGAATCTGGAATTGTCAGTCTGTGGGGTTCTAACTGGGACAATTCTAGCATTCCTTGACTCTCAGCTCCCAGCCAGGGCTGTGTGGATGCGTGGTTGTGTGATTCCGACATTCTGAGACTTTAAGATGCTGAGGCTCTAGGAGCTAGAGATACGGACATTCTGTGAATCTAGGATTCTAGGATTTGATGGTTTGATGATTCAATGGTTCTAAATGGGGCTGCTGGGAAGAGCTGCAACCACCTGCCTTGTTAATGTCAATGTTCAGTTATTAAAAACATAACAAGAAGCAATGGAGACAGATAGCTCAGAATGGTGGGCGCTCCCTCCACTCCCAGTGAGGGAGGACAGGAGAAGCTGGGCTGGCCTTAGAGGAGAATAGAGACCTTTACAACCTGGATCACACAGGCTGTTTCTCCTGTCACAACAGAACTGGTGTGTGTACATTCGAGAGACCTGCCACTCTCAAAGCTTGCAGACTAAGGGGCTAATTTCCTTCAACACTGGCCTCTATTCCTTAACCATTTCAGACTGGGCGGAGAGAGGGGTTGCTACCCTTTCCAAAGTTTCTGGGCAGAAATGGCAGCAGTGGAGGAAGGAGAGGCCTGCTTACTCCTGCCCCTTCCCTGACAGTCTGTGGGGGGAAAACAGGACATGAATACTTCCTGGACACAGACATGGAAATGCATGAAACCCTGCCTGCGAGGGCCCCGCGTCCATAGGGCTCAAACAAGGGCAGAGGCCAGGACAGCCAGTGGGGTCCTGTCAGCACCCTCTCAGTATAGGCTGAGGAGGGAAGACCCTGTTCTTGCCCCAAGGGTGGCAGTGAGAAGGGGTCAAGGAAGGGAGTCCCAGGTCAGGCACCGGAAGTGCTGACAGGTCCTCGCCTGTGTGTGAGGCCACAGTCCAGCCTCGCAGAAGGCCAGCCCAGTTGTCCAGTGTCTCACTGCCTCCTGGGTCCTTTCTATGCCTCAGCACCCAGGCCAGAGTTGGGGAGGGGTCCAGGCTGCAGGGGAGGGTTTCCTTCCAGAGTGCCCACCTCGATAGATCCTTAGAAGCCCAGTACCACTGCACAGGTCCAAGGGCTTCCCCTGCCTGGTAGGTTCACAGACCAAAGCTGGCCCTGGTCACACAGCACAACAGGGCCTGAAATCAGGCTTCCTGATTCCCAGTCCTGGGTGTTCGTTGTTGCCCACAACCTCCCCCACTTCCCCTGGGACACCTGAGGGGCAGGAGTGGAGGCGGGACTCAGGTTAGGGAGCAGAGCCTCTGTCCATCACCCCTCTGTCTTCCTCCTCCCACAGGCCAGAAGCAGGTGTGGTGGTGACAGCTGCCCCCAGTCCTCCACAAGGCTCCATTGTCCCTGGCAGGGAGCCCCTCCCCAGCTGCAGGCCCGAAATGTGCCTCCCTGGACCCTCCTGTTGTGACCACCCGCTTCCTCCTGCTGCTCCTTCCCTGGTCTCATCTGCACTTGCCCTTGGGCCCTCCCCATCCCTGTGAGGTCTCCGTCTGTGGCTCTCTCTGGGTTTAAGCCTCTCTCCAGTGAAAGTTAGATTTGGAAGGGCCCTGGGGGATCACCAAGTCCAACCCTTTTATTCTTCCGATGAGGAGGCCAGCTCAGAGAAGGGAAGGTCCTGTCCAAAGCTGCACAGTAGGCTGGGGCACAGCCCAGTGCCATGCTCCCTTCTGCGCTGGGCCATGGGTGCACCCTGCCCTTGGCATCAGGCGTCCACGGTTTGAGGACTGACTGTGATGATCAGCGCTAAGCACACAGGCACCTACAGAAACGTAGTGGGGGGCTTCTCTCCTCAGCCCTTCTTCACAGCCCTGAGCTGCCCTCCCTTCCCCTTCTTTGCCCAGCTCCTCTCTCCTTCACTATCCCTGCTGTCTGCTGACTCCTGCCTCTGGCAGACACTTTCCTTGGGACACAGACTAGAGCTCAGGCCTCCATGACTGGGATGCACACCCATGCGCCCAGACACAGACCCACAGACATGTGCAAGCATATCACGGGGTCTATAAATCCCAGCTGAAAACTGGTCAGACCATCAGGAGGCCACCCTGGAACCCAGTGTCCTCCTCTTCCTGTCAGGCCTCACACACCTCCTCTAGGAAGCCACTTAGGACCCCTGAAGACTGTCTTCATCCAACTAGCCCCTTTGTGACAACTGTACTCTGTGAGCCTATGTTCCTCCTGTGACTCAAAGGGCAAGGCTGAGTCCCCCCTTCAGTCCTGGGGCCACTCCTTCAGTGTCTCCAGGAGGGGTTCAGCTTCCTGTTGCTGGGTGGGGAGAGCCCTGAGGTCCCCACAGGACGTGGGACAATGGGGAGGAGGTGACAGATGAGAGGCTAACTCTTCCCTAAAGCAGACTCTACCCTCCCCTGACCTCCCTGGCTGGTGGCTTGGACACAGCCCTGGCCTGTTGGCCCCTTAGGACTAGGGTCCTGGTCAGACCCCACAGTGCAGAGGTCTGGGCATCAGAAGCCCTGTTTCTCCAGCAGCAGTTCTCTAACTGGCGGCTAGGGAGTCCAGGCCTCCAGGGCACTGGTAGGTTATTGGCGGGTTGGTGCAGATTCCAGTGTCCAGGAGGGGTGAGCTGAACTTCTCTGGCCTGGGGGGCCTGTGTACAAGAGATAGGAGAGTGGTAAACACAGGCTGGGTGGGATTATGGGGAGCTGGGAATACCTAGCTGAGACTCCCCTTATCCTAGCCACTTTCTCCACACTTGAAATTGGCTGGACGGGGAACCAGAAGTTGGGTGGGGTTGGGGAGGGACAGGAGCCAGCAGCCTGCCTCCACCTCGGGGCAGTGCCTCTGCTGGGGGGCAGGAACCTGTCCTGGGAGTGATGGGAGGCCTGATGGGGGAGCTGGATTCTGCCATGAAACTGGCACTCCCTCCTGTCAGGGGAGGGGAGGGGCTGTCCCTGGCTGCTTAGCAGGTGGCCCATCTGGCTGTGGGTGGAAAAGAAGACTCAGGCTTTGTGGATAAAAGGGACGGCCCTGGGGTCAGGCACTTATCTCAACCCTCGTCATTTCCTCTTTTCCTCTGCCGGACACAGCTGGGTGAGTGGGGTCATTGCACAGAGGGAAGGAACAGGCCAGGGCCAATACATACCAGGCCCTACAGGAGAGTCAGGCACATGGGTGACCTCACCACACCCTGGGCTGCAGTCAGCACCTCATAGAGGCCCAGCCACACACCACAGTCACTGCGGGAGATGGCCACACCTAGACCATCACACCACACACAGACCAAGTCTCCCGAGGTGACGCTCAGGCCCAGCTGCAGGCGCAGCTAAGAGGGAAGACCCTGCAGGAAAAAGGGACATGTGGGACAACCAGACACCCTGCCTCGGCCACACCACAAGCCTCCGCACACCAGGTGCAGCTCCTGTCACCCCTACGGTCAACCCAAGGAGAGCCAGAGATTCCAGCAGTCGTGGGCAGGTATCCAGTGCCCAGGCGAGAAGAGGGGGACACCAGCAGGGAACCCAGAACCTCCTCCATGCCAGACTGTGCCCTCCCCCCAGCTCACAGAAGGAGCGCCTCAGGCTGTTTATTTCCTAGCAGGGACTAGCAGGGATGGGTGTCTCATCCCCCTCCCCCTCCCAGTCCCCACCACACGATGCTGAAGCTGCCAAATCAAATCAGCCCCTGCACCCGCGCCAGGCTGGCATGGCGGCCAGCAGCTGACGGGAACGAAGCCAGGCTCAGAATATCCCGCCGCCTGTCCGATGCCTGGGTAGGCTTGTTGGGTGGGGGTGGAGAGGGGCAGCAGCCTGGCAGCCAGGCCCTAGGCAGTGCCCCTCAGAGAGGCTGGGGGTTTGGAATGCCGCGGGATGGTGGGCTTCTGGAGAACGAGTGGGCAGGTCCCTGTTGTGTCTCCAGGCTGCTGTGGCAATGTCTCCACTGCCAGCATTCCAGGAGCTGTGGAAGTGGTGCCGGTGGGATACAGGCTGGGGGATCTGATCCCAGTCCAGATGACTGGGTGCCAGGCTGGGGCGGGGGCTCCCACATGCGCTCACATTCATTTGAGACTCACAACACCTGGGCTGGAAGCCCCTTGGTTTTCTGTGAGTAAAGGCCCAACTCACTGTGGAGGCCCAGTGACTATGTGAGGTGGACATTATGGATCCCGTTTTACAGATAGGGAAACTGAGGCTTAGAGAGGGCTAGTGGAGCTCCCTGGAGAGAAGCAGAAGTGGAGGAGGCCTCAGAAAGAGTAAAGAGGTGGTCATTTCCACTCCTTAGAAGCCCTAGGTGGAAAGAAGGACTATGGCTCTGTCCTCAGAGTCAAGGAACAGAGAATATGGCAGAGCCACAGGTGCCTATGGGAAGCAGAGAATAAGGAGGGAGTCTGGGGAGAGAGCAAGGTGCAAGCGGGCAAGGCTTCCTGGAGGAGGGGGCCATCCATGGGCCTGCTGGGGGCTAATGGGAGGGCAGGCTAGGGAGAAGGGGAGAAGGCCTGGCCGGCCTCAGCCCCTGACCTTCTTGTCTCTGCAGCCAGCCTGGACCCCCTTGCAAAGGAGCCAGGACCCCCAGGGAATAGAGACGACCGACTAGAGGTGAGAGCTCAGTGGAGGGAGAAGTGGGTGGGCTTGAGGGGGTGGGGCGCAGACTGAAGATCAGTCTGAGTGGTGCCCTCACCCTTGGGAGGACGGGGAGGCTGGAGTCATATCCCAGCCCCAGCCCTCCAGACTAGGACCACCCCCATATCAAGGCCAACTCCCCTCACCCCATATATCCCCAGCGTGGAAGTCCTCCCATGAGGATTCCTCCTCCCAACTCACCTGGGAGTCACTCCAGACTACTCCCTTGTCCTCCACACCCTCACCCAACAATTCCCTGTTGATTCTCTGCCCTGAGTATTTCCCGAGTTCCTCTCCTCTCCATTCCGCCCCCTGCTTGGGTCCAGGCCCCCTCAACTCTCCCCTGGGCCACTCACTGGCTGCTTGCTTTCAGTTTCCCCCATCCTCCACGTGGCCACCAGGAGGATCTTTCTAATGCACAGACCTGAACTTGTCACTCTCTTGCCCCAGAATCCTCCATACTCCCCATCCCCATGTCCCCCTCTGCAACCCCAGCCTGGCCATTGTCCCCCTTCATCCATTGCTGCCTCCCCCAAACTACTCCCGCTGGCCTCTTCCCCTCTCAGCTTCCTAAATCCTTCGGGGATCAGCTCTAGCCTCCTCTCCTCTGGGAAGTCCTCTCTACCCCTTGACCACGGGACCAAGCTCGCTCATGCTCCCTCCTCTGAGCTCTCCTGCCCTGGCAGTCAGATGCTGGGGTGCTCTGCTGTCTGTCGCCCACTGTGCTGTGCCACGAGCACCCTGTTTTCTCCATCACGTGACTCTATATGTGTGTCTGCCTTGCCTTCTCTGCACTGTGAGCTCCTTGAGCTTGGGGACTATGCTTTCTTCATTCCTGAACCTTCTACCACCCTTGGATGGGTACTGGTGCAGCGCTCAGCCCGCGCATTTCCTGCCCTGTGAGGGGTGCCATCCCCACCCCCCAACCATGCCTTCCTTCCCTGTGAGGGGTGCCTCATAGGAATCTTCAGTGCTCAAAGGGGCCTTGATGAGCAAACAAGGTGGGCTGCTGATGTTGAAGATTGGCACAGAGGAGGGTATGTGTGTGTGTGTGTTTGTGTGTGAACTGGACCCACAGCCAGAACAGCAAGAGTCTGCTCAGGCCCAGCTGAGAGGGAGAGGAAGATGCTGCTTGTATCAGTGTGTGCCAGGAGCCTTTGACACCCCCGTTGTTTAATTCTTACAACATCCCTATGAGGTAGGGGCTGCCATTATTCCTGTTTCACATTTGGGGAAGCTGAGGCCCAGAGGGGTCATGCAGTGAGTGAATTGGAACAGAACTAGGAGTGGAGCCTAGAGGTGTCTCAGGCTCGAGGCTCACTCTTTCCCGGCCCCTGAGTAAGATGTTGCCCACACAGGGCCTGGTGCACAGGAAGGGCTCAGCACAGGTTCCCAGCTGGGACACAGGGCCAAGACCTGAGAATGTGCCTCCAAGTGGGACTGGGCCCTGCTGCTGGGAGCTGGCAAAGGGAGATGGGAGGGGAGGGCCTGGAAAGCCATTATTAATTTATTTACTGCCATGGCATTCCCCATGGGGCGGGGCTCCCCCCAGAGCTGGGACAGATGGTGTTCCTGGGAGCCTGCAGTGTCTCAGCAGCCTCGGCCACACGCCAGGAAAGACTGGATTTGTCATCCACCCAGGGACCCATGAGAGGAGGGGCCTTTGGCGAAGCTGAGACCCTCCTGGGCAACCAGGGCTGTGCCCCGAGGGAAGGAGTGTGGCTCCAGGCTCCCTGCTTTGCCTCTGGGGCAGCCCCTGCTGCCTAGGCCATAGGTCTGCCCTCTGCAGGTTCAAGTTCTGCTCCTTGTTCAGCTCCACTGGCCTCGTCCTTCCCATGAAGCTTCCCTGGGTCTGCCCCACCTACTCCTACCCCTGTATTCTCTCTGCCTTTCCTTGAGCTGGGTCCTGCTGCCTCCTCCCTCTGATCGAGGATCCGAAGCCATGAGCTCCTCAGCCCTCAGCTCTGTCCTGACCCCATCCCCACACCTATCCCAAAAACAGTTAGTGTCTGCCTGGGCTCTTGGCAGGGCCTGCTGGATTTCTGGGTTCTGCCAGCACCCCACCCGAGTGCCCAGGCCTATACTCGACCCTGCTAGGAAGAGATGGGCTGCCTGAGGGGATGCTCCCAACATTGAGAGGGCAAGACTGGAGAGAGTGGGGACCTGAGGGCATTGCTCAGACCATAGGGACAGCTGGAGGGAAAAGGGACTGGGGAGCCTGAGGGACCCTATTGTCAGGGTGGAGCTGGGAAGCCAAGATGGCCTCATATAGTGGAAAGTCACGGGGTCAGATGAGCACAGGTTCAAGTCCCAACTCCCTTGCTTGCTAGGTGTGTGGCCTTGTGCCTGCCACTCAATCAGCCTGAGTATCAGTCTCCTCACCTGCCAGGCAGGGATAAGAACCTCTATCATGGCCGGGCACAGTGGCTCATGCCTGTAATCCCAGCACTTTGGGAGGCTGAGGTGAGCGGATCACAAGGTCAGAAGATCAAGACCATCCTGGCTAACATGGTGAGACCCTGTCTCTACTAAAAATACAAAAAATTAGCTGGGTATGGTGGCGGGTGCCTGTGGTCCCAGCTACTCGGGAGGCTGAGGCAGGAGAATGGCATGAATCCGGGAGGCGGAGCTTGCAGTGAGCCGAGATCGTGCCACTGCACTCCAGCCTGGGCAACAGAGCGAGACTCTGTCTCAAAAAAAAAAAAAAAAAAAAAAAAAGAAGAACCTCTATCATTATTGGACGTAACCACTGTTATTCGACATTACCAAAACAGAGCTGTTGGTAGAAGTTACAAAACTTGTATGTGTGGGGTGCCCTGCGCAGGCCTGGCACATGGCAGGTCCTTGGGGAGAGTTAGCCTCCCCCCTGTTCCCTCAAGGGTGCCATCCTTAGAGCCAGGACTAGGCTGTACCCCTGTGAGACAGGGTGCTCCGCAGAGCTGGGCTGAGGCTTATAGAAGTTCTATGGGCATGGCATGCTCTCCTGGCACTGACTGGGTAGCAGCCAAGAGAGCAGAGCTGCCAGACCCAACCCCACCAAGCAAGCATGTGTTCAGCACACCCTCCTGGGATGGTTCCCTAGCCCCTATGCCAGCAGCTGGCTTGGAGGAGGGGCTCTTCCAGCTCAGCCTGGCATCCTCCTTCAGGGCCAGGCCTCCGCGTCATTACTGCCTCTCTGAAAGCTGGGGCTGGGGCCGTTCAAGTTGGTGAACTGAGCACGGTGAGTCAATGCCCTCTTTGTGATGGCTCTCAGGGCCCAGGTGGGGGCTTGGGAGCCCTAGCTGGGGTGGGGGCATGGCGAGAGGCAGATGTGAAGGAGGGCACTGTCGTCCACAATAAGTACAGAAATGCACCGCCTAACACCAGCTCCTCTATTGCTGCCCTTGGGACAAAGACCACACCCCTTGGCAGGGCACTGCTGGCCTTGTCTGCTGGGTCCCCTCATGTCCCCTCATGTCCCCTCATGCCCTGAGACATCCAGCGCTCCAGCCACATTGTTGTGTTCACTCCCAGCACACAGCAGCTCCTCCTGCCTCCCTACCTTTGCTCACACTGACCACCTGTCTGGAACACCTTTCCTTTCTTTCTCCACCTACTCTCTTTTCAAGGCCCAGATGAAATGTCACCTCCTTTGTGACGTCACCTCCTTTGTAACGTTCTTTCAGACTAGTCCCTCCACCTCAGGCCGAGCCCGTCTCCTCCCTTCCCTGGGCACTCACAGTCCCCATTTCCCTGAGCCCACAGTTGGGAAACCTGTTACCCCACATGGTGCTGTGGGTAATGTGTCCTTCCCCATGGGATTGTAAACACCCGGGAGACAGAGACTGAGGCTGAGTCTTCTTTGTCTCTCTTGGGCCCATGTGGTGCCTGGCAAAGGCCTGGTATACAGTAGATGCTCAATAAATATTTCTTGAATGAACAAGAGTGGCCGTGAGTAGGGCTGGAGTAGTTCCAAGAAGGGGCACAGTTGGGTTGGGTGGTCTTGGAGACTTGGAGGAGGCAACCTTGGAACTCTGAAGGATGGAGAGGGTCAAGGGCACTGACTGAAGAAGCCAGAGAGCAGCTAGGCAGTCAGAGAGGTCTGTGAGGTCAGCTTCTGACGCCAGCAGCTGAGGACAACCAGGACGAGAACAGGACTGGGAACAAGCAGATAGAGGAGCCTGGAGCAAGGACTCAGCCCCAGAGGGGTCTGCAGGAGACTGGCTCATGCTCAGAACCCAGCTCCAAAACGCTCTGCCTGTGAGTCCTGGGCTGAGGAAGGCTTGATGCCAGAGTCAGGGTGAGGCTGAGGCCGCCAGTGAATATGTGGGCCCAGCTGCGGGGGTAGCACTAGGCAGGGGTGGGAGCCAGGCTGGAGGGGGTATTGCCATTGCTGCTGTGGGTGCAGCAGGGCTTCACTGGGGAAAGAGCAGCCTGTGCAAGAGTGTGGGCAGGAATGGGAGGGGCGAAGGCTCTGAGTATAGGAGAACAGCTTACCAGCAAGGAGCCCTGGGGTGAGGCTGGAGGGGCCGCACTGGAGGCAGCACTTTTCAGCTTATCTAACATTCTCGAGTGAGTGCTCCTAACTGCCAGATGTGCTGCCTCCTCCTGATTCTGCACATCAGGAGCCAGTGGCCTCTACAGTGCCCCATGGCCCCAAGGGAGTGGATGCCAACAAGTTGGCCATAGCATCTGGTATCCATGGGGGTCCTGAGGCCCTGCCACTTGTCTGTGCCCACCTGTCTGGCTGCACGGGCCCCGGGCGTGCAGGGACCTGGGGCCGGGGAGGCACTCTCAGCTACCACTCCAGCCTGTCTCTCTGCCTGCCCATCCACTGTCCACACCCCTGGCTGACTGAGCAAAGACAGAGATGGGCATCTCAGGTCCTGCCATCAGAGAAGCCTAGTCCAAAGGAGGAGGCATCACGCACGAGGGACTTATACCCAGAGAAGACACACACTGAGACCAGGCCAGGCTTGCAGGCAGGCCTAGGCCCAGGGAGGGCCAGCCCCGTCAATGACCTGGAGTTGAGACTTAGGGAAAGGCAGGAGCTGGCTCAGAGGCGCAGGCAGGTTGATGGCAGTGCCCAGGCCAGATGCTGCGGCCCAGGGCTGAGGTTCCTCCAGCTGGCCCTGCCCCCCACAGTCCCGCCTGGCCTTTGGCTGTAAACACTGAGAGAACAAGTTCCGTTTCCCGGGAAATATTTATCTCAGGCTGTGTGAGAAGCGTGTGCTCTGGCCTCCATATGTCCTTCCTGTAGACTGGGTGGGGCAGAAGGAGAGGGGGCTTGGCAGCGCCTTTTTTAGGGGCAGTCCATGGGGCTAGGAGGGAAGGGTGTGCCAGAGGCCCCTGCCTAGAGCCTGAGTTCGAGTGCTGGCTGAGGGAGAGGTGGGAGCAGATGGGAGAGGAGCTTGTTTTCTCCAAACCCCACAGATGTCCTCCGCCTCTCTCACATTCCTTTCTTCTTCCTGGTCCATCCTGTCTCCTCCAGGTTCTGCCTCCAGCCTGGTGTCCCCTCCTCAGGCTGCCTTTTCCTCCTCCTCCTCCCTGTTTCCTGGCTCTCAGCCGCTTCGTCTGGGAAGTCTTCCTCAACTTTAAACCCTCGAACCCTTGTCCTCTGCCCTCCATCTCCCACTTCTCAGGCTTCCAGCAGCTTCATGCGGAGCCCCGTAGATCAGCATTGGGCTGGTCCTGTCCGCCAGTTGTTTAGTCACTGTAACAGCTTTGCGCAGGCTGCCCTGGAGCCCTGTTCTGGGAAGCACAGTCCTGGACACCCTGGGACTGGGTCAAGGCCCGGAGCTGATCTCCTCTGTCCATCCCAGCAGAGCCAGCACCAGTGTAGACACATAGGGTATCCAGGTTGGTGGACTGGGGGAGGATGGAAAGTCCCATGGATCCAGCCAGAATATTAGAGTGGGGAGGCAGAGGGCCCAGGGTTCCTGCTGGCCAGCCTCTGGGCTTAGGGGTGTGTATCCCAGACAGGCCAGGCCTGCCGGGGGCCCTGACAACAGGAAATCCTTGAAGGAACAAGCAGAGGCTGAGGACTCTGAGCACAACAACAGGAAACAGCCGTGACACGGGGCAACAGCCCTGGCGACTGCCCAGTGGGGTGGGGACGAGGGGCCGAGCTTGTGGGACCCAGGGTGATGCCAAGAGGGACAGTGAGACACTGTGGGACACGGGGCATTCTGCACGTATGACACGGAGCTTATGACATGTAATGTCAAGTATGTGACTATGATCACAGGGTACTGTGTGGTGTGTGGGTGAGTCACTGAGTATGTGACACTGGGTGTGAGGCACTCTATGATAGCAGATGTGTACACAGTGGCTGTGCCACCAAGTGTGTGACACTGTGACACTGTGTGATATTGATTGTGTGATGCTGATACCAAGTGTGTGACATTGCACATTGCCTGCTACCACATATGTGACACTGCAAGTGACAATGAGCACATGGAGGGTGTGACTCCATGAGAATAAAATACAGAAACATGAGCAAATGATGCTGCAGTAGGAGGTATGGTCCTGAGTCTGTGGCTCGAGTGTCTGACACTGAATTGTGACACTGAGTGTGTCCCAAACATATGATCTAGTGAGGCTGAGTGTGCAAAGGAGTGACATAGAGTGAAAGCAAGTGTGTGGAAGTGGGCGTGTGATGCTGTGTGACCCTGGGCCTGACATTACATGTGTGATACTCTGTAATGGTTGTGACAATATGCAGTGTGCACACACAACACTGTGTTGGACACTGTCATGGGAAGGCACCGATGGGTTCAGGCAGGAAAGTAACACCGTCCAAAGGATGATTTTAAAAGATTGCTCTGGCCGGGTGCAGTGGCTCACACCTATAATCCCAGCACTTTGGGAGGCTGAGCCGGTTGGATCACCTGAGGTCAGGAGTTCAAGACCAGCCTGATGAAACCCCATCTCTACTAAAAATACAAAAATTAGCCAGGCGTGGTGGCAGGTGCCTGTAATCCCAGCTACTCAGGAGGTTGAGACAGGAGACTCACTTGAACCCGTGAGGCAGAGGTGGCAGTGAGCCAAGATTGTGCCATTGCACTCCAGCCTGGGTGATGAGCGAAACTCCACCTCAAAAAAAAAAAAAAAAAAAAAAAAAAAAGAAAAGAAAAGAAAGAAAAGAAAAAGAATACTTGGGCTGCAGAGTATGTATGTGTGCGAGTGTGCACGGTGCGTGGCAGGGGAGGGGAGATAAGTTAGGGGGAGGCAGATAGGAGGTGGGCAGAGCAATTGGAGGCTCCTGCAGCTGCCCAGGCAGGAGATGGTGGTGCCTGTGCTAATGGAATGGCAGAAGAGTTAGAGATATGGAGCAACTTTGGAGATATTTGAAAGTAGAAATGACAGAACTTGCTGATAAATGAGAAGATGAGCAAGAGGGAAAACCAGAGAACAATTTCCAGGGTTCTGGCTTGAAGAACCAAGCGATGGATGGTGGAGATGTTTCTGAGATGGGCAAAGGCAAGGGGGAGGGTCAGCACTAGTGGGGTGGGAAGACAAGGAGGCAGAAATTGAGTGAACTGTTTTGGACATGTTAAGGGAAGCATCCAGATGAAGGTGTGCAGTGGGCATCAGGGCCAGGCTGGGGATACACCTGGGAGTCGACAGGCATGGGGGTTTGTTAAGGTCATGGACCTGGCTCAGATAATGGAGAAAGGGAGCTTGGCAACAGAAGATGTGGGGACTGAGGACCAAGCCTTAAACCCTTATTCCATTGTCTAGAGGCCGGGGAGGTGAGAAGGAGCAGCAATGAGACAGAGCAGGAGGGCTAGGGAGGCAGAGGAGACCAGGGGTGTGAAGTCAGAAGCCAAGCTGGCAAAGAGGCTCAAGTGGGAGGGAGGGACGGTGTGTGGTTGGTGCTGGCCCACAGGCAAGATGGGAACTGGAAGCTTGTGCTGTGCTGGGCCCTGTGGGTGAGTCAGGCTAATGGGAGCCATTTCAGTGATGTGCTGGAGCCAGAAGTCAGACTGGCCTGTGTGGGATAGTCAGGGAGGTGAAGACGTGAGCCTGCAGAGCCCTTTGGAGATGTTGGGCTGTGACGGCTGCAGAGAAGGACATGGTCACTGAAAAGGGACATTACATTTTTTTATTATGGATGATTTTAAGCAGACACAATACCAGAGAGAATAATATAAAAAACTGCCATATACTCATCACTCCAGTTCAACAGTTGCTGGGATTTGGCCTCATTGCTTCCTCTCTTCCCCACTACCTGTTCTTTCATTTTTCTTTGCTTAAGCTTAAATTTTTTTTTTTTAAATTGTGGTAAAATGTACATAACCTAAACTTTACCATCATAACCGTTTCTAAGTGTACAGTTCAGTTGTGGTAGGTACATTCACACTGTTTTTCCACCAATCTTCAGAATTCTTTCTTCCTCTCAAACTGAAACTCTGCACCTATTATACAACAGCCCCCCATCCTCTTCTGTCTCCAGCTTCTGGTACCCACCATTCTACTTTCTCTCTCTATGACTTGGACTACTCTAGATACCCCAAGTAATTGGAATCATGTGGCATTTGTCTTTCTGTGACTGGCTTTTAAGTTTACTTAGCATAACGTCCTCAAGTTTTACCCATGTTGCAGCATGCGACAGGATTTCCTTCCTTTTTATGGCCACATAATATTCCAGTGTATGGACAGATCACATCCGTCCAGCACCAGACACTTGGGTTACTTTCACATTTTGGCTATTGTGAATAATGCTGCTATGAATGTAAGTGTACGGATATCTCTTCAAGATCCTGCTTCCAGTTCTTTCAGATGTATACCTAGAAGTAGGCTTGCTGGATCATACAGCCATTCTATTTTTGGGTTTTTGAGAAACTGCTATACTGTTTTCTGTACCTTTTTACATTCTCACGGACAGTTTCTCCACATCCTTGCCAAAATGTGTTCTTTTCTTTTCTTTTTCTTTTTTTTTTAATGGTAGCCATCCTAATGGGTATGAGGTGACATTTCATTGTGGTTTTGATTTGCATTTCCCTAATGATTAGTGAAGTTGAGCATCTTTTCATGTGTTGGTTGGCCACTTGTATATCTTCTTTGGAAAAATGTTGATTCAAGTCCTTTGCCCATTTAAAACATTGGGTTGTTTGCTTTTTTGTCATTGTTGAATTGTAGTTCTTTATATATTGCAGATATTACCTTTTTATCAGATAAAAGCTTTGCAAATATTTTTCTCCCATTTCATGGGTTGCTTTGCTGAAATATTTTAAAGCAAATCCCAGACGTGATGTCATCTCACCAAAGGTAGACTTTTTTTTTTTTTGGTTGGGGGAGCTTTCCGGTGAAGACTGAAAAACCTGCTAGACAAATTCTAAAATAGATGAAACGTTGGATTTTTGTTTTTTAAGGCTAGGAGGTCCTGGATGATGCTGAGATGTAACAGTGACACAGAGCCAGTGTGGAACTGTGTCTGGTGCTGTGTGAGGGTGACATGGTGGCTTTGGGAACATGGGTGCAGCACTGAAAATATAGGAGACTCCGAGTGAGGGTGACAGTGAGAGATCACTGTATGTGTGGCCCTGTGACAACCAGTGATGTGGGACAGTGGGACGCTGTGGACACTGAAATGACTGTGTGTCACCAAGCAGGTGGGACCTGCTCTGTGAAGGCCACAGGGATCGTGTCTCCTTGCGTCGTCCTGGTTGATGAGTGTGACATAGTGCAGGACTCTGCATGACAGTGAGAGGGACTGAAGCTGTGCTATAGGTGACAGGGCTGCATGTGATTCAGGTGGGCTCAGCCCCAGCCTCAGTTGCTGAGCATGGGAGGGAGCATGAACATTGTAGGGTAGATGAGGAGAAACATTGAATGGGGACAGAAATGGTGTCTGTGCCCAGATGCGAGCTCCTCTCTTCTCTGAATACCAGGAAGGCTTCCTGGAGGCAGGGTGTGGGCATTTCAGCAGGATGTCATAGGTGCTGATTAAGAGCAGGGCCTGTGGTGTCAGACAGCCCTGTCTAGGCTCTGACATTCAGCAAGTCATTTTATCTCTTGAGCCTCAATTTCCTCAAGTATAAAATGGGGGCTCTTGGGAGGATTACATGAAGCAGTGCTCCAGTGCATGCAGTCTCTGGCACTTGGTAAATGCTCTATGGCCTCTTGGGGAGCAGCAACCTCAACACCTGCATCCCAGGCCCCCAAATAACAGGAGCACCAGTAGGAGCACAGTGAGGGTGCGCTGAGTGAGGCGTCCTCTTTTCTTACACCCACAGCCCTCCTCTCTCCCTCTCCCCAACTTCTGTCCCCTGCTTGGTGTTGTCAGCGATACCCCCTCCCGCCCACTCACTCCTGCCCCCTCCTCTCCCCTGCCATCCTTACCACTGTACTGTCAGCCTCCAGCCCAGGCTCCTGCAGCTTCATTCAATTAGGCCGATGCAATTTGCTCAAGAAAAAGTCCCATAATTTGGTTAATCACACCAGTGGGGGATCTGGTCCCAGTCGGGAGGGTGGGGGTAGATAGGAGTTCATACCCACAGCTGAGGCTAGGTGTCGAAGTGCCTGTCTTTTGGGACCTTTACCTGCTTTCTTGGGCTACTTTCAGGAGCCAACAGAGTCCAAAGCTTGGGTCTTCTCAAACCCAGCTACAGAGGCCTTGAAACAGAAGCCTGGACTTCCTGGGTTTGCTTGTATCCCTGGGAGGGTCCCTGCTGCTCTCTGGGCCTCAGTCTCCCTTTCCAAAAATGGGGGTGGAACTGGGGGCGTCTCAGAGGCCCCAGTTTGCCTAGCTCTGCATCCCAGCTCTGGTCAGTCCCCCTTGTGGCTTCTGAAGGGCCTTCTCCTGGGCCTTGGGGAGGGAGCGCTGAGGAGTAGGTGGAGAGGAGTGGGCCCCAGGGAAGTGAGGAGGGGTAAGTGTCCTCAGAGTCTCATCTGGAATATGTCTACCCCAGTCCTATAATTAGAGACCCTCTAGTTCCAGGCTGCACACCTGAAGGTGGGGCAGGAAGAAAGGAAGCTGCCCTTTCTTGGTCACCTGCAAGGCCAAAGCCTCTTAACCATGCAGGCTATACCTTGCACAGGAGCTCCAGCAGAGGTGGGGTGGCGCTCAAGCTGAGCCCGCTCTCCCTCACCAAGCCTTTCCCCTCAGGCCCGCATCTGCCCAGAGAATTGGGGTCCCTCCTTTCTAATGTGCACACAGGTGGCCCCAGCCCCCTGTTGGGAGTCAGCTTAGGCAAGGTTTGACAGCTCAGTTTAATCTTCTCAGCAGCTCTGGGGGAAGGGACCATTTTTACGGATGAGGAACTGATCCCAGGAAGGTCCAAAGACTTGTCCAGTACATATGGTGTGTGGCAGGGCAGGCAGATGAGCCCGCATCTGAGGGAGGCGATGGGAGAAGTGACAGGGGTGCACAGAGGAGAATTAGACCCTCTCAGATTCCACCACTCTCAGCCACACATTCACTCACCATTTGGAGACAAGACTAACCACCCACTAGTGCATTCACAGCTCCCCAGACAGCCACACACTCACTACACCACTGTCACATGGACACCAATGACCCGAATCACATATGCATAGTTGCAGGCCCACATGGTCACTCCCACGTGCAGATGGCCAGTGCACACACATAGACACGGGTACTTACACATGTTTACACTCTTACAACCCATGTGGGTTACAGATTCCCACAGAAACACAGACCTACATACTTTCACACGGACATTCTCCCAGTGACCCAGGGAACATAGTCTGCCATGATCATGTGATGGCCTGCAGGGACTCGCCACTCTGGACCATTAATGGGCAGGCTGCACACTTAGGTCGCCCCCAAAGTGGGAGTTCTGCTTTGCTGGTGACCTAAGAGGAGAGGTCAGTTTTGATAAGTGTATCCAGAATTTTGCAGTCAGAAAAACCACACAAAAACTATTTTAATTTTCATTTCCAAGATAAAATTTAGTTTGAATTGTATAGAGGGTCCGAGGGTCTGGTGGGAGGGCATCATCCTCTTTTCAAGGCTTCGGGGGTCTAAGGGACCCATGGATTCACAACAGTCCCACAAAATATCCCAGGCGGACATATTTACCCAGCCCAGTGTATGCTTCTGTGTGTGTGTGTGTGCACTGTGTGCATCTCACGCTGGCTCCCAGATCTTCGGGATGTGAGGAAGGAAAGTAGGAGAGATTCCAGAGACTCCGGATGTTTGTTCTCTGGCTTCCTGGGCCCTCCAAAGGAAAACAACTCTGGATGCCAGCCTGCCTGCCTGGCTGGCTGGGTGGAAAAGTGGGCCGTGTTGAGAGGTGGGCTATATTGGGAGGTGGGCTGTGTGAGAGCCTGCCTCAGCCCCTGTGGCCCTGCTGACCGGGACCCTGTGTAATGAGGCAGAGTGACCAAGGCCCATGGCCAGCATTCCGTGGGCTCATAGGCCCATCGCCTCCCCTCTCTGGGGCTTGGCGCTCTCATCTGAAAAATGGAGGCGGGGAGGAGGTGAGACTGGATGGGCTTTCCCCTGGAGACTGATTAGAGAGACAGAGACTCAGGCCCGGAGTCCAGAAAAGACAGCCAAAGCTGGGGAGGGCACATGAAGGGGGCAAAGAAGGTCCTGGTTCAGGGGAGTGCGTGGGGCCCCAGAGCCTGCCGTGTCTCCACCAACTCTTTCCTTCACTGGAGGAGGGCTCTGTGCCTTGGTGCCCCATCTGCCCAGGGCCCTGTGGCTCAACCTGTTGCTTGCTCTGTGAGGAGGACGGGAGAGGGATGAGAGTCTCAGTGATAGGTGGAGGACAAGACCGGGGAGAGGGCTTGGGGCTTCTGGAGGGCCAGAACAGGAAGAACAGGAGAGAAGAGAAGACACCACGGTGCAGGAAATGGAGGAGCAAAGGCTTGGAGTGGGGAGGCTGGAGGGGTGCAGGGAATCAGGCTGGGGCACTGCAAAGAGGCCTGAGGCCAGAACAGGAAGAGCCTGGATGGAGGGAGTGAGCAGCCTCTCACCCTTAGCCCCCTGATGAGGTAAGATGACTGCGAGCCCTGCTCCAGGCTGTGTGCTGAGCATTTTGCTTGGAGCCTGTCGCTCTGGAGGAGGGGAGGGGGTGTTCCCAGGAGCTATGACAGTCTTGTGCAAGGGAGGGACAGGGTCACATTTGTGTTTAACAAAGCACTGCACTGGGAGAGAGGAGCTGAGGGACCACCTGGGGAGCATGGTGACTGGGACCCCAGAGGCCAGGCGTGCCCCAGACGGACCCCACTCAGAAAATTGCTTCTCCCTTAGCCCTTATAGAAGGGCTATTTTTAGGAACAATAAAAGTGCTCATACATTCCTGCAGGGGCAGGGAGAGGGAAGGGGGGCAGGAGTCAGTGCAGAGGAAGAGGGTGGACCCCTCTCTTCCCCCAACTCTGCCTTGGTCTTCAGGGGCTTCTCCTCAGGGGCTTCCCTAGCCAGCCCTGCCTCTCCAGCCCCCACCTGTCCCTGGGGTTCCCTTCCAGCTCTTATGTCTGTCCCTCTGCTTCTGAATTAGTCCTTGTTCTGACCGTCCGGCTCTCTTTCTCATACTTCCACTTTCCCCCTCCCCCCGGGGTTTGGGGAACAGCTGGGATGGGCCAAGCTCTGATGAGAGAGCCAAATACAGTCATAGGACAAAGCAGCGGGAGGCTGTGGGACACACACATGCCGCAGAGCACAGATACAGAGAGGTGACCAGGCACAGAGAGAAGCGGCCAAGCACCCAGGGAGGCTGAGAGGCAGGGAGAAAATGCACTGGGACAGTCAAGGAGAGTCCCAGGGCAGGCATCACTGGGCAGCTAGCTGCTGTGCCCTGCTCTCTGTCTTGTCCCTACAGAGACCAGCATGGCTGGGCTTGCCCCCCGTCCACCCCCACCAGCCCACCCCAGGCCAGCCCTTCCTTCCCGCCCTCTGCAGGCCCACACTAACCCTATGCCAGGCCGCCTCCTTCAGCATTTACCTCCCACACACAATGGGCACAGCGAGGAAACAAGAGACCCAGTCTCTGGCCTGGAAGCAGACGCTCAGCCCCACCTGACATCCGAGAGGGCTCAGCCCATCCTCTGGCCAAGGCAGGTATTAGAGGGGCCCCAAAGACAAGCAGGACTCTGGGACAAGGTGTCCTAGTGTGGCCCAAAGGGCTGGGCTGAAGCATGGGTCTTCTGGCTCCAGGTGAGAGCCTGGGTGAGTCCTTCCCTGCCTCCTCTGGCCTTAGTCTACCCCATCAAGCTGGGATTGGGCTCCATGAGGTCTAGGGCCCTGTAGACCCTGGTCCTGTGGGAATTCTCAGAAGGCCTGGGAGGAGGACAAGTGACCACACAGGAAGGCTTCCTGGAGGAGGTGACCTCACTCATAAAAGAAGGTGATGGTGACAGTGCTCCTCTTGGGGAAGACCTCTCCCTCTGACCTGCTGCCCTGACCCGGTCACATGTGGAGATGATCCTGAAGCACAAAGGGCCTGCTGGCCTGCGGAGGTACCTGGGAGAGGTTGCCAAAGGCTCTCAGTAGGAGGCACCCCATTCCTCAGGCTCCTCTAAGACTGTCACTGTGCCAGACTGAGGAGGCTTTGAGAGGTCTCAGCTATCTCCCCTGCCTGGATCCTTGCTCCACACCCCTCTTCTCCCTGATGGCATGTAGCCCTCACAGTTTAGTAGTCCTGGGCACACAGGAGTTCTCCCAGTCATTTACAGCTCAGCAAATACCTACCAACACCTATGAGGGGCTGGGTACCACTGGAGACCCAGAGAGGGGCAGGACACAATCTCTGCCCTCCAAAAGCTCCCAGTCTGTTGTGGGAGCCAGAAGGGAGAGGGTGGCACTGCATTGATGCACACGGTGCATGCCATGGTGGTGGATGGGGGGCTGTGGGACCCCCAGGTGGGAGTGTCAGACTTGCCTGGAGAGGGAACAACAACAAACTCTCCCTGGAGGGATCCAGAGAAGGGAAATCACTTGATTCATTCATTCATTCATTCATTCATTCATTCATCCATCCATCCACCCATCCAATTATTCCTTTGGCCATCATTTCCTGAGGGATGTAAACTCTCTTCTGACACTGGCCCAGCAGGACACATAGTGTCCTCCTCCTCTCCTGCTTGAGCCACGATGCCTGCCTCTTGGAGGCTCCTGGACTTGCTTTGTCCAGCTCCCAACCCACTCTGAGGGGGTGAGGCTGAGGAGGGTGTACAGACATTCAGGGTCACCGAACTCAGAGCTGGAGGGTAGCCACCTCACCAGGGGCCCTTCTCAGGGCACAGGCTCCCTGGTGACAGGGCCTTGGTCCTTGCTTGCACACCTTTGGGGACTGGGAGCCCTCTCCTCCATCCTGCTCAGGAGTGTGCCCGCATCTGCCTCCTTGTGACTGCCCTGAACTGCCTCATGGGCCCCAGGCCAGAGGACAAGGAGAGCTAGAATGCCAGGTGACCAGGACGACCGTGATGGCATGGAGAGGGGGATGCTGTGATGTGTTTGGGAGGAAGTTTGTGGCGTCCAGAAGAATGTGGGCGGCAGGAATGGGAGCCACTCTCAGTTCTGCCCTGTAGATGAGGCAGCTGAAGGTGGGAGGGAGTGGGAGGAGATCTGAGCTGGCTCTGCCCTGCTTGATCTGATATCTGCCTCGCAGGGCAGATATCCTCCCCCTCCCCACACTCAGCTCCTGCCTCCCTCCCTCTACCCACTCTGACTGTTCCCTCCTTTCCTGACTCCAGACTCTGGGTGAGGGACTGAGGGGATCCCAGTGAGTTTGGCCCTCGGGGAACTGATCATGCAGACAACTCTTACCTTCCTTCTCCTGTTCTTTCCCTCTTCCCTTTCCTTCATCCATCCCCAAACCTAGCTCTTGATGGATCCAAGGGTGCGGGGGACAACCAGGAGGGCATTTTGGAGGAGGCAGGAGCTGGAGTAGAAGCTGGGACTGGCTTGGAAAGGGCGAGAGGCCCAGGTGGAGCTGGTTGTGGATGCTGGAAGGGAGGAGCCAACAGTCTGGGGTCAGGCTCCTGTGGATGGGGACACCCTTGAGAGGCGCCGGGACTGGCTCAGGTGTATTCTACAGTGCACGTGTCTCCAGTGTGGCTCGGAGGCTGGAGACGCGGCCCTGTTGGAGTAACAACTGAAGCCGGAGTCTGCGAAGGGTGGGCAGGAGGATAGAGGGATGGGGGCATGGAAGGGGAGGGGGTAAGTAGAGGAGGGAGGGGAGGAAGAGAAAGAGCGGGGAGGAGGAAAGGTCTCTGAGAGGTCCCTCCTATAGGACTGGGCTCCTGCACTGCGAGTGGCCCCGTCCATACTACCTTGTTATCGGTGTCTCCCCACCACTAGCCTCGCTCTCTCCTTCCATCCCCAGCCTTTCCCCTCCAATGGGACCTTCCCTGGGGCGTCCCCTCATTGGCTGTTCTCACCTGAGCAATGCCCCTCCCCTTCAGTCCTTAGCCTCTTCACCTGTACAAGGGGATGACCCAAACAGGCACCTCTCAGGCTTGTAGGAGGATCCAAGATAGTGTCAGTGGGTCTCAAGGTGTGGCCCCTCGACCAGCAGCATCACTGTCATCTAGGAATGTTTGGAAATGCAAGTTCTTGGACCTCATCCCAGACCTACTGTATCAGAAACCCTGGGGGTGGGGCCAGCAATCTGCACTTTAACAAGCACTCTGGGTGGTTCTGGTGCACACGAACACTGGGGAATGCCTGGTGGAAACCTCTAGCCACAGGAGGTGCTTGGGAAAGGTACCTTCCCCTTCCCAAAACCTGATGCCTCACTCAAGCATGGCACTGACAGTTGGGCTAGTCCAGCTGTGTTCTGGCTCTCTGTCCTGCCTCCTCCTTCAGACTAAGCCTCCCAAGGGTTGCCAAGCCTCTTTCCTCTATTCTCCTGACCCTGGTCCAGCTCAGCCTCGTTGAGAGGGGTCTGGGGCTACAAAATCTTCACACTCACAGGCAGTTCCTCTTTGAGCATCCAAGGTACCAGTGTCTTTGAGAGGCGGCTCCTTGGCCAGGTGGCACACATGGGTGGGTGGGGAGGAAGGAGGAGGAACCACCGTGTTCTGCTTTCTTGTCTCTGACTCTGCAGGCTGGGTGTGCTGTGAGGCTATGAGGAGGCATAGAGTCAGCTTGGGTGCTGGGCTGAGGCTCGGGGCCGAGGCTCAGCAAAAGGGGACTTCTCTGGTCTGAGCCTACAGGAGGCCTCCTTTGGGGCAGTTCTGCCAGTCACCCTGACTGGGCGGCTGTGCTTGCTAGTGCCAGACCTGTGCTGGGCACAGAGGTCGATAAGTTCTCCTGTGCCCTTGAAGGGCCCCGTCCTCTGGAAAGATAAGAGACTATGTACATTGCCCACCAGAACAGGAGAGAGGAAGCAAAAGAGGCATAGATGACACTTGCCTGGCACCCCCTGTTTCCCCTCTAGCTGCCTTCCTGGGTTCTCCATTCTGTGGGTGCTTCTCTCGAGTTAGGTGCTTTCTCCCCGTGTTCTCAAGGTGACTATTTGGAGGTTTGTGGGAGGAGTGGGCTGGAGACACAAGAGTAGGTGGGGGCAGGAAGTATGCAGGAGAGAGAGAGATGGAGAGTGGGAGGAGAAGCTATGAGAGGAAGAGAGGACGCGGAGGTGGGAAAAGACGTCAAGACTCCTGGAGAGGAACAGGAGTGCAGGCTGGGACAGAGGTGGACGTCGGCCGAGGGAGGCAGGGAGGGAGGCAGGTCCACCTGAAAGGAAGGCAAGGGGTGATGGACAGAGAGTTTGTGGACTCCGAGGTCCTGGGGGGATCTAGAAGGACCCCTCCCTTTAGAGAAGGGGACACCAAGGCCCACAGAGAGAGGAGGGCCTCGCAGAGGACCTAACGCAAGCAGAGTTGCATGAATCAGTGTGAATGGACAGTCCCAAGAGCACAGCTGGACCTTGGGAGGTACTTGACTCTTGAGTTTGATGTTATTGCCTTCCTGTAGGCCAGTGTGAGGGGCACTGTGAGGCTTCCTTGTAGAGAAGGAGGCATGGAGCCAGTGCCAGGCAGCGGGGAGAGCCATAGGAGGACCTGTGGAGGTGGGGAAAGGCATAGAGACTCGTGGAGAGCTCTCCATAAGGAGAGCATCTTATGGCAGTGACCCCAACCCTCAGGAAGGGCGTTGGTCTTGTGCTTGTGGCTCCAGAGGGGGTAAGACCAAGGTCTCTGGTTTCATAGAATCTTAGGCTTTAAGAAGGAGTTAGAAGTAATTTAGTCCAGACCCTCTCCTCTCCCCAGATAAGTGCAGAAATGCAGATCCAGCCCAAGGCTGAGCCGCAACCCTGGCTTCAGAGGAGGCCTGACTCAGAACAGGCTCCCCTTTCTTGGTATCTGGGGTGAATGAAAGATAAGTCCTTGGTAATGGTGCTGTCTGTGGTGCTGACTGGCCCTACCTCAGACTACAGAGCTGCAGGTGGAGCTGGGGAGAGCAGAAAGGCTCCATCTATCCATCTACCCACCCACCCAGCCACCTATCTACCTATCCACCTACCCATCCATCCACCATCCATCTACTCCCAACCCATCCTGCACCCATTCATCTATCCACCCACCCACTCATCTGTCCAGCTTCATTGAATTAAACCACAAAACCATAGAACTATATGCTGCAGAGCTAGAAAGATCCATTTTTTAGTAATGAGAAAACTGAGGCTCAGAAGAGGAAAGTTGTTGCTTAAGGCCACACAGAACTTATGTAGTCAATCTGGGACAGGACTGGAAATTGTGGCTCTTTCCTACACACCACAAGTTCTCCCCTGTGGTCTGGGAAATTGCCTGGCTTTTATGCTGATATCTATACTGATATTTGTTCCAAAAAGCTGTGAAGGCAGGAAATGTGACTTCCTTCACCCCATCTCGAGCCTGAGTTTGTGTATGTGTATATGTGTGTGTGTGTGTGTGTGTGTGTGTGTGTGGTGTGCATGCATAAGTGCAGCCTTGTGTATGCATTGAATATATGATTGCCTTTTGATCTGTCTGTGTGCATGTTTATGTGAGAGACTGTGCACATACATATGAATAGAGGTGTGTGCATGGCAATATGTATTTGTGTGGCATGTGTAGATGGGCATGTGAGCAGGTAAAGCTGTGTCTGTATTTTTCCTTTCCTCTTCCTTTTAAGATTGAAGGCCCCTGATTTAAGCCTCGCTCCCCATCTGTGCCTTCAATTCAGGAATCTCCCTGCTTCCCATTCTCAGCTGCTCCCCACTGATTCTCTCCTTCCTTCACTGAAGCAGTGACTCTTCCTTCTGAGCCCACACTTCATAGGCTTTGCAATTTGAGCTGTTTCCTCCCCTGAGTTGATGCAATGGGGTGAGGTTGCTTTGAGATCTGAGGAAGATTCATGGAGGAGATGGCATTTGAGCAAGCCTTGAAGGCCCCTTTGAGTGCCAGATCTGAAGTGGCTCTTCCCAGCTTCAGTTCCTGCACCCAACACCCTCCACTCCTGGGGCAGGCTGGGTAGGACCAGGAGGTAGATTGACAGAGGGATGCCTGCAGAGAGCCTTGGGCTTCATCGGTCACATTGCCATCCAGTCCACTCTGGCACAGATGGGAAACCCTTCCCTGCTGCTGCCCCAACTCTCCCCAACTTTCTTTTCCTGATCTCCTTATTGCTATTATCCTGCCTTTGGCCTGAAAAGTCACAGAAAACTGAACAATCAGAGCAAAGGTCAGGCAGGCACCCACCAATTCCAGTAAAGGACAGTTGAGGGCATTCCCCAATTGAAGCAAAGGGCAGGTTGAGGAGTCCACCAATCAGAACAAAGGACAGACTGTTCTTTCTGAGCCCCCTAGGGTGGGAGCTGGGGATCAGGTGCTGAGCAGGAACCAGACAGGGGCTAGAGATCCAGAGGTTTGGGTTCTGGACCTGACTCTGCCCTGACTGGCTGGCTCACCACAGGTTGATCATTGCTTCTCATTGAACCTCAGCTTCCTCATCGGTCAAATGAGGAGACTTAGCTCTCTGAAGCCTGTGGCTTTGAAAAATTTCTCCCCCTGTATCAGGCTCACTTTGTCACCTGGGTCTCTCTTCCCCAAGTCCACATCACGTACGTCAGACTCCACCAAGGGCAGGGCCTCTCAGGAGTCAGCTTGTTGACTCCTCTGCCTCCAGGAAGGAATAGACATAAACTAACACCACCTTCTGCACTGTCTTTAGAGCCCTGGTCTGGGGAGCATGCGTCTGGAAGACTATCTTGGGAGTATTGGGGGCATCAGCTCTTCCTCCCCTTTTTAGTCTTCAGAATTGACCTTGGAAGGCCATAATAGCCTGTGTGTATTGTACACAGGCATCACTCGAGCTCTTGCCCTGTGAATCTGTAAGGAACTGTACCAGTGAGAACATGTGTGTGTATGTGCGCATGTGGATGGTGTCTGAAGGCATGCTGGGATGTCTGCAAGGATGTGGGGTCTGTGACTGTGTGGTGCTGAAGGTGTCTGTGCTGTGATGAGGAGCCTAAGGGTCGAAGGACAAGTGATCCAATTTGGGTATTGTGTTGTCTGGAATCAGTAGCTTCTGATGTCTGACGGCAGACATCTTCCCATGACCAAGATATGTATCTTCATTCTTGAGCAGTGGGAGGGACCAAGGAAGCCTGGGTGTTGGAGAAGGTGATGCTGAGTAAGCATCTGGGGAGAAGGCCCACTGCTGCCCTCCTCCTGGGAACACAGGATCCATGGGGGTAGAGGAGGAAACTGCAGCCAAGAAGACCCAGGAGTGAAATTTGGAGCTGAAGCCTGTATGCAAGGCTTCATTTAGAGCCCAGCATGGAGCTTTCTGGCAAATGGGCATTCAGCCCACTCTTGCGCACCCTTGAGGATGGGCAGCTCACTTGCTCCCTCTCTCCTGGTGACCTGTAGCATGCCTTTGTAGTGTGGCCCTGCTTGGAAGAAGGTCCTTCATCCCACTAGACCAAGGCCAGCCTCCTGTGGAATCCTATGGGTCCCCAGTCTGTCCATGGGGCCAGAGTTCAGATCCGCCATCTAGGAGGGTCTGAGAAATTGGAGTTGGAGACTGATAACCCTGGGTCTCCTCTGCTTTAGATGAGGCACCCCTGGGTTATCCAGTCTTAGTCACATGCAAAACTTGGTTTCCAATTCCCTCCTTTCATAGGTCGCCTCCTCTGGATGAGTCTCATCTTGTCAGCACCTGGGACACAATGGACAGGGGATGGTCTAACTAGACTATAAAAGTGGGGGAACTGTCATTTTCCCAATTGGGTTAACATACCTCTATTAATATGTCCTGCAGTTTGAGCATTTTTATTTCTTGCCAGTCATGCTTACACTGTGGGCTCATGCTGAGCTGTGGTCTTTTAAGACACTCAACTTCATATCATGTTCACATGAATGGGGACCCAGCCATGTCTCCTTCATCTTGCAGTTAATCACTTTGCTTTCTGAACACAGACCCAGCCTTCCACTGGGAAGACATCTGAAAGGACTTCCAAGGGCTTGCGGGAGGGCATGGCTGGTGGATGGTGTGAGTCACGATCTTGCCTTGGCCCTCGTTTCCTTTGTTCTGTTACCTTTCTCTTTGATCCCCATGGCTCTGGCCAAGTTAATAGAGCGAGAAGCAGGGACTTTTGTCTCCGTTCCGGCTCTGCAAGGACGAGTTCTGTTCCTGGGATGGGAAGGCTGTGAGGCAGTCAAGGCTGACGTCTCCTTCTCCTCCTATAGTTGCCAGGGATGGCCCAACTGTTCTCCCACCTTATGGGTCATGCACCCCATAGGCTCTTGATACTCTCAACCCAGCCCCTCACTAGGCTGGAAAAATGAGACTAGGTGAGACCACCTTCCTTCTGGGGAAAGTGAGCGGGACCCAGCTTCAGCGAATATTCAGCTGAGCATCTACTCTGTGTTGGGCATTCTGTGAGGCACTTTTAGGGCTCTGATTCATTTTTATTTTCATTTTTAAGGGCTCAATTTCATATTGTCTTCATGTCAGCCTGTAGGGGGCAACAGCCCCAGCTGCTTCCAACTTACAGATAGGAGACTGAGGCTCAGTGACTCAACCAAGACACTCATTGCTCATACACAGTGGAGCTAGGATTCAAATTTGGGTGTTTTTTTGTTTGTTTGTTTGCTTGTTTTGTTTTAATTTGGAGCCTTGTGGTTTCCCTACTATGCCAGAATTGTCCTTGACTAGAGAACGAGGGACCTAGAGTCTAGGCCAGGCTTGACCTGTTGACTCACTGTGAGGCCTTTGCTAAGTCCCTGTCCCTGGCCCTTCTCTGAGCCTCATTTTCCCCACTTGTAAGATGAGGGTACTTGAACCTTATATGGCCTTAAGACTGTTTGATTTTGAGATCCTAAGATCCTGGGATTCCTGAAAGCCTTGGGCTCTGGACTAAGCTGGGGGGTTTTGCTCACAATCCTTTGGGCAGATGGGTCTGCCCTGGCCTGCCCGGCAAAGCCCCTCACTGCCTTCTCCTCTCTTCCAGGATGCTTTGCTGAGTCTGGGCTCTGTCATCGACATTTCGGGCCTGCAACGTGCTGTCAAGGAGGCCCTGTCAGCTGTGCTTCCCCGAGTGGTAGGTGCCCGCCCTTGCCCCACACTTCCCACCCCGCCCCCTAAGCCTTTGACCAGCTCTACGCTGTACCTCATTCAGGGTCAAGGGGGAAGGAAGAGGCAGGGTCCCTGCCCAGAGGACTTTCATGGGGAAGTGAAGGGTCTGGGTGGGTGTTCTGAGATGGCTTTCTGGAGGAGGAAGCCTGAAGCGAAGCACCAAGGAATGAACTTGCATAGGAATCCTGCAACAGCTGAGCCAGAAGGGGCCTTAGAGGTTAAGCGGAAAAGCTATGTCTCAGATAATGAAAGGGATTCACCTAGGATAACAGGACGTGGTGGAGCCAGCTGGGTTTTGGAATCCATGCAGCAGGAGAAGTAGAGGGTAGACATGTAGAAGAACTTCCTGGAAACCAGGTCTGGGAGGTACTAGAATAGGGCTCAGCTTTGATGAATAGATGTGCATTGGGTTAAAGTGCCCTGCCTGGAGATGGGAGGCTGGGAAAATGGCCTCTAGCAGCATTTTAGCATCTTTCTCTTTGTCCCATCCGAATACCATGGATGAGTTGCAGGTTTGGGGAAGATGGAGGATGGTGATCATGGTTGCCTGAGCCCAAAGTGCGTTACTGGGGAGATTGTGCCCCTTGTCATCTATTCCAGGCCACTCCCCAACCTGGCTTCAATGGCCACTGTTCATCCCTTAGGCAGGAGGATGGGTAAACTGGCCCTTGAGGCCCAAAGTAGCAGGTTGTCAGTTGTGCCAGATAGAGAGAAGCAGGGGACTTTTGGAGTCTGGGGAAGGGAGTCTGATCCAGCCTAAAGGGCATGGAAGACTTCCTGGAGGAGGAGATGCCCTGACTGAGTCCCGATAGCCTTAAATGTCCTCTTCCCTACTCTAAACACTGCCAAGGGCAGCCTCTGCTCCAGGAAACATGGCCAACTCAGAATGTGACCTTCGCATCCCTCCGGAGCCCATTGTCCCTGAATCTGCTTGATGGATGAACCACCGGAGGCCCAGAGAGGGAGGGCGCTTGTCCCAAGGTCACACAGCATGACAGGGATAAATGGGACTTGGTATCTAAGCACCCCCATTCCCTCTCCTCAGCTCTGCCTTCCCCAAACCTCCTAGAAGTTCAGAGCCCAGGAGGAGGGCTAATGAGTGAGCTTTATTGAGTGTGAAATTGGTAGGAAGTGGGTGGCATGTTGGAGCCCAAAAATAAATCCTCCCAGAGAAGGATGAGACTAAGGCAACATCTGGCCTGGGGTGGAGGCACATCTGGAAAGGGAGGGTGGTAGAAGCTGGCAGGTCGGTTTCTGCAGAGCTGCCCCAAGAGCCTCTGTGGCCACTGAGGCTGCCCTAGGGTGGGAGGAGGAAGTGACTGGCTCTGTTTCACAGGCAGGGTGCCCTGGTGGCTGTGCCAGCCTAGATGCTCTGTGACAGATTAATTGTCTCCCCAAAGCTGGGGGCTGGGATGACAGCTGTGGTCCAGGTTCCTGGGACGGTAGGAAATGTCAACCCTGGCACCCCCCCAAGAGACCTATAGGAGGTAGGGAAGCCCTGACTTTCAGGAGTCCTGGCTTGGTTGCACAGAGGGGCTCAGCCCCCAGTGAGGTAAGGGAGCTGAGGTCTGCTCTGCTGCCCCCAGGGAAGGGAGCAGAGATGGGGAGGGGACCCCCGCCCAGGGAGGAGAGCTGCTGGCACCTGGCTTCCTCATCAGCACCCATTGTGGCAGGCAGCCCCGAATGCAGATGGTGCTGATGTGTCTGAAATGGTTCCCTCCTTCTCTCCAATAGACTCAGCTAATTTTAACTCAGAGGACTGAGTGAGGGGGTGGGAGACATACGGACATCCGGAAGTGAAGCAAGGATCTGTCCCCCTCTGCCCCCATGGATTACCCACCCCTCCCTCTGCATGGGTAGGACTTTCTGTGTGACCCTGCCTGGTCTCTCAACCTCTTTGGGCCAGATAACTCAGACCTCTCCCAGGCTGCTGGAAGAGATGGATGACAAGGAGGCTAGATATAGCCGAGGAGTGGGCGGCCTCCTTCCCACTGAATTCTTTATCCCTGAACATCCCACTTAGGTTTCATTCCAGCCAAACAAGAGGGTGTCTGCCCCTCTCACTCCCTTCAGGCCTTATCATTCCCACCCCATGCCACACCCACCACTGAACCTGGCTCAGTGTCTCTGGAAGTAGTGGCCAGGCATCTCCTGGGGATTGGGAGGGAGTGGGGGCTGGCTGGGGACAGCCGATGACAACGAGAGTGGCTGGCAGGATTGTGGACTCTCAGAGTCATGGAAGGCAACTGCTTCTTCTGGGAAGGATTCCATATTTACTGAGTGTGGGCCTTCAAGACGTAGCTCCACTGTCACCTCCTCCCGAAGTCCTCCAGGATACCCTCAGCTGGGAGGCAAACCCTTTTCCACCCTCCTGCAGAGAAAACACAGAGTTGTGGTCAAGGCTATGTTGCATGGGGGTTGGTCAGGGATCCCTAAGGGTTGCCAGTTCTGCTTGGAAGGAATGTAGATTTTTGCCTGTAGGTCAGTGAGGGCAACTACTTCTGCCAAGACATGGCCTGGAACTGAGGCCAGAGCTGCTCTGGGCCCTTGGGGAGGGAGGATTAAAGAGCAAGAGCTTTGATCTCCCTCTGAGGAGCAATCTTTCCAAAATACAAATCTGCTCACGTCTCCCTGCGCACGTCCTGTCCTGCCCCCAGTTCTGTTCGTAAGGCCCATCCCACTCAGCCCTACTGACCTCGGGCCCATCCCTGGTGCCCCTTCCCTCACTATCTGTTCCTAAACGCTCCATGCTCTATACACCTCTGGACCTACCTGTGTACCTGCAACAAGGCCTGGGAGCCCATTCTGCACCCTGCCCACTCCCTGAATGTGTCTAATTCCCACTCAGTGACAGCTGAAAGGTCACTTCCTCCAAGAAGCCCTCTCCAGCCCCCACAGAGGATGGTGCAGTGCCCTGCTCTGTGCTCCTCCCTTGGCTGGGGTTATAGGTGTGTGGTTTCTTGTAGAGTTGAAGGAGGGATGCTTCCTGGAGCATTCCGAGCCCCATCCCTGGTACAGCTCAGAGTGGATGCTCGGTTATTGTTTGCTGAATGTCTGAGGCTGGAGTCAGGCAGGGAAATATCCCCGGATGGGAGGTGATTTGTCTGCACCTTCAGTCCTTCAAATTCTTTGCCTGGCACGTTGGGTTTTGGGTGGTAAAGAAAGTCGCAGGTTGATGAATCCTGCTTGGAATTCCTTCCAAGAGGAGAGGACAAGGCGCTTAGTTCACAAGGTGTATTGCTGCCCTGGCTGCATCTTAGAATCACCTGGAGAGAAAACCAAACAGATCATTGCCAGAGCTCCACTCCCACAGGTTCCATGACCTTGCCCCGTAGACCCCTGCATGCAGGCTGGGACTGGGCAGCTGAGAGGACCTCTCCACAGGGTTTCATAAGTGCCTTCTGTCCTAGGAAACTGTCTACACCTACCTGCTGGATGGGGAGTCCCGGCTGGTGTGTGAGGACCCCCCACATGAACTGCCCCAGGAGGGGAAAGTCTGGTGAGCCATTCTCTGCACCCCCATTGCCCTCTTGCATGGCCAAGGATTCTCAGGGCTAAGGCACCATCCAAGGTCAACTGGTCTGACCCTCCCCATCTAACCTTGATCTCTGCCTCCCTGCCAGGTGGGATTCATTGGCCAGGTTGCTGACCCCAGCATAGAAGGGCAGAAGCAATGTCTTCTCTTTGTTGGGGAAATGGATAGGCACAGAGAAAGTACCAAGTGATGGTGAATTTTCTCCTTCTAATTGCTTCTAAATGGCTGCGGCCTCCTCAGAGCAGAGTCTCAGAACGTTGGGGCTATGGGGTCTATCAGTTAGAACACCAGCATGCTGTGAGAACTACTGTGAGGCTGGACTTGGAATCCCAGCATGCTGGGCCTGCAGGAGCTCACGGTGCCAACTCCCTGCATCTGAGAACAGGGAGATCAGAGGCAGCGTCCTGCTGAGGGTTCTGGAGCCCCACTGCCTGGGTTCAAATCTTAGCTCCCTGTTTACTAGCTGTGCAACCTTGGGCAAATGACACAACCTCTCTGTGCGTCAATTTTGTTTGTGAAATGGTGATACTAATGGTACTTATAGGATTGTGGGGAGGATTAAATGTGTGTCACACATGTAAAGCATTTAAGTCAGGCCTGATCTGTGGTGAGGACTATCTGTTGGGGATTACCATTGCGAGAGAATGCTGGAATCACTGACTTCAGGATCTTGGGATCAGTGCACTTGGCCCCCTGATACCTCGATGCCCATTTAATTCAGCCTCCTCATTTTCCAGATGGGTGGATATCATGAGACATGACCAAGGTCACATGCCAGGTATGAGGCAGAGCCAGGCCTAGGACTCGGGTCTTCTGACTCCTGGCCATTTAGGGGACAGTGAGAGGAAGTGGAACTTACCAGATGAGAAAATGTTGAGGGCAGGCATGCTGCTGGGAGAAGGCGGGCTATAAAGGATGTGGCCATTGCCTGCTAAGCGCTGAATGCAGAGCCACTGTGGGGCCCAGGGGGCACTAGGCAGGAGCTGAGGGCAGAGTGGGCACCAGTGGGGGTGCCCCAGAAGGCAGCTCTCTACCCCTATGAGGAGGACTTTTCCAGCAGGCCAAGTGATCCAGGGACGTGGCTTTTTCAGGTAGCAGCTGAGCCTGGCAAGCCACTCACCTTTCACAGGGGCCATGGAAAGAGTTCCTGTTTGAGGATGCTGGACTCATGGTCCTGAGGCCCCTCCTGGTGCTGGAAACCCTGGTTTCTAGGATGCTGGTCTCTCTCCAGCCTTTTCCCATGGAAGGAGTTGGTTCTGCTCTGATAGTCACCTTCCCACCTCCTATTCTCCCACTGAGCTCCTTTCACCTTCCCCGAACAACGTCTCCGTCAAGGAGCATGGGAACAAAGCCACTGCCACCTCTCTCTAGCCTTCATGTCCCATCTGTAAGAGGATCGTCTGAAAGGTCTTTAGAGTCTTAACAGGGAAAATGTGGTCATGTTCCCCTTTCTCCTCTAATTCTAAAGAACTGCTCTCCTCCAGCAACCCCCACCTCTAACTCTAAAGAACTTTGCTTCATATAAGCTCCACTCCTCCAGGAAGGCTCCTCGAAGCAGCCTGGGCGGCCTTCCTGGGAGGGATGCAGGAAAACAGGCTCAGGAGGCAGTGGGGGGCAGCCTGCAGGTTTGTTCCACCCCCTGGGACCCACACATGCTCCCCTCAGCTGTCTGGGCATGTGGAGTGGGTGCGTATCTGTGGTCCAGGAATCTTTGAGAGGGCTCAGATCCTTGGCATCAGCTGCCCTTTCAGCATCCTCCCTCCAACCACTTCAGACTCAGAAAGCCCTTTGGAAAAAATACAAAAAAAAAAAAATCAATTAAAAGTGAATGTTCAAATCCAATTATCCCAGAGCTCAGTGGAGATGGGGAGGTGAGTGCCTGCTGGGAGACAGGGGTTGAAGATTCCAGGAGGAGGGCCAGGGAATGAGAAGACAAGAGGGTCAGGGCAGCGAGGACCTCCCAGGGGACATACCCATCATCAGGACATACCCGTCATCATCCCCAAACGGGAATTCTTTCCATGGCCCCTGTGAAGGTGAGTGGCTTGCCAGGCTCAGCTGCTACCTGAAAAAGGATTAGGGTGAAGGCCCAGGCCCAGTGCTCTCTCTGGTATCTGAGCTTTGCTTGCCCACCTTTGTGCCTGGTGTCTGGTGGTGAGCCCACCTCCACAGTTAGGGCGGAGAGGCCCCAGGGTTGGCTGGGCCCTGCTCTCAGGAGCTCCCAGCAGGATGGGGACTTGAGACCCAGGTGTATGGAAGAGGGAAGAGCACTGGAATGGGATTCAGACAGGTCTGGATTCTAGCTCAGCCCCGTCCCTGTCTCTCTGCTTTCCTGCCTGAGGCCTGGTCTATTGGCTTAATGGATGACAGGTCCCAAGTGCTTGGCACAGGGGCCAGCACACAGCAGGAGCTCAGTGATTGTTACTTGCACCCCCAAGTCCCAACCAGCGATTAGCCTTGAGTGACCTTGAGAAAACACCTTCCTTTCTGGCCTCTTTTTCTGTGAAATGGGCGGGGTTGGGTACAGGGTCCTTCAGATGGTGACCTCTGTGGCTCTGGTCCCCCAGGAGGGAGAGGGACCGACCTGCAGGCTGCCATGGAGCCTGAGGCTCTCGCAGTGCCCGAGGAGGTGGGGGTGTGTGGAGGGTGCTCCTCCAGGAAACCCTGGACGGCTGGCAAACAGCAGCAGGTGTGGCGTGGAGGCTGAATCATAAAGACAGATAAGGAGGCCCGAGGCAACGGGCAGGGAATGGGCTCAGGGCGGTGTGGGGAGAGGCAGGGTGAAAAAGGGTCAAGGCGGGAGTGAGGAGGCCCCCCCGCCCCAGCTCCCAGCCCCACCTGCCCCTGTTCCTGCCACTCTGCAGGGTCTCAGATGCTCAGCTGCATCCCCCCAGTGTGTCTGGCTTTCTTGTCTTCTGGTGCTTGTAAGGGCTGTTCACTCCCTTGTAAAGACCTTTCCTGCTCCACTTTCATTTCAGTCAATCCCATTTTATTTATCTTTCATGGCCTGACCAGAAACCCTCTTGGGGAAGCCTGCTCCACAGTTCCCTGACACTGAGAAGGAACCAACTTTCAGAAAAGGGGTCTGGGCCATATTGGCCTCCCTTAGGGATGGGTCTGTTCACAGGAAGAACCCTGGGCTGGGAGTCAGAGACCTGGGATCCAGGACAACAGGGCTGCAATCCCAATCGATGCCCTCTCCCTGGACCTCCATCTGCCCTTCTGTAAAATGATAGGCTGAACATTCTGATGTTGAGGGCTGGTGAGACTCTGAATTGTAAGGGCTGCAAAGGGCCTCAGAGCTGGAGAGGAGAGAATCCTGGAAGGCTGCCTGGGCCAGGGTCTTCCTGAAAGGAGGCTTCACTTCCCTCTTGTTGGTGCCCCACCTCCATCTCCCAGACTGTTTCAGGCCCCAGCTCTGCCGCCTTCCTCTTCTTGTGTCTCCTGCTATCTTAAAGCCTCTGATTACCTGCTGCTGAGTGCAGCAAAAATCTCAGGCCTTTCAGCTGCAACTGAAGCACCCACCGCCCACCTCGGCCCAGGCTGGCTGTCTCCCTCCGCTACCACTTGGGGGTCCTCAGGGCCCATCCCTTAGAAATTTCTTCCGCTAAACTGACCAGGTCTTTCATTACAGAATCTGACCATCCCTAGGGTTTGTCTCGGAGGACACCGGGAACGGTCTGCTCCCATATCAGGATCCTCACATGCTGAGGGAAGGAGGGCGAAAAGAGGGTCCGGGTCCTGGGGGCTCAGTGAGAGTGGGGGGCTCAGTGAGGGGATGGGGACTCAGTGACAGTGGGCAGCCTCAGTGAGGGGATGGGGACCCAGTGAGGATATGAGGGCTCAGTGAGAGTGGGGTGGCCCAGAGAAGGGATTGGGACCCAGTGAGAGTGAGGGGCTCAGTGAGAGGGTAGGAACTTAAGTAAGGGGATGGAGGCTGAGTGAGAGTGTGGGGGCTCATTGAGAGGGTGTGGGCTTAGTGGGGAATGGGGGCTCAGTGAGAGGATGGGGGCTGAGTGAGGGGATGGGGCTCAGTGAGAGGATGAGGGCTGAGTGAGGGGATGGGGCTCAGTGAGAGGATGGGGGCTGAGTGAGGGGATAGGGCTCAGTGAGAGGATGAGGGCTGAGTGAGGGGATGGGGGCTGAGTGAGGGGATGGGGCTCAGTGAGAGGATGAGGGCTAGGTGAGAGGATGAGGGCTCAGGGAGAGGATGGGGGCTCAGTGAGGGGATGGTGGTTGAGTGAGAAGATTGGGGCTCAGTGAGGGGATGGTGGTTGAGTGAGAAGATGGGGGCTGAGTGAGGGGATGGGGGCTGAGTGAGATGATGGGGGCTGAATGAGGGGGTGGGGGCTCAGTGAGAAGGTGGGTGCTCAGTGAGGGGATGGAGGCTCAGTGAGAGGATGAGGGCTAAGTAAGAGGATGAGGGCTCAGTGAGAGGATGAGGGCTCAGTGAGGGGATGGGGGCTCATTGAGAAGGTGGGGGCTCAGTGAGGGATGGGGGCTCAGTGAGAGGATGAGGGCTAAGCGGATGGGGGCTCAGTGAGGGGATGGGGGCTGAGGGGATGGGGCTCAGTGAGAGGATGAGGGCTAGGTGAGAGGATGAGGGTTTGGCGAGGGTATGGGGTTTAGTGAGGGGATAGGGGCTCAGTGAGAGGATGGGGGCTCAGTGAGGGGATGGGGGCTCAGTGAGAGGATGGGGGCTCAGTGAGAGGATGGGGGCTCAGTGAGGGGATGGGGGGCTCAATGAGGGGATGAGGGCCGAGGGGATGGGGACTGAGTGAGAGGATGAGGCCAAGTGAGGGGATGGGGCTCAGTGAGAGGATGGGGGCTCAGGGGGTGAGGGCTGAGTGAGGGGATGGGACTCAGTGAGAGGATGGGGGCTCAGTGAGAGGATGGGGGCTCAGTGAGGGGATGAGGGCTGAGTGAGAGGATGAGGGCTGAGTGAGTGGATGGGGGCTCAATGAGGGGATGAGGGCCGAGTGAAAAGATGGGGGCCCAGTGAGAGGATGCTGGCTCAGTGAGAGGATGAGGGTCAGTGAGGGGATGGGGACTAAGTGAGGGGATGGGAGCTTAGTGAGATGATGGGGGCTTAGTGAGGGGATGGGGCTCAGTGAGAGGATGGGAGATCAGTGAGAGGATGGGGGCTCAGTGTGGGGATGGGGGCTCAGTGATTGGATGGGGGCTCAGTGAGAGGATGGGGGCTCAGTGAGAGGATGGGGGCTCAGTGAGGGGATGGGGCTCAGTGAGAGGGTGAGGGCTTAGTGAGGGGATTGGGGCTCAGTGAGGGGGTGGGGACTCAGTGAGAGGATGGGGACTCAGTGAGGGGGTGGAGACTTAGTGAGAGTCGGGGGGCTCAGTGAGGGTGGGGGTTCCCTGAGGGGATGGGGTTCTGTGGGAGGATGGGCTCAGCAACAGGCTTGGCTGCTTGCTGATGCCTGGTACCTAGTGGGTGTTGGAGGAAGGGGCTTCTCCAAAGTAGAGGACCCGAGAAAGACACACACAGGGGCTCAGAGAAGTGCAGGGGACCCAGCTCTTTCCAGGCTGTTGGCCCTACCAGCAGAGAACCTTTCCCTCGATTCTTTTTCCATTAAACAAATAGTTGTTAAAGGGACGGAACTGCCATAAAATCCACGCCTATTCCTCTCTTCACTCTGTGCCCATCTGTCCTTATCTTCAGTGGGGCAGGCCATGACCACCCAGGCACCCAGTGCTGTCATTAGCCTTCGCCTGGGCAGCTGGCCCTGTGGGGGTGGAGTTCCCCACAAGCCCAAGCATGAGCCTGGAAGGCAGGGTGGGGGTGGTGGAGTAGTAAGGGAGGAACTGGAGAGGAGCAGGGAGCTGCTCTAAGTTCAGCAAGGAGCTATTGGGGGTCTAAGCAGTGGACGAAGCTCCCACTCCCATGTGGGTGAGGGAGTCTCAGCCTCGGCACATTCCCCCTTGCAGTCTGTGGGCATCTTTGGAGCCTTCAGGAGGACAGCAGTTCTGGGAGGGCTGTGGCAGAGGAAAGGGGCTCCCACAGGGATAGGTTAAGGTGAGCGTGGGCTGTGGGGTCCTATAAAGCTGGGGGAGGGCAGGCTGCAGAGGAAGGTGCCAAGGCTTCCTGAGAATTGAGGGTCCTTGGAAGCCCCAGTGCTTGGGGGCATCTCGGCTTAGTCAAGGTTGGTCTATCCCAGTCCAGCCTCTCTCTTGTCCAGGGCCACTAAGATGATGGGACCCTCACTGAGACAAGGTTTCCAGTGTCACAATCTCCTTATGTTGAGAGTTCTACCCAGGCAGCACGATCAGATTGTTCTGAAATCACCTGACCATTACCGTCCCCTGCTCAAATCCCTCCCAGGGCTCCCCCTGCCCTCAGGCTCAAGCCTAGCTCCATAGGGCCCTGGCCTCTGTCTAGCCTTGCTCTCGGCTATCTGGCCACACCAACCTCCTTGTGGCCGTACCTTTCAGCAGGCACACAGTCTTCTCGCCTCCAAGCCTTTGCACATGCAGTTCCCTGGACATCCTTTCCTGTCTGCCTCAATAGCCTCTGTATGTCCTTTAGGACTCAACTCAGGTGTCTCCCTCTACAGGAAGCTTTCTCTGACTCTATCATACCCTGCACCTGGGCGGGCTGGGGCCTGCTCTTCCTGCCTTTGGCAGAGCCCTCATCTCCCGACTCAAGCGTGGGTCTGTATGTCGATCTCCGCATGTCCTTGGCCTCCTCAGGTGAGGCATATGTCTGACCCCTCTGCTCACCTCAGCCCTCAGCACTGAACCTGACCCAGAAGGACTCAGTGGAATGAGAGACTTGAAGTAGAACCCTCCCCTGAGGTTTTTAGTCTAGAATGCTTACTCTTGCTCTGGCATGGAGGATGAATTGAAGAGACCCAGCTAGGAAGCTAGAGGCTCGGGGAGAGGCTGCTCCAGGGTTCAGGGAAAAGGTGTCTCCACGTGAGCGGGGCAGTGACTTGGGCATAGAGAGCAGAGGACAGTTGTGGGTGATACCTAGGAGGTGACTCACTGATCGGATGGGGAGGTGAGGAAAGAAGGCAGGTTTTTGGACAAGCTGCAAAAGACCCAGTGGATGGTTGTGCTGCTTTGCTGTGAGGTGGGGGGAGTGGAGATAATAATTCAGATGGGATGGGGGTCCCTGGGCCACCTCAGGGACGTGGGTGGGAGGCTCCAGGTGGCCTTTGAGTATCTGGGGTCTGGAGCTCATGAGTGAGGGCTGGAGAGTCATGAGGCCGTGAGCACGGAGGGGTTTTGTGCAAAAAAGAAGAAAGGCTGAGGACAGATTCTTTCGTCAGGGTCCTGGGAGAGAGGCCAAGGCAGCTCCAGTCCAGGGGTGGGAGGGGAATAGTTGGGGGTCAGCAGGATGAGGCTGCAGTGCGCACTGACCAGCAACGCAAGGACCAGTGCCACCTTGTGGCCTCCGGGTAACCAGATTGTCCGAGGCCAAGGAGCTGGGCAGGGTTTGTTCGGGGGCCACCCACTGCCTCCATGAAGCCTTAGCCTTCATCTCATCAGTTTAATCATCAGGAAACATGGCTCCCATTGCTCTCCTGCCGCCCTACGTCCCTCTCCTTTCTGGGGTGACTGGCAATGTGGACAGCCGGGAACTGGAGCCCAGCACTCCAGGAACCTTAAAGGTCCTGGGTGTAAGGGCTGGAAGGTGGGAGAAACCACCAGTTCCTGTAGATCCTGGATTACTTAAAGTGGCCAGGAAGGAATGGGCCTGGTTCAGAATGCTGCGTGAGCTTGAACGAGATGCTCAACTTCTTTGGTCCTCGTTTTGTCTAGAGTCTGTGATCTAGTGATCTTGTGACTTGCAGGCCACCCCCTCTTTTTCCTCATGTGACCTTTGCTGGGCTTCCCTTAGTGACACTGTATGCACACAGTTCCCCAGGTTTCTCTTCTGTCCAGGCCAGGCAGTTCCTACAAGCACAATTAAGTGGAGGCATGAGGGATGAAGAACCCAGGACGATTAATCGTCAAGGAGTGACATTTGGTGCAAACTCAGGTGCTTAATTAAGCAGGTTGAACCAGAGGCCAGGGGGTAGAGGAGGTGGGTTGTATGGTGGGACAGAGAGAAACTCATTCTTCCCATACCAACCTCCCCTGCCTTGGTTCCTACCACCCCTCTGCCACTGTCATACCCTGACATTCACACCTGCCCTCCGTTCAAAGCTCACACCTCCACAGGTATTTGGAAAGTTTCCAGCATAGTGGTTAGACCTAGCCCTGGTGCCGCCTGGCTGGGTTCAAATCCTGGCTCTACCACTTATTCACTGTGTGACCCTGGACAAGTATTTAGCCTCTTGGTGCCATAGCTTCTCCGTCTGAAAATGAAGATATCTAACTCATAGAATTGCTGGGAACTCTGAGTTCATCTATGTGAGTTGCTTGGGCTGTGCACGGGACGTAGGAAATGGCCAATAAACTTTAGTTATAATGATTACCTCCTGTGCTTAGCACTAAAAGTTGATCAACAATTGTTTTCTGAGGATGGTGACGGGGAGGGTTCTTCTCTCCCCACCCTAGTTCTCCTTGGGAAGATCAGAGAGGTCAGGTCACATGCCTAAGGTCAGATCGTAGCAGGCAGCCTAGCTCTGAGCCCCTGCATTTACTTCCTGTGCTCTCCCACTGCCTGGAAGATCTGTGCAGGGCCCCACCTGAGCCTTTACCAGCAAGGGGCACCAGAGGCCAGACTGTGGCTGCCTGTTTCTCCACATAGGGGCCAGGGTCCCCTACTTTTTCACTTTTGCTGTCATCGTGTCCACCCTGAGGCAGGTCAGCTTGCCCAGATCCTTGCACATGTGCAGGGTCCAAACTTTCCTGTGTCCCCAGGCCAGGCCTTGCTCCTCCCTGAGCCGGGAGCTCTCAAGGTGGCATCATGTCCTCTTTTCAGGGAGGCTATCATCTCCCAGAAGCGGCTGGGCTGCAATGGGCTGGGCCTCTCAGACCTGCCAGGGAAGCCCTTGGCCAGGCTGGTGGCTCCACTGGCTCCTCATACCCAAGGTAAGGGCTAGGGGCTGGGCAGGGGCAGGGAGGGACTGTGGCCCCTGCACTCCAGGTCATGTCTGTCTTCTACCCCTCTTCATCTCTGTCTTCTTCTTTCTCTTGCTGTGTCTCTAGCAATCCCTCCATCTAATTCTCTCTCTATTGTGCTACTAAACTCTCTGAGCCTCAACTTCCTGACTATAAAATGGGACAATAGTATTTACCTTGAGGGGGTGTTTCAAGGAGGCACAAGTGAGATCATGCATGTTAAGAGCCTGGCACATGCGAGGGCTCAGTGGCCCGTGGCTGTGGTTGTGATGTGCTTGTGCCTGATGCTGGATGGGGCTGTAGTTGTTCTCACACTCTCTCTGTCACTGTCATTGGCCCTATTTCTCTTTCTCTTTTCCTCCATGCCTCCTGTCCGCCATGTCTCTCTCTGCCTCGTGTCTCAGTCTCTCTAGGTCTCTGTCCTCTGTCTCGATGTGGAAAGTGCACAAGACTGGGAGTCAGGAGACCTGACTTGCTGTGTGATCTTGGGCAAGTCACTTCCCCTTTCTAGACCTCAGTTTCCCAATCTGTAAAATAGAGGTGCTCAGCCTCACCTGCCTTCCTCCCTGCAACCCTGAGAGGATCACGAGAAGGTTACTGAGTGAAGGGGTTTCCTTCCATGCAGAGGCTGTTGCTGAGGTTGTTTTTGTCACTGCCTCAGGACCCGCCTCTATGTTTCTGTGGGTTTTGGGGTCTCTCTGTGTCTCTGTCCTGGCCTCTCTTTGTCTACATCTTTGTGTCCCCGCCCTGGGTCCCGGCTTGGTATCTCTGAGCCTCACCAGCCCTGCAGGAGCACCTCATTGCCCTCTCCCCCTCAGTGCTGGTCATACCGCTAGTGGACAAGGAGGCCGGGGCCGTGGCAGCTGTCATCTTGGTAAGAGCCTGCCTAGGTGGTGGGATGTGGGGAGAGGAGACCACGGGAGGGAGTGGTGGATAGAGCCTGTCTGGGGCATGTGTGTGTGTGTATGTGTGTGTGTGTATGTGTGTGTGTGAGAGAGAGAGATGGGAGCCATAAGTGAGGATGGAGTGAGGGGAAGTAGGGGTGTGGGGGTGGGAGGAGTTGGGGCATCTCCCACACCCCAGCCTTCTGCCCCACCTCGAATGGGTAGGATGAAGCCATTGGCCCAGTCAGCAGCTTTCTGAGGCATGTGCAAGCCCCTGCTGGACTCTCAGCCCCCATGAGGTTAGAAGGCCCAGCCATTGGCATACACAGCGCTAACCTTGGTTTCTCTTTGGGATCCTCCAGATGGGGTGGGGACCGTGTCCAGGAGGGCATGAAGCAAGTGAGGTGTGAAGAGAGAGGCTGCAGAGGGACAGATGGACCTAAGGGCCTGACCAACAGAGACAGTGTAGAAAACTAGCCAGAGATTTGGAGTGGCTGGAGCTGGGGGCCTTGAGGACAGAAAGGCCATGGGCAGGCCAGCCAGACCCAGGGCTGAGGCTGGGCAGAAGACAGGTAGCTAGGCGGGCTTCCTGGAGTGGCTGAGGAAGGAGTGTTAGTGGGAAGTGGTGGATGCTCTTCCAGAGCCCCGGAACCCAGGCAAGGCTCCCTCCACAGCCCCTCGCAGAGTTCCCAGGGTTTCTGCTCCACGGAGGGGGTTGTGGAAGTGCAGAGCCTGTGGGGGTGAGATTCTGTGGCTCTTTAAGTTTCTTCTCCTGTATGGAGGTGGGGGTTCAAACTCTTGTTCTATCCTAGTAACCAAAGGATGAGTTTCCCAAATTGCTATTATTGGGGTTCTACTTTTGTCGAGGGGGCTGCCATTCCGGTAAAGGGCAGGCTTGGGGGCATGGACAGATAAATGAGCAGGTGTTGGTTCCCCGGGGACTCTTCTCCAGCTCATTAAAATGGAATTAAAGGCTTCCCAGGCGCCTGACCTTTCTGAGCTGCTGGCAGGAGAGGGCGGTGGGAGTGGGGGATGGCTGAGAGGGGAGAGGAGAGGAGGGGTACTTGGCTGGATCTCCTCCACACCCATCTGCTTGACTGAGGGAGCCGAGGCCGCTGCTTGGTTTCTCCGCAAGCTGTTTCCCCCTTCTTGGTTTCTCCGCAAGCTGTTTCCAGCTTCTGGAATGGAGCTGCTGTTGCATGGAGTTCTCAGGGGGCCGCCTCCCCCTATTCTTTGCTTTCGGTCTCTCCCAGGGCTGGCCAGCTTTGAGGGGCACCGAGATGAGGGGCTATGTGCAGAGGTGGGGGTTGGGAGGCGGTGGCTGGGTTGAGCACCTCCTTCTCTGCTAAGGGCAAAAGGCCTGGGGTGCCAGGTGCCTGAGAAGGACTTCCTTAGGTTGAGGCTGTGAGGACTGGGTCAGGAGGGAAGCAAGGGGAAGACATTTGGAAGGTTACTCCCCTTGTGGGCAGAATGCTTGCCATGGCCGCTGCTCACCTTGGCTCAGGCTGGGCCAGAGGCCAATGTGTGTGTGTGTGTGTGTGTGTGTGTGTGTGTGTGTGTGTGTGTGTGTGTGTCTCAGGGATGCTGGTGGGATCAGATCACTTACACTTAACTCACCCAGTAGAACTCTGCTGTGATCCTGCGGCAGGCTGGGTGCTGGAGCTGACTCTGCCTTCAGGGAGCTCTCAGTCTTGGGGAAGGTGGGGACACCCTCTCCACCACGGGCCAGATGAAATACTGTTGCCAGCAGGTGCTCTGATGGCAGAGCCTGGAGCAGCAAGTGGTGCCTCACCATGGAGAGAGCATTTGTGTGGGGCCTTGGGGCACGGGTAGGAGGTCCACAGGCAGGGAAGAAGGGAAAGGGGATTCTAGGCAGAGGAGGAATGTGAGCGAGGCAGGAAGGAGGCCGGGGGAAGGGGTGGTGTGCTGAGGGGAGAGTGTGGTCCTGGGGAAGCTGAAATAGGGGTGCATGCTATTGAGTAGTATGCTAGCCAGCTGGGCTCTGGCTGCCAGGAGTTTTCAACAACCATCCCTTCATTTCCTCAAATACCCTGGGCAGGGAAGAGCTCTTGAAAGGTGTTTAGATTATTCACATCTGCCTCTCCTCCAAGCCTGCACCTTCCCACTCCTGTGGAAATGCACTTCCCCAGGATGCCCCTCCCCAAGGCATACACGTCTGGCAGATGCTCCCTGGCCCACAGGATCTCACTGCCTCCCAGAAGCAGCACAGGCAGCCCCAGACTTTCCAGCTGCTGCCAGAATCTGAGGGCAGAGGGTGCAGAAGGTAGATGGAGTGCCACAGGGCTGATCTTTTGGGAAGGTCGAGTCACCAGCTTCTTCCTCGACAAGCCCCATTCCCCTCTCTGAGTCTCTGCTCTTAGTATTCATCCACTGATCCACCTACCCATCCACCCACTCATCCATCAGTTGAACAACTATTTCTTGAGTACCCACTGTATGCCAGGCATGGTGTGCTAGGTGCTGGGAACACAGAAGTGACCAAGACAGATTAGACAGGCCCTGCCTTGGTGACAAGCACTAAAGTGAGCATGACCCCAGTTACTTGGGAGGTTTAGGTGGGAGTATTCCTTGAGCTCAGGAGTTCGAATCTGGCCTGCAGAATAGAGTGAGACTCCATCTCTAAAAAGAATAAAAATAACAAAAATATTGCAAAACAAATGAGCAAAATAAGGATAGGATCACATGTGATGGCAAGGGCTAGCAAGGAAACCCCTTGAGGGAGTCCTGCAAAGGAATGTTGGGGCCCGATAAGGATGCAGTTAGCGAGGGCTCTCTGAGGAATATGCCAGCCAGGTGCAGGGCTGTGTGGCTGACTTCTGGGCCTTTACAGCTCACCACTCAAGGTGCCCTGATTGCAGATTTTTTTGTGTGGAAAGAGTCTTTGACTCTGTTCTTTAATCCTGGGATAATAAGTCTCTTTGAGGAGTGGCGGCCCTTGGTCTCTGGCATTTGATGCCTGATTTGTGCCCACTCTTCCCCCAGCTGCACCAGCCACACCAGCTCCCTGCACAGGAATGGGGTGTTCATGCCATTAGCCATTTTGAACCTGGTGAGGGTAGGGACCTGGGGGCTGTACTGGGTTTTTAACCCTCTCGTACAGCCACCATGCACACTGTTGAGTGTTCCCACTGGGCCCCCGACACTTGCCTTGATTAGCAAGAGCAGGTGCAAGTGTGTGTTCCTGTTGGTGAACAAAAAGCCATGAGTGTGTTGGGGCGATTGTGTGTGTTTGTATATGGGGGTGCCAGGTGCATGTGCATGGCTCTTGAGTATGTGAACTAAGTTTCCTGTGTACAGGCATGAATGTGCCTGTGAGGATGCTGTGGACACTGTAAGGGTGGATGTATGGATGTCTTTGTGTCTGTGACTGTTCCGTGTGTGTGTGTGTGTGTGTGTACCACCTCCATGGGTGAGTGAGTGTAAATGCATGTGTGTGAGGGCCTGACATTCTTCATAAGAGTGTACATGTGTGTGTTTGTGCACATGCTGAGTGCAGGCAGACCGAGGCAGCCCAGGAACTGGTTGCCCCCACAACCCTAGAGGGGTCCCAGACTTCTCTATTTCTGAGAGATAGGACCAGGTGGAAGGAACAAGAACTATGTCCTCCTCCATGTGCTAACAGTAAAATGCCAACATATTTATATAAGCCATATGCAAATGAACCATAGCCCCAGCTTCTCCTCCCTCCAGCCCCCGCCGTCCCGTAGGAGTCACAGATTGAACCTCATCCAGAGCTTAAGTTTCAACACCATCCTTGACAGCCCAGGTCTCTTCCAGGTTTTCCTGCCTCCAATCTTCTTCCTCCCTCAAATTCACCCTACACCCCATAGACAGTGGCCCTCAGATGCTGAAGTCTGCCATGGCTCCCCAGTACTCTCAGGCTAAAGTCTAACTTCTTAGCCTGGCACTCAAGGCCCTTCTTTCTGTGGTACTATGGACCACGCCCCTACCTGGATCCTCGTCTCCCTGAACCACCTACTGCCAGTGTCCTGGTCTCTTCAAGGTCTACTTGTCTTCCCCATGCCAATGCAGGAAGCCTTCCAAATGTCCTCCCCTCTGAGCTACCCACCTAGTTTTCTCTCTCCTTCCTCAGGTACGAGGCTCCACACCTCCTCCCAGTCATGTCCCCCTACTCATCCCGCCCCAGTCAGACTGTGAGCTTCCCGAGAACCTGCTGGTCTCCTCCTCCCCATCTGCTCCTGGCAGGAGACCCAGAGCTGAGGCAGGCATTGGCTGCTGACTGGGGAGGGAGGAGAAAGGAGGGGCCCCCAGTGCAGGCACTGTGGGGAGCTCTGCAGGTGGTGAGCAGCTTTGAGTGGGCTCCGGAAGCTAGTGACGCAGGTGGGGAGCCTTGCTGGCAGGGCCTGTAGTGGGTCCCTAGGCTGCCACCCTCCCTCCCCACTGTCTCTCATTTTCCTCTACAAGCACCCAAGTAGGGGTCGGGGAAGGGACTTCACAGAGTATGAAAGATGGGCTGAGTTCCCTGGTGACTGGCACAGGGAACTTGGAGAGGGACAGGATGATGGGGGTGGTGGAGAGAGTGGATCTAGAGGGGGAAAGGTGTGGGCAGAGAACGGGAGGGAGTGGGTGGTGCTGTCTTCACTCTGCCACTTTCTGCTGTGTAATTTTGGGCAAGTCACTCCAGTTTTCTGGCCATGTCTTGCCTACCAGGTGGAGGCTTGCATCACAGTGGTGAGAATCGCATGTAAGGCAAAGCACTTCACCAATCCATTTTTCCATTTATTCATTCACCCATCCATCCTCACCATGGCAGGTGCATCATACTGAACCCATTCCTTTATCCAAGACTTAGGGGCAGCTCAAACCCTAACTCAGAAAGGATAGAGCTGGGAGGCTAAAGCTAATACCACCAATTGTAAAATCAGGACCCGCAGAACTCCATAAGCTGGGAGCTGAAGAGGGGTCTAAGGTCCCTCCATCCCCTAAACCATACACCTGGGCTGTGCTCTTGATGAGTCAGTGATTGAAAAGGCAGAGACAAAAAAGTTTCACGTCTTTGGGTTAGTCCTAGGAGACTTCCTACAGGAGGGGATTTTCCTGGAGCTGTCTGGGTGTCAGAAAGATGAGGTTATCACTGAGGCCCACAGACTTGAGTGTGTATGTGTTGGTGGGGACCCGTGTGTGCTGCGCATGGGGAGGGCACTTTGGCAGAGACAGACACTGGGAGAGGTCACAGCTAGTTCCCTTCTCCCATCCCTCCAGGTGCACTGTGGCCAGCTGAGTGACAATGAGGAATGGAGCCTGCAGGCAGTGGAGAAGCATGTGAGTGGGAGCGGGGCCACGTACCATGAGGCTGAAGACCCTTATCACAGCTGGTGGGAAGATGTTCTGGCCAGGGAGCTGGACAGACCTAGGTTTTAGCTTTGGCTCTGATGCTTTTGAGCTGTGTGACCTTGAGCAAGTCACTAAACCTCTCTGAGCCTCAGTTTCACACCTGAAAATGGGAATAATGATAGCACCGACTGACCTAGGGCGGTGGTGAGACAAAACTGGTCAAATACCTTGTAAATACACACGGTCGCCAACTTACAATTTCTTGACTTTTTGATGGATTTATGGGGAAGCAACCCCATCCTAAGTCCAGGAGCATCTGTATTTAGAAAGAACCCTCCACATAATGATACTGAGGCTCTTTCATGCCTGAGACTTTATGATTTTGTGACTTTAACAAGGACTTACGACTTCCTGAGGGGGCTAGAGACAGAAATTTGACATCTTGTCTTGGAAGAATCTAGGGGCTAAAGATGGAGGTAGACACTGTACCCTCCTCTTCCTGGACCGCTGGACGCTCCAGGGGCGGTGGGAGCCCCCGGGGGAGCCCTCAGGAAGGTAGAGTCCAGGGATGAGGTGATTGGGACGGCGACGGGGTCCGTGGACCCAGCAGGCAGAGGGAACGGCAGGAGCAAAGGCAGGAATCCCGCGGCAGCAAGCGCAGCGAGGGTGGGGCGAGCGGCGCGCTAACCGCTCGGCGTGTCCCAGACTTTGGTGGCCCTGAGGAGGGTGCAGGCCCTGCAGCAGCGCCGGCCCAGCGAGGCTCCCCAAGCCGTCCAGAACCCCCCGGAGGGGGCGGTGGAAGACCAGAAGGGCGGGGCAGCGTACACCGACCGCGACCGAAAGATCCTGCAACTGTGCGGTGAGGACCCGGCCTGGGCAGGTCACGAGGGCGGGGCCGGGCAGAACTTGGAGGGGAGGTGGGCGGGTTAGGCGGTCCCGGGAGCTGGCGGCTGGCCCGGCGCGAAGCTGAGCGGCGCCCGAGGGACCCGGGCACGGAGGTACGGAGGGGCCCTCTCTCTGACCCGCCCCTGGTCCTTGCAGGGGAACTCTACGACCTGGATGCCTCTTCCCTGCAGCTCAAAGTGCTCCAATACGTGAGTCCCTGCGCCCCTCCCGGCCACCTCCCCGTCCTGTCTCCCTCCGGGGACCGACTTCCCCTTGAGCCCTCCATCTCAGTTCCGATTACGATGTCCCTCCTTCCCCTCTCCTCCACCCCCCTGAAGAGCCCCGGAGAGGGGAGCAGGTGGGGAGCGGGGTGGCCCGGATCCGCGGTCACCCCCTCGCCCTCCCTCGTCCCTCCCTTAGCTGCAGCAGGAGACCCGGGCATCCCGCTGCTGCCTCCTGCTGGTGTCGGAGGACAGTCTCCAGCTTTCTTGCAAGGTGAGGGCCCAGGTCCACTGTAGAGCTGGGTCGGGGCTGGGCGAGGAACTCGGGTCTCCGAGGGGGAAATCCCTTGCCTTTAACCGGCTCCCTGCACTCTGTTCCTCAGGTCATGGGAGACAAAGTGCTCGGGGAAGAGATCAGCTTTCCCGTGAGTCCCTCGTCTGTGTTCTCATTGGAGTCTGCAGGGGCGGTTGAGGCCGGGTAGACACTCCTGGGATCTGTCTGGAGTATTTGGATCCTCTAGACTCCTGGAATCCGATGGAATTATCTGGATCTTGGCATCTACTTAGAAATGCTGCAGGGATCACAACCTGTGATCATCAGGCTTTATCAGCAAGAATCTCTTAGCATCTACAGAAAGGCTTACCTGGGACCTGCTCACTTCTGTTGGAGTGTTCTGGATATGGATCTGCTAGAATCTGTTGATGAGAATCCATGGAGTCTGCTTATCTCTCTCATAGTTAGGGAAGACCCTAGAATCTTCTATAGGGATTCTACCAGAGTCCCCTCCATCTCTGCTCATCAGTGCTGACCCTGCCCACCATTTGAACTGACTGAAGGGTTCTTTGAAACTTCTAGACTTGAGGGTGGGGACAGGTTGAGATCCCCTGACCTGGGGAGTGCTGGGCCCTGACTCAGTCTCTCCTCACCCCCTAGTTGACAGGATGCCTGGGCCAGGTGGTGGAAGACAAGAAGTCCATCCAGCTGAAGGACCTCACCTCTGTAAGTGATGGCCTGGAGGACCCAGAGGGGAAAGGGGAGACCCCACTGTCCATCCCCCAGAGCCAAGGTCTCTGTTACAGAGCAGCCTAGGAATGGGGGAGATAAGACCTGGGGACTTTCTACTATCCCATCTCCATGACATGGAGCTTCCAGCCTTGCATGAGTCCCTTAGAACCGCCCATTGCAAAATGTGATGGAGGGCTGGAGGAGGGAAGCATACTCCCCGCTCATTCCCTGCCCTGACTTGTCTCCCCTTTGCAGGAGGATGTGCAACAGCTGCAGAGCATGTTGGGCTGTGAGCTGCAGGCCATGCTCTGTGTCCCTGTCATCAGTCGGGCCACTGACCAGGTGGTGGCCTTGGCCTGCGCCTTCAACAAGCTAGAAGGAGACTTGTGAGTCTTTGTGGGACGATGCAGATCAGGAGATGTTGCTGAGAGGCTGGCTAGGGCTCCACTAGGGTAACAATGTGGGAAGGGTACTGAACCGGGGCTACTGTCTCAGCAGCAGTGGGTTGAACGGTGTGTTAATGCAACAGAATGAAAGTCATGTTGAGGTCCAAGCTGGTTCCTCTTCTCTTCCCACACTTCCTGAAGTTTGGATTATCTGCTCTTGGGGTATTGGGCTCCCTCCCTTGCCATCCCTGTTTTTGCATTACTGCTAGAAACTGCTAGATGGAGGGGTGGGTGCGTTCTGGGTTGGGTGAACCCTCTGGGACTCACAGAACATCATCAACACAGTGGACCGTGGCTAAAGGGAATATGCTTGGGGACTGGGAAAACCTGTGGATCTTTTGAGCCCCTGACAGGGCAGCAGTAAAAATGATACAAAAAAAAAAAAAAAAAGAGGTGGGCAGAGCACAGTGGACAGAGAAGCAGGCTTGGAGGCTTAGTTGGGAAGCATATTTCGAGAACTGAGGACAAACCTGGGGTCTAGAAATGGTGTCATAAATAAATTTCATGTCTACACCAACTCATCAACAGGAGTAGGTGCCTGAATTTTATTGCAAATGGATCTTAGTTCAGGGAGAAATAGTGCTGTGTCTGGTGAGCCATTTCTGTCCTGGGTGCAGGTTCACACTTGGGCTGGCAGGACGAAAGTTTGTGCTGCATCACATAGGTGAGGAGAAGTAGACAGATGAGGGGCTGAGTCCTGATGCAAAGAGATGCTGATAGGATGCTGGCCTCTGGAGTCTAAGCAAACAGGCTGGGTTTCAGGGCCTGGAGCTCCAGCAGGGGGTGGACACTAGAGAGCCTGGGACTAGGTAGGTGTCAGAGCCTGGGCCTGAGGTCTGCTGGGGTAGGGTGGAGATTCAGGAGTCCTAGGTCTGAGCTGCAGAACCTACCAGCATGGAACTGTGTTGACAGTTGGGTGGGCCTGGGGAAACGAAGATAGGGGCAAGGCAGAATCCGCTAAGGCAGGGAGAATGTGAGATTGGTGGCATCTGGAACTTGTAGGCATCCTAATGGTGGGAGAATTTATGCCATTCAGCAAACAAATATTGAGCACTTAATGTTGCTATCCCAGTGCTGACCAGATGGCCTTGGGAAGGCCTTTGGGGAGGGGAAGGTAGAGGGAATGGGGGTCCAGCAGGGGCCATGACCTCTCGTTGCTGGCTGGGGGATTGGGTTCTGGGATGGCCCCAGAGCTGGAGGAGAGGTGGTATCAGCAGGAAAACAAGATGGGGCCTTGGTGGCAGCCCTGAGGCCCAGGGCAGGGGCAGGGCCATCTCTGGGTCCCACGCATTTCAGGGAGTGAGTGTTGAATGACTACCTGAGCCAGGGTGGGGCTCAGCTCAGTGCAGTGACTGCAGAGAAGCTTCCTGAAATACAGCTAAGTAGCCAGAGAACAGGGGCTCCAGAAGCCCTTCAGCTGTGAGTGGGATGGGGCTGGTGGCAAGGCCAGGGATAGGATACAGTGACAACATTAGCAAAGCTCTCGGAAGTGTTTCCACTATACCACGCTCTGCACTGGGCATGGATGATATAGTCATGGCCCCATCTCATAAGACTCGAAGCTCGGCCGGGCGCGGTGGCTCAAGCCTGTAATCCCAGCACTTTGGGAGGCTGAGACGGGCGGATCACGAGGTCAGGAGATCGAGACCATCCAGGCTAACACGGTGAAACCCCGTCTCTACTAAAAAAAAAAAATACAAAAAACTAGCCGGGCGAGGTGGCGGGCGCCTGTAGTCCCAGCTACTCGGGAGGCTGAGGCAGGAGAATGGTGTAAACCCGGGAGGCGGAGCTTGCAGTGAGCTGAGATCTAGCCACTGCACTCTAGCCTGGGCGACAGAGCGAGACTCCGTCTCAAAAAAAAAAAAAAAAAAAAAAGACTCGAAGCTCATTTTCAGGGCGTAGAGGGAAGAGAGTGAGAAGGGTATTCTAGGCTGAGGGAACAGTGTAGAAAAAAAAAGCGTGAAGGTGTGAAAGAGCCCGAGGTTTTCTCAGAATGATGAGGATCTTTGTGTGGCTGAAGTTGAGAGATGTCCAGGGTTGAGGGGTGAGAGGTGGGTGGGGCTAGCTGAGGGACTGCAAATGTAAGGAAGGTGTGCAGACAGACCCGGGGTGGTGGGGATGGGATCTAGATCAGAATCACTGGATGGCAAGCATGAGTGGGGGATGCCCCACAAGGACAGAGCACCAAGGTCAGCCAAAAAGTGGGGAAGGGCTTAGGCAGGGACGCCTCAGGGCAGCGTGATGTGGGCTGAGGCAGGTTCTTCCCATGACCCACACCATTGGTCCACCCAGCCCCATGCAACTCCCCAGTGACAAATCATTTGGTGGCCAGATTGAATGACCTAAGCAGGATTTGGGGCTGATCTTGTCTCACCAGAGCTAGCTCCATGAGCAGGGCAAGCAGTCCTCTCCACACCACCACCCTAGGATTTCTGGAGGCACCGAATCAGGGCCAGCAGAGTCCAGGGAGAGTGGGGTAGTGACAGGAGCTGCACAAGACAGGGCAGTGCCACTTCCCCTCCCTAAGGCTGGAGGCATGCCTGGGGAAGAGCAAAACACCAGCTTGAGCCCAGGCAGTCTCTAGTCTGAGGGAGGAGACCCAGCTTTGGGCTGGGTAAATCCCAAATTAGAGGGGGCAGGTATGGCTCTGGTTTCAAGTATCTAAGGCAGACTGGAGCCCTCCCCTCAGGGAGCCCCCAGTCTGCAGGGCATGGGGGTGGGAAGCTGTTCCAAGGGCCTGTGCAGTGGTTATATAGTTGGCAGGTGGGTACCCCTGTGGGCTTCTGGTGGAACAGAAGTAAGGAGAGTGGGGAGAGAAGCCGGTCTTCCCTTCCCTCCTGAGTGAGCCCACACCCTCCTCCAGGTTCACCGACCAGGACGAACATGTTATCCAGCACTGCTTCCACTACACCAGCACCGTGCTCACCAGCACCCTGGCCTTCCAGAAGGAACAGAAACTCAAGTGTGAGTGCCAGGTGAGTGACCTGCCTTGAGTCTCTCTCGGGCACTGACTCGCCCAGTTTTCAGCCCCCGAGACCCATTCAGAAGGGAAATGCCCATGTCTTTCTGGACTGGTGGCAGCCCTTCCCCAGGTGGTTCCCTAACCTAATGACTTGGAGGCCTGCAGTTGCTCAGGACCCGCGCCACTGCCCGCAGGCACTGTATGTGATCGCCCTCTAGTGCTCAATCTGGGCACTACAGCAACACCTAGGCAGCTAGAGCTGGTGTGAAGGCGGCTGAGACACTCACTCAGGAGACTCCTCACTTGCACTGGGGCGATTCCCCTACTCCTTCACTTAGTAGCCAAATGATATAATTAGACACTGACAGTTTCTGGCTTGTCCAGTGAGCCCTAGGGAAGGAAGGAGAAGACCCGGATGCTGTTGGGGGCAGGGGGTTAGATAGGGTGACCCCTGCACCCTGACCACCTATGATCTCCATTTTCTTCATTCCAGGCTCTTCTCCAAGTGGCAAAGAACCTCTTCACCCACCTGGGTGAGTGCACTGTTCTCTATGCCTAGCTGTGTGTGGGTACGGGGGCTGGCAGTTGCAGAGGAGAGGTGGGAGGGCTTGGCAGCCTGGTCTCATGCCTGGTCTTCTCCCTCACCCAGATGACGTCTCTGTCCTGCTCCAGGAGATCATCACAGAGGCCAGAAACCTCAGCAACGCAGAGATGTGAGTGACTCTGTCCAGGGGACAGGACGAGAGAGGCTGTGGCCTTCAGTCCCCATCATCTCCTTTCCTGCCCAACCCACTTCCCCTTCTCTGCCTTCTATGTGACCTCATCACCTTTTGAGGGATCCTTTATTTCATGCCTGTCTCCCTCACTAGACTGTAAGCTCCGATGACAGCAGGGACAGGGCTGGTTTTGGATCCTCAGCTCCTATCACAGTGCCTGGCACATAGTAGGTGCTTCCAAAAAACACACTTGAATGGATAGGTTTCTGGAGCCAGCCAGCCCTGAGCAGAGTGGCTTACCTTGGAGCACTCCTCCCAGGCCTCGAAAAATCCGACCTTTGCCTCCTTATGGAAAGTGAGGGCGATCAGAGGGGGTTGTCAGGCCCCAGAGGACCGAACCCCCTCCCTCCACAGCTGCTCTGTGTTCCTGCTGGATCAGAATGAACTGGTGGCCAAGGTGTTCGATGGGGGTGTGGTGGATGATGAGGTGAGCGACTGTGGAGGGAGTATGTGGCCCTAGGGGTGTCCGGGAGTCCTCCGGGGGCGCTGGGGAGCGGCCCGACGTTTAATAGTCCCCTCTGTGGTCGGGTCACTAACTTCTTCCTCTCGACTCCATCTCTTCCCCGGCAGAGCTACGAGATCCGCATCCCGGCCGATCAGGGCATCGCGGGACACGTGGCGACCACCGGCCAGATCCTGAACATCCCGGACGCATATGCCCATCCGCTTTTCTACCGCGGCGTAGACGACAGCACCGGCTTCCGCACGCGCAACATCCTCTGCTTCCCCATCAAGAACGAGAACCAGGGTGCGTGTGGCTGCCCGGGGCGGAGGGGCGGGGCTGGGGCGGCACCTGCGCGGGGCAGGGCGGGTCCGAGCGCGGGGTGGGCAACACTTCCCCACCGCCTTCGGCGTCCCGGAGCAGAAGGGAGTCAGGTTTCATATCTGGGATGTCACCAGCCGAAACTGCGAGGGCAGGTCCCGGCCGGTTCCCTCCCTCCACCCAATCCCTCCCTCCACCGGTGGTTCCTTGCCCCTCTCCCTTCCCCAGAGGTCATCGGTGTGGCTGAGCTGGTGAACAAGATCAATGGGCCGTGGTTCAGCAAGTTCGACGAGGACCTGGCGACGGCCTTCTCCATCTACTGTGGCATCAGCATCGCCCATGTGAGGGCGGGGGTGGGAGTGGGGTGTCTGGTGATAGGGGCGGGGCCCACCAGGGACCCTCCCTTCTCCTCCAGCTCTCCCTGTGGGTTGATCCCTCGGTCTGGCACTCAGTCCCGCCGCTGGGGTGCTGTGTAGCCTTCAGGACACGCTGGCCACCTCTGGGCTCAGTTTCCCATCTAAAAATTGGGGATACGATTTCCTGTCCTGTCAACTCTGCCTCCTGGGACCATGAGAAGCTCCCGTTGTCAAAACCTCCTCTCTTCCCTGGAAGCAGCCTCAGCCCAAGCCGGGTGCCTTTTTGGAAGTGCTGGGTCTCGGTGTCCAGGCCTGCTGGCGCTCTGGCCTGGGAATCCAGCCCCAAGGTCCCTGACATGATCCCCTCCTTGCTTCTCCTTCCCTGCCAGGGGCCTTAGGCTCCATCACTGAAGCCTGGATCAGATATGGGGGGCGGTGCAAAGGGCCAGACCAAATGCCGGCAGGACGAGGTGGAGGAGCTGGTGCGGGGGTCTGGATGAAAGTGGGGGTGGGGTCTTTACTGTGGACTGGAGCTTGAAGGTTTTGACTGGGGCCAGAATGGGACAGGAAGTGGGGTGTCTTTCTGACCCCTTCGTCCCAGTCTGGGGCATTGCTAAGTTTTAACAGCCACCTTCCTTGAGCCCCATCTTTCCCTCTTTCCCCTAGTCTCTCCTATACAAAAAAGTGAATGAGGCTCAGTATCGCAGCCACCTGGCCAATGAGATGATGATGTACCACATGAAGGTGAGGCTTGCAGAGACCTTTGGTCCTCCTCCCAGATTCCCGGGGACCCAGGGCCAGGCAGGCCTTCCTGATCTATCTCTACTGAGGATGAGAGGATAGGCCCAGAGCCATAGCAGGCCTCTTGCCCTCCTTAGGGGCAGTTCCCACCCCTGCTTAGAGACCTCTCCTCCAACCTGCTTCTGAGCTGAGTCCCAAGGCTGGAAGTAGCCAGAGGAACCAGCCCAGGGAATAATTTGGTTCAGCCAGGTATTCCCCATGTTTAGGGAATAATTCCCATCTTGGGAATTACTGAGGGTTAGGAAGCTCACTCAGGACCTGTCCTCATGGCTTCCCTAGGTACAATGCCCATGGAGTCCTGGGCAGTCTTAATTGCTGATAATCTATCCCATTCCCAACCCTGGATCAGAAAAGCTGGCTTAGTTCCATGTATATGGTAGTTGCTGTTCATTTGGACATTTCCTCTCATCTGTGTCCAAACCAGAGAGGCCCAGACCTTGTGAGGTGGATCAAAAGTGTAGTAGGAAGAGTTAAGGTTAGAGTAGAAAGGTCTCCACAAAAGGAGGACTGCTACAGTTACTGTGTGTGAAATGCTGCCACGGTTTGGGGGTGTCATGAAGGAGTGTTCTCAATCTTTGCCAAGATTAGGCTGTAACAGATACAGGGTGGTCACCTGCAGGGAGGCAGGCGGGGTGGGCTGCAGGGCTGTGAGGGGAGGGTTGTGATTTCCTGCCCAGTTACAGTCCACATCGTGGTGGTCCAACTGTGGTGCATTCTGGGTGATGGATCCCCCACCTTCTATGGGAATTTGAGGGTGAGACACCGGATGGGGTGAAGGCTATCTTCTAATGCTCTGGCTGGTCTCCTCTAGGTGTCCGATGATGAGTCTACCAAACTTCTCCATGATGGAATCCAGCCTGTGGCTGCCATTGACTCCAATTTTGCAAGTTTCACCTACACCCCTCGTTCCCTGCCCGAGGATGACACGTCCATGGTGAGTTGCTCTCCACTTGTGTAGCCAGAGGCTTAAGTTAAATGTGCATCAAGAACTTCCTGGGAAGACAGAGTCATCAAGGAAGGCTGTGGAGGGTTCCTCAGAGATGGAGGGGCATGTAGTCTGCCATCATGAGGCCATGGGGCCTGCCCAGGGGCTAGAGGCTGGACTGGATGATGCCAAGGGCTGTCTTGGAACAACCATGCCCAGGGCATGTGACCTCAGGGTTTGCATGCCTCCCAACCCCGTTTTTCTAACATTTTGTGTGGGCTTGGTTTCAAGAGTTCTTAGTTCTTAGATCTCTAAAAATGCATAGCTCCGAGAACGGTTGCTTCAGTTATTTTGTGGTTCTCTAGTTTAGATTTAAGTTTCTAAGACTCCAGATTTTGAGTGTGGAGCTTGAAGAAGGGCCCAGGCGGGGGTCCCATCTTGATACTGGCAGCCCCTCTGATCCCTCCCTCTGCCCTCTCCAGGCCATCCTGAGCATGCTGCAGGACATGAATTTCATCAACAACTACAAAATTGACTGCCCGACCCTGGCCCGGTTCGTCCACATGCAGACAGCCCCAGTCTTCGCCTCCCTCTTTCCTCCACTGTCACATCCATTGCCCCTGGCATTCTGGAGAGGATCTCTCTAAGGATGACTGGGGAGACCCAGTCGTATGGGGGTGGGGAGGATCCATGAGTGAGAAGCAATTCCTAGACACTGAACTGTCAATAAAGGCAAGAAATGGGGCAAGGCAGGGCCTGGAGGCAAGGCCGAGAGTGTGTAACCAGAGGTTTCAGTTAGATGTGCATAGGAACTTCCTGCTAAGACAGGATCATCAAGGAAAGCTGTGGAGGGTCCCTCAGGGATGGAAGGGACATGCAGTCTGCCATCGTGGGGCCCTGATGGAGGAGGAGAGGCTGAGGCCCCTCTGCTGCCCTCTCCCCTCCCCCAGGTTCTGTTTGATGGTGAAGAAGGGCTACCGAGATCCCCCCTATCACAACTGGATGCATGCCTTTTCTGTCTCCCACTTCTGCTACCTGCTCTACAAGAACCTGGAGCTCACCAACTACCTCGAGTGAGTGGCTGCATCTCCCCCACATCTGGCAGCCGCTGGGGTCCCCTTCCCTGGGACAGGGAAGCACCCCCTGTTTGTCAGGCACTTTACACACACTGCCTCATGGGATCTTCTTAGCCCCAGGGGACTCGAGGGGAAGGCTGCAAGCCCCATCTTCCAGGAGGGGCTTGCTCACAGTCAAGCAGCCAGTGAAGACTGAGCCTGATTTAAACCTGGGTCTGCTGGGCTCCAAACCAGTGCTTCTTTCCAGGAAGGGAACCCAGGTGTTCCAACTCCTGTCCCAGTGGCTCCTGGTCATGTCATCCTCTTGGGGGTTTGGGGAGGGGACTGTGGGCTGATCTCTTTTTTTTCTCCTTTCTGCCTCTCAACCAGGGACATCGAGATCTTTGCCTTGTTTATTTCCTGCATGTGTCATGACCTGGACCACAGAGGCACAAACAACTCTTTCCAGGTGGCCTCGGTGAGACCCTGCCCTGCTCACAGTGGGGACCCTGCATGGGGTGTCTGGGAGTCTCATCCTCTCCCAGCCTGAAGGCAGGTGGGAGCGAGTGAGACCAGGAGCCAAGTTTAAACACAGGAGGAGGTTCCCCCAGGGTTTGCCCATGACTTTGAGATAGGAAGGAGGGGAGAAAGTTGGGAAGGGCAGGACACTGCTTAGCCTAAAGCAGTGGCACTTGGATCCGGATGTGAGGAGTGACCACAGTTTTCCTGGGCTTTTCCAGAAATCTGTGCTGGCTGCGCTCTACAGCTCCGAGGGCTCCGTCATGGAGGTATCACTCTTCTGTCCCACCCCCATCCTCTTTCCCCTCTAAGGCCAGTGACTTGCAAAGTTATGACCCAGCTCCCCCTATTCCCAAACCATGCTCTCCAGACAGGCTGCGAGAGCTGCAGCCACACCTAGGACATGTCTGGCTCATTTTCCTGGAGTGGGTTTGGAAGGGTGCAGGTGCAGATGATAGCAAGGATTTGTGTTCAGTGCGTTTCCCTTTGGCTGCCTGGGAACACCCCATTCAGCCCCCTCCTGCCAAGCTTGGGATGGGCTCCACTCCCATCACTTAGCATCACCTTAGATTGTTTGGTTTGGGTCTGCCTACCTCCGCATGCACAAGGTCTGAGCCATTTCTGGGTTTCCTGCACTTGGCACAGGGCTTGCCACAGAGTGGGAGACACATTTCCAAAGTCACCTTGCCCTATGCTGCTTCCCACAACACCCCTCCAGAGGCTGCCTCTGCTTGCACACCCCCAGAGATGGGGTGCTCTGTCTCTCTCCCAGGAGGCCTGGTGGCAGTGCTGGTTCTGCCCTTTGCCCCCTGGGATAAGCTGCTCCTCTTCTGAGTGACAGCCATTCAGCATCCGGAAACAGGGGCATTGCCCTTGCCTCATCACTGCCTCTCCTTGTCAGCAAACAAATGCATTCTGCATGATTTAGTGTCTAGGACTCCAAGGGATCATTTCAAAAATGTTCCAGCTTTCAGGGACCCCAGAGCTTACGTTGTTGGGTCCCTCCCTGCATGTGACAGCTGAGGAGTCTGAGGGTCAGAGTGGTCTAGGGACTCGCCCTGGGTCACACAGAGGGTTGAAACAGAGCTCAGAAAGGGAACTGGGGCCCCTGACTCCCCCTTTCTGACTGCTCTGCTGACCTGGGGGCTGGAGCTGGACCAGGCTCTGCTTCCTCTCTTGGGGTCAGTGGTGAGGGGAGCCCCTCTGCCCCAGCCGGGACCCCATCACTCCTCTCCCCCCAGAGGCACCACTTTGCTCAGGCCATCGCCATCCTCAACACCCACGGCTGCAACATCTTTGATCATTTCTCCCGGAAGGTGATGGGGTTGGGGGTGGGGGTGGGGATTGAGGGGGAGAGCTGGGAGCTGGCTGGAGGTGGGAGAAGGAGCCAAGGAGTGGAGGCTCACTGGGATGGGCAAATGGGTGGGGGTGTCCAGCAGGAGGCCATGACACCCCTGCCCTTGCCCCAGGACTATCAGCGCATGCTGGATCTGATGCGGGACATCATCTTGGCCACGGACCTGGCCCACCATCTCCGCATCTTCAAGGATCTCCAGAAGATGGCTGAGGGTGACTGCTGTTAGCCCCAGGCCTTGGGGGTGGGAAGGAACAACCAGGGGAAGGATTTGCCAGGGGAACATTCCCAGGGTGCAGACCTATCCCCTGCAGCATCAACCCTTCTCTGACTGCACAGCCCCACCAGGCAGACCCAGCACTGGCCCCTTGGCTCCCATCAAGAGTGCCCAATTCCCTACAGCACTCTGGGTTGGGCCCTGGGAGCCTTGTCCTCAGAAGGGCAAGGAGGCTGGGCCCCGCTCCTTGACCCCATCCTCCCCTCAACAGTGGGCTACGACCGAAACAACAAGCAGCATCACAGACTCCTCCTCTGCCTCCTCATGACCTCCTGTGACCTCTCTGACCAGACCAAGGGCTGGAAGACCACGAGAAAGATCGCGGTAGGTGCAGTCCTCCCTGGGAAGGCATAGGCTGCCCACCCTGCCCAGCTCTGGATGCCCCCTGCCGCCTGAACACCATCTCTCTGCTCAGCTCAGCCTGGCTGTGTTCTGGGGAGACAGAAACCTAGACCATCTCAGGGTGACAAATGGAGACTCAGAAAGGGGAACAGACCTAGCAAGTCAGTGGTTGGTGGAAGGTGGGCCCCAACCCCGCCACTCCTTGCCTGGGGCCATCGCCATGCCAGACTGGGGCTGGTGGGACAGCTCCTGAGCTGGGACTGAATCCCTGGACCTCAGTTTTCTCTCCTGGGAACGGGCTGTCAGAGGAGCTTGGGTGGATGTGTCCTATGTGCAGGATGTGATGAGAGTGTTGGCCTTTCAGGAGCTGATCTACAAAGAATTCTTCTCCCAAGGAGACCTGGTATGTGTGGAGTGACCCCAGGATGTCCAGGTTGGGGGAGGGTTCCTGGCCTGGGGCAGGGAGGGCTTGAACTAGCCTGACCCTGGTACCCAATGGAGGAATGAGAGGGACAGACCTGATGACTTGATGCCTGCAGGAAAAGGCCATGGGCAACAGGCCAATGGAGATGATGGACCGGGAGAAGGCCTATATCCCCGAGCTACAAATCAGCTTCATGGAGCACATTGCAATGCCCATCTACAAGTGAGTGAGCTCATGGGGACAAGCTGGCACCCTGCACAGTGAGGGTAGGCTGGAGTGGGGACATCACAGCAAACACATGTGCCTGGCCCAGCTCCAAGTGATTCACCCCCTTGCCTCTGGGCACAACTGTCTCCTGCTGTGCCACTCAGTGGGTCCTTCACTTCATCCTTGGTCTGCAGTGGAAAGAGACCGTCATGCTTTCCTAGGTGTCCTCCTCTGTCTCACATTCTTGTGGAAGTTCTTGTTTTTTTGAGATGGAGTCTCACTCTGTTGCCCAGGCTGGAGGAGTGCAATGGTATGATCTTGTCTCACTGCAACCTCCCCGTTCTGGGTTCAAGTGATTCTCCTGCCTCAGCCTCCCGAGTAGCTGGGAGTACAGGCACGCGCCACCATGCCCGGCTAATTTTGTATTTTTAGTAGAGATGGGGTTTCACCATTTTGGTCAGGCTGGTCTTGAACTCCTGACTTCAGGTGATCCGCACACCTTGGCTCCCTGAGCGCTGGGATTACAGGCATGAGCCACCGTGCCTGGCCCTTGTGGAAGTTCTATTTGCTGTGTAGCCCTAGTCTTTCTTGCTGCCCATGGTCTGATTTCTGTCCTCTCGCCCTCTGCCCCCATGCACCCACAGGCTGTTGCAGGACCTGTTCCCCGAAGCAGCAGAGCTGTACGAGCGTGTGGCCTCCAACCGTGAGCACTGGACCAAGGTGTCCCACAAGTTCACCATCCGCGGCCTCCCAAGTAACAACTCGCTGGACTTCCTGGATGAGGAGTATGAGGTGCCTGATCTGGATGGCACTGGGGCTCCCATCAATGGCTGCTGCAGCCTTGATGCTGAGTGATCCCCTCCAGGGACACTTCCCTGCCCAGGCCACCTCCCACAGCCCTCCACTGGTCTGAGCAGATGCACTGGGAACAGAGCCAGGAGTCCTGTGTTCTAGACCAGGACTTCCTGTGTGACCCTGGACAAGTACTACCTTCCTGGGCCTCAGCTTTCTCATCTGTATAATGGAAGCAAGACTTCCAGCCTCACGGAGACTTTGTGATTTGTCCTCTGAGAGCACAGGGTGACCAATGAGCAGTGGGCCCTGCTCTGCGCCTCTGACCACACCTTGGCAAGTCTTTCCCAAGCCATTCTTTGTCCCTGCAGCTTGATGGTTTCTCCTTGCCCCATTCCTGCCCCACCAGATCTTTGCTCCTTTCCCTTGGAGGACTCCCATCCCTTGGGGTCTCCAGGATCCTCATGGAAGGGGAAGGTGAGACATCTGAGTGAGCAGAGTGTGGCGTCTTGGAAACAGTCCTTAGTTCTGTGGGAGGACTAGAAACAGCTGCAGGGCGAAGGCCCCCTGAGGACCACCACTCTAGTGACAGTGGGATTGGGACCTGGGGGATACAGGGGCCCCAGGAGGAAGCTGCCGAGGGGCAGCTCAGTGCTCTGCAGAGAAGGGGCTCGGGAAGAAGCAGGATGGGCTTGATGGGCAGGAGGGATCCCCGCACTGGGAGACAGGCCCAGGTATGAATGAGCCAGCCATGCTTCCTCCTGCCTGTGTGACGCTGGGCAAGTCTCTCCCCCTGTCTGGGCCAAACAGGAGGGTAAGACAATCCATGCTCTAAGATCCATTTTAGATCAATGTCTAAAATAGCTCTATCGCTCTGCGGAGTCCCAGCAGAGGCTGTGGAATGTTTCTGCCACCCTAGGGCCCAGAGAGCCCAACCCTGAGTCCCTCAGAGGCCCCCTGAGTGTACCCCTTGGCCTGAGCCCCTTCCCCATTCCTGCAGCTAGGGAGAGACCTGGCCTCAGCCCTGGCAGGGCTCTCTCTTCAAGGCCATATCCACCTGTGCCCTAGGGCTTGGGAGACCCCATAGGGCCAGGACTCTTGGGTTAGCCTGGCCACTGGCTTCTCTCTTTTTCTCTGTTTCATTCTGTGTGCGTTGCGGGGTGGGGGAGGGGGTCCACCTGCCTTACCTTTCTGAGTTGCCTTTAGAGAGATGCGTTTTTCTAGGACTCTGTGCAACTGTCGTATATGGTCCCGTGGGCTGACCGCTTTGTACATGAGAATAAATCTATTTCTTTCTACCAGTTCTCCCCTATGGGGCTGTTTTCTGACTTTGTGCTTGGGGTGGGTGGAGCGGGGTAATAGAACTGGGAGAGGCAAACGCCCTTTGGAACTCCATGGCTTCCAGAGTCTCCCACCCTTGGTGCCTAGCCCCTCTTCTGGGGAAGTCATAGACCTGTTGGGGTACTCCTTGGGCCAGCCCTGTGCCAGATCGTGGAGGTTAAGGGGTGGGTGGCAGATGAGAAGGTCTGGCCATGCAGCAGTGATGGGACATGTTGGCTGGCAGAGATTGTGGAGTAGAGGGAAAACTGAGAGGTTAAGGCAAGCAGGCAGGTTGCCTGGAGGAGGTAGCCTGGAGCTCGTCCTAGACCCTCCCTCCCAGTGCTGGCCTGCCCTGGTCATGAGTGCCCATACGGTGACGGCCTGGGCCTCTGAACTCTGTTTCTAGCTGCAATGATGCCTGGCTGTGTCTCAGGAAGTCCCACATCCCGGTTTCTCTGAGTCCTGCTGAAGGGGCACCCCTGAGTCAGACTCCACACCACATCCAGCCCCGGTTGTATCTGAGGAGTTAGTCCCCTGCTTTCCTCTGCGTGAGAGTGTTTGCTTCTGCCCAGTCCAAAATGGGCACACTCCAGGTTGGGGCCACGAAGAGGCTCTGCCTGGTACAGTCTCCAGGCCCTGTCCCCGACTTGCCTACCCCCCTCTGAGCTCCTCTCCCTGTTCATCTCTTCCTGGCCAGTAAAGGTTGATGTGTTAAGAGGGTGGGCACTGGGGTCTCCTTTCTTGGTGGGAGAAGGAAGGAGATGGACAGGGCCATCTTGTGACCATCAGCCATTGCCAGCCTTGCCTTTGGGACCACAGAGCCCATCTGCTTCCTCTGCAGCTCCCCCTGCCCCACTAGCCTGTCTGGGTTTGGAATCTGCTCCTCTGGCTGTATGGTCTCCAGGTTTCCAGCTTCCCTTAGTGTTATGGGGCTCCAGGCTCCTCCCCTTCCCAGCTCCTGCTGTGGGCTCCCCAAGTCTGTCTCTGTCCTCTCACAGCACAGGACCCAGGCTTGGCCCAGTGGGTCCCCGGGTGGGGGTGGGAGTGTCAGTTTGTGACCCACAACCGAGAAGAGATGGCTATTCTAATGGCGCCTGGCTGACCTCAGGGTCACTGTGGGCTGATGTAGCGGCTCTTATGCCTGACCCCTGACCCTGAGTGTGTGCGCATGTTCCTCTTCCACAACCCTTCGGGCAAAGGGGACCTTGACCCTGCATCTGCTGTCTGTCCCCAGCCCAGCCCTCCTTTGAGGCCCATGCTGTGACACATCCCTGCTTTTCACCAAATGGAGGGAACAACCACAGATATTTCCTCATCATGCAGGACCCCGTGCTAGGGCCAAGGGCTAACTTTGTCTTTGTCCTGGTCTGGAAAGTCTCACAGTTTGATTGGAGAGATAGATCTAAACTCAGATGCAAGCCATGACAATGCTGTGGGGTGCCTGGCCACGGGGCTCCAGGCAGGATCATAACCCTGAGAACAACAATGAAGTTTGAAAGATGAGCAGATGTTGTTTTCCTACAGGCAAAAGGGGACAGGCACTCCTGGTAGAAGAAAACACTTTTGCAAAGGCCCTGAGAAGGGAAGGGACTGGCAGCTGGAGGAGCTGAGGAATGGAGGAGGAGGCAAGGCCAGACCCTGAAGGGCCTTAAATGCCAGGTTGTGGAGTTTGGCTTTGTGGAGTCTGTGGGCAGTGGAGAATCAGAGAAAGGTTTTCAGTAAGAGAGTGACTCAGAAGTGCATTGTAGAAAGATCCCCCTGGAGAGCAGGGAAATGACTGCAAGGGGAGACGGTGGATAGGGATTATTCTGTGGGTGATGTGCTGTGTCCCGGGCTGGGTGAGGAGAGGAATTCAAGAGATGCTGGGTTGGCAGAACATGGTGACCAATGGGTCAGGGGATGCAGAGGGAGGACTTAGAGGGGCCCTGGGAGGTGGGATCTATGCCACTCCATGAAGAGCTATGGGGACTCTGCTCAGCGTCACCCTTACCCACAACAGGTATTGGGTGGAGCCTCTGGCAGGGGTGAACTCCCTGCAAAGGTGAGCAAAACTGCTGTCTGAGAATGCCCGGGGAGGAGAGGTGGGAGGAAGGGAGGGAGGACAGATGGGAGGAGGCTCTGCACGGAGCCTGAGGGCAGCCCTCACCAGGTTACAGAACACAAGGCTTGACCCCATTGGCTTCCTGTAGCTGTTCTGCCCTCCCATCTTAATGGTTTCATTTTGCATTTTATTTAAACCTCACAATGATTCTAGCAGATACTATTAGTCTATTCTGCAGCCAAGTTGCCTAAGATTTGGAGAGGTTAAGTAACGCACCAAGGTTAGGATGTGAGCCCTACCTGTCTGATTCCCTTCCAAGGGCTGTCTGATTCCTTTCTCCTCCTCTGGGATAGAGGAGGGAGACTCAGAAGGAGGGGGTCTCCATCTTCAGTCTTTGCAAGACTATTGTAGGGCATTGGGGTGGTGAGCACAAAGTGGGTTGAGGCCCCAGAGAAAGAGCTGAGAGCTGGGATCAACTGTGTGTGTGCCTGTGTGGGTCTGTGTGTGTGTGAGTTGGAGTAGGGGGCAGGGAGAAAGGAGTGGGGTGGTGGTGGCTTGTAGTGCAGCTCATGGTCACCAGGTGGTGTCCAGCCCTCACTGTCCTCACCTCCCCAGAGGTCAGAGAAGGGTATGGGGGCGCAGGGCGGGGGGCGATTGGCAATCTCACTCCTGTCCATTCACCTACAGGTTGAATATCCCTTATCCAAAATGCTTGGGGCCAGAAGTGTCTCAGATTTAAGATTTTTTTGGATTTTGGAATATTTGCATATACATAATGAAATATCTTGGGAATGAGACCCCAGGCTAAACAGGAAATTCATTTATGTTTTATATACACACAGCCTGAAGCAGTTTTATACAATATTTTAAATAATTTTATGCATGAAACAAAGTTTGTGCACATTGAAGCAAGTGTGGAATTTTCCACTTGTGGCATTATGTCGGTGCTAAAAAGTGTTTTAGATTTTGGAGCATTTTGGATCTCAGAACTTTGTATTAGGAATTGAGGACTGAGCTCTGATTTTTTGTCTTACCCAAATTCCTACCTAAGAGGTCTAGGGAGTCATGCCCTACAAACCATACATTCTCATCAGATGGGTTTTACTCGACCCTATATGTCGTGATTTACTTTTCAATCCGACTCTGGCATAACATTATGAAACGAGGAAAAAAATATTTAACCCCAAAATATATTTCCTTGCCATACCTTGAAATTGCCCTCCATAGTCTTATGTGGGAAAAATCCACATTCTATAGAGATTCCCTTCCCCCTTTGTTTTCCTTCCTTTCTTTCCAGATCCAGGAGATAATCAACTAAGTAAGAGCCAGGCACCCTTTTAAGTCCGACAAGAAACAATTTACAACTTGCTCTGTCTGAAGTCTGCTATCTGAGAGCTTCCTCTGCACAATAAAACTTGGTCTCCATAATCCTTTCTCTTTAAACTGAACATTCCTTTCTATCGATCCCAGGTCTTTAGACAAAGTCAAACAATTGTCAACCAGAAAATGTTTAAATTTACCTATAGCCTGGAACCCCCTCGCTTTGAGTTGTTCCACCTTTCTGAACCAAATCAATGTATTTCTTAAATGTATTTGACTGATGTCTCATACCTTCCTAAAATATATAAAACCAAGCTGTACCCCGACCACCTTGGGCATATGTTCTCAGGAACTCTTGAGGGCTGTGTCACAGGCCACAGTCACTCATATTTGGCTCAGAATATATCTCTTAAAATATTTTACAGGCTGGGCACTCATGCCTGTAATCCCAGCATTTTGGGAGGCCGAGGTGGGTGGATCACATGAGGTCAGGAGTTCAAGACCAGCCTGATCAAGATGACGAAAAACCCATCTCTACTAAAAAAAATACAAAAATGAGTCAGGCGTGGTGGCAGGCACCTGTAATCCCAGCTACTCGGGAGGCCAAGGCAGGGAGAATTGCTTGAACCCGGGAGGCGGAGCTTGCTGTAAGCCAAGATTGTGCCACTACACTCCAGCCTGGGTGACAGAGTGAGACTCCATCTAAAAAAAAAAAAAAAATTTTTTTTTTTACAGAGTTTGACTCTTTCCATCAACAGAATGCTGCACCTGTATGACCCTCTCACACTCACAAACACAGAGGCATTCTCACACTGACACATGCACACACACTCACATGCTCATTCTGTGACACACAGGCATGTTTACCTGCAGACTCCATACAGCCCATACCTTATACAGTACACACCCATACGGACTCCACAGGGAAAATGGAAACTGTTTCTTGGAGGCCTCCTGCCCGTGTAGCTGTTCTCTGAACAGAACTGAGGCCCATCAGTTCTACCTTAGTGAGATCCCTGGAGGTGGTGCCTGCCTGATGAGCGGTCTCCCTCTGTAGCACGGTCCCTGGGAAGGCAGAGCCAGACTTGCATGTGAACAGGGATAGGCAGAAATGATGCTTCCCGCACCCCTTCACTGTGCAGGAAATAACTACTAGAGAGCATCGCAAGGCTTGGTGCTGTGCTGGTGAGGGAGGGCGGTCACGGCAGGCAGTGAACCCCGGTCATGAAGGGGGCTTCCTGGAGGAGGGTGAGGTGTAGGCAGGTCTTGGAGTTTGGATGAGGAGGACGGGAAAGGACTTGAGGACATTGCAGATAGAGCAGGAAAGCAGGCTGGGAGGTGAGGAGGTGCAGGAAGCTGTGCTTCTTGGGGCTCAGTCTCCTTGAGACACGGGTGGGACTGAGGGAGTGGGTTGGTTGGGGGTGTGCTGAGGGAAGATGGTGAGTAGATGCTATTTTCATAACCTTGGTTGCAGTCTCTTGGGAGGGTGCCAGGTCCAGGGAGGTGAAGGAGTTGAAGGTTTGCTCTGAGCAGGAGCTAAGCTCCCCCATCTAGTCTTAGTTTTTCTGTTCATAAACTGGGATGATGAACCCCGCTGGAGGTGGTGAGGGTCCGGGGCAGAGCAGAGCAGCCATTGTGCTCAAGACAGGCTCTGGACTGCACCTGGGGAGAGAAGGGAGAATCAGGGTTGGGGCGGGAATGAAGGAAGGGGCATGGGAAATCGGGGGAGGAGGCAGCATGGGTGGTGTGGGAGGATGAAGGATGTCAGGGCAGGCCTCTTACCTGACTGAGGTTTGCACTCCTGGGTTCCCTGTCCTGAAACACAAAGCAAGAACTGTCCCCACACAGCGAATCCCTGCTCTTCAGCACTCTGCAATTCCTCTGGGCTTTCCTTTCTATCCTGGCAGGATGAGCATTGGGATTCCTCAGTGGTCTTAGTTTTCCTGTCCATTAACTGGGAGGATGAGCCTACTGGAGGCCTTCAGGATGCAGAAGGTGTTCCGAGAGGGAGGCTGCCCTGCATCTGGGCAGCTGTGTGGGAATGAAGTCTGATAGATGGCACAGCCAGATTGTTCTCTGAGGGAATACCAAGATGAGTCCATACAGGAAACAAAGCACAACATCAAGTTTGGACACTGGTGGGTCAGATGTGAGAATGGGAGGTGTGGCAACATCCTGCCAAGATGGCTGCCACTCTCAATCCCTAAATCACCCCTGGGAGAACTACAGACCTGATTGGGATGCATAGGATTCTAGGAAATGACAACGTTGTTATAGCCCAATGAGTTCTTCTTGCCTGCTGCCCAGAAAGGACAATGCACTGAGAACAGCAGGTGCTGCAGCAAAGAAAGAGTTAATAATTGCAGGGCCAGCCAAGTGGAAGGACAGGAGATGTTTCTCAAATCTGCCTTCCTGAGAATTTGGAGGCTAGGGTTTGTTAAGGATAGTTTAACAGGCAGGGGACTAGGAAATGGGGAATGCTGATTGGTTGAGTTGAAGAAGAAATCACAGGGGGTTAAAGCTGTCTTCTTGTACTGAGTCAGTTCCTGGGTGGGGGTCACAGGACTGGTTGAGTCAGTTTCTCAATGTAGGCTACTGGTCTGGGTGGTAACATCTGGTTGCTCAGATTGCAAGGTCTGAAAAATATCTCAAATACCAGTCATAGGTTTTATAACAGTGGTGTTATCTATAGGAGCAACTGGGGAGGTTACAAATCTTGTGACCTTTGGCTTCATAACTTCTAAGCCATAATCCTAAACTTATGGACAATTTGTCAGTTTTATAAAGTTTTATAAAGGCAGTTTTGGTCCCCTCACAAAAAGGGGGTTAGTTCAGGAAGAGGCTATTATCATTTGTTGTTGATTTTTGAGACAGAGTCTTGCTCTGTCGCCCAGGCTGGAGTGCAGTGGCCAGATCTCAGCTCACTGCAAGCTCCACCTCCTGGGTTCACGCCATTCTCCTGCCTCAGCCTCCCAAGTAGCTGGGACTACAGGTGCCTGCCACCACACCCGTTAGTAGAGAGAGGATTTAACCGTGTTAGCCAGGATGGTCTCAATCTTCTGACCTCGTGATCTGCCCCCCACCTCGGCCTCCCAAAGTGCTGGGATTACAGGTGTGAGCCACTGCGCCCAGCCTCTTTTTTTTTTATTTTGGAGACAGAGTCATGCTCTGTCGCCCAGGCTCTGGTGTGCAGTAGCGTGATCTCGGCTCACTGCAAGCTCCACCTCCCGAGTTCAGGCCATTCTCCCCTCAGCCTCCCGAGTAGCTGGGACTACAGGCGCCTGCCACCACACCCAGCTAATTTTTTGTATTTTTAGTAGAGACGGGGTTTCACCGTGTGTTAGCCAGGATGGTTTCGATCTCCTGACCTCATGATCCGTCCTCCTCAGCTTCCCAAAGTGCTGAGATTACAGGCGTGAGCCACCACGCCCGGCCTCATTTTTGTTTTAATATTAAACAATAGGCCGGGCGCAGTGGCTCAAGCCTGTAATCCCAGCACTTTGGGAGGCCGAGACGGGCGGATCACGAGGTCAGAAGATCGAAACCATCCTGGCTAACACGGTGAAACCCCGTCTCTACTAAAAAATACAAAAAACTAGCCGGGCGAGGTGGCGGGCGCCTGTAGTCCCAGCTACTCGGGAGGCTGAGGCAGGAGAATGGCGTGAACCCGGGAGGCGGAGCTTGCAGTGAGCTGAGATCCGGCCACTGCACTCCAGCCTGGGCAACAGAGCGAGACTCCGTCTCAAAAAAAAAAAAAAAAGATTAAACTATAAACTAAATTCCTCCCATAGTTAGCTTGGCCAATGCCCAGGAATGAGCAGACGATGTACTTGTGAGGTTAGAAGGAAGATGCAGTCAGCTGTGACAGATTTCTCTCACTGTCATTCTCAGTTTCTCACTTAATTTTTCCACAGCAGCCTGGGGTGCGCTGGGAGCAGGGAGAGATAAAAGTGAGAACTGGGTTGGAAAGGAGTGCTTGCCTTGCCCCCTGCTGCCTTGGACAGTCACTGCCTCCCATTTCACCTGTGCACAAACTCCTGATGTGAGTTGATTCAGTGAGGAGGGGCAGCCAGGTCCCCGTGGGCATCACCCTAGCACTTTCTCTTCCCAGTCCCTAGGACGGGTGGCTCACAATCCAGGGAGATGCCTAGGGCTGCTTCTCTTCTAGACGTTCTAGTCAAAGGAGGCTCCAGCAGAAGGGAGTGTCCAGCTGTGACTGTGGAGTGCCTGGGCCTGGCATCTGGTCTTTGGTTTGGTCAGGACCCAGCACAGATTAGGATGCTGCCTTCAGGTCATCCCTGGCACATATTATCAGTTTGAGTCACGATGCCCTGAGGGAAACATTGGCCCACAGGTCAAAAGAATATAACTAAAAGAAAGAAAATAGGCCGGGCGCGGTGGCTCACGCCTGTAATCCCAGCACTTTGGGAGGCAGAGGTGGGTGGATCATGAGGTCAGGAGATGGAGACCATCGTGGCTAACATGGTGAAACCCTGTCTCTACTAAAAAAAAAAAAAAATATATATATATATATATATATATATATAAGCCGGGCGTGGTGGCGGGCGCCTGTAGTCCCAGCTACTCAGGAGGCTGAGGCGGGAGAATGGCATGAACCCGGGAGGCAGAGCTTGCAGTGAGCCGAGATTGTGCCACTGCACTCCAGCCTAGGTGACAGAGTGAGACTCCATCTAAAAAAAAAAAAAAAAAAGAAAGAAAACAAAACAACACACACAAATCAGGCAGACTTTAACAGATGGGCCCAGAATTTAAATTAAATGTTTTAAATTTCCCTAAAGCGATAAGGGAAGATATTAGCAACATGAAGGAAGAACAAGAAATCATTAAAAGAGAACTATTTAAGACCAGCCTGGGCAACGTAGCAAGACCTTGTCTCTCCAAAAAATACCCAAATTAGCTGGTTGTGGTAGTATACACCTGTAGTCCCAGCTCCTCAGGAGGTTGAGGTGGGAGGATTGCTTGAACCCAGGAGGTCAAGGCTGCAGTGAGCTATGATTGTGCCACTGCATGCCAGCCTGGGCAACAGAACAAGATCCTATCTCAAAAAAAAAAAACAAAAACAAAAAACAAAAAGCCAAACAAAAAAGAACCAAGTAGAAGTATCAGGTAAGATTGTGGTTGGAATAAAGAAGGCAACAGATGAGAAGAGCAGGGAGGATTCAACTGAAGAGAGACATAGTGAGCTTTGAGGATCAGCTGGACAAACTCTTGACAAAGGCGGTTGGAAAGGAATCAAGAAATAGAAGGTGTAAGAGAAAAAATGTAAGAGATATGGAGGATAGAAGTAGAAATGCCAACATCCAGGCAATAGACATCCCAGAAGAAAGGATAAACAAATTGGAGGAAATATTTGTAGAAAGAGTGGACATAAATGTACTCTATTAAAAAACTGAAAGACCTAAAATTTAAAGGGATCTGAGAGTGTCAATCATGGGAGATAAGGACAAACTTCCAACCAGTTGCATTATTTTGTAAATTTAACACTACCAATGCAAAGAGAAAATTCCAAAAACTTCCAGAGAGAAAATGCAGGTCACCTAAAAAGGAGAATGAACCAGGTTATCATCAGAGTTTCTAACAGTATTCACTGCTGGTTGGAATGGATAATGATGGGACAGTCAAAGACTGTATATACACATCCCCTACGTACAACAGAGAATATACAATTTTCTGCACATACAGAGTATTTGAAAAATTGACCATCTGTTACAGGGATCTGCAACCCCCAGGCCATGGACAGCAGTGAATACTGTTAGGAACCAGGCCATACAGCAGGAGGTGAGCGGCAGGTGAGCAAGTGAAGCTTCCTCTGTATTTACAGCCTCTCCATTGCTCACATTATCTCCTGAGCTCCGTCTCCTGTCGGATCAGCAGTGGCATTAGATTCTCATAGGAAAGCAAACCCTATTGTGAACTGGGCATGCGAGGGATCTAAGTTGCACACTCCTTATGAGAAGCTAATGCCTAATGATCTGTCGCTGTCTCCCATCACCCCTAGATGGAACTGTCCAGTTGCAGGAAAACAAGCTCAGGGCTCCCACTGATTCTACATTCTGGTGAGTTGTATAATTATTTCACTATATATTAAATGTAATAATAATAGAAATAAAGTGCACAATAAATGTAATGCACTTGAATCATCCTGAAACCATCCCCCACCCCGGTCCGTGGAAAAATTGTCTTCCACAAAACCAATTCCTGGTGCTAAAATGGTTGGGGACCACCGATCTGTGAGACCCCACAGAAGCCTAAAGACTCCAAAGGATCAACATGACATAGTGTTTTCTTACCATAATATAATAAACATAGATATTAATAGACAATAATAAAAGAATGGTTAAAATGTCCATATGTCTGGAAGTGATGTAGTATGTTATTAAAGTACTCTTGGTTAAAAAGAAAACTATAAAGCAAATGATGAAATACTTAGAACTAGATCATAAAAACAAATCTCTGCTACATATAGTATCAACATTTATGGAATAGCCAAAACAGTACCTGGTGAAATACATATCTTTAAATTCATTTATTGGGAAACAGAACACTAAAAATGAACTAAGCATTCAACTTAAGAGGCTGGACAAAAGACAGCAAAAGAGCAAAAAGAGGAAAATTAAAATGGGGCAGAAATAAATAACCCAGAGAACATCAACAGCAACAATTAGAGATTCCCCAAACCAAAAGCTAATTCTTTTAAAAGATTAGTAAGATTGACCTCTGATAAGACGGATCATAAAAAAAGAAAGATGTAGACATACTAAGTATAGAACAAAAGACAGACAATATTTACAGATGTCAGAGGGGTTAAAAACATAATAAAAGAGTATCATTAAAAATTATAATTTAAGGCCGGACGCAGTGGCTCAAACCTGTAATCCCAGCACTTTGGGAGGCCGAGACGGGCGGATCACGAGGTCAGGAGATCGAGACCACCCTCGCTAACACAGTGAAACTCCGTTTTTACTAAAAAAATACAAAAAAAAACTAGCTGGGTGAGGTGGCCCCAGCTACTTGGGAGGCTGAGGCAGGAGAATGGCGTAAACCCGGGAGGCGGAGGTTGCAGTGAGCCGAGATCCAGCCACTCAAAAAAAAAAAAAAAAAAAAAAAAAATTATAATTTAAAAACTTGGATGAAATGAATACATTTCTAGAAAAATATAAAATTCACAGGATATAGAATTTGAATAGGTCAATGTATATTAAAGGAATGAAATGGCAGTTAAATACCGCCTCTCAAAAAAACTCATTTTCCAGATAGCTTTATAGATAAGTTCACTAAACTTTAAAAGTATGGTAAGTGTCTGGTTTATATAAGTTATTACAGAAAACAAAGCAAAGCTTTTTTATGTTCATTTTATGTTCAGTTCATTTTATGACATTAACATGTTCTTGATTTTCAAACCAGATAACGCAAAAGAAGATAATATAAGGTTAGTTCAGTTTCATGTAGGAGTTTAGATGCAAAAATCCTATATGTAAAATGTTAGCTAACCAGATACAAATGAATATTTTAAAATGCATCATAATCAGATAGAATTTTTTTTCCAAGGGATGCAAGGATGGTTTCACCTCAGAAAACCTATTCATATAATTTGCAATATTAATAGACTTATGGAGAAAACCATAGGATTATTTCAATTGATATAGAAAAGAGTATTTGATAAAATTGATACCTATTTGTGATTTAAAATAATTCAACGAACTGGGATTATGTGGGAAATTAATTTGGACGAGGTAATATTCCAGACCTCTCCAGTTAAGAATTTAGTAATGGAGGAATTTTGATGTATTTCCTCTGTGAACAGAAATAAGACAGGGATGCCCATTATCACCAATCCTGTTGCGCCTAGTACTAGAGGTCCTGGCCAATGCTTTAATGAAAGGAAAAGAAATAGGTGTAAATTTTGGAAGGGAATCGATTAGAGTGTCATTTTTCACAGGATGATACAATTGTCTATCTAGAAGCAAACAGAATCAATAGACAAACCATTAGAACTAATAGGAGAGTTTATCAATATTTCTGGAAATAAGATGAAAATTAATGCCATTTCTCTACAACAACCAGAACCAATTGGAAAATATAACTCAAAAATAGTATGCCACTCACAAAAGCAATAACAATGATAAAGCATCTTGGAAATCTATCTATCTAAGAATTAAAATGCTATCTTTGGGACAAAATCTAGACATCTGATAAGAAAAAAAGGAGATTATTTGAATAATGGAGAAGGATTCCATGCTCTGGATGAAATGACTTGATATTATTACAAGTTAATTCTCCTAAAAGTAAGTTAGATATTTAATACAATCCCTATACAAATTCCTGCTGGTTTCTTGAGCAACACAGTAAACTCCTATTAAATATATATGAAAAAATAAAAATCTTTGAATAGCAAGATAAATGTGAAAAGTGAAAGTAAGGAAGAATGTGATTTTTGAGTGATATTATAATTTTAAAAAAAATAGAAACAAGGTCTCACTATGTTGTCTAGGCTGATCTCAAACACCTGGGCTCAAGTAGTCCTCCCACCTCAGCCTCCCAAAGTGTTGGGATTACAGGTGTGAGCCACTGTACCCAGCCAAAAGTGATATTGTAATTCATCACAAGAGTAGGAAAAAAATGTGATTTTGGTGCCAGACAGACGAAAGGGTTAATGGGACAGAGTAGGGAGCTCAGAGGGGAGCATATGTACAACTAGGAATTTCACAAGACTACCCAATAAAAATGGGACTCCCACTACTAGGAGAAAGGATGGATTGTTGGGAAAACTCACTCATAATATGCCGAAATAGAAGACTGGATCCCTGCTTACCATCACATACACAGGTGGATGCCAGGCAGATTATAGACTAAACATGAAAGGTAGGAGTGCCAGGTCAACAGAAGAAAACACAGAGCATCTTTGTGTGCATGGAGGACAAATCATAAGAAAAACAATTTGTGAATTCAATTCCATTGAAATTGTGGATTTCTGTTCAGTGACATATGTCAAGGGTAAGGTTAACAGAGAGCTGCTAGAAGGAGAGATGTTATTTGCAATGTTCAAAATTGACAAGAGGCTAATATCTGGAATAGATGAGAAATCCCCACAAGTCAGCAAGAAGAGGACAGCAATCCCAATAGGAAAAGCCCAGAATAAGCTATTTATGGAAGAGATGCTCAAACTCGTTGATTATCAGAGAAGCAGAGATGAAAACTAGAAGATCTTTTACACCTGTTAGAGTGGCAGAAATCAAAGAGCCAGATGATGTCGATTGCTGGGAGGGATCCAGGAAATGGACACTTTCACACAGGGCCATGGGAATGTAGACTGATGCTGCGCTTCTGGACAGCAACATGGCAGTACTCAAAGTGTCCAGATTCCCTAGACCAGCAGTGCCGCTCCTGGGTATATAGCCCAGGGAAATCCTCCCACAGGCTCAAAGGGCACAGGAATGAGGATGCTGACAGAATGTACAGCATGTTGATGGGCAAAAGGGGGTGTATGCACACCACAGGGTATTACTAGCAGGTAGAAATAATGCATAGACATACCTATAGCAGCATGAATCCTAAAAACATACAGCTGAGTGAAGAAAGGGAGAAAGAGAATGAGATCTATCATACACTACAGTTTACCTAAACTAAAATACAGGGATTCAGAATTACAGCATTCATTTTATAAGAACTCCCATCGGCAAAATACTACACATTAAGTACATAATTTCTTTTGAGGAGAAGAGAAGAATGGCAGAGGAGAAGGAGAATGAAAAGGAATTCGTAAAAAAACCTTGAGCAAGACCCTGGATGGACCAATGATGGTTCCACACTGTGAACTCAGGAGTAGAATTATCTCAGCCCTCTGCACCTGAGGTCTGGGGAACAAATATCATAGGAACAAGAAGCACACCTGCCCCCAGTCAGCCTCCTCTGAGTTCCTTAATTGTTCTTGTTTGAGAATGCATCTGTCTCCAGAAGCAGAGCCTTTCAGAGAGTGTCTGATTCCTGGCCCATAGAAAGCCTTTCTAAATGCTTGCTTAGTGAATGAAGGAGTATGTGAATGGATGAATGGGCAGATGAATAACAGTTAAAGGAGAAATGAGCTAATGATTGAATTAGTAAGTGAATTGGTGAATGAATGGATGGGCCATTGAATGAATGAGTAAGTGCCAGAATGACTGAGTGAATGAATCAAGACATTGAAGAGTGACTGGATTGGGTGAGTCAATGCACTGATGAGTGAATAGATGGGTGAGTGAATGGAGAATGAATGAGGGAGCCGGGCTGCTTGCGCAGACCTTGGGGAGAGCTCACCTGACAGGCAGGCACAGTTGAGGCTGGCAGCCACAAAACCTTACGGAGGGAAGTAGCACCTCTTGGGAAGCCTGACAGGGCATGGATAGAAGCTCCGAAGCAGGCCTGTAGGGAGAAAAATGTAGCATTCCCAAAACTGAGGACTACCCCCTGGAGGCAGCTGGAGGTGAACAGGCCCTGTTGGACAGAGGCCCCTATCCTCCCAAGCTTGAAGTGGAGACTCTCCATACCTGGGAATACCACCTCCAGGGCCCCCACAGCAGTCTCTCTGCACTGCAGCAGTGGCAGGGCTCAGGTCAGTTAGAAATGCAGGGCCTTGAGGGGGAAGTGCCTCATGTAGAGCTCCCAGGAGCCTCTGCCTGTCCACAAGGCTCAGCTCTCAGTTCAGGGTGTTGGACAAGTTGATGTTGGTCAGGGCTGGGCTTGTAAGCTGGGGTGGGGCAGGGTGGATGGGATGGAATGTTGTGTGGTTGGGAGGGGAAGAGCAGAGAGGGGGATAGGTCTGGTGAGTTTCCCAGCATGAGTGCTTCCAGGCCTCCCACAGCCGACATAGGCATCATCGCAGGTGTCCTGAGCCAAGGTCAGGATGGTGAAGCCTCAAGTGTGGGCAGGAGGGAGGGAGGGGGCCTCAGCCTGGGCTGAGTCTGGATATCAGCTATGCCTATTTTTGGTGCTTTCCTGTGTTTATTTCATTTACTACTGGCAATCTCCTTATACAGATGTGGAAAAGGAAGCTTGAAGAGCCTAGGGCCACCCAGCTAGGAAGTGGTGGAGCCTGGATTGAAACTCCAAAGTGTAGAGCTCCTAGGAACCACCGCCTGTGCATCCCCAAACTCCAAAGTCCATCTTTGGCCTGAAGCCTAAACCCAGTTGCTACCCTGTAACAACTCCTGAGGCCAGGTGGAGAGGGCAGCCCTCAGTTTGGGAGGGCATGTTGAGGTGAAGGTACCTGCAGCATCTGCAGCCAGGGGCTTTCTCATCTCTCGGCAGTGGCTGAAGAAAAGAACAATCTCTTAAATGGAAGGCTCTCCCAAGGACAGGCAGGAACTGTTGTCCCCTTCGTAGGCAAGGGAAACTGAGGCCCACAAGCTCAACTGGTGAAACCTCCTTCAGAACAAACAGAGCTTAAAGAGCATCTTCAGGGTCAGATGAGGAAACTGAGACCTAGAAGGAGTAGGAACTTCTAAGATCACTCAAAGATCAGAGGGAGAGCTGGTGCAGATGGCTGAGCTAATCCTACTCCTGAGTTCACAGCGTGGCACCATCATTGGTCTATCCAAGCTCCTGCTTATTGCTTACTGATGGATTCCTTTTCATCCCTCTCCTCCCCTGCCATTCTTCTCTTCTCCTCAAACAAAATTATGTACTTAAGCCAGGCGCGGTGACTCACGCCTATAATCCCAGCACTTTGGGAGGCCAAGGCGGGCGAATCACGAGGTCAGGAGATCGAGACCACCCTGGCTAACATGGTGAAACCCCGTTTCTACTAAAAATACAAAAAAATTAGCCAGGCGTGGTGGTGGGCACCTGTAGTCCCAGCTACTGGGGAGGCTGAGGCAGGAGAATGACGTGAACCTGGGAGGCAGGGCTTGCAGTGAGCTGAGATCACGCCACTGCACCCCAGCCTGGATGACAGAGCAAGACTCCATCTCAAAAAAAAAAAAAAAAGAAAGAAAAAGAAAAAGAAAAAGAAATTATGTACTCAATGTCTAGCCTTTTGATGTTGGAAGTTCTTATAAAATGAATGCTTACCAGCTCTCGTTTCCTGGCCCAGGTTCTCTGCCCTGTCACAGGAATGGCAGTTTCTGGTCCAGCCTCAGACCCCACACTGTGATCACCTTACAGACCAGCCCCTGGTTTATCTCCCATGAATCACTGTGCCCCTGTACCCGCCTGGTGCAGGTTGGAGCAGCCGATCATCTTTTTTCTTCCCACCTGCCTCTGAACCATTTATCTGGCTCTCAGTTTAGACCACCTGGGCAGTGTGTGCCTGTTAGGGGCACGTAGATTCTCTTCCCAGGTATACTGGGAGCCCCTTAAGGGCAGGAGCCGATCTGCCTCAGCTCCGGTTTCCCACATCCCTACTCAGAGTATGGGACAGAGTATGTGGTCCAAACAGGTGTATTCATTGACTGAAAGTGGCCAAGTCAGGATTCAAATGCACCCAGTCATCCAAACTCAGCTGAAGACTGAAGGAGGCCCTGTGAAAATCTCCAAATTCTCTCTCCGATTCTCGCTCTAGGCAACTTTGGCTCTGTGGCACCCTGCCCTGTGGATTCCAGCTTACAAGCCCTCCTCAGATCCTAACTCCATCGCCTCAACTCAGGGAGACTTCTGGGGTTCCCCTGAGCTCCTTCTCCTAGCCTGTGGTGTGGAAACTCTCTCCAGGCAATAAGTGGAGTACTGTGGGGCTCACCACATCCGTTTCCTACTTCTTAGGAGTCACAGTCATTGCCTGATACGCAATGCCTTGAAAACCTTTATTTCATAGATTTTGCCCCTTTTTTGTTTATTATTTTAGACAGGAGGGTAAATTTAGTATTTATTAGCCTATTTTGGATGGGAGTGCATGTCTGTTTCATTAATTTGTATTGCTGTAGAGTACTCCATGTTTGAATGTGAATAGACATTTGGATATGAAGCTTCTGGCTCTTAGGAACAATGTTCCTAGGAAACTCTTGTATATGTATATATGTTTTGAATATACTATTATATGAATATATTAGAATTTATTTCTTCATTTCTATTGTTTTTTGTTTGTTTGTTTGTTTTTTGAGACAGAGTCTCGCTCTGTCGCCCAGGCTGGAGTGCAGTGTCGAGATCTCAGCTCACTGCAAGCTCCACCTCCCGGGTTCACGCCATTCTCCTGCCTCAGCCTCCCGAGTAGCTGGGACTACAGGTGCCCACCACCATGCCCGGCTAATTTTTTTTTATTTTTAGTAGAGACAGGGTTTCACCATGTTAGCCAGGATGGTCTCGATCTCCTGACCTTGTGATCCGCCCGCCTTGCCTCCCAAAGTGCTGGGATTACAGGTGTGAGCCACCACGCCTGGCCCCTGGACTTCCATTGTTTCTGATGAAAAGTCAGCCATCAGTCTTATTATTGCTCCTTTGAAAGTAATACATGTTTTTCTCGGGCTGCTTTCAACAGTTTATCTTTATTTTTGGTTTGCAGAAGTTTTATCACAATGTACTTAGATGTGGTTTTCTTTGTATTTGTCCTGTTTGAGATTCATAGTATGTCTTTTTTTGTGTGTGGTTTGCAAGTAGTATTTCTTGAATCTGTGATGATTTTGCCTTTCCTCAATCTAACTTCATCAAGTATAGATAAGAGCGTTTCCCATAATTCCCAAATCATGGTAAGAAAATTCTACAAAATTCTACTAAAATCCTGGGATAACAGGAAAGAAATCATAATGCAGAGATAGGGAAAATATTTTAAGTTAGCCACTATATTCTTGTCTTTAGAGTTGAAACTTAACATACTTCCTTGGAAGAGAAGGGTCCCTGGTAGAACCTCTTTCTCTAGCTCCTGATCTATCACCAAGAATGTGTCCCTACCTGGAGTCAGGGCATTCCACCCTCTTATCTGATGCCTGGTGAGGTGGAAAACTAGTTTCCCTCTGTCTCTATAGTTTAGGATATGCCTCTCAGTCAACTCTTACATTTTAATGCAGAACAAATTAGCATCTCATTGCTTAGACCTCCTTCATATCAGAATAAGATTTTGGATTTACTACTGAGTAATCAAAATGTCTCTTAAAATATTTGCGCCAAGTAATTGATCAACTTGTTACCAAAGGTAAATTCTGTTCCTATTTCTATATTATATATATATAAGAAAAAAGGATATAAAAGGAAAAAATCCCAGAAGCTTTAACATAGACATTATCCTTCCTCCAACTTCACTTTTAGCTAGTAATATTGGGATACAATCACAATTGAATATTGATATTGATCACTCAAATATTTCTGTGGCTGTGGTGGGTCAAGGCCACATTACAATAGGCTTGATGATGCAGAGAGACGGGGGCACAGAAGTTGACACTGGCAAAACAAGGAATCCACTTCATGCCAACAGTGCTGATGCGGACCCTCCCCTCAGCCCAGCAGAATAAAGGATTGCCAGTGGGCAGCATGGGCTCCCCTGCCCTGGTCGATTTGTTGCTCTGCTTTGACCATTTGGCTCCAAGTGCACCTGTATGAGGAGGCAGGGCGACATCAGGTAGCTACCTTCATACTTGTATCTCTACCTCTACCAGCTTATTTGCTCTCTCAGCAGTGAACCAAAGTGGAAGCAGCCTTGAACCCTGGTCTTAATCACCATTCTTACCAATCTTTGTATCCAAGCAAACTCTCCGTGATCTGGCCCAACTCACTGGTGCATATATTTTTCCCAAATAGCAGATACAATTACCTACTTGCCCAATCACTTCTAGACAGACTTCCTGTTGTAGAAGCTGGAAAACTATAAAGGCATTTCCTAGGATCCTCTATAGCTTGGGTTTCATGTGTGACCTGAGTTGCATCACAAAAGTTCTCCAGTCAGATGTGGAGGTGGATTGATGACTGCATGCAGTTGGATAGGCATTGATGACTGCATGCAGGTGGATAGAATCATCTGAAAAGGAGCTGTGACAGAGGTGTCTGGGTATTTCAGGGCTGTCCATGGGGGAGTTTCTAATATCCAGAACCTCACATAGGTGCCAAGTTACAGGTAGTGTTGTTTCCACTAAAAATTCCTGTGACATAGTTGGGCGTTTTGCCTAGCTGCATTGTCTCTGGCCCTGTTGTCTTTGGCTGTGCAGCACTAAGCCTAGTTCTCTTCTCCTTCTGCTTAAACCTGTATGGCATACACAGCTAAGAATGCTGACTGGTGCAGCTTTCTTGAAGCACTGATCCCATTGGTTGTAATTGCCTGTCTTCTCTAATACAGCCTGAGATCCTTGAGGGGAGAGGCTAAATCTAGTTCATTTTTATGTCCTTAGAACCCAACACAGAACCTGAGACTGAGTATGGACTCAACAAAAATTCACTGAAAGCTTAAATGACATGTGAGTCATTTATTATTAAAAATCCAATCTGAGCGATTTCATCTACTCAGGAGCCCTGGGCTGGCCTGCAGAGCTTCAGTACTATCTCAGTGGTGATCACGGCCACGCAAGTCACCTCATTCAGCAGAAGAAAACAGTCTGCCCAGCAAAACCATGCCTGCATGACAAACAGCCAGGCCTCCCATCAACAGAAATCATGTTCACGACGGAATCCTGCTTGCATGATCGGCTGAACATGGATCAAAACAAACTGGCTTCCAGGACACTGGCAGGTTCCAGGATGCAAAACGACGTTCACTACAAGTGGGGCATGTAAAAGTAGGTCAGAGAAAAAGAACCCGATTTACACTACGTTGCCATCAAATAAATTCTAAAATATCACCAATGGAAAAAAAAAATTCTCCTTAAAGAAATGTCACCCCGAACTGCCCCTAAGCATCTCTTCGTGTGACTCCTCATCCCTGGGTCTTCCTAGTGACCAAAACACAGGCCCCCAATTTTGTGTTCTCTCTTAAGCTTTTAGTTTTCTGTGTCACTTTTCTAAGTTATGGGATGTGCTTCCCATGGACCCTCTTGACGGCTGGCAGCTGCGTGCCAAGGGAAGCATCTGGACAGCAGAATGCAGTGGTTCAGGGCATGATCTCTAGCATCAGACAGAACTGCTTCAAGTCCTTGCTCTGCCATTTCCTTGCTGCATGGCTTTGTGTAAGGCTGACAACTTCCCCAAGTCTCAATTTCCTTATCTATAAAACGGGAATAATAATAATAAACCTTCTTTTTTTTTTTTTTTTTTTTTTTTTTTTTTGAGACAGAGTCTTGCTTTGTCGCCCAGACTGGAGTGCAATGGCATGATCTTGGCTCACTGCAGCCTCCGCCTCCCGGGTTCAAGCGATTCTCCAGCCTCAGCCTCCCAAGTAACTAGGACTATAGGCACGCACTGCTATGCCTGGCTATTTTTTTGTATTTTTAGTAAAGATGGGGTTTCACTATGTTGGCCAGGCAGGTCTCGAACTCCTGACCTCATGATTCGCCAGCCTCAGCTTCCCAAAGTGCTGGGATTACAGGCACGTGAGCCACTGCACCTGGCAATAAATCTTAAGAGATAAACAAATGACCAGCAAACATCTGGAAAAATGCTCAACATCACTAATGATCAGGGAGATGTAAATCAAAATTACAATGTGATACAATCTTATTCCTTGAAAAATGGCCATGATCAAAAAATCATAGATGTTGGTGTGGATGTGGTGAAAAGGGAACACTTTTACATTGTTGGTGGGAATGTAAACTAGTAAAGCCATTAAGGAAAACAGTGTGGAGATTCCTTGAAGAACTAAAAATAGAACTACCATTTGATCCAGCAATCCCACTCCTGGGGTATCTGCCCAGAGGAAAAGAAGTCATTATACAAAAAAGATATTTGCATATGCATGTTTATAGCAGTACAATTTGCAATTTTAAAAATACGGAACCTGCCCAAATGCTCATCAGTCAATGAGTGGATAAAGAAATTGTGGTATGTATGTGTGTGTGTGTGTATATATATATACACACACACACACCCCCATGGAATACTACTCAGCCATAAAAAGGAATGAAATAATGGCATTTGCAGCAACCTGGATGGAATTGAAGACCATTATTCTAAGTGAAGTAACTCAGGAATGGAAAACCAAACATCGTATATTCTCATTCATAAGTGGGAGCTAAGCTATGAGGATGCAAAGGCATAAGAATGATACAATGGGCTTTGGGGACTCGGGGGAAAGGGTAGGAGGGGGTTGAAGGATAAAAGATTACACATTGGGTACAGTGTACACTGCTCAGGTGATGAGTGCACCAAAATCTCAGAAATCACCACTAAAGAACTTATTCATGTAACCAAACACCACCTGTTCTCCAAAAACCTAGTGACATTTTAAAAAAATAATAAACCTTGTTAAAGCTGCTGTGAGGATATTTAAGGCATGAGAAGTTGCAACCACTGTTAAAGCTGCAGCTGTCTGAAGTGCAGGGCTTCATAAAGGTGCATTTCTGGGAATGAAGGAGCTCATTCCTCATTTTGTCTTCAGACAAAGTCACAGGGGCCAGAAGGGACTCCCAGGAAGAGGGCTTTGGCTTCAGACACAGAAGAGCAGAAGAGACTTGGGTTCAAAACAGGCAACTGTAGCACTCCAGGTTAGTAGCTGTTGTGGGTTGAACTATGTCCTCCAGTCTCTAGATCTATGCGAGTCCTAACCTCCACTATCTATAAGTGTGAAATAGGGTGTTTTTTTGAAGGTGTGATCAAGTTAAGATGGATCATATTGGATTTGTCGTGGGCTGTAATCCAGCATCTGGTGTAAGAAGACTTATGAGAAGAGGGAAATAACACAGAGACACACAGGAAGAAGGCCATGCAAAGATGGAGGCAGAGACCATCTTCTGTATGGTGTGAGACCATACATTTCTGTTGTTTGAAGTCACCCAGTTTGTGATAGTTCCAGCAGTCCTAGGAAACCAACACAGTGAGTGGATCAGGAAGTGACCCCTCAGGTCACAGGACACAGATGGGTTGGAGAGAGGAGGAGACTTAGCTGATGACCATAATTTTCCAGCTTGGCATCTTGGGTCCAGCTGGCAGGATAGCCCAATCCCCGAAGACCATCTGGGATGTACACACAAGACCCTGGCCCCCTTGACTCAAGGGGGTGCAACTGCTCGGTGCCATCTATGATTTATGCTCCAGACCCTCCTTCCCCAATCAGGCCATGGCTGCAGCCACCTTAGACCACATCTTTCTGCAGCTCTTTCACATTTCCTGGCCTGCCTGCCTCATTCCCTGACAGGTTGTTTCTACAAGCACTCCCATCCATCAGCCATGTGGTCATCTATCCCTCACAGAATGCTAGTTATACACCTCCCCAGCCCCAGCCCTGTGCTCACTGCCTGGCGAGAGGGGAGAGAGAATTAAGGCAGGGGTCCTGCCCTGAGGGATCTCACAATAACCTGAGTGAAATGTGAATGAATTAATTCAACATGCGTTTATCGAAAACACGTTATGCGCGGTCCCTGACCAGGGATTGGAAGGGCTGCAGAGGTAAACAAAACCAGACAGCAAGCCCACAGACTAGCCAAGAAACAGACACTAATCAAATAAAAACAAAGCAAAAATAAAACTGCAACTGGGCCATTAAGGAAAAGTAGGTGATGCCACAAGAGTCTATGTGAGGGAATTTGACCTAATGATGGTGGTCAGGGGTCACAGTAGAGGGAGAGACGTCTGAGTTAACACCTGAGGTATAAGAGGCAAAGAGGGGAAGAAATAGTTTATGCAAAGATCTGGAGGCAGGATGAAGCCCAACAAGAAGGAAGAATTTAAAGAAGCCTTACTAATTTATTATAAAGGATACAACTCAGGAACAGCCGAGTGGAAGAAATGCACAGGGCAAGGTATGTAGGAAGGGGAATGGAGCTTCCATGGTTGGGGTGGCTGTAGAGTATGAGGAGAGAGGATTGTCGGTAAGATGAGGCAAGGGAGGCAGGCAGAGGCCAGGCTGCGTTAAGGAGTTTGGGCTTTATCCCAAAAGGAGTGAACATTACGGGTTTTAAGTAGGCAGGTGACCTTGTCAGAACGTGGTGTCTGCAGCACAGAGAAGAGTCTGGAAATAGGTTCACTGCGATGGGAAGACCAGGCAGGAATCTCCTGCAACAGCCCAGGTGAGAACATAATCATCCCTTGGCCTGAAGTCATGGAGGAGAGAGAGAAATGCACAGATTTGAGAGATGCTCTTCGTCATGGGCTAGATATGATGTGTGGAACAGAAAGAGAGGGGCTGGTGACTCTGTTTCCCGGTTTGTACGACTGCATAGATGTCGGTGCTATTTGCTAAGAGAAGAAGCCATGAAAGTGGACCAGATCTGGGGGAGAAAATCCTGAGTTCACACGAAAGATCTTTATAAACCATAATGGTTGCAGAAATGTCAGCTGTTACCATGTACTCATTTAAAAAATATTTAATGAATGCTTGCTATCTGTACCAGGTGCTGGAGATTAACGGGAAAGAAGTTAACGTTGGATGCACAACTGGAAGAGTGTAGAGAGATTAAGAGGGCACCATGGTTGATGCTCTGGGCTGGTGAGCACATCGAGGTGCTGGGAGGGTGGAACACTTGGAGAGGGCATGGAAACTCCACCCCCTTCCTACATATGATACATTTCTTCCACTTGGCTATTCCTGAGTTGTATCCTTTATAATAAATTGGAGAAGAAAGAAGTTACATTTATTGACCCCTCAGGAAACACATATTACAACTGGCTGTTTTGCATCACTGAACCTCTTAAATGTAGACCTGGATTATGGTTACTGCGATGGTCTGGTTTTTTTCTTTTCTTTTCTTTTTTTTTTTTTTTTTTTGAGGCAGAGTCTCGCTCTGTTGCCCAGGCTGGAGTGCAGTGGCTCGATCTCAGCTCACTGCAACCTCTGCCTCCCAGGTTCACACCATTCTCCTGCCTCAGCCTCCAGAGTAGCTGGGACTACAGGCGCCCACCACCACGCCTGGCTAATTTTTTGTATTTTTTAGTAGAGATGGGGTTTCACTGTGTTAGCCAGGATGGTCTCAATCTCCTGACCTCGTGATCTGCCCGCCTCGGCCTCCCAAAGTGCTGGGATTACAGGCGTGAGCCACCACACTCGGCTGCCAAGGCCTGTTTTGATGAACTTCAGTGTAATTACCCAGAATATCGGCTCTTTTTAATTTATTTTTATTTATTTATTTATTTATTTATTTATTTATTTATTTATGAGACAGGAGTCTTGCTCCATCACCCAGGCTGGAGTGCTGTGGTGTGATCTCAGCTCACTGCAACTTTTGCCTCCTGGGTTCAAGCAATTCTCCTGCCTCTGTCTTCTGAGTAGCTGAGACTACAGGCATGCAACACCACGCCTGGCATTTTTGTTTTGTTTTGTTTTTTTTTTGTATTTTTTGTAGAGACAAGGTTTTACCATAATGGCCAGGCTGGTCTTGAACTCCTGGCCTCAAGTGAGCCGCCTGCCTCGGCCTCCCAAAGTGCTGGGATTACAGGCATGGAGCCACTGCACCCAGCCTGGAGATTACGTTTGTAAGAAAGGGGACATTGGATGAGAGATGTACATAATCAAGGGAGGCAAACTCGTCATGGTGGCAGCTAAAGAGATGATGGAATCACTCAGTTTGTGATACTGAGTGATGGCAGCTACTTTGATGAGGTCAGCAATGTTTTTTTTTTTTTTTTTTTTTTTTTTTTTTTTTTGAGACAGGGTCTCACTCTATTGCCCAGGCTGGAGTGCAGTGGCATGATCTTGGGCCACTGCAACCTCCACCTTCCAGGCTCAAGCAATTCTTCACCTCAGCCTCCCGAGGAGCTGGGACGACAGATGCATGCCACCACGCCCAGCTAGTTGTTTTGTATTTTTTGTGGAAATGGGGTTTCATCTCATTGCCAGGCTGGTCTGGAACTCCTGGGCTCACATGATCTGTCCACCTTGGGCTCTCAAAGTGTTGGGATTACAGGTGTGAGCCACCGTGCCCAGAGAGGTCAGCATTAACATTAAAGGCAGCAGCACTGGTAATCAAAGAATGGCAAATATTTAAAGTGTCAGCTACTCAGACTTGTTCCGTCTCTCAGAAGATGACCTCATGGAAGCTCTGAGTACCCAAACGTCAAAGCTCTGCTGGAGGAGAAAGGGAAGCAAATCTTGATTAAATATGGATTAAATATTGATTAAATATGCAGTATTTACTGCAGATGCCAGAAGTGAGCCTAAAGATTTTGAAGAGGGGACCATCTGAATGGAGGGGTCAGTAGACCTCCTGAAAACAAGTTTTGCCTGAATCCTGGCTGGCTGTGAGTCAATGCAGCAGAAACTGAAGCAAAGATTAACCAAAGCTGAGAAATATCTGATCCCACTTGTTGACACAGAATGTTCAGATATTGAAGGACCTGGAATGGAAAGTGGGCCCATCATCCCTACACAGGAGCGAAAATCTGGTCATTAACAAGGACACATCTCATGATCCTTTTGGTCATGTGACTAAAGACAATTGTAATTTGGAAGAAGAAAACTCAACTGGGGAATTTTTCCTTAAGCAACCTGCTTAGGCTCAGGGCACAAGGCCCGCATACTCACATTCAAGGTACTATGATTAAAGAATCATCGTATCTTGGGAAGTTTTACAATTGACAATGTTCAAAGACATACACTGACTGATTTATTAGTATCTGTATTTTTTTTCACATAACGTTCTTTTTATGTAATAGTCTTTATAAAAGTAAACAAGCGACCTGGCGCGGTGGCTCACGCCTATAATCCGAGCACTTTGGGAGGCCGAGGCAGGCGAATCATGAGGTCAGGAGGTCAAGACCATCCTGGCTAACACGGTGAAACCCCGTCTCTACTGAAAAAAAAAAAAAAAAAGCAAAAAATTAGCCGGGCATGGTGGCTGGCACCTACAGTCCCAGCTACTCGGGAGACTGAGGTAGGAGAATGGTGTGAACCTGGGAGGCGGAGCTTGCAGTGAGCAGAGATTGCGCCACTGCACTCCAGCCTGGGCGACAGAGCGAGACTTCGTCTCAAAAAAAAAAAAAGTAAACAAGCATTCCTTGCTTACAGGCAATTTGCCTTGTTGAGAAATAAAATATATTCGGAATAATGGGAAATCAGCTTGTACATCACATTGGAGAAACCATATTTAAAAGAATTAGAATGTAGGCTGGGCGCAGTGTCTCACGCCTGTAATTGCAGCACTTTGGGTGGCCAAGGTGGGCGGATCACGAGGTCAGGAGATCGAGACAATCTTGGCTAACATGGTGAAACCCCGTCTCTACAGAAAATACAAAAAATTCTCTGGTTATGGTGGCAGGCGCCTGTAGTCCCAGCTACTCAGGAGGCTGAGGCAGGAGAATGGCATGAACTCAGGAGGTGGAGCTTGCAGTAAGCCGAGATTGTGCCACTGCACTCCAGCCTGGGCGACGGAGCGAGACTCTGTCTCAAAAAAACAAAAAACAAACAAAAAAAGAATTAGAATGTAATAAAGTAAGATTAATTATTTTAAAAAGAGGGGCATCATGGCGTCAGACAGACTTTGGTTTGAGACCTGGCTTGACTGCTTACTAGCTGCTTGACCTTGGGTAAATCACTTAACCTCTCTATGTCTCAGGAACATCTGTAAAAGAGGATTCACATCCCTGTTCCTTAGGGTATTGTATGGATGTAGTGATCTAACACATGCAATGCCTTTACTGCATGTGATAGTTTTAGCATAGTGCATATACATGATAAGTACCTAATAAAAGGATGCTATATGCTATTGTGAGCTATGATCATACCACTGCGCTCCAGCATGAGCAACAGAGCAAAATCCTGTCTCAAAAAAAAAAAAAAAGGATGCTTTATCGTTGTTTCTCTATGTGAGGAACTATTGCATATCATTTCATCTAACCTTCATAACAACAGCATGAGGAGAGAATTTTTACAGAGAAGGCAGCCCTGTTGATTACTTACCCAATAGTGTTCACCCCTCTTCCTCACTATAAGAAAGTAGGTTTTGTTGGGCCATTTATCATTCCATATTCAGGAAAGCTGGCCTCCTTTCTAGCCTTAGGGTGTATTCCTGATTAGTCTAAACCAATCATGGTGATACTGTGGTTTAGACAGTCACATGGTCCATTCCAATCCGGTTACCAACTTGTCCAAGCTTGCCTAGGAATGTCCCAGGTTTAGTACTAGTAGTGCTGCCTCCTGGAAACCCCTCAGCCCTGGGCAAACTGGGATGGTTGGTTACTGAGACCTGAGGAAAAGGCTTCTATAGGGGTGTGTGGGTAGGCTGTGTGCGTGTGTGTGTGTGTGTGTGTGAGGTGGCATCTGGAAAACGCTTTTCTTGCTAAGAATAAATGGTAAAGACATAAGTGGCAGGAAATGCCCCCTTTGGATGTCTTCTGTGGGTTATTTTTGGATCTGCTGTAGCCATCCTGGACCATGATTGGAGATAAGCAACAGGCTGAAGATGGCAGGGTGAAGAAATGGACCTCTGGGCCCTTGAGGAAAATTCTGTGCTATGCTCAGGAGTTCTTGTTGTAAGAGTGTAAAATGAAATCCAAAATGGAGATGGTTATGTCAGAGGCCTCTAAAAAGGAGCCAGGAGGGCATGGGGAGTTGGGCTCCAATCATATACACACTCAGCTGGAATTTCACCTGTTCAACTGGGCCAAGTCACCAACATTCTTAAGAAGCAGCTGCATTTGATTTGAACTCTTTATACTAGGACTGATCGTAAATTTCCTGGGGAGACAGTGGCGTCAAATTCAGCTAATCGTCACCGAAGAGGCATTCTAAACTGTCAGCCAGCCACACCGACGTGGACTGTGCCAAATTCTTCCCCTGTGTAGACTTACAGTAAACTTTCATAAGCTCCTGCCCAACCTTGCCTGGACAGAACACGATTTAGCTGCTTGCTAAATTTGTGACTCCCAAATTGCAATCCTTTAAGACCCTGATTAAAAAGCCTTCTCTTGTGTTTGCCGCTCCACAGCGTTGGTTTTATTTCTTATTAGTTGACAAGAGTGATAAACCATAATACCTACTGATATCTGTTACTTGCAGCCAAAAGCATCCTGATGCAAAAGGTTAACCAGCTGGAAGGAAGCAGAGTTGGACATGAGCCCATTTTCGTCCTAATATTCATACATTCATACTAAACACCAGGACAGGGGTAAGCATAAACTCTGGGAACAATTCTATCTGTCTAGGACAGGATTTCTCAAAGTGTGTTACTTCCATGAGATGCTCTCTGCGCAAAGGACTTCATGGGCAAATGAGTTTGGGAAACATGACATGCTATCCTCTTACCAATATATATTCATTTTGGGAGTCCTGCAGTAAGGAAATCTGTTCGCCTCTGGTTAACTGAAACTTTCTCAAAATCATTTCAATGTCGGATTTTCAGTTTGTTTTTGTTTTTCTGAAACTTCTATTGAGGTCTCCCAGATGTTCCACAGAACACAGTTTAGGAAATGACGATCTAACATAGGGAATGATATCTGCAGGATGAGACGTCAGAACTGGGCTCTGGATAGGAGACCACATGTCTTGGTTTGCCTGTTGTTTGGTGTGATTATAATAGTGCCCCTTTCACCCTGCAGAGTCTCACAGTTTGGGATGATCTACTGCAAACAGCTCAGTTCTGGCCAAGGAGGAAGGATTCCCCATGTAGAGGAAGAAGGAAAGGGCCCTTCTGGGTGAAGAGACACAGGACTGGCCTGCAGTGTGGAGGCTGCACAGGCACCCACAGCTGGCGAGGGCCAGGCCACTATTTCCCACGTGCTCCAGGAAGCAGGGCTGTCTGATGAGTTGCTTGGGCAACATAACACACATGTGCAACCCATCAGGAAAGACAGAAACCTTGAGGAAAGAAAGAAAGCTGCCCAGTCCTGAGTTGGTTAATCCTGCCCCCTCCAGCTTTGAGGTTTTTTTGTTTTTTGTTTTTTAACATTTACCACCTGTCTCCTTCAGTAGAACAGAAGCTCTTTGAGGTCAGGAACTGTGTGTGTTCGGTCCACAGGTATATTTATAGCATCTACAGCAGTTCCTCATCTGTAGAAAAGGCCTAATAAATATATTCGTTGAGTGAATGAATCTGAGAAGGAGAAAAACATTTTTCTAAATCACTGTGTGCGGAGGATCACCAGGACGTTAACACCCACCGAGCCTCTATTGTGCACTGGGGGCTCGCCAAGCAGCTTTCCTCCTTCAGCTCACCCGCCTCTCCAGGCAGAGATCACAGACAGACTAATGACAGATCAACACATCCTACTTAACTTCTGAAGACCTGGTCCAGCCTCTTGTCCTCCAGGAAGCCTTCCCTATCAAGGCGCTTTCCCTTTGCAAAGCCCACGAACTTTATGGTATCCAGCAATTAACTGTGTGCTGCTGAATGTGTTCTTTCATCAGACCGCTTCCCACTCCACTATCAACACTTTCAGAATGGAGGCTACCTCTCTTGTTTCCAGGTCTCCCCCACAGTACCAAGAGCTGAAGGGAAACAAGCCCCTATGTGTTTGTTAATTGATAGGTTTCTCTTTAACGTTGTTCCAGCATGACCTTGACTTGAATACTCTTCAGGCAGCTTGTTCCTGCGGCTCTGGGTGCTCTGTCTCAGTTAGGAATGGCTTCAATAATCAGGGCACTTAGATACCTCACATCAGGAGCGGCCTGGAGACAGGCCCCTGAGGCTGGGGCAAAGCTTCTGAAAGCCCTCAGGGACTCAGACCACCCTTAGTGTGTTTGCTTGTTGCCTCAAGGTGCAAGACAGCTGGTGAAGTTCCAGGCTTTGTATTTCTATTCCTGGCAGGAAGATGGGAGAAAGGGAGAGGTCAGCCCCAATGTCCTTTTGATCAGAAAAGCAAAAACTTTCCCAGGAGCCTCTGCTTCACCTTGTTGGTCACATGTTGTTACGTGGCCACACCTAAATGCAAGAGAGCCTGGGAAATCAACTACGTAGGTTTTCTGCCTCTATAGTTAAGGAGACAAAGGAAAAGTGGCTTGACAATGAAAGAATGAGTGTTACATCAGTCCATCAACAGTGATCACTATATGCTGTGTAGAAGGAAGGGAGGAAAAAGAAACCAGACTTGATATTAACTCAGACTGGCCATTCTGAAATCTCCCCATCTCAAGTAGGACCCAGCTTAGATTTATTTGTCTCCAGGGAGACACTCTAAGTTCCTGATTATATGTAAGCACAGATGCCTGGAGATATAAAAGGCGCAATCCTTGTCTTTCAGGCCGCCTCAGTCTGGTGGGGAGGATGGAAAGGGCTGGCAGAGATAAAGCAATCATCTCAATATTGTGTGCTATGGTGGTCTGTGCACAGAAAGATGTGGAAGGAGGAGGCCTCCCAAAGAGGCTCATGCACTTTGGGAGGCTGAGGTGGGCATATCCCAAGGTCAGAAGTTCAAGACCAGCCTGACCAACATAGTGAAACCCCGTATCTACTAAAAATACAAAAATTAGCCAGGCGTGGTGGCGGGCGCCTGTAGTCCCAGCTATTTGGGAGGCTGAGGCAGGAGAATTGCTTGAACTCAGGAGGTGGAGGTTGCAGTGAGCTGAGATTGCGCCATTGCACTCCAGCCTGGGCAGCAGAGTGAGACTGTGTATAAAAAAAAAAAAAAAAAGGTGTGGAAGGAGGAGAAGCTAACTCTTGGTGGAAGGTGGTCATGGAAATCTACCCAGAGGTAGTGACATATGAGATGGAAATGGCAGTTAAATATACGAAGAAGGAGCTGGGAAGAGCATTCCAGATAGAAGAAGGTGCGTGGGCAATAGCATGGTGCTGGGAGGCGAGCATAGCAAATTTTGGGAGCATCAGAGAGTCCCATTTGCTGGAGTGTAGGGTGCCTGAAGGAGGGAGATGAAGCTGGCAGGGTCAGACCACCAAAGACATGATGTGTGCTGCGAAAGTCTCAGTCTCCCCCTTGGCTGCTGGGGTAGATGCTGGTGACATTTTCTGAGATGGGAACACTGAATTCAGTTGGGAATGTGGAGTTTTGGAATCTCAAGCTGTTTTTACTTTACATGAGTTTCCAGGGTGGTCTCGCCCACTTCCTTGACTTCATCTTGTGACTCTGAAATCTATACTCCCTGTCCAGATGTTGCTTCTGTATTCTCAATATGCATATCCAATGCAGTTTTTGCTGCATGGCACCATGTCCCAAATAGTAGCTTAAAACTAAAACCATTTATTTAGTCCTGAATCTGCAGGTTGGAAATTTGTTTGGGCTCAGAAATTAATGTCACCCTTTAAAACACAAAGGATGGCCGGGTACGGTTGCTTACGCCTGTAATCCTAACACTTTGGGAGGCCGAGGAGGGTGGATCACGAGGTCAGGAGATCGAGACCATCCTGGCTAACACGGTGAAACCCTGTCTCTACTAAAAAATACAAAAAATTAGCTGGGCGTGGTCGTAGGATCCTGTAGTCCCAGCTGCTGGGGAGGCTGAGGCAGGAGAATGGCGTGAACCTGGGAGGTGGAGCTCGTAGTGAGCCGAGATCGCACCACTGCACTCTAGCCTGGGCAATAGAGTGAGACTCCGTCTCAAAACAAAAACAAAAACATTAAAAAAAAAACATAAAGGATCCTGGAGTGATGGTCCCCATGACATTCTCCATTTAATTCACCTGTATTAATATCTGCAAAATCTATGTGGATCATCCAACAGATGATGTGGTAACCACAGGATTCACGTGGTTGTCAGAAATGCTGCTTTTATGATGAATACAATATATTTATTGGACTAGATCAGCACAGCCTCTGGCATCTTGGCTTTAACTCTGTTAATGTGTTCTTTTTCAATCCCCCTTAGTAATCAATTAGAAACCAAAAGCAGTTCGCATGTATATGAAAAGGGTAATAATACTCACTCACAGCCATGCCCCAAGCCTATGTTAATTCTCCTCTCTGTCACGGTGTAATCTGCTAAGACTTTGCTCATCTTGACTTTCTGCAAAACATCACTCTGCTCCACTACATTGGTGACATCATGCAAATTGGACCTGGAAGATAGGAATATGGCATTATTCTGAATGTCCTAATGAGACACATATGTGTCAGAGGATAGTAGATAAACCCTACAAAGATTCAGGAGCCTGCTACATAGGTGAAGGTTGTAGAGGGTCCTGCTCTGAGACATGCTGAGACATCCCTTCTGAGATAAAGAACAAGTTATTGCACCTTATACTCCTTATCACTAAGCAAGACACACATGTTTGATGGGTACTTTGGATTTTGGAGGCAGTATATGCCACATTGAGAATACTATCCCAATCCATTTACCAAGTAATCAGAGGTTTAACAATTTCAAGTGGGGCCCCAAGGAAGAGAGGGCTCTGCATTAGGACCAGGTTGCAGCGCAAACTGGTTTGCTACTTGGCTATAGTGTTAGAGATATCCATGGAGATAGAGTTGCTGGGTGGAGTCTCTGGCGGGTCACAGTAGGAGATGATGACACAGACTTCTAGTTGGCCATCCCTTCCGCATCAGAGAACTATGCATTCAAAAAGAAGCTTCTGGTGTACTTCTAGGCCCTAGTGGTCACTGACCATGGAACAGACACCAAGTGATTTCGAGACAGTAGCTGCCTGTCATAAACTGGGTATTGTTAGATTCATCAAGTCATGATAAGATTAGTCAGGCATTGCAGCAATCCACTGTCTGATAGAAGTGGTACATCCAGGCCTGAGGAGCTCTAGAAGGCCACACAGCAGGTGGCTCAGAGCCACTGTCACATAAGCTGTAGCACTCATGTCTCTCCTGCAGCTCACACTTAGGGCCTCATGGGGCTTCCCTATGACCAGATGATGGAGGAAGAAAACATCCAGGCCTGGTTTCTGTATGGGTAGGTTCACCTGTAGGCTGGTATGAGCTGAAAATGAACTGCTGCCACACAATAGCCCTAGGCAGGGCGTCACTAAAGGCCGTGTCGAAGGAAAATCCTCCTAGGGGGCGAAGAGCAGTGCATTTGGTTGTAAGCATTTTGTGGAGTGAGAAGTGGCCTAAGGTAGCAACATACACTTATTCCTGAGCAGTGGTCAATCACTGGCTGGCCACTGAAAGATGCACCATCTGAAGACTGGGAAGAGGCACATGGATGGACCTGCAGAAGTGGACACTGAGAGTCAGGATGTCTGTGTCTCACATCAATGTTTGCTTGGAAGCCTCTACCTCAGAAGAAGTACTCAGCAAGTTGCTGGACAGGCTGACTTCTCTGGTGGATGTCAGCCAGCCTCTGTCCTTAACCACTCCTGTGCTTGAGCAATGGAGCCATGAATGGAGCAGTGACAGTGGTGGGGATGGAGGCTAAGCACTGGCTCAGTGGCATGGCTCCTGTTCACCAAGGCTGCTCTAGCCACTGCCTCTGCCAGTTATCTAATAGGCCAACAAAGGAGTCCCCAGGAAGGCTCCATCTCTGGAGAAGATCAAATAAGTTGATTATATCAGACCCCTTCTAACCTGGAAGGGGAAGTGATTTTTTCCTTACAGAAACTTAAACTATCTCTGGGTTCGGGCCGGTCGTGCCGTTTTGAGCTGCAGCCACGATTGCTGCGATAGGCTTAAATGATCCTCCCTTTGTTTGTTTGTTTGAGACGGAGTCTCACTCTGTTGCCCAGGCTGTAGTGCAATGGTGTGATCTCGGCTCACTGCAACCTCAGCCTCCTGGGTTCAAGTGATTCTCCTGCCTCAGCCTCCCAAGTAGCTGGGATTATAGACATGCGCCACCACACCCACCTAATTTTTTGTATTTTTAGTACAGAAGGGGTTTCATCATGTTGGCCAGGCTGGTCTCAAACTCCTGACCTTAGGTGATCCACCTGCCTCCGCCTCACAAAGTGCTGGGATTACAGGCATGAGCCACCATGCCCGTCCTACCCTCCCTTTTTTGTCTGTGGAAATGTTGTAGTCTGTCCTGTTATCTAGACAACCTGATGTATGTATTATGATGTAGAAGTCTGTTAAATAGCCAAAAATAACTGCTTCCATGAACAACTCGTGGAGCGAATTTGGCTTAGTTTGTTCTTTGCTGGGGGATGTATTTTGTTAACTCGTCTTCATATGTTAATGCTATAAAAGTAAGTTTTACTGCAGCCATTTGGGTTTGATTCCATTTTTTAAGAGTTGTATTGAGGTTTCTGTAAGAGATGATTTAATTAAAAACCTCTATGTCCAGTGTAAAAGAAAAAAATAAACTTAAACTATCTCTGGATGTGAGTTTGCCTTCCCTGCCTACAGCAGCTCTGCCAGCACCAATGCAGAGCTGCCAGTGTTTCTGATTTCCTGAGACAGAACCCTGCCTCGCATTGCCTGAACCTAAGGGCCCTCATTTTGTGGTGAAGAAAGTATGACAGTGGGCACATTCCCACAGGATCCATTGGTCCTACTGTAGAATTCAGACCAGGAATTACCTGGTCTGAAAGGCTTAGCAAAGGCACTAGCCTGGAGATAACATCCCGTAGGGTCAGGGCACCTGGAGGGTGTGAAATATACATGGAACCAATGGCTATTATGTGGTGCTCTGTCTTCATTTGTTGGAATACAGAGGTTAGGAACCAAAGGGCAGGAGGAGGAGTGGCTCCTCTTACCGTCATTTCCAGTGACCCACTTGCAGACATTTTGCCTTGTGCTCCTACAGCTTTAGGCTCTGCTGGATACAAGTCCTAGTTTGCAGGAAGAGGTGAGCTCTTCCGTCAAGAGACACAGAAAGGTTCCACTGGACCTGAAGATATAACCGCTACCTGGTCACTTTGGGATCAGTGGTTCAGAAAGCAAAAATGGATTTACTATGCTGGCAGAGTATAATCAACACCGATTTTCACAAAAAGGTATGGTTGTGAACACTTAACATGGATAAAAAGGAGAATGTCTGGAGCTCAGGGGATTCCCTAAGATGCATCTTGGTGCATCTATCAGCTGTAATAACACTGAATGGGCAATGAGGGACCCATGGCTTGACAAGGGCAAGGTGATCAAGGGCTCAGAGCCTTCAGGGACAAAGGTCTGCATCACCACTTAACAAGCAGCTAGACCAGCTGAAGTGCTGGCAAAGGGCAAAGGAAGCTTGGAATGGGCAGTGGCAGTTACAGAAATGTAAATTCAAACTACACTGAGAGATTATTTCTCACTGTATAAATTTCATAGTTGGAAAATAATTTCTCTTGGTGAAGATATGGGGAAAAAGCCTGCTCACACATTACTGAGGAAGTGGAAAATGCTACAGTCCCTGTGGAGGGGAACATGACATTATCTAGCCAAATTACATGTGCATTTACCCATTTCTAGGAATCTATCCCAAGTACACACTGCCAAAAACTGGAATTGATATTGGCACAGGCTGCTCACTGCAGTAGTATTTGTATTAGCAAAAGCCCAGAGGGATATCATCCAGAGAGCTGCACTTCCTTGTGGCAACTACTGGGAAGGGGTTAGAATCTGGACATAGCAGTGAGTGATTTATTTGTTTCTAGCTAATATGTACTGAGTACCTGCTATGTGCTTGATAGTTTACATGTCACTCTATTGAACAACCTGCACTTTCTGGAAACAAATTTGTATCAGCAATCTTTAACACAGAAATTCTAAGAATACAGCATGAGAACATAACAAAAAATGGCAACAATTCTTTATGCACAAAGATATTTCCTGCTGTATTATTTTTTAAAATTTTTAAAATATTTTATCAAAATTACATGGGCACATGGTTTAAAAAAAAAAAAAAAAAAAAAAAAGCACCAAGCAGTATAGAAGAGCTTATCATGTATAATGGTCTCAACAATCCCCAGTTCTCCACTTCCCTGTCCCCAGTCTGGTCTCCAGAGACAACCAACCTCTTCAAACCATTCCTGGTTTTATATCTTAGAGGGGTTACTTTTATATCTTTAAATAATGCATTTGTGTGACTCTGGATGTATCCAGTTAGATATTGGTATTGGCTTCCTGCTACTAAAACACCAGGGGTTTGTCTAGGTCTTGTGCTCACTGCACAGAAAGCCAGTGACTGAGACAATGAGTATCGCCAAGGAAGAAAGCTTTACTTGGGTGCTGTAGCCGAGGAGATGGGAGCTCATTCTCAAATCCATCTCCCTGACTGGCTAAAACTAGGGGTTTATGTATCAGGGAAGAAAAGTAACAATGCTTACGAAAACAGGAACTAGAAAGGGGCAGGGAAGCAATCTGAGGCATCCAGCATCTTATTGCCTCCGATGCTTGATCTGGTGAGTTTCAGTTCTTTGATACCTTTTTTTTTTTTTTTTTTTTTTTTGAGAGTCCTTAAGGTCTTTCCCTGAGGAAGGAACTCAGATGAAGCAAATATGTTTCAAACTTTAAGACCAGGAGGGTCAATTTTTATGTTTATTAAAAAAAAAATCCTATGGAATTATTGGGTTGGTTTCAATAGGATCTCTTCAAGAGCAAAAACTACTTCTTTAGAACTCCTGCTATCTTCAGAGTCCCAGGACCTGGCCTTGGGACTGGCAGGGAGTGAATGTTAAGAAACATTTGTTAAATAAAGGAATAACCTGAGTGGGCAAGGGAGGGGAAGGCATTCAAAGCAGAGAGGAAAGCAGGGATAAAAGACCAGAGGCCTATTCTTCCTGACAAACAGGACCCCGATTTAATTCAGGGCAGCTATGTCCCCTGCTAAAATCACTCACCTCCCAAACTCCACTGGACCAAGGAGAGAACATGTGATCCTGTCCTAGCAAAAAGATGTAAGTCAAAGTTGCTGGGTGGAGCTTCAGGGAAAGAGTTCCAAAGGAATCTTCAGGCAGTTGGCACATCATTTGGTCCTTTTCATCCTTCTGTGTTCTTTCTTCCTGGAAGAAGGATGTGATTTCTGGAGGCTTAGCAGCTATATTGCAACCACATTATAAAGATGGAGGAACAAAATAATAGAAGGAGCTGAATTTTCGAAGGTATTATTCAATTTTACACCAGCCCAGAACTGCAGATTTCTAGATGGGATATTATCTGAGACTAATAGTACTTTTATTTGTTTCAGATCATATAATTAGGTTTTCTGTTTCTTGGGGCTACATGTCTTCTTTACTGAGGGAGATGGAAAATGAATGGCTGAAAGTTGGTAGTTGTTAATTGTACAGGAGTATTCATTATACTAGTCTGTCTACTTTTATTTCTAAAATTTTTCGTAAGAAAAAGTTTAAAAGAACTATGGAAATAAAAAATACATATAAATCATCCTTGCAAATGTGATTTCCAAAAAGGAGCTTTGCAACACACCTGGGCTTCAGAGGTTGTTGCTATGTCTGATGACAGTAAGCCCTAACTTCTAAAAAGTCGTGATCTTGATTGGTTGTCTCAGTTAATAACAATTTGCACTGCTGAAGACATTTAAATTGACATCTACTTTTTTTTTTTTTTGTAGTGGGGCAGGGGGGAGTACAAATACCTATGAATTTTCTCTTTTTAGCCAAGAAGGGACCATTGGCATGCTGCATCTTCTATATACACAAGGTGAAATAAAACCACTCTGCTGGATTTCTGGTTTAAACAAAGAATTTGAGAGTTTTGTTTCATTTAAATTAATAAACTAATGAGAAGTTAAGAGCAGAGCTTGGTGATCTCATGTTGATCTCAAGTATGAGGCAACCAGAGGGAAGCAAAACTCACCTTCATGTATTGGCACTTCTTGTGCACCACCTCACACCCTGTCAGTCCATTTTTGAATCCAGCCATTGCTGCAGCCACCAGATTTATGTAGGTATAACCCAACAGGGTCATGCCTCAACTGCAGTGTGTTTCTCTCACTTCTGCCCGGCATTTCTCTGAAGCTTCAGTGGGGAATGCCTGTAGGAACTCACAGGCACTCATGGATATGAGCCCTGAGTGTGGGAGGAATTAACAAGGGACAACATTTGCTAAGAGGAGATGGGAACCAGTGGATAAACGCTCCCCACTTCCATCCTTCTGGCAGACAATTTTTGGGTGTCTGATGGGGTCAAACCAACTCATTAGCCCCGCCTTGAACTGTCTTTCCCTCCTTCTCTGGGCCTAGCTTCCCAGTTCCTTCAGTGACCAACTCATCACAGTTTGCTTGTGACTTCTCTGATTTTAGCACAGAAAATCTCACATATTAGGAAACCCCGGAGTCTACAGAAAACAGGGACAGCTGGTCATCCTGCCAGTTCCTCACCCTTGCACCCTGAAGTCACCTCCCAGATAAACCCTCTTCAAGCAACTCTTTGTCTCAGGCTCTGTTTTTGGAAGGGAACTCAGGCAATGACAATGCATTTGGGCGTTGACTGAGCACATGCCTGTCTCGATTTCTTTCTAACCAGCTCAGGAAACAGGAGCACTAGGGAGCAGTGGGCCAAGAACATCTACACAGCATCAGGAAGCAAAAACTGCAGTTTCTGTTTTCTATTGTGGATAGACAATTGTCTTGTGGATTTTCCCAGGTATTCTTAGGCATGAATCCACAGGATACAGGTAGAGTCCAATGTGTGAAACTGCCAGCCATGCAGATTGGAGGAGCTCTTGTGCCTCTGACTCCTGGAATGAATGCTTCTAGGTTGGATTTGTAAAATTCTGGGCCAGGCACGGTGGCTTACACCTGCAATTCCAGCACTTTGCGAGCCCAAGGCGGGAGGGTATTTTGAGGCCAGGAGCTTAGCCAGGTGAGGTGGTGCACACCTGTAGTTCCAGCTACTTGGAGGCTGAGCCGGGAGGACTGCTTGAGCCCAAGAGTTGGAGGTTGCAGTGAGCTATGATTGAGCCACAGCACGGTAGCCTGGGTGATGGACCTTGTCTCAAAATAAATAAATAAAATTTAAAAATAGAATTTTATCTGATTGGAAGATAGAGCATTTTCTTTCTGTTGGAATTAAGTTCCAGGTAAGTGAAGTTACCCTAGAGGTTCCAAGAGGCAAAACTCTGAACTAGAGAAGGTTGTTTTGCACCAGAAACAAGGAATTCATGTCCCTTAGAAGATAAATATGTGTATGACATTCAGGGAAGCTCAGGTGGCTTTGTGTTTTTCTGAATGGTATCTTCTTTCTTTTCTTCAGGGGAAAAATGCTACTGCTCAATCTTCAGATTGTCCAATAATTTAATAATGTATTCTGTTTTTTGAGAGATTTGCTCCCCTGTGCAAAAGCCCAGCTGTGTTGGGTTTGCACTGATAGGAACTGAGGGATTGAAAGTGGGGGATCTAAGGGAATTCTGAAGCCCAACAGATTTTTCAGCTTGCTTGTTTCTGAAGGATTGGTCTGGATACACCATAGATGACAAAGAAATGAGTTTGATATCAAAGATACTTTGAATTACTAAATAATTAGGCTTCTTCTGTAGGTTTATAGAAAATACAGCTAAAATGTCTCTCTAGTGGATTTCCTATTCATACTGACTTCAATAGACCACTGAGAGCTCATATAAATCTAAGATAAAGGGATTCAATGCCTCCCAGGGGGAAAAATTAAGAAATTAAACCTCACCTCCAATACTTTAAATGTGCCAGCCCTTTATGAAAAGCCCTCCAGGCTGACAGAAAAATAAAAGAAAACCTTGCAAACAACAGAACACCATGTTTGCAAAGAGACTTGAGCTGTAACTTGCACTCTGTAATTTATGTCAATACATTTAAATAGACTAAAGAAATTAGTCTTCAAAAGGATGAATCTTTTAACATTCTACTTAGAATAAATGACTTCCAAGTGAAAAAAAAGTAAACTACTCAATTGAGTATTAAAAACTCTATGTAAGAGGTAAGTTTTATACTCTTATAAGAATAAAACGAAATATGTGTAAATTACCTTGGAAAATACACTAGGTTGTTAATACAAATTTAAACACTATTCTTGTTTTTAAATCTAAGCTCTTTCTTCAAAATGTTTTTGGATAGGAAAACAGTAAAATCTAACTTTGGTTCAGTGGCTTCAAGCTTCCTACTGAGTTACAAAATAAATATGCAGATCAGGCCCACTAATATGCAAATTCACATCAGGCCAAAAATTGGTAGTCATAAACACTTTAAGAAACCCTTCAGGCCGGGCGCGGTGGCTCACGCCTGTAATCCCAGCACTTTGGGAGGCCGAGGCGGGCGGATCACAAGGTCAGGAGATCGAGACCACGGTGAAACCCCGTCTCTACTAAAAATACAAAAAATTAGCTGGGCGCGGTTGTGGGCGCCTGTAGTCCCAGCTACTCGGGAGGCTGAGGCAGGAGAATGGCGTGAACCCGGGAGGCGGAGCTTGCAGTGAGCCGAGATCGCGCCACTGCACTCCAGCCTGGGTGACAGAGCGAGACCCCGTCTCAAAAAAAAAAAAAAAAAAAAAAAGAAACCCTTCAGTCCTAAGACTTCTAATCAATACTTACAGAGTCTTATTACTCTATAAAATAAATACAAGGGAGCCCTTGAGCCACTCGTCAAGTGGCCCGCGTACAGCGTTGGCCCGGGGCCTCCTCGCAATCTATGGACTGTGCGACTGCCAGGGACGTGACAGCACCATCCGCTTATAAATGACTGAAGACAGAGATCCAGCATAGTCTTCATTTGAATTCTCTGGTTGGGAACCCCTGTAAACCCTCATTTTTTTCTCTAGCGTTTCATTTTTCTAAAGTAATCTGGAGACTGGAGACTGATGGGTAAATGACAGCGTGTGCACATATAACAGACTCTCTTTCTTTTTCTCCTTCTTTCTTTCCTTTTTTGCATTATTCCTCCCTCCTTCCTTCTCTTCCTCCCTCCCCTCCCCTCCCTTACCACGCCCCCTCCTTTCCTCTCTTCCTTCCTTTGTTTTTTTTTAGAGACAGGACCTTACTCTCTTACATAGGCTGGAGTTCAATGCCACAATCATTACTTCACTGCAGCCTCAAACTCCTGGGCTTAAGCAATCCTCCCGCCTCAGCCTCCTGATTAGGTAGGACTATAGGTGCACACCATCACACTCAGCTAGTTTTTAGTAGAGGCAGGGGTCTCACTATGTTGCCCAGGCTCGTCTTGAACTCCTGGCCTCAAGCAATCCTCCCACCATGGCCTTCCAAAGCGCAGAGATTACAAGTATGAGCCACTGTGCTTAGCCTACTGACATTGTTTTTCAACTTCTCGAGTTTAGTTTCTTCAAGGGTGTTTTTTCTTTATTTTATCTTGATGACCCACTGCTTTCACAAGTCAAGGAAAACAATATACTGGCTTGGTGAAAACAGTTTCAGATCCACCTGGAAAGACTTGGGGTGCTCTGGGTTTCAGAAAGGCCAGGGTTAAATGTGCACCCTGGTCCCTTGTGGCTGCACTTGCCTACGCAGACTACTAAACGCTAATGGAGCAAACTCCAGTCGCTGATCCATCCTTCACTATGCTGATTCAAAAGAACACCAGAGCATTTTCTAACCTGTACCCAAATCTGCTCTGTGGATGGGAACCCTGCTACCCTCTCCTGCACACAACCACCTCAGTCAGTGTATCCCCCAAATGATTCTCATTCGATCATTTTCGAGGGAAATACCAGGCACAATTTAGTTGTTTCAATCCTAAGAGAAAAAATGTTGGTCTCTGCTGAGTCAGTATCTGATATTTCCCTGCGGCTCAGGCCAAGGGCGTGCCTTCCTGGAGTGAAGGACTTTCACAGCCTAGCTCTCTGGTGTGGACCCACTGTCATTGACTAATGATTCTGCTCAGGTAACGCTCACCCTCACTCTCAGAGATTACTTCTGGATGTTGGTTTTGTTTGACCAAGAATCTTGCCAGAATCCTAAATCTGCATGGGTCCCTGAGAATCCTTGTATTCAGGAGGATGAACGTGTTCCGAGTATGAATGTGTATCTTGTGTGATCCTTCGCAGTTGAGGAATTCATTTTTAAAACGCATAACAGAAGCCTTCATGGCAAGAGTACAGCTGAGGGGAGCAAATTAGCTTTGAAATTAGCTGATGTTTTGGAGTTTGCTGTGATTTGGGGTTTGGGAGGAAAGGGAAAGCAAGGAAGTAAAAGCCATCTAATCTGGCCTGTGTCCATCCTTTATCAGGAGTGCTCCTTATTTGTCCTCCAGGTATCTTGCAACAATGTGCCTTTATCAATTAGGGATTTTACAGGCAAAGCTCTCAAATAATATACAAAGTAGAAAAGTAAATAAATACAAGGAAATGAAATGCTAATGCCCTTAATATTATCTGTGAAGGCAAATCCTTTGATAAAATAAGTCGTATTGTGAATTTTGGTTAAAAGATGACTATAGGTCTTCTCCCTGATTTTACCACAGTGAGAAATAAAAATGCAAATGTTGGATTTCAGTTCCTGAAAGACTTTGAATTTAGTTTTTTAATCCCTACAAAAGCCAAATGAAGTAAAATTTCCAAATTTCCTGATTATCGTTACTTGCACTAATATTTAAGAGTATGTAAATGTAAATATGAGTATTCAACTAGTTGAATTATTTAAAAGAACAAGTATTTTATAAATTGATTATTGTATTACTGGAACTCATATAATATTGCAAAATTGTGTACTTTTATAGTTCATCCAGTTAAAGTGGATAATGCTTTGTTACCATATTTTGCTTATGAATTCTTATCATCAGTTTTTTGGTTTTTTTTTTTTTGAGATGGAGTCTCACTCTGTCACCCAGGCTGGAGTACAGTGGTGCAATCTCGGCGCACTGCAAGCTCCGCCTCCGGGGTTCACGCCATTCTCCTGCCTCAGTCTCCCAAGTAACTGGGACTACAGGACCTGCCACCACGCCCAGCTAATTTTTTGAATTTTTAGTATTGACGGGGTTTCACCATGTTAGCCAGGATGGTCTCGATCTCCTGACCTCTTGATCCACCTGCCTCGGCATCCCAAAGTGTTGGGATTACAGGCATGAGCCACCATGCCTGGCCTATCAGTGTTTAATGTTAATAGTATATTTTTTAATCTGTAAATGATTCTGATCATAGATGATCATTTACCCATCAACCACAGAATATATATTCTTCTCACCTGTACACGGAACATACTCCAAGATCAACCACATGCTTGGCTATAAGGCAAGTCTCAATTAGAAAAAAAGAAATACCACCAACAGACATCAATACAAAGATCTATCAAAGCCACACAATTACATAGAAATTAAACAACTTGCTTCTGAAAGACTTTTGGCTAAATAATGAAATTAAGGTAGAAATCAAAAAGTTCTTTGAACTAAATGAAAACAGAGACAAAACATACAAAAATCTCTGGGATTCAGCAGAAGTGGTGTTATGAGGAAAGTTTATTGTGCTAAATGTCTACCTCAAAAAGTTAGAAAGATCCCAAATTAACAATCTAACATCACACCTGGAGGAACTAGAAAAACTAACCCCAAAGCTAGCAGAAGAGAAATAACTAAAATCAGAGTAGAACTGAATGAAATGGAGACCCAAATCCATACAAAGAATCAATCAAACCAAAAGTTGATTCTTTGAAAGGATAAACAAGATCGGTAGACTGCTAGCTAGATAACAAGGAAAAAAGAGAGAAGATCCAAATAAGCACAATCAGAAATGACAAAGGTGACACTACAACCAATCCCACAGAAATACAAATTATTTTCAGAGACTATTATAAACACATGTAGGCACACAAAATAGAAAATCTAGAGGAAGTTGATAAATTCCTGGAAATACAAAATCTCCCAAGATTTTTGAAAAGTTCTGAAAACTCTACACATTCCAAACATGCTAATCTTTCCTGGAAGTCCCTTTGTGTTTGTGGGTGCTGGACTATGGGTTACATATACAAAATACATTAATTCCATCCCAACAGCCCTGAAGCAGCCATGAGGCAAGGTCACCTGAAACCGTAGAGGCAGAACCACTGCCCGTGTGATCTGGAAGGCAGGCCACTAGACCCCACGCACCTGGAGGAGAGAACATTGAGCAAAAGAGGATTAGCCATAAGCATTCATGGAGTTTGCCTTGCAATTTGGATTCACTTCAGACCTGCTACCCTTTTCTTTTTTCCTATTTCTCACTGTTAGAATGGGAATGTCTATCCTATGCTTATCCCATTATTGTATGTTGGAAGCACATAACATGTGTTCCATAGACTTCCAGCTGGAAAGCAATTTGCATGTCTAATTTAGATAATATTTAGATGAGACTTTAGATTTTAAATTTGATGTTGAAATGAGTTAAGTCTTTCAGGGCTGTTGGGATGGAATTAATGTATTTTGTATATGTAACCCATAGTTCAGCACCCACAAACACAAAGGGACTTCCAGGAAAGATTAGCATGTTTGGAATGTGTAGTTTTCAGAACTTTTCAACAGTATTGTAAAAACTAAATACTTTTCAAGACTGCAATGTGGGAAACCCCCTAGGATGATTTTATGCATATTATTTAAGTTGCTTTTATATGAGTGAAATTTTGGCCACATGGATATATTTTAATAAGTTTATGCACTTTTAAAGCATGTTCAAGTGCAATTGTTGATACAATCCTTGTTGGCAAAGAATTCTAATCTGTGGGATACTTATGCTATTTCTAGTTACTCCCCCATGGTAACTCCCTGGAAGAGCATTTGTAGGCTCTCCGATTTTATGTCCATCATTTCAAAGCATCTCAACAATGATGTGCATCAAAGCATTCTATTCTAGATGCAACCTACCAGGTGACCTCCATAGACAGAATAAGGGTAAAAGCGGTTGGCTGAAATTACATAAGGTTTATCAAATGAAGACATCACTGGAATTTTATTGGAAGGGACCATATCAAGCCCTGCCAAGTACTAAAATGGCTGACACTTTGTATTAGTTAGGATTCTCCAGAAAAGTAAAACCAATAGGAGAAGATGATAGATAGATAGATAGATAGATAGATAGATAGATAGATAGATAGATTTATAATGGGAATTGACTCACACACATGACATGCCATACACCACCTGCAAGTTGGAGACCCAGAAACAGGAAAGCTGGTCCTGGAGACACAAACAAGCTGGTGGCTTCAGCCCGAGTCTAAAGGCCTGAGGACCAGGAGAGTTAATGATGTAAGTCCCAATCTGAATCTATCAGCCTGAGAAAGGAGGTGGGATTAAGTCCCTGAGTCTGAAGGCCTGGGAACTAGGAGTTCTGATGTCCAATGACAGGAGAAGATGGACACCCCAGCTCAAGAAGAGAGATGTCTACCATCGGCTACCCATGAAGGCAGATCTTCTTTACTCAACCTATTGATTTGAATGCTAATCTCTTCTAGAAGCACTCTCACAGACACACTCAGAAATAATGTTTACTAGCCATTTGGGCATCCCTTAGGCCGGGCAAGTTGACACAGGTGCCAAGGCTTTCAGTATTATATCTCATGTTCTAACTGTAAGAAAATGTACTCACCCACTTAACAACTTCTTGTTTTTCTCTTAAACACAGGAATCAATGACTTGTTTCTCTCTTGAGATCCAGCAAGGCTATGACACCCTCCAGGAAACTCCTGGAACTGTTATAGGGCAGTGAGCTGGTTCTCTGTTCCTGATCTGCTGGTCAGTAGATACTTAGTCTGTTTTCTGCTGCTAAAACTGAATACCACAGCCTGGGCAGTCTATAAAGAATAGAGGTTTATTTAGCTCATGGTTCTGGAGGCCACGAAGTCCAAGAGCATGGCACCGGCACCTGGTGAGAACTTTCCTGATGCATCATAACATGGTGAAGGGCATCTCATGGCAAGAGAGCAAGAATGTGCATGTCAGCTCAGGCCTCTCTTCCTCTTCTTATAAAGTCACTAGTTCTATCATGAGGGCTTATCTAATCCTAACTACCTCCCCAAGTCCCCACTTCCAATCAACATATAAATTTGGGGATTACATTTCCACACATGAAGCCTGGCGGACACATTGAAACCATAGCTGATATCTATATGAAAAACAATACAGTTCAATTTCTCCTTCAACCATACCCCCAAATCAATTCCAGGTGGGTTGGTGATCTATATGTCACAAAACAAAAAGCTTCTAGAAGATAACATTGGAGAAATTATTGCTGACAGACACATGAAAAAGTGATCAACTTCAGTGGACATCAGGGAAATGCAAATGCAAATCACAATGATATACCCACTGGGTGGCCACATTAAAACAATTAGCAATAGCCAAATCCTGATGACAAAATGGAGCAATAGGAACTTTGTAACTTCTGATGGGAATTTAGACTGATAGAACCACTTCGGAAAATTGGCAGTATCTACTAAAGTTGAACATTATATATGTAAATAATGTGTCCCCAGCAATTCTACTCCTGGGTATATACCCAACATAAATGAATAATGTGACTGGGTGCCTATAGTCCCAACTACTAAGGAGGTTGATGGAGGAAGATTGCTTGAGCCCAGGAGTTCAAGACCAATCTTGAACAAAGTGAGACACCCTTCTCTTAAAAAAAAAAAAAAAGAGTGATGTGTACAACAATGTGTGCACATGTGTACAGTATATATAGCAATGTTCATAGCAGCATTATTCCTATATCAAAATTTGGAAAGAACAAAACGCCTATCATTTAGAATGGTCAAATAAATTGTCATATTCTTATATAATGGAACATAACAGGGAAATAAAAATGAGTAAAATACAGCTATATGCAATAACATGAATGAGTCTCACAAATGTAATTTTGGGTGAATGAAGTCAGATGCAAAGGAATATATTCCATAGATTTCTATTTATACAACGTTCTAAAACAGGTAACATTGATCTCTGAGGTTAGAAGTTAATGTAATGCTTACCCTTTGGGGATGTAATAACTGAGAGGGAGGGCATGGGTGCTGCTGGATGGCTGAAAATGTTCTGTTTCTTGGTCAGGGTACGGTTACACAGCTGTAACTATTTTGTGAAAAGCCATTAAGCTGTATATATATGACTTTGTGGACTTTTCTGTATGCCTACTGTACTTTAATAAAACATTTAAAACAAGAATGCACCATGGCACATGTTTACCAGTGTAACAAACCTACACATCCTGCACAGGTACCCCGGAGCTTAAAATAAAATGAAATAAGAAAAGTGAAGTAATTTGCCCAAGACACCACAGCTAATAAGCAGTGAAGCAGAGGTTTTAATTCAGCCAACTCTGTCTGACTCCAGTACTTATACTACAATAAATACTTTATTTATGTTGAAAAAAAATGAAGTAAGGAAGTAGCTTCCCTTTCTACCTACCCATTGCTCTGGATAACTCCATATCCACCTCTTTTTAGCTGGGTACCTTGAGGAAGCTGCCTTTTCTAAGGCTTAGTTTTTTCATTCATAGAATGAAGGCAATTCATTTATCCAAAAAGATTCCCTAAGCTCCCAGTACCTGCCAGGTATTGTTTTAAGTGCTTAGAATGCACCAGTAAAGCAAACTTACAGAGAGCCCTGCCCTGTGGAGCCTAAATTGTAGAGATGGAGAAGAGACAGGCAATATACAAATTAGCATAATAAATTATATAGTATGGAAAAGTAAGTGTGTGCTATGGCAAAAAGACAAGTATTGATGACAAAAGGAAGCAATAGGCTCTTTGTACCCTTCTGATGGGAATATAAGCGAACAGAAAGCTTGGAGAAGACAAGGAGGATCAAGAGTGTGGAGGGGGCAAGTTGCCATGTGAAATAGGGTAAAAAATATATGAAGTTTTATTTATTATTATTCATTTTTTTGAGACAGAGTCTCAGTCGCCCAGGAGGGAGTGCAGTGGTGTGATCTTGGTTCAGTGCAATCTCCGCCTCTCGGGTTCAAGCGATTCTCCTGCCTCAGCCTCCCGAGTAGCTGGAACTACCAGCTGATTTTTGTATTTTTGGTAGAGTTTGGCCATGTTGGCCAGACTGGTCTCAAACTCCTGACCTCGGGTGATCCACCTGCCTCAGCCTCCCAAAGTACTGAGATTACAAGCATGAACCACTGAATATGGTCAAAAATGTATAACATTTTAGATTGTGACAAGCACTAAGGAGAAGCATAATGCAGGGAAGGGGAGAGTGAGTGTGAAGGGGATGAGACAGTTAAGATTGTAGATGGACATGGAATGTTGTCTCACTGAGAAGGGGGCATTTGAGGAAAGACCTGAAGTTTAAGTTATGTAAGCTGGGCAAGTATCTGGAGGAGGTTAGCTCCAGGCAGCAAAAACACAAATAAAAAGCCCTGAGATGAAAATGTGCCTGCGTCTTTGAGAATCATAAGGAGGTCAGTGTGGCTGCAGCAGAGTGAGCAACTTGGAGAGCGGTGGAAGATGAGATCGGAATGTTTGTGGGGTGCCAAATTGGATGTGGCCTTTTTTCAGGCATTGTAAGGACTTTGGTTTTGAGCCATTTAAGGATTCAAGCACAGAATTTATGTTTCGACCTAAGTTTACAGTCTCTCAGGTGGGCAATAGTAGAAGCAAAGAGACCAATTAGGAGATTGTATCACGTGGGGTTCTATGAAGGAAACAGAAACCATTCTGGGCATTTCAAATAGAAAGAGACTCAACAAACAAAATTAGAGGCTTACAGATTATTGGAAGGGCTGGAGGAGAAGTAGTCAGGCTTCACCGTGAGTATTGCCCTTCAAGGTCACACCACTGTAGCTGAAACTCAGTTATCAGTAAGCTAGTTCTGCATATGCAATTATTGCTACACCCATAACTGGCCCTCACACCCATGAAACTGGTGGAGACACCATGGAAGGAACAAGCAGCCCAGAATCTGATCACCAAAATAGTTATGTCTGTCTACCTTTGTTTGCCAGCAGCCACTTCGGCCCCCACTTCACTTACCACCTTGGAAGGTAATACAAAATAGGTTTTGTGTGTATGATTATTATTAGGAACTAATTAACAGACCTAGATTGCAGTAGAGTCTAGGAAGTGTAGTTTTTAACTCTCCAATCTCCCCAGGTGTGAGGAAAGCAATAAGACAAGTTGAGAAAGAACAATCTAAATATCTATCACAGAGGGGACTGTAATGATACAGGTGAGACACGGTGGGTCTAAGACACAGTGGGTCTTAGACCAAGGTAGTAGCAGTGCAATGGTAAGAAGTGGTTGGATTGGATTCAGTCTATAGTTTGAAGGTAAAAATAATGGGTTTTGGGGATCAGATGCAGGGTGTGAGAGAAAGAGAGGAGTCAAGAGCAACTCCATGTTTCTTAGTCTGAGCCACTAGGAGAGTGAAGTTCCAGTGTTCTCAGGGGACAACATGTTTCAGTTAGAGCAACAATGTGGACAGAATGTTTAGAAAGAGGTTGAGGATATGGGGCAATTTATTAACAATTGGCCATGAATTCCAGGGGGCATAGTAAAAGTGTTTCAGGAGGCAGAGAAGTGTGAGATATGGGGTTAAAGAAGCGGATGGGTAAAGCCTTAGGTAGATTGGAGTCTGAGGACATGGGATGATCTGGTGACCTGGGCTCATAAACAGGGGCTAAGGGCAAAAAGAGATTGCTCCTTATGATCCCCAGGCAGACAGTGGCCGTGAGGCTGTGAATACTGGGGTGAGGGAGAGTCCTATCAAAAGCGCTATCTGTGCGGAGCCTCCCCCTAGACCCTTGCTCGTGGAGGCCCATGAACCCATATTTGTAACCAATACCCCAAAAGACTCTTGTGAATATAATGCCACCTGGCTCCTAGGTGTAACTTGCTGTTGTAAATAAGAAGCCGTGTTTGCCTCATGATCCTGGGAAGAAGTAGTAACAATAGAGTAGTAACATAAGAAGAAGTAGTAACATAAAGTGCTGCTGTGAATTCTCCACCTGCTACAACAGCTAGCAAGACTCTACCATGAGCCAAGCCAAACTCCTACAAACATCTTTACTTAAGAATATCACAACTCGGCTGGGCACAGTGGCTCACGCCTGCAATCCCAGCACTTTGGGAGGCCAAGGTGGGCAGATCACAAGGTCAGGAGACAGAGACCATCCTGGCTAACGTGGTGAAACCCCATCTCTACTAAAAAAAAAATACAAAAAAATTAACTGGTGTGGTGGCGGGCACCTGTAATCCCAGCTGCTCGGGAGGCTGAGTCAGGAGAATGGCGTGAACCCGGGAGGTGGAGCTTGCAGTGAGCCTAGATCTCGCCACTGAGCTCCAGCCTGGGCCACAGAGCAAGACTCTGTCTCCCCTCCTCAAAAAAAAAAAAAAAAAAAGAATATCACAACTCTATTTCATAGAACAGCCTCCAACTGCTAAACTATGGCTATTCTTTAACTTTGCTATTTCCTTTGATTTCTCTTTTGCCCTTTAAGCTTCCAGCACATAATCTCTAAAAACTTTCTGGCTTTCCAATCAGCTGAAATGTTTTGCTTGAAAATTCTTGAAACCATCCCAGAATCTTGAGGTTGGAAAACTGTAGTGGAAACTACTAGAGAGGCTAAAGAGTTTGGGCAGAGCCAAAGTGGTCAAGACACCTAATGCCCAGGAGAATGGAAGAAGCCTAAATCCAGGTCCTGGTCTTTAGAGATCAGGCTCTGTTATTTTCAGCCAATGTTTAATTCCAGTCATCATTTATTGACTGGACCGAGGAGAAACAAGTCCTTCAGCCATGAGGAGAGAGTCTGAAGCCCAGTATGCTCATTCCCACCTGAGGTGGATGTTCTAAGGAGGCCCGAGACTAAGCATGCCGCTGATCTCTTCTACAAGTTGATGTCTGTTGGGTATGTGTGTGATGACTTGAAAGAGAAGAAACTTACAGAAGTCCTGTCAAATTATGGAAAGGGAGAAGTAGAGGAGCAAAAAGAAATGTTTGATGAAGCTCACAAGGACAAGATGGAAAGTGAAAATGGAAAGGTTGTAGATGTTTGGAGACAGAAGAAAAATAAACACCAAAGGAAAGAGCCCTCACATACTCTGGAAGCTTGTGCCTTCTTGAATTGTGTAAAAATTGTACAAAATATTGCATGGTCTGGCAATAATAGTTTATGCCACAGTATCGCTTATAATATGTTTCTTAAGTTGCAACCTTAAAGGATGCATCAAAATCTTTCTCACCTGGATATTAAACAAATAATGTAATGAAAATATAAGAACAAGGGGTACAGAATCTCATGCAGATTCAAAGCTAGGATAAAATGTTGCTTAAATAGCAGAAACTTAATAAGGTCTAGTGGCCAATCTTACAGGTGAAATAATACGCTATTGTTTCTATTTACATTTCCATGGCAATTTGCATAAAATGAGCATTTAAAAATGTTTTTCTCCTGTTAAATTGCTGGTTCATTTGTTTTTCCAATTTTTCTATTTTTTAAAATTTATTTGTAGATTTTCTTTACATGTTAAACATCTTGGAAAGATTCTTTCCCAATCTACTTCTGCATTTTAAGCTTGTTTGTGGTGTCTTCTGACACCACAGAAGAAGTTTAAATGTTTGATTTTGACTTAATTTACTTGCTGTGTAAAAGGAAAATTTTTGACCTACAGAAGCACTTGCTTGGGAGATATAAAAACTGCATGTTTTATCTCATCACTACTAGGGTTTTCCCTGCTGAAGTTGATAAGTAATCATGAACTTTTAATGACTCTTGCATGCCAGATGGTAAACGAGAACTCTTTCCTGACCAAAAAACAATAGGAATTCTTTTTTTTTTTTTTCCTTTTGAGACAGAGTTTCACTGTTGTTGCTCAGGCTGGAGTGCAATGGTGCCATCTCAGCTCACTGCAACCTTCGCCTCTCAGGTTCAAGCAATTCTCCTGCCTCAGCCTCCCGAGTAGCTGGGATTACAGGAATGCGCCACCATGCCCAGCTAATTTTGTATTTTTAGTAGAGACGGGGTTTCCCCATGTTGGCCAGACTGGTCTCGAATTCTTGACCTCAGGTGATCTGCCCTCCTCGGCCTCCCAAAGTGCTGGGATTACAGTTGTGAGCCACTGTGCCCAGCCAACAACAGGATTTTTTTTTAGCTAATTACGTGCAAACCTATGAACTCAGTCTATCCTATCTGGAATGCCATTTTCTTACTGCTTGATTAGTACAACTCCTACTAACACTTAAGAATCCCTGACCTTTCCCTGGTGTGTTCCCTTCCCTTATTTCTTACCTCTATTCTGTTCTTTGACAGTCAATCATATAACCTCAGTACCTCAACTGGAAAACTGGAAAATAACAGAACTTACCTCATTAGGTCATGATGAGGATTAGATGAGTAAATATGTAAAGTGCTTAGAACAATGAGTGCCTGATATACAGCAATCACTTAATACATTTTAGGTATTTGTGTTATTATTATATGTCAAATTTATTTATTTTTCTTTATTTGTTTGTCCTTTTTGGTCTTATTTAAGAAAGACTTCTCCAATCAATGGGGCATATTACAAATCTTCCCCCTCTCTTCACCTTCCAGGCCTCTGGAAAGCCCCTTTTGAAGTTGGGTGTAGCCATGTGGCTTTCTTGAATCAGTGAAATGTGAGCAAAAGTGATAGTGTCACTTCTGGGCAGAAGTGGTGAGATCCAGGTATCCGTCAGGCCACCCGCCCACTCCCTGCTTTCCCTTTCTCTACCTTGGTAATTGTAAAAGGATGTGCTGTGATGTTGTGGCCTGAATTAGGCATGGGCAATAAATACATTTTTGTGTTGGGGGGTAAAAAATATCTTCCATTCCTGATGTTAAAAAAATCTTCTTCTAAATTTTTTTTTTTTTTTTTTTGAGATGGAGTTTCGGTCTGTCGTCCAGGCTGGAATGCAGTGGTGCAATCTCGGCTCACTGCAAGTTCCGCCTCCCGGTTCAAGTGATTCTCCTGCCTCAGCCTCCCAAGTAGCTGGGACTACAGGCGCCAGTCACCATGCGTGGCTAACATTTGTATTTTTAGTAAAGACGGGGTTTCACCAAGTTGGTCAGGATGGTCTCGAACTCCTGACCTTGTGATCCACCCATCTCGGCCTTCCAAAGTGCTGGGATTACAGGTATGAGCCACCACACCCGGCCTACATTTTTACTAACAGTTTTAGAGGCCGGGCGTGGTGGCTTATGCCTGTAATCCCAGCACTTTGGGAGGCTGAGGCAGGATAATTGCTTGAACCCAGGAGGCGGATGTTGCAGTGAGCCCAGATTGTGCCACCGCACTCCAGCCTGGGCAACAGAGCGAGACTCCCTCTCAAAAAAAAAGAAAAAAAAAATCTAATTGACTCTTATTAGCAATTCTAGAACCGGGCAGTCTCATTCTAGAAAATAGAATGGGTGTCCCGATAAGCTGAGTGGAGGAAGTGGGCTTTATGGGCAGAAAAGGGCTGAAGAAAGCAGAAATAAAGAACAGAAAATGGATTGGTCATTTCAAAGTTTCTTTTCTTACAGGGTTAAAACAGAAATGACTTCCTTATCATAACTGGCTCAGGTAAACCGGGTGCTTTCTGATTGGTTTCTGTGAATCTCCTGGGCTTTTTTTGGAAACTAACCTGTTTCAAAGTTCACTTTGATTATGTGGCAGCTAGCACCAGTGAGTCCATTCTGGTTTGCTCTGGTCTGTTGGGGCCTAGTGAAGAAGCTTAGGCCAAAACAATGGCCTCCCATGAATTTTATTTAACAGGTGCAAAGTAGGGATCCAATTCAATTTCTTTTTCTTTTTTCATATTAACAGACAGAGGTCCCAACACATTCAGTGACTCATCCTTTCCCACATAGTTTGTGAGGCCCTCCTGCCATAGACCTAATGCCTGTGTTACATGGGTCTTTTTCTTGACTCTATTCTCTTGGATGGTCTTTTCGTCTATTATTGCACCACTTTACTATTTGGTGCTACTTATCATTTCTTTGTAATTTGTCTCAATAGCTGCTAGGCCAAGGGCAGTGTAGTCTTCAGGCATGGAGAGTGGAGGATAAGGAATATGTGAAGTTCTGTGCATCTTAGCCAAACCCACCCTTGGCAAGTAGAGCATGTAGCCTTCCCTGCTCTATCGAGACATCAGAACATGCCTGTTCATTTCCTCAGAGATAATCAGAGTAGGCAAGAGGCAAGGAATAGATTTGGGACTCATTATTAAAATTAATTGACAGGGCTTGGCAACTGCCTGAATTTTTGGTGGAGTAGTAAAGAAAGAGGGATTTATCTAGAATAGCCCTTGTATTTCTGGCTCAATCAACCTGTCTTGCAAGGACATCTTTGAGAAATGTACAACATGAGCCTTCTCAACTGTGAAAATGCCAGCATCAAGTCTAATGCTTTAGGATAATTTCTTGAGCAAATAATACAACCGATAGAAATATCTAGTCACAGAAAAGCAAGACTTGATTATAAATGGTTTATTTCTTTAGATTATAACATTCATCACAATTAAATTGCATTTTTAAGACTGTTACTGCGGACAGCGCATGGAAATACTGCTTTTTAATCATAGCGAAGTGTCAAGAGACCAGGTGTTATCTTGGGTAGTGAATTTTTATAAAGTGCTCACTTTTGCAGCCAGACTCACTAGTTTCCTCATTTGTCTGTGGGTGCTGTGAGCACTAATGTAGACCACAAAAACTATCCTACCCTTTCTAATACTGCCCGTGCCAGAGAGCCAGTCAAGGCCGTGCCTCTTTGCCTCCCTCCCACACCCCTGCTCCACAAACTCCATGCAGAACCAGGCACCAGGCAGGGCAGTCACAGTCCAGCAAGGAGAAGCAGCAGGATGAGGAGATCTGGCAGCTGCAGAAGGAACATGGGGCCTGCTCTCATTCCTGCAGATGGGAAGGAGAGAAGGAGAGGATTCTGCATGGAGTTTCTCAAGACACGAGCCTCCCAAACTTTTAGAGCTTCATCTTAAGGTAAAACAAACAAAAAACAAGAGGGGCCAGGCACGGTGGCTCACGCATGTAATCCCAGCACTTTGGGAGGCCGAGGTGGGAGGATTGCTTGAGCCTGGGAGTTCGAGACCAGCATGGGCAACATGGCGAGATCTTGTCTCTATAAAAAAATTTAAAATTATCTGGGTATGGTCATGTCTACCTGTGGTCCCAGCTACTCAGGAGGCTGAGGTGGGAGGATCACTTTAGCCTGGGAGTTCAAGGCTGCAGTGAACTATGATCACACCACTGCACTCTAGCCTTGGCAACAGAGCAAGATGCTGTCTCAAAAAACAAAAACAAACCCAGAAAGGTGGGCTCTAGGGGCTCACTAGACCTAGTTAGACCCTTGCCTTTTCAGGATCCGTAAAGTACTCAGAAATACAGGGGAGAGAGAGGCTGTGAGGACACTTTTGGTTCTTCAATTTCAGGTCACCTCAAGTTGACTGAGCTCTCAGGCCTGACGGGTCCTTCATCCTTGCATGGCCACTTTCTAGACCTGGGCTCCCAGCCACTGGTGCCTCAGTGAGAAAGGCCTTCCCTATCTGGGGCCTGCAGCTCCCCTGGCCATTGTGGCCTCCATGCTTGTCTCTCTCACCCAAGAAGAGGTTTCTGAATCTGTATCTCTTGGAAGTCAATCTTTTGCAGTCACATATGTACTCCTGTCCCTACAACTGATATTAACTGGAGTTGGTGGGATCTGGCTTCCTCATCTGGGGTTCTTAGTCTGCCTGAATCTGAACACCAACCATTTGGCTCCAGATGGAGAGTAGCATCTTTCCTCGGCTGGACTGTCTACGTGGCTATCCTATTTTCATTAGACTTGATCCAAATTCAAAATCTTTCTATGTAAAAGCTCAGAGTTCCCTTGTAACTCCTCTCTGTGGTCCCATTTCTACCCCAAAGATTTCTTGTGTTTCCAGCACCCCTTCAGAGCATAAGGACTAATTTGGTATCAATTTGCTGGGTACTCAATCCCTCTGCAGCTCAGATTCACTTCTGGATGGATTCCTGGCCTCTCAACAAAGCTTAACTCACTTCACCAGCATGTACTGGAGCCCCCATTCCAGCCAGGCATAATGGCAGGGCCTGAGTGCTGATGGAAGGGGAGACAAAGTCTCTAGACTATAAACAAATGATTATCATATAAATGGTGAGTATATGGCTGAGATATGCACAGGGGAAAAAGAAAAGTAGTATTTGTTGAGCAATGTCTGTGTGCCAGGCAATAAGTTACAAATGTCTCTCTTTTAATATTCACAGTAACACTACTGAAGTATTTGTTATTCATACCCACATCTTTCAAATGAGGAAACTGAGACACAGTTTGCTCAGGTAACTGGCTTGAGAGTCACAGAGCTGCTGATGGCTGAGTCCAGATTACCACTGAGGTGGCTGACTCCAAACCTATGGCATGGAGCATGGTACAATGTTTACTTTTGCCTGAAAGTGTTGAGAAAGGCTTACCACTGGAAGCGATATCTGAGGTAGGTCTTGAAAGATAATTACTGTACTGAAATTGATAGTGTTTTAGATGGGATGAAATATGATATGCAGTCAAAGGAGGGACGAGACTTCACGCCACAAGGAATGACAGGTGCAAAGGCACAAAGATCTAAAAGCCAGGCTATGTGGGAAAGGAAAGAGTGGGTAAAGTGCTCATGCTGGCACTTCTCACCATCAGGGTCTGGGAGGAGTACTAGCCTCTCCTGACGCCCTCCATTAGCATTGCCAACCATAACCGCTCTGCCTCACTGAGGTCCCTGTTCTCTGGTTGTGCCACCTCTAACTTTCCTCAGCCCAGGCATCTTCCCTAAGCATCTAGTCTATTTTGTGGCCCATTCATACAAAACCTTTCCATTCTTTGATCTCCTCACTCTAACACCATCCATCTCTCTGCTGTCTAGCCAACCATTTCTATGGAAATGTCCTCCCGCCTGCCCAGAACCTGTAAACTAGCCACACTGGAAATCTCAAGGCCCATCAATCTGTTTTCTGACCACCCTCTCAGTCTGCCCAGCTTCCACTCTCTTCCTCCTAGAGTGCCCCATAGAAAGCACCAATCCCCAGACCTGCCTCCATCACTGCGGCCACCTGCTCAGCTCAGGCACCCTCATCTCTTGATCCGATGCCTGTAGCAGTCACAGTCTTCCGCCTGGAACCAGGTCTCCCCACTCTCCTGGCCCTCTGATGTGTCCCCCAACATAGCAGTAGTTTCCATAACTCATTCTGCCCAGCAGATCTTTTTGACCTTTCTGCATAGCAGGGAGGTTGGGAACTTCACTGGGCTAGAGGCTGTCCTGTTGATATGGAAGTGCTAGGAAGGGAAGAGCATGGTCCCTTTAAATCCTTTAAATGATACGGAAGGAAGGAAAGGAAGTGCTGGGTAGCCAGTCCCTGGCTAGGGCTCCACCCCCACGGACCTAGGTGAGGATAGGCACTCCTGCTTTTGTGCCCAAATGTTCCATTTCCCAAGACCACCCTGGCCCGCCATGCCCCCCAACACTGTCCCTGTAAAACCAACCCCCTGCTCAGCACAGTGGCTCACGCCTGTAATCCCAGCACTTTGGGAGGTCAAGGTGGGTAGATCACGAGGTCAGGAGTTCAAGACCAGCCTGACCAACATGGTGAAACCCCATCTCTACTAAAAATACAAAAATTAGCAGGACATAGTGGCACGTGCCTGTAATCCCGGCTACTCAGGAGGCTGAGGCAGGAGAATCGCCTGAACCCAGGAGATGGAGGTTGCATTGAGCCGAGATGGCACCACTGCCATCCAGCCTGGGTGATAGAGTGAGACTCTGCCTCAAAGAAAACAAAAAACAAAAAAAACAAAACAACCCCTGCCCCCCAGACCCTAGCAGGCAGACACACAAGTGGCTGTGGCTGGACGTCATGAGGAACACATGGGTGGAAGAAGACACAGAGGCAACTGCACGTGGAAAGGAGCACATCAGCAGAGGAACACACCAGCACACCAGCAGCTGGACTTTGAGAGGAACGCACTGACAGGCACCAGTACGCTGGCAGACCACCGACCGGCAGGATGACGGGGAGTTTGGCTAGGGCAGTTGCAGGGGAGCCCAGGCCGCCCAGCAGCCCGACTCCAAGGGAAAACCATCTCCCTTCTGGCTCCCTGATGGGCAGAGAGCTACTTCCACTCAGTAAAATCTTGCACTCATTCTCCAAGCCCAGGTGTGATCTGATTCTTCAGGCACACCAAGGCAAGAACCCAGGATACAGAAAGCCCTCTGGCCTTGTGACAAGGTAGGGGGTCTAATTGAGCTGGTGAACACAAGCTGCCTATGGACAGCTAAACTAAAAGAGCAAAACTAAAAGAGCACCCTGTGACACATGCCCACTGGGGCTTCAGGAGCTGTAAACATTCATCCCTAGACACTGCTGTGGGGTCGGAGGCCCACAACCTGCCCGTCTGTATGCTCCCCTAGAGGTCTGAGCAGCGGGGCACTGAAGAAGCGAGCCATTCCCCCTGTCACACGCCCTGTTAGGGGGACAAAAGAACCTTTCCCATTTCACTGTGTCTTTGTGCCTGGGCTCTGCTTTCTATTATGGGACATCAGCCCTGCCCTTTCAGGAACCTAATACTCTTCAGCAGTTGATTGGAGGCCCACGGTTCTGTGCCCTGGCTGCGTCTGATAGGAGGGCACCACCTCTTCTATTCCATGATGGCGCCACCGCTCCCACCTCCAGTGCAGACCCAGACTCACCTGAGCTGTTGAAATTGCTGTCTTGTTTTCTGGGATTTGTAGTAGAACCATTGCAGAAACAATTGAAGTTACTCCTTATTTTCCTAGGACTTTCAAGCAAAATGTTATTGTGTTATTTGTTTGTTTCATGATAACTTTCTGATACACCTTATACCCTGAATTAGCACTTCTTCTTCATGAGGATAGAAAGAGAAGTTTTTGATTTTAACATCCAGGCAGTTGTGATGACAAATAGTGTCCCCTCTTCACCAAGAAATGGTGGTGACACAGATACATTTCCAGATGAAGATGATGAAGTAAATTGCCCAAATCGTACATTTCCTTCCCCACTGTAATCAAATTTGGTTTTAGAGCCTCTGTAAACTCTTACAATTCCCTGTAGTGAGAAGCTGAAGAGCACTTGTCAGATAATAATGGAAGGCTTTAAACTGAAAATTGTGTGAATTTTGACAGAATTTTCTTACAGCTTTGTTAAAAGCCTTTGCAATGTCCCCAGTATAGGCCACTAGAGCTGTTTCATGGAAATCATTGAATTTTTTAGAATAGCTTATTTTGTTTTTGAGTTGCTTCCATGTTTCTGCCTTTTTCCATTCAATGTTTAAATTTGTATTCACTCAGTTTTTCTTTTAACAGCTGGGGCACCCTTTTCTCCATTTCTTCAACACAACCCGCACACTGGTCATCAAACACACTGTCAGCCATTTCCAGCTTGGCCGGCTGTCCCAGGCTGGTCACCTGTTAAGAAGGAGTAGAGGCCAGGTGTGATGGCTCCTGCCTGTAATTCCAGCACTTTGGGAGGCCGTGGTGGGTGGATCACCAGAGGTCAAGAGTTCAAGACCAGCCTGACCAATATGGCAAAACCCCGTCTCTACTAAAAATACAAAAAAAAAATTAGCCAGGCATGGTGGCATGCACCTGTAATCCCAGCTACTTGGGAGGGCAGCACGAGAATCGCTTGAACCTGGGAGGTGAAGGTTGCAGTGAGCCGAGACTGTGCCACTGCATTCCAGCCTGAGCGACAGAGCGAGACTCCGTCACACACACACACACACACACACACAAAGGAGTAGAGTCCCTTGACCTGTTTGCTGGGAAAGTGTGTTGCATGCTGCCCAGAGCCTACAGCATGGGCTTTAGCTCAGTATGAAATTTCACAGGTTCCCCTCATAGGCCTCGTGTATGGCACATGTATGAACACCATCTTAGGACACTATTAGTAGTATAAAGAGAAAAGCTAAGCTTTGTGACTGTTTGGTTTACTAGTGCTATTTTTTTTCTTTTTTTGAGACAGAGTCTTGCTTTGTTCCCTAGGCTGAAGTGCAGTGGCATGATCTCGGCTTACTGCAACCTCTGCCTCCGGAGTTCAAGTGATTCTCCCGCCTCAGCCTCCTGAGTAGCTGAGATTACAAGTGTGCACCAGCATGCCCAGCTGATTTTGTATTTTCACTAACTCTTGACCTCAAGTGATCTGTCTGCCTTGGCCTCCCAAGTGCTGGGATTATAGGCGTGAGCCACTGTGCTTGGCCTACTGGTGCTATTTTTAAAATATCTTTCAGATTCATGCTCTCTGACTGGCTCTAGCCACAGACTCAACTCTGAGAACTCTATTGTCTCCAAGATGTGAGCAAAGCAAGATCAGTAGGATGTAGGTTGGGAGTTGGTGGTAGATATGACCTGTTGTGTTAGCCACCAGATTAACATGAAGAAGTGAACTGCTATGGGTGGAAGATATGGTATCTTCAAGTTCAAAAATAACTGCAAATAAACATAAGACAATGTGAAGTGTGAACATAAGTTTCATTGTGAGTGTGCTGATGCATCCGTTCTGTGTTTATGAATCCCTACTTCAAATCTGGAATTCCAGGCTCCTATGCACACTGCTTCCTGAACAGCTAACCAGGAGTCCTTGTAAAAAGCTTTGCCTGGGTCCTGTACCAGCGATGAGGTGACTCTGACATCTGGCTCCAGGTAGGGCACTGGTATTAAAACAATGCATCCTGGTAATAGGCAGACCCACGTGTCATGCAGACTGTCAGTGAGAGAAACAGACTACATTTTGGCAGATGCTTCCTAACCCCTAACATTTTACTTTCCCGTAGAGAAATATTGCAAGTCCTTTCACAAATGCTTTTAAAAAAATCTTCTCAAAGTTGTGTTAACATGGGGCTCAAACTTAAGTCAATACTTCTGAATATCTCTCAAAGTTGTCAGCACAAAAGGAATCGTTCCTAAGGCACTAGTTGCTGTCTCTAGTTTTGAGCAGCCTCCTTTGCTTCTGAGTGTACTTTCGCTTTGCAATAAACTTCTTTCCCTACTCTTACTGTGGACTTGCTCTCAAATTCTTTTGTGTGGTGAAGTCAAGAACCTGAACCAGTTCACCAACAACAATTTGAGTGGTTGCAGCTTTCCCAGTTCCCTACACTACAGAAAGCTGGGGATTACAAAGAATCCTCGTCTAGCGGGAAGCATTGAGAATATACTGAAATTGATGTCTAATTGTGAAAATTCTGTGAATATGGTAGGCAATGGTTGTTTTATAGACAAAGAATTTCTTTCAGACAAAAAGCACTTGGGGAGCCGTAATTGATAGGAATCTATTGCACTAAACAAAAATTATGTTCCAAGATCTAAAAAATGGTTTTTTTTTTTTGGTTTTTTTTTTTGAGATGGAGTCTTGCTTTGTTCCCCAGGCTAGAGTGTAGTGGTGCAATCTCGGCTCACTGAAACCTCTGCCTCCTGGGTTCAAGTGATTCTCCTGCCTCAGCCTTCCAAGTAGCTGGGATTACAGGTGTGTGCCACCACGCACAGCTAATTTTTGTAGTTTTAGTAGAGATGGGGTTTTACCACGTTGTCCAGGCTAGTCTCAAACTCCTGACCTCAGTTGATTCCCACCCCCTTGGCCTCCCAAAGTACTGGGATTATAGGCATGAGCCGCTGTACCCAGCCAAGAATGGTACCCTTGAAACACTTCCTTGAAACACTTTTTTAAAATCAAATTTAATCCTGTTACAGAGTAAGCTCTGATTCTAGGGCAATCAAAAATATGGGGGCCAAGTCTGAACCAACCACATCCTGCTTTCTTTTATTAAATAATAACAATAATTCTATGGATGTTATTCTTCTAAAATTTGTATTCTGAATTTGGGAGACTTTGTATTAAATACTGTTAAACCTCAAAAAATAACTTAAATGAAATTAGAACTAAAAATTTAAAATTTCCCCTTAATTCTAAAAGAAGGAATTTTATATCTTTATCTGTATAATAAGTGCTTTTTTAATAGAACGCAAGATTGGGAATTTTAAGCATGGTATATTTTGATTTTATGTGAAATTTTAGATTTCTTCACTAATATTGAACAACTAAAGCACTATGCAAAATTAACATAAACATGATTGTTCAAATGAATTTTTTTGCAAATTGAAATGTGTTATAATGATAAAAACTGGTCTTTTGTGTTTGAAAATTATGTGACTCCATGAGGAAGTTTCCACCTAAAATATCTGAGCACCACTTAAAGTTTTGCTATCTGACACATACCTCAAATAACTACTTTTTAATTTAATTGTTTAATCATCCTATACTTTGATTATATTATTCTAACATTCTTGATTCTTAGAATTTTTCAATTGTATAGCATTAGGGTAATGAATATTTGTATTTATCCAACATCTCTATATATGGAGTAAATTCTAATCTTTGATCTTCAGGCAAAATTGTAAAAGCTTCTATTTAATATATCCTTGTTTAAGGACTTTTATTTTTTAGAGGCAAGGTCTTGCTCTGTCACCCAGGCTGGAGTACAGTGGCTCACTGCAGCCTCGACCTCCCAGGCTCAAGTGATCCTCTCACCTCAGCCTCCTGGGTAACTGGAACTACAGGCATACACCACCATGCCCAGCTAATTTTTTTGATTTTTATAGAGATGGTGTCTCCCTATGTTGCTCAGGCTGGTCTTGAACTCCTGGGCTCACGGGATCAAAAGTGCTGAGATTACAAGCATGAGCCACCATGCCCAGCCTTCCTTAAGCATTTCTAAGACTAGAGCTATCCTCCTTAAATTGTTAAAATCCCCCAGAGGAAGATTTTGACTGGCCCTGAGTTAAGACACTGCTAATGAGAAAATATTTGCTTTTACATCCTACCTACTTTAAAATCATTAGCAGCTCCTTATCCTCTACTCACAGTGGTTCTCAAGGTTTGATGTGCGTAAGAACTCAACTGGGAAACTTGTTACCAACAGAGATTCCTGTCCTTTTAGATGTTTTTCTTTTTCCAGATCTGACCCCACCTCTCTACAGGGAATATTTCTTGCACAGAACTAGACTTTGCCTCTTGACATATAACCCCCTCTACCTCAGTCACCCCAACCCTCAGATTGTCTCCCAGCCCCATCCTAATACCAGTATCTCCTCAGGAGACATTCCTAATTTCCTCACCTTCAGAAACTCTTCTTCCGCTCTTCAGAGGGCCGAGTTCAGACTTGTCAATACCTGGTCTCCTGCAGATCCTTGATTTGGTCCCTGTCCCTCTCTGTAAATAGTGTCTGAGAACAAAATGCTCTCGCCCTTTTATATTTTCTTTCCATGGAATTGATGTGTGTGTGTGTGTGTGTGTGTGTGTGTGTGTGTGGCTTGTGGCTTGGAGGTAGGTCCTGAAAAAAGCAGAGATTGCTGTAGATCCTTTCCCCATACACTTAGTTTTACTGATTACCTGAGCCATTTGAGGGGGTTTGAATTTGAAAGAATTAGGGCAAGGGGAAGGAAAGACAGATCAGCTTTTTTTCTGTCAACTTTTATTTTAGGTTCAGGGGGTCCATGTGCAGGTTTGTTACATGGGTAGATTGTGTGTCACGGGGGTTTGGTGTACAAATGATGATGTATCCAATAGGTAGTTTTTTTGCCTTTATCCTCCTCCCACTCTTCCCCTCAAGTAGGCCCCAGTGTCTATTGTTCCCATCTTTGTGTCCATGTGTACTTAGTGCTTAGCTCCCACTTATAAGTGTTGACATACAATATTTGATTTTCTGTTCCCATGTTAATTCACTTAGGATAATTCCTCCAGCTCCGTTCATGTTGCTGCAGAAGACATAATCTCATTCTTTTTTAATGGCTGTGTAATATTCCATGGTGTATCTATACTGCATTTTTTAATCCATTCCATTGTTGATGGGCATCTATGTTAATTCTATGTTTTTGCTATTGTGAATAGTGCTATGATAAACAGGTGAGTGAATATATGTGTTTGGTAGAACAATTTACATTCCTTTGGGTGTATAGCCAGTTATTATATTGCTGGATCAAATGGTAGTTCTGTTTTAAGTTCTTTGAGAAATCTCCAAACTGCATTCTCCATGACTGAACTAATTTAAATTCCCACCAGCAGTGTATAAGTGTTCCCTTTTCTTCACACCTTGCCAACATTTTTTTTTTTTTTTTTAATGATAGCCATGCTGACTGGTTCAAGATGGTATCTCTTTGTGGCTGCATTTCTCTAATGATTAGTGACATTGAACAATTTTTCATATGCTTGTTGGTTGTGTGTATATCTTCTTTTGAGAAGTGTCTGTTCATGTCCTTTACCCATTTTTTGTTCCCATGGGATTGTTTGTTTTTTGCTTGTTGATTTAAGTTCTTACAGATTCTGAATATTAAGTCTTTGTCAGATGCATAGTTTGCAAATATTTTATCCCATTCTGTAGGTTGCCTGCTTACTCTGTTGATAGTTTCTTTTGCTGTGCAGAAGCTCTTTAGTTTAATTAGGTCCCACTTGTCAATTTTTGTTTTTGTTGCAGTTGCTTTTGGAGACTTCGTCATGAAATCTTTGCCAAACCCAATGTCCAGAACGATATTTCCTAAGTTTTCTTCTAGGATTCTTAGAGTTTGAGGTCTTACATTTAAGTATTTAATCTATCTTGAGTTGATATTTGTATATGATGAAATGAAGGGGTCCAGTTTCAACCTTCTGTATGTGGCTAGCCAGTTATCCCAGCAGTATTTATTGAATAGGGAATCCTTTCCTCCATTGCATGTTATTGTTGACTTTGTTGAAGATCAGATGGTTTTAGGTGTGCATCTTTATTTCTGGGTTCTTTATGCTGTTCCATTGGTCTATGTGTCTGTTTTTGTACCAGTAACATGCTGTTTTGGTTACTGTAGCTTTGTAGTATAGTTTCAAGTCAGGTAATATGATGCCTCCAGCTTTATTCTTTTGCTTAGAATTCCTTTTGCTATTTGGGCTCTTTTTTGGTTCCATATGAATTTTAGAATACTTTTTTCTAATTCTGTGAATAATATCATTGGTAGTTTGATAGGAATACCAATGAATTTGTAAATTGCTTTGTGTAGTATGGCCAATTTAACAATATTGATTGTTCTGATCCATGAGCATGGAATATTTTTCCATTTGTTTGTGCTGCCTCTGATGTCTTTCAGTAGTGTTTTGTAATTCTCATTGTAGATATCTTTCACCTCCCTGGTTAGCTGTATTCCTGGGTATTTTATTTTTTTTTTTGTGGCTATTGTGAATGGGATTGTGTTCTTAATGTGGCTGTCAGCTTGGATGTTATTAGTGTATATAAATGCTACTCATTTTTGTACATTGGTTTTGTATCCTGAAACTTTGCTGATGTTGTTTATCAGGCCTTGAAGCCTTTGGACAGAGACTATGGGGTTTTCTAGGTATAGAATCATATCATCCACTAAGAGAGATGGTTTAACTTCCTGTCTTCCTATTTGGATGCTTTTTTACGTCTTTCTTTTGCCTAATTGCTTTGTGTAGGACTTCAGGGGTGAGCTTTTGGGGATCATTTTCATGTCCTTAGTCACTTCTTAGTATGAATCCAATATCTGCCTGCTATTTGCTCATGAATTGACTGAAGCATACAACCAAACTGATTATATGTTGCAGTGTTCAGAGGTGTGATCTCCAGACTCAAATGCTGCTTTGCTGTGACTGTCTCATCAAGTGATCTAAGGAATGATCATCCAGCAAAAAGAACAGGGAACACTGACACTTAACAGAGGTCAAAACCACCACTCCTGGAAATTGGGCATATAATTCAGACACCTCAAAGAGTGGTGAAAATCTGTATTGATCCCACTCCCACGTATTAATGGTCTGCCAATCAGCAAAGATTGGAGAATGACCACAAGAGAGGACACTAAGAACCAAAATCATCTGTGTTCACACAGCTTACTGCCTACATTAATTGACTTCACAATTCCCCTCCTTATCAGCATTATTGTATGATTCCAGGAAACTCTTGTCCAAGAAGATAAAAGTTTTAAATACAGATACAGCATTACCAATTTGAGGAACTTCCTCAGTGGCCCATCTACTCTCAAAAAAAGCATCAAATGACAGTTTATACCCCAAGACCCTGTGAACACTTTGCCTCAAAACTCTCAGTTTGCTCTGTGCACCAATCTACTTCCATTTTATTAGGATTCGTATTCAATCCTAACCACGTCCCTGTCTTAGATCAGACTTCGAAACCTCAAAAAGTGTCAACATCCTAACTTTATCCTTCCTCCTCTGAGATGTTATTGAGACCCTATTGAGATAGTGTTCTCTCTTACCTCCATAAGCATTAAACTCAGCTTTGTTTTGACAAGGCCATAATTGAAAATTCAACTATTTGATTATTTAAAATATGAAACTCTGTAAAGTAAAATGCCATAAACAGAGAAAAAGCCATATAAATATGGATAAAGCAATCCATATAATGTGTGTGCATATATGTGTTTATACAGTAGTCCCTACTTATCCATGGGGGACACATTCCAGGACTCCAAGTGGATACCTGAAATCATGGATAGTACTGAACCCTATATATACTGGTTTTTTTCCCTGTACATACATACCTGTGATAAAGTTTAACTCATAAATTAGGCACAGTAAGAGATGAACAACACTAATAAAAATAGAATAATTATAACAATATATTGTAATTAAAGTTATTTGACTATGGTCTCTTTTTCTCCCAAAATGTATAATTGTATGATACTCACCTATTTTTGAACCCTGGTTGACCGGGGTAATTGAAACTGAAGAGAGCAAAACTACTGATAAGGGAGGAATAACTGTACAATAAATTGAAAATAAATTATTTTTAGAAATTATCTGGGCCAGGCGCAGCGGCTCACACCTGTAATCCCAGCACTTTGGGAGGCCGAGGCAGGCGGATCACGAGGTTAGGAGACCGAGACTATCCAGGCTAGCACGGTGAAACCTCGTCTCTACTAAAAATACAAAAAAATTAGCCGGGCGTGGTGGCGGACGCCTGTAGTCCCAGTTACTCAGGAGGCTGAGGCAGGAGAATAGAGTGAACCCGGGAGGCGGAGCTTGCAGTGAGCTGAGATTGCGCCACTGCACTCCAGCCTGGGTTACAGAGCGAGACTCCGTCTCAAAAATAAATAAATAAATAAATAAAATTTAAAAAATAAATAAAAAAAGAAAAGAAATTATCTGAATATTGGTAAAAATAGAGAAAGTGGTAGTCTGTGACATTTTAGCTAAGAGTCGCTTTCACTCCCTGCACTTTATCTCCATGCACAGTTGTTCTATCCTAGGTGGGAGGGGCCACCCATAACGACTGGCAGCTCTGCTTCACTGTCTGAAGGGGATGAGTTAGTTTGGAGTCGAGTATGGAGAAATCCATGCCCAGTGGCATTGTGAAAAACAATGGAGCTTTCAGTGGCAAACAATCAGGGAAAGCTAAAATCATAATTGAGGCAAACAAAAAATCAGACCAGCCAGAAATTTAACAGAGATACTTAAGTAAGGAGATAGCGAAAGAAGACCATGTTAAAATCACATTTGTCACCAGTAATTAAAAAAGCTGTGCCCATGACAAGGCTGGAATGGTGTGAATCCGGGAGGCAGAGCTTGCAGTAAGCCAAGATTGCACCACTGCAATCACCGGGTGACAGTGCGAGACTCGTCTATCTCAAAAAAAAAAAAAAAAAAAAAAAAAGATGCTGAATATAGGCCCCCAATCTCTTCTGGCTTGTAGGGTTTCTGCTAACAGGTTCACTGTTAGCCTGGTGGGGTTCCCTTTGTTGATGACCTGCCCTTTCTCTCTAGCTGCCTTGAACATTTTTTCTTTCATTTCGACTTCAGAGAATCTCATGACTATATGTCTTGGGGATGGTCATCTTATATAGTATCTCACAGGGGTTCTCTGCGTTTCCTGAATTTGAGTGTTGGCCTCAGTAGAAAGGTTGGAAAAATTTTCATGGCTGATATCTTCAAATATGTTTTCCAAGTTGTTTGCTTTTTCTCCCTCTCTTTCAGGGATGCCCATGAGTCATAGATTTGATCTCTTTACACAAAACCATATTTCTTGAGATTTTGTTCATTGTTTTATTTCTTCATTTTTGTCTGACTGAGTTAAGTTGGAGGACTGGCCTTCAAGCTCTGAGATTCTTTCCTCAACTTGGTCTATTCTGCTATCAATATTTGTAATTATGAAATTCTTGAAGTAAGGTTTTAGGCTCTATCATATCAGTTTGGTTCTTTCTTCAAATGGCCATTTCATCTTTCAGCTCCTGTGTTGTTTTATTATATTCCTTAGATTCCTTGGATTGGTTTTGACTTTCTCTTGAATCTCAATGGTCTTCATTCCTATCCATATTCTGAATTCTGTATCTATCATATCAACCTAATTAAGAACCATTCCTGGGGAAGTAGTGCCATCATTTGGAGGTAAGAGGACATTTTGGTTTTTGACTTGCCAGAGTTCTTGCACTGGTTCCTTCTCATTTATGTGGGCTGATATTCCTTCAATCTTTGAAGCTGCTGTCCTTTGGATAGAGTTTTTTGCTTTTATCTTCTTTGATCCCTTGGGGGTTTGATTGTGGTATAAAGTGGGTTTAGTTGACAGGCTTCATTTCTTGAAGATTTTAGGAGGCCCAGTCTCAGCTCAGTAGTCCTGGACAGCATGCTCTGGGAGGCTGGTACTGGGCTCTTGGCTTTATTCTCTAGCCCCTTGAGGTCAGGAACCTACTGTACTGAAGGGACCACAGTGCTCCTGATCCACTGGCCACAACACTCTAATGAGTGGTGCCAGCCAAAGAACTTTGTTGGGGCAGTGGAGGCGAGATCCATGCTCCCCTGCATGTGCTTACACCAGTAGTGATTGCAGCATGGTGGGGATGGGACACTGGTTGGGGCAGGATTGCAGGTGTCTGTGTGTGCATTTGTGCCAGCAGTGGTGGTTACAGCAAGGTGCCCATGTATTAGTGGAGGAAGGGGTGGTATGGTTCACTAGTGATGGCAGTGGTGACATGGTGGGGTGCATGCCCACATTCACTGGCAGTGGAAGGGGGTGAGGTCCACCTATGCATACCTGCTGGCAAAGTGGTGGAGCAGGGGCTGTGGGCGAATGTGTGCTGGCAAAGTGGCAGGGGGAGTCAATGGTGGAGGGAGACTGTGGGTGGACTGATGTGCATTGGCAGGGGCCAATCTGCTGGAGCTCTCCAACAGTGAGGTGTGGTCTGCCAATGAAGAAGCTATGATGAGGGCCCCTAGATTTACCTAGTTGGGCATCCGAAGCTGTGCTGCAAGCAAGAATGGGCAGGCTGGGCCCCCGGGTGAGGTCAGCAGACACAGGGGTGCTCAGATAAAATTGGCCCTGTCCCACAGGCAAGACTGCCTTGCTCTGTCCAGTTCTGACAGTTAACCTAAGGCTAAAGTCTCCTGAAGGAACAGCTAAAGTCTGCTGAATGAGCCTTGGGGGATGAGCATCCCTGGCCATGCTCCACTGCAAATGTTCCCACATCAAACACTCTTGGCTCCACACAAGTTGGAGTCCTGCTCTAACCACTTCTCTAAGTAGCTCTTGCTGCCAGCTTAAGTGTCCATGGGGGCCGTGGGGTCTCCTGCTGCTAGGATTCTGGAGGTCTGTGGCAATGGCAAGAATGGGCCACTCTTCAACTGTTCAATTCATCTCTTCCCCAGGAGTCACTGGGGGACCAGGAATGAGTCGCAGTGCACAGCAGCCCCATGCAGGGTTCCCAGCATCATCCCCCTTCAGTTCAGTGTCCAAGTCCTACCTCCATCCACTCTCAATGCCTTCCCTCTGAAGACCTGCTTGGAGTGTGCCATTCTTCCTGATGTCCCAGTCTCTTGGTGGGAGATTTTCTCCTAGCTGTGTTTAGTCAGTCATCTTGGCTCCAAGCTCTCCATTGTTTCTGACAAGAAATCAGCTGTTTATTTTATTCTGGTTCACCCATATGTGATAAGTCATTTTGCTCTTGCTGCTTTCAAGACATTCTTTTTGCCTTTCAATAGTTTGACTATGGTGTTTTTAGGTGACAATCTCCTTGTGTTTATCCTACTTAGAATTCTCGGACCTTATTGGATGTGTAGATTAATGCTTTTCCTCAAATTTGGGCATTTTGAAAGTAATGATTTCTTCAAATATTTTTTCTGATCTTTTCTCTCTCTTTCTCTTTCTGGGACTCCTAGTACACATTGGTTGGTATGTTTTATGTGTCCATAAAACATACAACTCTTTGAGGCAATGTTCATTTTTCTTCATGGTTTTTCCTTTCTGTTCTTCCGTTTGGATGATCTCTATAGACCTATTTTTAAGTTCACTTACCTTTTCTTCTGCTAGCACAAATATACTGTTAAATCCCTCCAGAGAAATTTTTATTTCAGCTATTATATTTTTCACCTCCAGTATTTCTAGTTGGTTTTTAAAAATAATTTTATCTTTTTGTTGAATTCTATATCTGAGACATTGTTCTCATGCTTTACTTCTTTAGACAAGATTTCCTTTAGTTCTTTGAACATATTTATAGCAACTGCTTTAAAATTTTTGTCTGCTAAATTCAACATCTGTATGCTCTCACAGATAGTTTCTGTTGTCTGCTTTTCCCCCATGTGTGGTCATATTTTCCTATTTTTCTTTGTGTCTTTTGATTTTTTTTTTTTTTTTTTTTTTTTGAGACGGAGTCTTGCTCTGTCACCCAGGCTGGAGTGCAGTGGCGTGATCTCGGCTCACTGCAAGCTCCGCCTCCCAGGTTCATGCCATTCTCCTGCCTCAGCCTCCTGAGTAGCTGGGACTACAGGTGCCTGCCACCACGCCTGGCTAATTTTTTGTATTTTTAGTAGAGACGGGGTTTCACCGTGTTAGCCAGGATGGTCTCAATCTCCTGACCTCGTGATCCACCCGCCTTGGCCTCCCAAAGTGCTGGGATTACAGGCATGAGCCATTGTGCCCAGCCTATTCAGCATTCTTAAAGAAAAGAAATTCCAACCAAGAATTTCATATCCAGCTGATATAGTTTGGATACTTGTCCCTGCCCAAATCTCATGTTGAATTGTAATCCCCAATGCTAGAGGTGGGGCCTGGTGGGAGGGGTTTCAGTCATGGGATTGGATCCCTCATGGCTTGGTGGTATCTTTGCGATAGTGAGTTGTTGCAAAATCTGGCCATTCAAAAGTGGACCTCCCGCTATACTCTCACTTGTTCCTGCTTTCACCATGTGACCTGCCTGCTCCCCTTTCACTTTCCACCATGATTGAATGCTCCTCAAGGGTTCAACAGAAGCCAAGCAGATGCTAGCACCATGCTCTCTGTAAAGCCTGCAGAACTGTGAGCCAATTAAACTTCTTTTCTTTATAAGTGACCCAGTCTCAGGTATTTCTTTATAGCAATGCAAGAATGGCCTAATACAGAAAATTGTTACTGAGGAGTGAGGCATTGCTATAAAGATAACTGAAAACATGGAAACGGCTTTGGAAATGGGTAGCAGGAAGAGGCTGGAAGAGTTTGGAGGGCTCAGAAAAAGATGGGAAGTCCAAAACTTCTTAGAGACTGGTTAAATGATTGTGACCAAAATGCTGATAGTGAGACAGCCAGGTGGGAGGGAGTCCCTGGAGAAACTCCATCTGGCCTGCCCACTGAGGTGGAGCCTCAGGAAGTTCATGTCCTTTGCAGCAGGGAGGAGCCTGGCTCCTCCTTTTCCTGTGTGGAACCTGGGATTTGAACACCTGGGCAGGAAGCACTCTAGTGGAGGGACTCTGGTCAGCAATAGTCCCTGTTTCCCCCTTTTCTTCCCTTTAACCCAATCAAATCCTGCTTCACTCACCCTTCAAATCGTCTGTGAGCCTAAATTTTTGTGGTTGTGGGATGGACAAGGACCCTGTCTTTCGCTGAACTAAGGAAAAGTCCTATAACAATAGTGATATGGATGATGAAGTCCAGGCCCTAGGGATCTGTGGAAGTTTAAACTAAAGAGTGATGATTTAGGGCAAGGATATCCAATCTTTTGGCTTCCCTGGGCCATAGTGGACGAAGAATTATTCTTGGGCCATACATAAAATACACTAACACTAACAATAGCTGATGAGCTAGAAAAAAACTCATAAAAAAAACTCATAATGTTTTAAGAAAGTTTATGAGTTTGTGTTGGGTTGCCCTCAAAGTCATTCTGGGTCACATGTGGCCTGCAGGCCACAGGTTGGACAAACTTGATTTAGGCTATCTGGCAGAAGAAATTTCTAAGCAGCAAAGTGTTCAAGATGTGGCCTGGCTGCTTTGAACAACCTACACTCAGATTTGAGAGCAAAGAAAAGACTTAAAGTTGGAGTTTATATTTAGACAGGAAGCAGAGAATAAAAGTTTGGGAAATTTGAAGCTTGGCCATGTGGCAGAGAATGAAAGCTTTTCTGGGAGAGGAATCCTAGAAGGCAGTGGAGCACTCATTTGCCACAGAAATTTGCATAACTAAAAGGGATCCAAGTGCTGGTAGCCAAGACAATGTGAAAAAGACCTCAAAGGCATTTCAGAGATCTAAGAGGCAGCACCTCCCACCACAGGCTCTGAGGCCTAGGAAGAAAGAATGGTTTCAGGGGCCAAGGCTCCACTTCCCTGCATAACCTCAGGATTCTGTTCCCTACATCCTGGACACTCTAGCTCCAGCCTCAGCTCAAAGGGCCGCAGATGCAGCTCATGCTGTTGCTTCAGAGGGTGCAAGCCTTGGTGGCTTTCATGTGGTGTTAAGCCTATAGATGCACAGAGTGCAAGAGTGATTGAGTCTTGGCATCACTGCCTAGATTTCAGATGATGTATGAAAAGGCCTGAGCACATAGACAGAAGCCTGCTGCAAGCGGAGAGTCCTCACAGAAAACCTCTGCTATGGTAGTGTGGAGAAAAAATGTAGGGTTGAAGCTCCCACACAGGGTCCCCACTGGGGCACTGCCTAGTGGAGCTGTGGGAAGGGGACCACCATCTCCAAGACCCCAAAACAGTAGATCCATCAGCAGCTTGCTCTCTGCACCCAAAAAAAGCCACAAGCACTCAACTCCAACCTGTGAGAATAGCCACAGGGGCTGATCCCTGCAAAGCCACAGAGGCAGAGCTGTCCAAGGCCTTGGAAATCTAACCCTCACAGCAGTGTGCCCTTGATGTGGGACATAGAGTCAAAGGATATTATTTTGGACATTTAAGATTTAATGACTATCCTGCTGGGTTTCAAATATGCATTAGGCCTGTTACCCCTTTCTTTTAACCAATTGCTCCCTTTTGAAATAGGAATGTTTACACAATACCCATACACCCACTGTATTTTGGAAGTAACTAACTTGTGTTTGATTTTATGGATTTATAGGTGGGAGAGGCTTGCCTTGTCTCAGATGACACTTTGGACTTTTGAGTTGATGCTGGAGTGAGTTAAGACTTTGTGGGACTGTTGGGAAGGCATGATTGTATTTCCCAATGTGAGAAGGACATGAGATTTGGAAGAGACCAGGGTTGGAATAATATAGTTTGGATGTGTGTCCCCACCCAAGTCTGATGTTGAATTGTAATCCCCACTGCTGAAGGTGGGAACTGGTGGGAGGTGTTTGGGTTGTGGGGGTTGATCCCTCATGAATGGCTTGGGCCACCTGCATGGTGATAAGTGAGCTCTTTCTCAGGGTTCACATGAGATCTGGTCATTTAAAAGTGTGTGCCCTGCCCCTTGTTTGCTCTTGCTTTTATCATGTGACATACTTGTTCCTTCTTTGCCTTCCACCACGACTGAAAGTTATCTAAGGCAGCCAGGCACAGTGGCTCAGGCCTGTAATCCCAGCACTTTGGGAGGTTGAGGCAGGCAAATCACGAGGTCAAGAGATCAAGACCATCCTGGCCAACATCGTGAATCCCTGTCTCTACTAAAAATACAAAAATTAGCTGGGCATGGTGGCGTGTACCTGTAGTCCCAGCTACTCAGGATGTTGAGGCAGGAGAATTGCTTGAACCAGGGAGGCAGAGGTTGCAGTGAGCCAAGATTGTGCCACTGCACTCCAGCCTGGTGACACAGTGAGACTCTGTTTCAAAAAGAAAAAAAAGAAAAGAAAGTTCTCTGAGGCTTCACCAGAAGCAAAGCAGGTGCCAGCACCATGATTCCTGTAAAGCCTACAGAACTATGAGGCAATTAATTAAGCCCTTTTCTTTATAAATTACTCAGTCTCAGGTATTTCTTTATAGCAATGCAAGAATGGCCTAATACACAAGCTAAACTAAGGTTTATAAGTGATGGAGAAATAAGATCCTTTTCAGACAAGCAAATGCTAAGGGAATTTGTTACCACCAGACCTGCCTAACAAGAGGTCCTTAAGGCAGTCTTAAATATGGAAAGGAAAGACTGTTACCTAGCTAACATAAAAACACACAAAAGTACATAGACCATTTGGCACTATAAAGCAATTACACAATCAGGTCTACATAATAACCAGCTAACAACATGATAACAGGAACCAACCTGCATATAGAAATATTAACTTTGAATGTAAACAGGCTAAATGCCCCAGTTAAAAGGCATGGAGTGACAAGTTGGATGAAGAAGGAAGACCTAATGGTATGCTGTTTTCAAGACACCCATCTTACATGCAATGATACCCATAGGCTCAAAGTAAACAGATGGAGAAAAATCTACCAAGCAAATGGAAAACAGAAAAAAGTGGGGGTTGTTATTTTAATTTCAAATAAAACAGATTTTAAACAAACAATAATCAAAAAGATAAAGAAGGGCATTGCATAATTGTAAAGGGTTCAATTCAACAAGAAGACCTAACTATCATAAATATATATGCACCCAACTCAGGAGCACCCACATTCATAAAACAAGTTCTTAGAGACCTAGGAAAAGGCTTCGATAATCACACAATAATAGTGGGAGACTTCAAAACCCCACTGATAGTATTAGACAGATAATTGAGGCAGAGATCTAACAAAGATATTCAGGACCTGAACTCAATACTTAATCAAATAGACCTAACAGGCATTTACAGAGCTCTCCACACAAAAACAACAGAATATACATTCTTCTCATTTGCACATGGCACATACTCTAAAACTGATCACATAATCAACCATAAGACAATTCTCAGCAAATTCAAAAAAACTGAAATCATACCAACTACTCTCAGACCACAGCACAACAAAAATAGAAATCAATACTAAGAAGATCACTCAAAACCATAAACTACATGAAAATTAATCAGCCTGCTCCTGAATGACTTTTGAGTAAGCAATAAAATTAAGGCTGAAATAAAGACATAAGTGACAGCAAAGATACAACATATCAGGATCTCTGGGACACAGCTAAAGCAGTGTTAAGAGGAAAGTTTATAGTGCTAAATGCCCACATCAAAAAGCTAGAAAGATCTCAAATTAACAACATAATATCACACCTAGAAGAACTAGAAAAACAACAGCAAACAAACCCCAAAACTAGCAGAAAACAAGAAACAACCCAAATCAGAGCTGAACTGAATGAAATTGAACTGAATGAAATTGAGATGTGGAAAACCATTCAAAAGATCAATGAATCTAGGACTTGGTTTTCTGAAAGAAAAAATAAGATTGATAGACCACTAGCTAGATTAATAAAGAAAAAAAGAGAAGATCCAAATAAACACAATCAGAAATGACAATGGGGACATCACCAAAAACCCCACAGAAATACAAAAAAACCCCAGAGACTGCAATGAACTCCTCTGTGCACACAAACCAAAAAAACTAGAAGAAATGGATAAATTCCTAGAAACTTACAATCTGCCAAGACTGAACCAGGAAGAAATTGAATCCTTGGAGACCAATAACGAGTTCCAAAAGTGAATCAGTGATAAAAAGCCTGCCAACCAGAAAAAGCCCAGGACCAAAGAGATTCACAGCCAAATTCTACCAAATGTATGAAGAAGAGCTGGTACCATTCCTACCGAAGCTATTCCAAAAAACTGAGAAGGAGGGACTCCTCCTTAACTCATTCTTTGAGGCCAACATCATTCTGATACCAAAACCTGGCAAAGACACACAAAAAAAGAAAACTTCAGGCCAATATCCTTAATGAACATAGATGCAAAAATGTTCAACAAAGTACAAGCAACCTGAATCCAGCAACACATCAAAAAGTTAATCTGCCACAATCAAGTAGGCTTTATCTCTTGGATGCAAGGTTGGTTCAACATATGCAAATCATTACATGTAATTCATGACATAAACAGAAACAAAAACAAAAAGCATATGATCATCTTAAAAGATGCAGAAAAGATTTTTGATAAAATTCAACATTCCTTTATGTTAAAAACCCTGAACAAACTAGGCATTGAAGAAACATAGTTCAAAATAATAAGAGCCATCTACGACAAATCCACAGGCAATGTCATAATGAATGAGCAAAACCTAGAAGTATTCTCCTTGAGAACTGGAACAAGGTAAGGATGCCCACTCTCATCAGTCCTATTCAACATAGTACTTGAAGTCCTAGCCAGAGCAATTAGACAAGAAAAAGAAAAAAAGCCATCCAAATAGGAAGACAAGAAGTCAAACTATTTCTTTTTGCAAATAATAAGATTCTACACCTAGAAAACCCCATAGTCTCTGCCCAAAAGTGCCTAGATGTGATAAGCAACTTCAGCAAAGTTTCAGGATACAGAAGCAATGTACAAAAATCAGTGGCATTTCTATAGAACAACAACATCCAAGCTGAAAGCCAAATCAGGAACACAATCCCATTCACAACAGCCACAAAAGGAATAAAATACCTAGGAAAACAGCTAACCAGGGAGGTGAAAGATCTCTACAATGAGAATTGTAAACACTACTGAAAGAAATCAGAGGCAACACAAACAAATGGAAAAACATTCCAGGTTCATGGATCAGAACAATCAATATTATTAAAATGGCCATACTGGCCAGGTGTGGTGGCTCACACCTGTAATCCCAGCACGTTGGAAGGCCGAGGCATGCGGATCACCTGAGGTCAGGAGTTTGAGACCAGCCTGGCCAGCATGGCAAAACCCCATCTTTACTAAAATTACAAAAATTATCCTGGCGTGGTGGCGGCACCTGTAATCCCAGCTACTCAGGAGCCTGAGACAGGAGAATCCAGGAAGTGGAGGTTGCAGTGAGCCAAGATCGTGACATTGCATTCCAGCCTGGGTGACAAGACTAAAACTCTGTCTCAAAAAGAAAAAAAAAAAAGCCATACTACCCAAAGCAATTTACAAATTCAATGCCATTCTTATTAAAATACCAATGACATTCTTCACAGATTTAGAAAAAAATATTCTAAAACATTTATGGAACAAAAAAAGATTCTGAATAGCCAAAGCAATCCTAAGCAAAAAGAACAAAGCTGAGGCATCACATTACCCAACTTCAAACTATACTACAAGAGCAGTGGGATGACATGTGACATATTAAAAGTACTGAAAGAGGCCACTGCAGTGGCTCACACCTGTAATCCCAGTACTTTGGGAAGGCTGAGATGGGTGGATCAGCTGAGGTCAGGAGTTCGAGACCAGCCTGACCAGCATGGTGAAACCCCATCTCTATAAAAAATACAAAAATTAGCTGGGTGTGGTGGTGGGTGCCTGTAATCCCAGCTACTCAGGAGACTGAGGCAGGAGAATTGCTTGAACCCAGGAGGCGGAAGTTGCAGTGAGTGGAGATTGCGCCATTGCATTCCAGCCTGGGCAAGAGAGACTCCATCTCAAAATAAAACAAAATGAAATAAAATAAAATAAAATAAAATAAAATAAAATAAAATAAAATAAAATAAAAGTGCTAAAAGAAAAAAAAACTGTCAAACTAGCATTCCATACAAACAATAACTATCCTTTGTTAATAAATGAAGAAAAAATTCCCAGATAAACAAAAAAATTGAGATAATTTGTTGTTAGGAGACTTACCTGATAAGAAATACTAAAAGAAGTCTTGAAGATGAAAGGAAATGACATCGGATGATAATGTCAATCTACATGAAGAAACAAAGAGCACTACACACCTACTAGAATGGCTAAAATCCAAAACACTGGCAGCAGCAAACGCTGGAAGGATGTGGCGTAACAGGAACTCTCTGTCATTGTTTGTGGGAATTCAAAATCGTATACCCACTTTGAAAGACAGCTTGATGGTTTCTTCTAAAAGTAAACATACTCTAATCAAATGATCCAGCAATTGTGCACCTTGCTGTTTTCCCAAAGAAATTGAACATTGGCATCCACAGAAAAACCTGCACATGGATATTTATGGTAGCTTTACTCACAATTGCCAAAACCTGGAAGCAACCATAGGTGAATAGAAACTGTGATATTTCAGGACATGTGATAGAAACTGTGATATTTCAGACCATGAAACGTTATTCAGCAAAAAAGAAATGAGCTATCAAGACATAAAAAGACATGGAGGAAACTTAAGTGCATATTACTAAGTGAAAGAAGCCAATCTGAAAAGGCTACATACTGTAGGATTTCAATTATATGACATTTGGGAAAAGGCAAAACTATGGAGACAGTAAAATGATCAGCATGTGCCAAGGGTGAGAGGGAGGCAGAGATGAACAGGTGAAGCACAGAGATCTTTAGGACAGCGAAACTATCTATATGGTACTTATGGTGGATACATGTCATTATACATTTGTCCAAACCCATAGAATGTATATCAGGAGTGAACTGGAGGCCGAGTGCAGTGCCTCACGCCTATAGTCCCAGCACTTTGGGAGGCCGAGGCAGGCGGATCACGAGGTCAGGAGATCGAGACAATCCTGACTAACACGATGAAACCCCATCACTACTAAAAATACAAAAATTAGCCGGGTGTGGTGGTGGGTGCCTGTAGTCCCAGCTACTAGGGAGGCTGAGGCAGGAGAATGGTGTGAACTCAGGAGGCGGAGCTTCCAGTGAGCCGAGATTGCGCCACTGCACTCCAGCCTGGGCAACAGAGCGAGACTCCGTCTCAAAAAAAATAAAAAATGAAAATTAAAAAAAAAAAGAGTGAACTGGAATGTAAACTATGGACTGTAGATGATAAAGATGTGTCAATATAGGTTCATCAGTTAAAACAAATGTACCACTGTGGTGGAGGATGTTGATAATGGGGGAGGCTATACATGGAGAGTGAGGGGTATATGGGAAATCTCAGTACCTTCCAGTCAATTTTGCTGTGAACCAAAAGCAAAAGGAAAAGAAACAAAGAGCACCAATAACGTTTATTGTATAGGTAATTACCACAGGTATTACAAACATATTTTTCTCTTTTCTTCCCTTAATGATTTGAAAGACAATTGCAGCCAGGTGCAGTGGCTCGCACCTTTAATCCCAACACTTTGGGAGGCTGGGGTGGGGCAGATCACTTGAGGCCAAGAGTTTGAGACCAGCCTGGCCAATATAGTAAAACCTGGTCTTTACTAAAGATACAAAAAATTAGCCAGGCATGCTGGCGCATGCCTGTAATCCCAGCTACACAGGAGGCTGAGGCATGAGAATCGTTGGAATCTGGGAGGCAGAGGTTGCAGTAAGCCAAGATGGCGCCACTGCACTCCAACTCCAGCCTGGGCAACAGAGTGAGACTCTATCTCAAAAAAAAAAAAAAAAAAAAAAAAAAAAAGACGACTGCATAAATCAATAAATATCAAGTTGTATTATTAGACTTATAACACATTAAAATGTAATATATGTAACAATAATAGCACAATGCAGGAGGGAGGGAATGAAGCTACATTTGAGCAAGGAGATGACTCTAGATGGTAACTCAAATTCAAAGAGAGAAAAATGAAGAGTACTGGAAATGGTAAACATGTAGCTTAATATAAAATCCTATATATTTCCTCCTCCTTTTAGCTTTTCTATAAGACATGATTGTATAAAGCAATAATTATAACACAGTATTGTTGGGTATTACAGGGAGATGATAAATATCAATTATGGCTTTGAGACCAGCTGCAGCAGCAGGAATTGTGGCTCTTTCCCTAATCCTCTTGTACCAAATCTTTGCAGAGACGACAGCTGCAAAGACCCTGTGATGGACTGGATTTAACAGACAGTGTGAGAAGATCCGAAGCACTCTAAGTCCAGCCCATGACTTTGAAAGTCATCTGTTTTCCCCACTCTTGTTCCCCACTGGAAGCTTTCAAACTATTGTCTTTATCCTTGGGTTTCTGAAATTTCACAATGATATATCCAGATATGGGTCTTTTATCTTTGTCCTGGGAAATTGGTGGACGTTTTTAATCTGGAGACTTGGTTTTTAACATCTAGGAAAACTTCTTGTCTTTATCCTTTGATGATTTATTATCTTTAGTTTTCTCTTTTAAGTCCTTTTGGCTGGGCATGGTGGCTCACGCCTATAATCCCAGCACTTTGGGAGGCCAAGGTTGGTGGATCACCTGAGGTCAGCAGTTTGAGACCAGCCTGGTCAACCTGGTGAAACCCCATCTCTACTAAAAATACAAAAATTATCTTGGCATGGTGGCGGGCACCTGTAATCCCAGCTACTTGAGAGGCTGAGGCAGGAGAATCACTTGAACCCGGGAGGAGGAAGTTGCAGTGAACCGAGATCGCACCATTGCACTCCAGCCTGGGTGACAGAGCGAGACTCCGTCTCAAAAGAGAGAGAGAGAGAGAGAGAAAAAAAAAAAAGAAGTTCTTTCTATTAGAGGTTGTACCTTCTGGATTGATCCTTTATTTCTATTTTCCTTCTCTCACATTTTCTGATTCCTTGTCTTTGTTCTACCTCCAAGGAGACTCATACGCATTTATTTTCTCCTCTTCTATTAAACTCATAAAAACTTGGCAAATATTTTTAATATCCAATAACTCATCTTGGCTTCTGATTGTTCCTTTTGTGCTGCTCCCTGTCCCTCAACATTTTAAAGACTTATTTTTTAGAGCAGTTTTAGGTTCACAGAAAAATTGAGAGGAAGGTGCACAGATAGCCCATGTACCCCATATCCCACACATGCATTACCTCCTCCATTAATACCATCCCCCACCACTTCCTTTGTTTTATATAACCTATTATTCTTACATGATCTTGGTCATTCTCTTAAAAAATTTTTTAAAATTTATGTGTAGTAGTTGTGCATATTTGGGGGGTGCATGTGATATTTTGATAGATGTGTACAATGTGTAATGATCAAATCAGGGTAATTAGCATATACATCACCTCAAATATTTATCTTTGTGTTGTAAACATTACAATTCTTCTCTTCTAGCTGTTTTGAAATATATAATACATTACTGTTAACTATAACTTCCCTACTATGCTATCAAATACTAGAACTTATTTCTTTATTTTAACTGTATTTTTGTACCCTGTAACCAACTTCTCTTCATCTGCCCTTCCCCCTTCCCTTCCCAGCCTCTGGTAATCACCTTCCTTTCTTTCTTTCTTTCTTTCTCTCTCTCTTTCTTTCTTTCTTTCCTTTCTCTCTCTTTCTTTCCTTCCTTCCTTCCTTCTTTCTTTCCTTCTTTCTTTCTTTCTTTCCACGGAGTCTTACTTTGCCGCCAGGTTGGAGTGCAGTGGCTCTGCCTCCCAAGTTCAGGCAATTCCCCTGCCTCAGCCTCCTGAGTAGCTGAGACTACAGGCACACGCTACCACACCCAGTTAATTTTTGTATCTTTGGTAGAGACAGGGTTTCACCAGGTTGGTCGGGATGGTCTTGATCTCATGACCTCGTGATCCACCCACCTCGGCCACCCAGAGGGCTGGGATTACAGGTGTGAGTCACCGTGCCCGGCCCCACCATTCTACTCTCTACCTCCATGAGACCCTCTTTTTGACCTCCCAAATTTGAGTGAGAACATGAGATATTTGTCTTTTTGTGCCCAGCTTATTTTACTTAACATAATGATCTCCAGTTCCATCCATGTTGCTGCAAGTGACAAAATTGCATTCTTTTTTAAGGATGAATAATTTTCCGTTATATATATACACCACATTTTCTTTATCCATTCATCTGTTGATAGACGCTTATGTTGATTCCAGAAATGTCTGATCTTTGTCATCTGTTTATATTTAAGAATAAAGCGGGCGTGGTGGTGCGTGCCTATAGTCCCAGCTACTCAGGAGGCTGAGGCGGAGGGATCGCTTGAGCCCAAGAGTTTAAGATCAGCCTGGGCAACATCGTGAGACCCTGTTTCAAAAAAAAAGAAGAAGAAAGCGACCATAGGAAATGACTTGGGAGCTCTGGGTAAATTTACTGGGCTTATTTATTTCACTTTACTTCAGTGCAAACCAATAGCTAGCTAGCCAATGCAGGCATCTTTCACCTAAGGTCAATACATGTTAATGGTTATTCCTGGTCCAGGCTTAGCTGCCTGGGCCTCAATTTCCTTATCCTGGAGAAAGCCAAAGGAGGAGGGTCTGGTCAAAGAGTGACTTCTTCAAATGGAATAAAGGTAAGTTCAGTCATATGAGGCCTAGCATGTGACAAGGGCTCAGACGTTTCAGGGGAATCCTCTGCACCACACTCTATGATATCACTTCCACTACTCTCATCCATTGAAGAATAATCTTAATCTCTGGTCTTGCTCTCTCAACACTATTCCATCAGAAGAGGGTGCCTTACCAGGCTTTGGCTTATTTCTCCAAGATTTAGTCTTTAAAATAAGGGTGTATCATAAGTTCAATGCACATAATCACAGATGAAAGTTTACAAAATATTCTCCACCTTAAGTAATTCAGAGATTTGCCTGGGAGGGGCAACCTTCGGTATTTTCCTTGTCTCATGATTGACAATTAATGTTTGTGCTATCAATGACTACTGGACTGGAGCTAGCTAAATAACCCTTTTCAATGATCAGGATTGATTCTCGAAACTGGTATTGTATTTATTATGCAGATAACATTAAGTAAACCATAGGAGAGGGTATCTATAAAGGTTGAGAAATAGGTAGAGCCTCTTGCTGAATATTTGGAAAAGAGAAAAAGTAATTACTAGAAACCTAGCATACTTCTCAATGTCTCTGATCCTGGTTCTGAAATGATAGAGAACGTGACTGCACAAAATGTTTATAGAGCATTCTTTATAACAGTGAAAAAAAATCAGAAACAGCAGAAATGTCCAAAGCCAGAGAAACAGTGGATGAATTTTATGTAGTCTTTAAAGTGATGACTATGCAAAAAATTATGTGTCTATATTTATATATAGAAATTAAGACTATAAAGAAACATGAGAAGATAAAAATAGTTTTTTTGCTGGGATGCTTGGACTTATGATTGAAATTTAAATTATTTTCTTTTTTTATGATGTTCTGAGTTGATTCTTTTATAAATACTGACAGCATTGCCTTTATCTCTCTCCCACACTTGTGCAAACTTTTTGACAGATCCATAGCCAGCAAGCCTTAACTCCATACAGCAGATGGAAACCACAAGCAGGGGATTTTGGCTCATTTGAGGTTTCGCTGTATGCTCAGAACTGTGGGTAGAAGACATTTCTTTTTATCTTCTCCTCTCCTTTTCCAATTTCATTTTTCTAATAAAGTGAAATTAGTATTGAGTACTTCCACACTACAAAAGGAGATGCTATCCTGGTTTGCAATCCAGAAGTCCAAAAATTTGTCAGCTGAAAGAAGTCCCTCAGGGGATTTGGGAATGGACCCTTTGTGGACCTTTGGTTCTCTTCTCTTTTAAAAATTAAATTAAATTTTATTTTAGAGACAGGGTCTTGCTCTGTCAGTCCAGGCTGGATTGCAGTGATGCAGTCATAACTCACTGCAGCCTTGATTCCCTGGGCTCAAGGGATCCTCTGGCCTCAGCCCCCCGAATAGCTGAGACTACAGGATTGAGCCACTGCCCCCAGTTGGTTCTCTCCTCCCTTTATTTCCTCCCAAGCACCACTTCCGTTCTTTCAGCTACAGAAATTCCCTGGCAATTCCTGGCCTTTTACTCTTCCACAGAATTTTTAAAAGCACCTTACCAAGTTCCATGAAAACTCTGTTGGGATATTTATTGGAATCACATTGAACTTACAGATCAATTTGGGGAGAATTGACATCCTTAAAATTTTGTCTGTAGAGATCTTGAAGACCTGGTAGATTTATTCCTAGGGACTTGATAATATAGGTGTATTCCCTGATACATCTATATTATTATTATTATTATTTTATTACTATTACTTTGAGATGGAGTCTTACTCTGTTGCCAGGCTGGAGTGCAGTGGCGTGATCTTGGCTCACTGCGACCTCTGCCTCCTGTGTTCAAGCTATTCTCTTGCCTCAGCCTCCCAAGTAGCTGGGACTACAGGCACAAGCCACCACATCCAGCTAATTTTTGTGCTTTTAGTAAAGATGAGGTTTCACCATGTTGGCCAGGATGGTCTCGTTCTTTTGACCTCGTGATCCGCCCGCCTTGGCCTCCCAAAGTGCTGGGATTACAGGCATGAGCCACCGCACCTGACCTATTTTTAGTTTTAATTGTATTCTTAGTTGTTTGCTGCTGTTACATAGAAATACAGCTGGATGGTAATCTATAATCAGCTATAAATGTTTCTAATAATTTATCTGTACATTTGTTTGGATTTGTTATTTTCCAACAATGACATTTTATGTCTCATTTCCAATACTTTGTCCCTAATACCTTTTTTTTTTTTTTTTTTTTAGATGGAATCTTGCTCCGTCGCCCAGGCTGGTGCAATCTCGGCTCACTGCAACCTCTGCCTCCCAGGTTCAAGCGATTCTCCTGCCTCAGCCTCCCAAGTAGCTGGGACTACAGATGCTCGCCACCACATCTGGCTAATTATTGTATTTTTAGTAGAGACAGGGTTTCACCATGTTGGCCAGGCTGGTCTTGAACTCCTGACCTCAAGTGATAAGCCTGCCTCAGCCTCCCAAAGTGCTGGGATTATAGGTGTGAGCCACCACACCCGATCAATCATTTTTTTTTCTTTTTGAGACAGGGTCTTGCCCTATCACCCAGGCTGGCATGCAGTGGCGCAATCATAGCTCACTGCAGTCTTGCCCTCCCAGGCTCAAGTGATCCTCCTACCTCAGCCTCCCTAGTAGCTAGGAGTATGTTCCACCATGCCCCACTAATATTTTTACTTTTTGTAAAAATAAGATATCACTATGTTGGCCAGGCACGGTGGCTCATGCTTGTAATTCCAGCACTTTGGGAGGCCGAGGCAGGCGGACAACTTGAGGTTAGGAGTTCAAGACCAACCTGGCCAACATGGTGAAACCCTGTCTCTACTAAAAATACAAAAATTAGCTGCGTGTGGTGGCAGGCGCCTGTAATCCCACTACTCGGGAGGCTGGGGCAGGAGAATCGCTTGAACCTGGGAGGTGGAGGTTGCAGTGAGCCAAAATTGCGCCACTGCACTCCAGCCTGGGTGACAAAGTAAGACTCCATGTCAAAAAAGGAAAAAAAAAGATATTACTGGCTGGTCTCAAATTCATGGGCTCAAGTGATTCTCTGGCCTCGACATCCCAAAGTACTGGGATTACAGGCATGAGCTGCTATGCTCAGCTTCTAATATCCTTTTTCTTTGTTGTATTGTACAGGCAAGAATCTCCAGTATAAATCTCCAATACCATATTGAATAAAAGTGGCATTAGTAGACATGCTGACTTCAAAGGAATGCTTCCAAGGTTTCCCTATTTAGGATCAGTTTTCTCTACGTGTTTTTTATTTTTATTTTTATTTTACTTTTTTAATAGCTGTTTTTTATTAGGTTGCAGATTTTCTCTTCTTAATTTTCCACAAGTACTTATAAAGATTGAGAGTTGGATTTTATCAAAGGATTTTTCTGAATCAATTGACATTATAATATGGCTTTTTCTCTTTTAATCGGTTTATAAGATGATTTACATATGTGGATTTTCTAATATTAAACCAGTTTTGCATAGCTGGGTTAAATTCAATTAAGCAATGGTGTGATTGCTTTTTTACTCCCTCTTGGCTTAGATTTGTTAATATTTTAAGGACTTTTTATATCCATATTCATGAATGGAGAGGTCCTGTAATTTTCCTTTTTTGAAATGTCTCCATCTGATTTGATATAATGTGACTGTATTAGTCAGGGTTTCCAGAGAAACAGAACCAATAGAATGTGTATGTATAAAGAGACAGATTTATTATAAGGAATTTGGCTCCTGATTATGGAGGTGGGAAAGTCCCAAGATTTGCAGAATTAGTTGGCTAGCTGGGGACCCAGGAGAGCCAATGGTTTCGTTTCAGTCTGAGTCCAATGGACTGAGAACCAGGAGCGTCGATGGTTCCTGTCTGAGCTGGCAGCCTCAAGACCTAGGAAAGGCTGATGTTTCACTTTAAGTCCAAATGCTTGGAAAACCTGTTATCTCAGCTGAAAGGCAGCCAGGCAGGAAAGAATTATCTCTGACTTGGGGGCCAATCAGCCTTTGTATTTGAGGCCCACCCACATTAGGGAAGGCAGTCTGCTTTACTCGGTCTACTGATTTGAATGCTAATCTCATTCAGAAACACCCTTATAGAAATACTCAAAATAATATTTGACCAAATATCTGGGGTCCTCATGGCCCAGTCAAGAGGATACATAACATTAAACACCACAATGGCATATTCATCCATTCTCCTATTGATGGGAATTTGCTTATTTCCAGGATTTTGCTGCTATAACATTCTAGTACCTGAATCCTAGAAAATATCCAGGATCACAGTTGCTTTAGTGGAAGGTATGTGAACATTAAACTTTATAATCTAATGGCGGTATTTCCGCATTTTCTACTTTGATTACTTTTATATTGGCCATCATTTTTCTTAATACATAAGAGATCACTTGTTATTTTTAAAAAATTAATACTTGTTTATTATTTATTTATTTATTTATTGACAAAATCTTGCTCTGTTGCCCAGGCTGGAGTGCAGTGGCTCGATCTCGGCTCACTGCAACCTACACCTCCTGGGTTCAAGTGATTCTCGTGTCTCAGCCTCCCAAGTAGCTGGGATCACAGGCACGTGCCACCATGCCTGGCTAATTTTTTGTATTTTTAGTAGAGATGGGGTTTCACCATGTTGGCCAGGCTGGTCTCGAGCTCCTGACCTCAAGTGATCTGCCTGCCTCAGCCTCCCAAAGTGCTGGGATTACAGGCGTGAGACCCTGTGCCCAGCCAAATACTTTTTAAAAAATATAACAGTTTTTGATTTACAGAAAAATTGAGCAAATAGTACAAAGAGTTCCCAAACATCGTCTGCACAAAAGTTGTCTTATTATTAATATCTTTGTTAGTATGATACATTTGCCACAATTAATGAACCGATATATTGATACATGATTGTGAACTAAAGTCTACAGTTTATTCAGATTTCACTAATTTTTACCTGATGAGCTTTTTCTGTTTAAGGATCCCACCCAGAATATCACAATGCATTTAGTTGTCATAGCTTCTTAGGCTCCTATTGGCTGTGACAGTTTCTCAGACTGTCTTTGTTTTTTCATTATCTTGAGAGCGTTGAAAAATACTGATCAGCCATGTTGTAGGGTATCCCGTTCCTCTCAGTCTCTGGTAATTTTCTTTGCTCTGAAGTCTTCTTTATCTGATATTAGTAGTTATTCCTACTTTCTTTTGATAAGTGTTTTCATGTTATCTCTTTTTCCCATCCTTTCATTTTCAACCTGCCTATGTTGTTATATTTGAAGTGAAGTTTTTGTAGGTAACATATAGTTAGGTCATGTTTCTTAATTTAGTCTGCCAATTTCTGTATTTTGATTGCTACATTTAAATCATTTACATTTTTGGTGAAATGTACTTATTTATTTTTAAATGTTTTATTACCATAGGTTTTGGGGGAACAGGCGGTATTTGGTTACATGAACAAGTTCTTTAGTGGTGATTTGTGAGTTAAATCATTTACATTTAATGCATTTATTGGTATGTTAAGGCTTCATTCTGCTATTTTATTTCTTGTTTTCTATTTTTTTCTCCCTGTTTTGCTTTTCCTGCCTTCCTGTGGGTTACTTGAACATTTTTTAGAGCTCTGTTTTTATTTATCTGAGGTATTTTTACTGTATGTCTTTGTATGGCTTTTTAAGTGATTGCTGTAGATATTATACATATGTACATTATCACAGTCTACCAGGTTATCATTTACCAGTTTGAGTGAAATTGGAAATCTTACCTCCCTTTAAATTCGTTTAATTCCCCATTTATGATACAATTGTCTTAAATCTTTCCTTTCTCTGCATTTAGGACCATATCAGGCAGTGTTACAATTTTTGCTGCAACTACCTAACACAATTTAGAAAATTCAAAAGGAAAGTAAATGTTTGTATTTATTTGCCCAAATTTTCCCATACCACATTTATTCTTCCATTTTGATGTTATAAGATTCCCTCTTTAATTGTTTCCTTTACGTTTAGAGAATTTCTTTTAACTGTTCTTTTAGTGGTCTACAGGAAACAAATTCTCCTTTGCTTCCTTTATTTTCCTTTGTTCATAAATGTCTTGATTTCTGCTTCATTCCTGAATGATATTTTCACTGGATATAAGATTCTGGGTCAACAGTTCTTTTCTTTCAGCACCTGAAAAAGGTTGTGCCATTTTCTTCTGGCCTCTGTTGTTTCTGAAGAGAAATTGGCAGTCATTTGAATTATTTTTTCCCTATATACAAGATGTTATTTCTCTGTTGCTGCTTTCAAGATTGTTTTTACTTTTTTTATTCATACACACACACACACATCGTATGTGTATATATATGTGTATATATATGTGTATTATATTTGTATATATATTATATGTGTATATATATTATATGTGTATTATATAACATATATATAATTTTTAAAAATTGAGACAGGGTCTCGCTATGCTGCCCAGACTGGTCTCAAACTCTTGGTCTCAAGCTGTCCTCCCACTTTGGCCTCCCTAAGGTGCTGAGATTATAGGCATGAGCCACTGTACCTTGCAAGATTTTTTCTTTGTCTTCAGTTTTGAGAAATTTGACTTTAATGTGCCGTGATGTGGATTTCTTTAGTTTTATCCTGTGTAGGTTTTTCTCAGCTTTTTAACTCTGTAGGTTTATGTCTCTTGCCAAATTCGGGGAATTTTCAGCCATGATGTCTTCAAAACCATTTTAGCCTCACTCTCTTTCTCCTCTCCTGGGGCTGCATGACATTAATGTTCCATCTTTTGCTAGGGTCTCACAGGTCTCTAAGGCCGTGTTAATGTTTTTTTCAGTCTATTTTCTCACTGTTGTTACAATTGGGCAATTTCTGATGTTCTATTTTCCAGTTCACTGGTTTTTTTCTCTGTCTCCTGTATTCTGCTGCTGAGTCTATCCACTGAGTGTTTTTATTTCAGTCATTGTACTTTTCCATTTTAAAATTTCCATTTGCTCCTTCCCCTTTTATCTCTTTGGTTAGACAGTCAATTTTTTCATTTGTTTCAAGTGTGTTCATAATTGCCCATTAACTGATTTTTTATAATACTGCTTTAAAATCTTTATCAGATAATTCTGACATTTCTGTCATCTTGCTGGTGGCATCTATGCATTGTCCATTTTGATTCAGTTTAGGATCTTTCTGGTTTTTGGTTTGTGTCATGGACTAAATGTTTGAGTCCTACAAATTAATATGTTGAACCCCTAACCCCCAATGTGCTGGTATTTTAAAATGGGGCCTTTGGGATATAATTAGGGTTAGATGTAGTCATGAGGATGGGCCCTTTGTCTCATGAGATTAATGTCCTTATAACAAGAGACACCAGAGAACTTGCTGTCTGTCTCCTCTTGTGAGCAGACAGGAAAGGCCACTTGAGGACCCTGTGAGAAGGCAGTTGTCTGCAAGCCAGGAAGACAGCCCTCACCAGGAACTGAATGGGCTGGCACCTTGATCTGGAGACTTCTCAGCCTCCAGAACTCTGAGAAATAAATAAATACCATCCATTCTATAGTATTTTGTTATGGTTGCCTGAGCAGACTGACATAGTACAAGTGGTTTTCTATTAAACCTATACATTTTAGATATTATGTTATAAGAATCTGAATTGTATTTAAATTCTTTGTTTTGGCTGTTTTTTTAATAACCACTCCAGCAGGGGATAACAGGGTGGCACCCCCTCATTATTACCAGGCAGGGGTAGAAGTGCAAGTTCTCCCCCCAGCCCCCATTGACACATAAGGAGGAAGGCTCCTCATGACTGCCAGGTATGACTCCCCACGTGGTCCTCATTGACACTGCAGTGGGGAGGGAACCTTGTTACTATCTAGCAGAAATGAGAGTCCCAGCTCCCTACTCAGTCTTCTCTGACATTACCCTACAGTGGTTGGGGTGCTTCATTAGTGTCGTGTAGTGTAAATCTACACTCCCCACTTGGCCTTTGCAGACATGGGTGGTGGAGGAATCACAGTTTTTCTTTGGTGTTTGGCTAGAGTATAGCAATAATTGTTTAGAAGTTTTCTATCTTTCTGCGCTTTCCTTTCCTGGTCTTCTGGCTAGAAAGAGCAAGCCTTTGTTGGGACTTTTCTTGTCTGTGCGTGTTGGCATTTGCAAATTGCTTGCTTTTTTACTTCCAAGTCTGGGATATATGAGGCAGGAAGAAAATGTAGAGAACTCATTACTGTGTCACTCCTTCAGTCCCAAAGTCCGTATCTGGTCTCCCTTCTTCTGCACATCTTCCAAAGTCTTATGTTTATTTTACATATAATGTACAGGGACTTCAGTTGCATTTGGCAGGAAGAATAGGGGAAAGTATACCTATTTCATCTTCAGGGAAAAGGGAGTTCTATATACCAAGTTTTCAATTATAATTATTTTATGACTTTATGTCTAGAAAGTCTATTTTTCTCTTTTTCAAGTCTGCTTTGCAATTCTTTATAGTTTCTTATTTCCTACACATGCTTCTCAAGCATTTCTGTCGTTTATTTATACTTATGGAGCATGTTATTATATAAACTCTGATAATTCCGTTACTGGATTTTTTTTTCTTCTGAATCTCTGTTTTCATTTCTGCTAGTCCTTACCCATGATACCTTATTTCTTTGTGTGGTTAATTATTGTTTACTGTAAATTATTCACCTTTGAATTTTATTTCTAAGACTTTAAAAAGACTTTTTAGGCCGGGTGTGGTGGCTCATGCCTGTAATCCGAGCACTTTGGGAGGCCGAGGCGGGTAGATCATGAGGTCAGGAGATCGAGACCTTTCTGGCTAACATGGTGAAACCCTATCTCTACTAAAAATACAAAAAAATTAGCCGGGCGTGGTGACAGGTGCCTGTAGTCCCAGCTACTTGGGGGCTGAGGCAGGACAATAGCATGAACCCGAGAGACAGAGCTTCCAGTGAGCTGAGATTGTGCTACTGCACTCCAGCCTGGGCAACAGAGCGAGACTCCGTCTCAAAAAAACAAAAAAAAAGTATTTTTATTGAAATACAACTTACATCATCAAAGTGTAGAAATCCTAACTTAATAATGTTTTACTTATGTGTGCACCTGTGGAGCTATCACCCAGATCAAGATGCAGAACATTGGCAAAGCATGGTGGCTCACACCTGTAATCCCAGCACTTTGGGAGGCCGAGACAGGTGGCTCACCTGAGGTCAGGAGTTTGAGACCAGCCTGGCCAACATGGTGAAAATCCGTTTCTACAAAAAATACAAAAATTAGCCAGGTATGTTGGTGCCTGCCTGTAGTTCCGGCTACTCAGGAGACTGAGGCAGGAGAATTGCTTGAACCCGGGAGGCAGAGGTTGCAGTGAACCGAGA